>NC_088899.1:7984283-8626599 GCF_037157495.1 Lathamus discolor | reverse complement strand
TGGCCTCTATAGGGTCCCTAGGGTCTCTATAGGGTCTCTATAGGGTTCCTAGGGTCTCTATAGGGTCCCTAGGGTCTCTATAGGGTCTCTATAGGGTTCCTAGGGTCTCTATAGGGTCTCTAGGGTCTCTCTAGGGTATCTGTAGGGTCTCTACGGTCTCTCTAGGGTCTCTATAGGGTCTCTAGGGTCTCTATAGGGTCTCTATAGGGTCCCTAGGGTCTCTATAGGGTCTCTATAGGGTTCCTAGAGTCTCTACAGGGTCCCTAGGGTCTCTATAGGGTCTCTAGGGTCTCTCTAGGGTCTCTATAGGGTCTCTAGGGTCTCTAGTGTCTCTATAGGGTCCCTAGGGTCTCTATAGGGTATCTATAGTGTTCCTAGGGTCTCTATATGGTCTCTATAGGGTCTCTATAGGGTCTCTAGTGTCTCTATAGTGTCCTCTATAGGGTCTCTAGTGTCTCTATAGGGTCTCTATAGGGTCTCTATAGGGTTCCTAGGGTCTCTATAGGGTCTCTATAGGGTTTCCTAGGGTCTCTATAGGGTCTCTAGGGTCTCTCTAGGGTCTCTATAGGGTCTCTTGGGACCCTATAGGGTCTCTATAGGGTCCCTAGGGTCTCTATAGGGTCTCTATAGGGTTCCTAGGGTCTCTATAGGGTCCCTAGGGTCTCTATAGTGCCTCTAGGTTCTCTCTAGGGTCTCTCTAGGGTCTCTAGGGTCTCTCTAGGGTATCTGTAGGGTCTCTAGGGTCTCTATAGGGTCTCTATAGGGTCCCTAGGGTCTCTCTAGGGTCTCTAGTGTCTCTATAGGGTCTCTATAGGGTCCCTAGGGTCTCTATAGGGTCTCTATAGGGTTCCTAGGGTCTCTATAGGTTCCCTAGGGTCTCTATAGGGTCTCTATAGGATCCCTAGGGTCTCTATAGGGTCTCTATAGGGTTCCTAGGGTCTCTATAGGGTCTCTATAGGGTCTCTAGTGTCTCTATAGGGTCTCTATAGGGTCCCTAGGGTCTCTATAGGGTCTCTATAGGGTCTCTATAGGGTCTCTATAGGGTCTCTATAGGGTCTCTATAGGGTCTCTATAGGTCTCTATAGGGTCTCTATAGGGTCTCTATAGGGTCTCTATAGGGTCCCTAGGGTCTCTATAGGGTCCTCTATAGGGTCTCTATAGGGTCTCTAGGGTCTCTATATGGTCTCTATAGGGTCTCTAGGGTCTCTCTAGTGTCTCTATAGGGACTCTATAGGGTCCCTAGGGTCTCTATAGTGTCTCTATAGGGTTCCTAGGGTCTCTATAGGTTCCCTAGGGTCTCTGTAGGGTCCTCTAGGGCCTCTATAGGGTATCTATAGGGCCTCTAGTGTCTCTATAGGGTCTCTATAGGGTCCCTAGGGTCTCTATAGGGTCTCTATAGGGTCCCTAGGGTCTCTATAGGGTCTCTAGGGTCTCTCTAGGGTCTCTACGGTCTCTCTAGGGTCTCTATAGTGTCTCTAGGGTCTCTATAGGGCCTCTATAGGGTCCCTAGGGTCTCTATAGGGTCTCTATAGGGTTCCTAGGGTCTCTATAGGGTCCCTAGGGTCTCTATAGGGTCTCTATAGTGTCTCTATAGGGTCCCCTAGGGTCTCTTTAGGGTCTCTATAGGGTCTCTAGGGTCTCTCTAGGGTCTCTATAGGGTCTCTTGGGTCCCTATAGGGTCTCTATAGGGTCCCTAGGGTCTCTCTATGGTCTCTATAGGGTCTCTAGGGTCTCTATAGGGTCTCAATAGGGTCCCCAGGGTCTCTATAGGGTCTCTATAGGGTTCCTAGGGTCTCTATAGGGTCCCTAGGGTCTCTATACGGTCTCTAGGGTCTCTATAGTGTCTCTATAGGGTCTCTAGTGTCTCTATAGGGTCTCTATAGGGTCCCTAGGGTCTCTATAGGGTCTCTATAGGGTTCCTAGGGTCTCTATAGGGTCCCTAGGGTCCTCTATAGGGTCTCTATAGGGTTCCTAGGGTCTCTATAGGGTCTCTAGGGTCTCTCTAGGGTCTCTATAGGGTCTCTTGGGTCTCTATAGGGTCTCTATAGGGTCCCTAGGGTCTCTATAGGGTCTCTATAGGATCCCTAGGGTCTCTATAGGGTCTCTATAGGGTTCCTAGGGTCTCTATAGGGTCCCTAGGGTCTCTATACGGTCTCTAGGGTCTCTATAGTGTCTCTATAGGGTCTCTAGTGTCTCTATAGGGTCTCTATAGGGTCCCTAGGGTCTCTATAGGGTCTCTATAGGGTTCCTAGGGTCTCTATAGGGTCCCTAGGGTCTCTATAGGGTCTCTATAGGGTCCCTAGGGTCTCTATAGGGTCTCTAGGGTCTCTCTATGGTCTCTATAGGGTCTATTGGGTCTCTATAGGGTCTCTATAGGGTCCCTAGGGTCTCTATAGGGTCTCTATAGGATCCTAGGGTCTCTATAGGGTCTCTATAGGGTTCCTAGGGTCTCTATAGGTTCCCTAGGGTCTCTATAGGGTCTCTATAGGGTCTCTAGGGTCTCTATAGGGTCTCTATAGGATCCCTAGGGTCTCTATAGGGTCTCTATATGGTTCCTTGGGTCTCTATAGGTTCCCTAGGGTCTCTATAGGGTCTCCAGGGTCTCTATAGGGTCTCTATAGGGTCTCTAGTGTCTCTATAGGGTCTCTATAGGGTCCCTAGGGTCTCTATAGGGTCTCTATAGGGGTTCCTAGGGTCTCTATAGGGTCTCTATAGGGTCTCTAGGGTCTCTATAGGGTCTCTATAGAGTCCCTAGGGTCTCTATAGGGTCTCTATAGGGTTCCTAGGGTCTCTATAGGGTCCCTAGGGTCTCTATAGGGTCTCTAAGGTCTCTCTAGGGTCTCTATAGGGTCTCTAGGGTCTCTCTAGGGTCTCTATAGGGTCTCTAGGGTCTCTATAAGGTCTCTATAGGGTCTCTAGGGTCTCTATACGTTCTCTATAGGTTTCCTAGGGTCTCTATAGGGTCTCTATAGGGTCTCTAGTGTCTCTATAGGTCTCTATAGGGTCCCTAGGGTCCTCTATAGGGTCTCTATAGGGTCTCTATAGGGTCCCTAGGGTCTCTATAGGGTCTCTAGGTCACTGTAGGGACTCTATAGGGTCCCTAGGGTCTCTATAGTGTCTCTATAGGGTTCCTAGGGTCTCTATAGGTTCCCTAGGGTCTCTGTAGGGTCTCTAGGGCCTCTATAGGGTATCTATAGGGCCTCTCGTGTCTCTATAGGGTCTCTATAGGGTCCCTAGGGTCTCTATAGGGTCTCTATAGGGTCCCTAGGGTCTCTATAGGGTCTCTAGGTCTCTCTAGGGTCTCTACGGTCTCTCTAGGGTCTCTATAGTGTCTCTAGGGTCTCTATAGGGCCTCTATAGGGTCCCTAGGGTCTCTATAGGGTCTCTATAGGGTTCCTAGGGTCTCTATAGGGTCCCTAGGGTCTCTATAGGGTCTCTATAGGGTTCCTAGGGTCTCTATAGGGTCTCTAGGGTCTCTCTAGGGTATCTGTAGGGTCTCTACGGTCTCTCTAGGGGTCTCTATAGGGTCTCTAGGGTCTCTATAGGGTCTCTATAGGGTCCCTAGGGTCTCTATAGGGTTCCTAGAGTCTCTACAGGGTCCCTAGGGTCTCTATAGGGTCTCTAGGGTCTCTCTAGGGTCTCTATAGGTTCTCTAGTGTCTCTATAGGGTCCCCTAGGGTCTCTATAGGGTATCTATAGTGTTCCTAGGGTCTCTATATGGTCTCTATAGGGTCTCTATAGGGTCTCTAGTGTCTCTATAGTGTCTCTATAGGGTCTCTAGTGTCTCTATAGTGTCTCTATAGGGTCCCTAGGGTCTCTATAGGGTCTCTATAGGGTTCCTAGGGTCTCTATAGGGTCTCTATAGGGTTCCTAGGGTCTCTATAGGGTCTCTAGGGTCTCTCTAGGGTCTCTATAGGGTCTCTTGGGACCCTATAGGGTCTCTATAGGGTCCCTAGGGTCTCTATAGGGTCTCTATAGGGTTCCTAGGGTCTCTATAGGGTCCCTAGGGTCTCTATAGTGCCTCTAGGTTCTCTCTAGGGTCTCTCTAGGGTCTCTAGGGTCTCTCTAGGGTATCTGTAGGGTCTCTAGGGTCTCTATAGGGTCTCTATAGGGTCCCTAGGGTCTCTCTAGGGTCTCTAGGGTCTCTCTAGGGTCTCTATAGGGTCTCTTGGGTCTCTATAGGGTCTCTATAGGGTCCCTAGGGTCTCTATAGGGTCTCTATAGGATCCCTAGGGTCTCTATAGGGTCTCTATAGGGTTCCTAGGGTCTCTATAGGGTCCCTAGGGTCTCTATACGGTCTCTAGGGTCTCTATAGTGTCTCTATAGGGTCTCTAGTGTCTCTATAGGGTCTCTATAGGGTCCCTAGGGTCTCTATAGGGTCTCTATAGGGTTCCTAGGGTCTCTATAGGGTCCCTAGGGTCTCTATAGGGTCTCTATAGGGTCCCTAGGGTCTCTATAGGGTCTCTAGGGTCTCTCTATGGTCTCTATAGGGTCTCTTGGGTCTCTATAGGGTCTCTATAGGGTCCCTAGGGTCTCTATAGGGTCTCTATAGGATCCCTAGGGTCTCTATAGGGTCTCAATAGGGTTCCTAGGGTCTCTATAGGTTCCCTAGGGTCTCTATAGGGTCTCTATAGGGTCTCTAAGGTCTCTATAGGGTCTCTATAGGATCCCTAGGGTCTCTATAGGGTCTCTATATGGTTCCTTGGGTCTCTATAGGTTCCCTAGGGTCTCTATAGGGTCTCCAGGGTCTCTATAGGGTCTCTATAGGGTCTCTAGTGTCTCTATAGGGTCTCTATAGGGTCCCTAGGGTCTCTATAGGGTCTCTATAGGGTTCCTAGGGTCTCTATAGGGTCTCTATAGGGTCTCTAGGGTCTCTATAGGGTCTCTATAGAGTCCCTAGGGTCTCTATAGGGTCTCTATAGGGTTCCTAGGGTCTCTATAGGGTCCCTAGGGTCTCTATAGGGTCTCTAAGGTCTCTCTAGGGTCTCTATAGGGTCTCTAGGGTCTCTCTAGGGTCTCTATAGGGTCTCTAGGGTCTCTATAAGGTCTCTATAGGGTCTCTAGGGTCTCTATACGTTCTCTATAGGTTTCCTAGGGTCTCTATAGGGTCTCTATAGGGTCTCTAGTGTCTCTATAGGGTCTCTATAGGGTCTCTATAGGGTCTCTATAGGGTCTCTATAGGGTCTCATATAGGGTCTCTATAGGGTCTCTATAGGGTCTCTATAGGGTCTCTATAGGGTCTCTATAGGGTCTCTATAGGGTCCCTAGGGTCTCTATAGGGTCTCTAGGGTCACTATAGGGACTCTATAGGGTCCCTAGGGTCTCTATAGTGTCTCTATAGGGTTCCTAGGGTCTCTATAGGTTCCCTAGGGTCTCTATAGGGTCTCTAGGGCCTCTATAGGGTTATCTATAGGGCCTCTAGTGTCTCTATAGGGGTCTCTATAGGGTCCCTAGGGTCTCTATAGGGTCTCTATAGGGTCCTAGGGTCTCTATAGGCTCTCTAGGGTCTCTCTAGGGTCTCTACGGTCTCTCTAGGGTCTCTATAGTGTCTCTAGGGTCTCTATAGGGCCTCTATAGGGTCCCTAGGGTCTCTATAGGGTCTCTATAGGGTTCCTAGGGTCTCTATAGGGTCTCTATAGGGTTCCTAGGGTCTCTATAGGGTCTCTAGGGTCTCTCTAGGGTATCTGTAGGGTCTCTACGGTCTCTCTAGGGTCTCTATAGGGTCTCTTGGGACCCTATAGGGTCTCTATAGGGTCCCTAGGGTCTCTATAGGGTCTCTATAGGGTTCCTAGGGTCTCTATAGGGTCCCCTAGGGGTCTCTATAGTGCCTCTAGGTTCTCTCTAGGGTCTCTCTAGGGTCTCTAGGGTCCTCTAGGGTATCTGTAGGGTCTCTAGGGTCTCTATAGGGTCTCTATAGGGTCCCTAGGGTCTCTCTAGGGTCTCTAGGGTCTCTCTAGGGTCTCTATAGGGTCTCTTGGGTCTCTATAGGGTCTCTATAGGGTCCCTAGGGTCTCTATAGGGTCTCTATAGGATCCCTAGGGTCTCTATAGGGTCTCTATAGGGTTCCTAGGGTCTCTATAGGGTCCCTAGGGTCTCTATACGGTCTCTAGGGTCTCTATAGTGTCTCTATAGGGTCTCTAGTGTCTCTATAGGGTCTCTATAGGGTCCCTAGGGTCTCTATAGGGTCTCTATAGGGTTCCTAGGGTCTCTATAGGGTCCCTAGGGTCTCTATAGGGTCTCTATAGGGTCCCTAGGGTCTCTATAGGGTCTCTAGGGTCTCTCTATGGTCTCTATAGGGTCTCTTGGGTCTCTATAGGGTCTCTATAGGGTCCCTAGGGTCTCTATAGGGTCTCTATAGGATCCCTAGGGTCTCTATAGGGTCTCAATAGGGTTCCTAGGGTCTCTATAGGTTCCCTAGGGGTCTCTATAGGGTCTCTATAGGGTCTCTAGGGTCTCTATAGGGTCTCTATAGGATCCCTAGGGTCTCTATAGGGTCTCTATATGGTTCCTTGGGTCTCTATAGGTTCCCTAGGGTCTCTATAGGGTCTCCAGGGTCTCTATAGGGTCTCTATAGGGTCTCTAGTGTCTCTATAGGGTCTCTATAGGGTCCCTAGGGTCTCTATAGGGTCTCTATAGGGTTCCTAGGGTCTCTATAGGGTCTCTATAGGGTCTCTAGGGTCTCTATAGGGTCTCTATAGAGTCCCTAGGGTCTCTATAGGGTCTCTATAGGGTTCCTAGGGTCTCTATAGGGTCCCTAGGGTCTCTATAGGGTCTCTAAGGTCTCTCTAGGGTCTCTATAGGGTCTCTAGGGTCTCTCTAGGGTCTCTATAGGGTCTCTAGGGTCTCTATAAGGTCTCTATAGGGTCTCTAGGGTCTCTATACGTTCTCTATAGGTTTCCTAGGGTCTCTATAGGGTCTCTATAGGGTCTCTAGTGTCTCTATAGGGTCTCTATAGGGTCTCTATAGGGTCTCTATAGGGTCTCTATAGGGTCTCTATAGGGTCTCTATAGGGTCTCTATAGGGTCTCTATAGGGTCTCTATAGGGTCTCTATAGGGTCTCTATAGGGTCTCTATAGGGTCTCTAGGGTCACTATAGGGACTCTATAGGGTCCCTAGGGTCTCTATAGTGTCTCTATAGGGTTCCTAGGGTCTCTATAGGTTCCCTAGGGTCTCTATAGGGTCTCTAGGGCCTCTATAGGGTATCTATAGGGCCTCTAGTGTCTCTATAGGGTCTCTATAGGGTCCCTAGGGTCTCTATAGGGTCTCTATAGGGTCCCTAGGGTCTCTATAGGCTCTCTAGGGTCTCTCTAGGGTCTCTACGGTCTCTCTAGGGTCTCTATAGTGTCTCTAGGGTCTCTATAGGGCCTCTATAGGGTCCCTAGGGTCTCTATAGGGTCTCTATAGGGTTCCTAGGGTCTCTATAGGGTCTCTATAGGGTTCCTAGGGTCTCTATAGGGTCTCTAGGGTCTCTCTAGGGTATCTGTAGGGTCTCTACGGTCTCTCTAGGGTCTCTATAGGGTCTCTAGGGTCTCTATAGGGTCTCTATAGGGTCCCTAGGGTCTCTATAGGGTCTCTATAGGGTTCCTAGAGTCTCTACAGGGTCCCTAGGGTCTCTATAGGGTCTCTAGGGTCTCTCTAGGGTCTCTATAGGGTCTCTAGGGTCTCTAGTGTCTCTATAGGGTCCCTAGGGTCTCTATAGGGTATCTATAGTGTTCCTAGGGTCTCTATATGGTCTCTATAGGGTCTCTATAGGGTCTCTAGTGTCTCTATAGTGTCTCTATAGGGTCTCTAGTGTCTCTATAGGGTCTCTATAGGGTCTCTATAGGGTTCCTAGGGTCTCTATAGGGTCTCTATAGGGTTCCTAGGGTCTCTATAGGGTCTCTAGGGTCTCTCTAGGGTCTCTATAGGGTCTCTTGGGACCCTATAGGGTCTCTATAGGGTCCCTAGGGTCTCTATAGGGTCTCTATAGGGTTCCTAGGGTCTCTATAGGGTCCCTAGGGTCTCTATAGTGCCTCTAGGTTCTCTCTAGGGTCTCTCTAGGGTCTCTAGGGTCTCTCTAGGGTATCTGTAGTGTCTCTAGTGTCTCTATAGGGTCTCTATAGGGTCCCTAGGGTCTCTCTAGGGTCTCTAGTGTCTCTATAGGGTCTCTATAGGGTCCCTAGGGTCTCTATAGGGTCTCTATAGGGTTCCTAGGGTCTCTATAGGTTCCCTAGGGTCTCTATAGGGTCTCTATAGGATCCCTAGGGTCTCTATAGGGTCTCTATAGGGTTCCTAGGGTCTCTATAGGGTCTCTATAGGGTCTCTAGTGTCTCTATAGGGTCTCTATAGGGTCCCTAGGGTCTCTATAGGGTCTCTATAGGGTCTCTATAGGGTCTCTATAGGGTCTCTATAGGGTCCCTAGGGTCTCTATAGGGTCTCTATAGGGTCTCTATAGGGTTCCTAGGGTCTCTATAGGGTCTCTATAGGGTCTCTAGGGTCTCTATATGGTCTCTATAGGGTCTCTCTAGTGTCTCTATAGGGTCTCTATAGGGTCCCTAGGGTCTCTATAGTGTCTCTATAGGGTCTCTATAGGGTCCCTAGGGTCTCTATAGGGTCTCTATATGGTCTCTAGGGTCTCTCTAGGGTCTCTATAGGGTCTCTTGGGTCCCTATAGGGTCTCTATAGGGTCCCTAGGGTCTCTATAGGGTCTCTATAGGGTTCCTAGGGTCTCTATAGGGTTCCTAGGGTCTCTGTAGGGTCTCTATAGGGTCTCTAGGGCCTCTATAGGGTCTCTATAGGGTCCCTAGGGTCTCTATAGTGCCTCTAGGGTCTCTCTAGGGTCTCTCTAGGGTCTCTAGGGTCTCTCTAGGGTCTCTAGTGTCTCTACAGGATCTCTATAGGGTCCCTAGGGTCTCTATAGGGTCTCTATAGGATCCCTAGGGTCTCTATAGGGTCTCTATAGGGTCTCTATAGTGTTCCTAGGGTCTCTATAGGGTCTCTAGGGTCTCTCTAGGGTCTCTATAGGGTCTCTTGGGTCTCTATAGGGTCTCTAGTGTCTCTATAGGGTCTCTATAGGGTTCCTAAGGTCTCTATAGGTTCCCTAGTGTCTCTATAGGGTCTCTATAGGATCCCTAGGGTCTCTATAGGGTCTCTATAGGGTTCCTAGGGTCTCTATAGGGTCTCTATAGGGTCTCTAGTGTCTCTATAGGGTCTGTATAGGGTCCCTAGGGTCTCTATAGGGTCTCTATAGTGTCTCTATAGGGTCTCTAGGGTCTCTATAGGGTCTCTATAGGGTTCCTAGGGTCTCTATAGGGTCTCTATAGGGTTCCTAGGGTCTCTATAGTGTCCCTAGGGTCTCTATAGGGTCTCTAAGGTCTCTCTAGGGTCTCTATAGGGTCTCTAGGGTCTCTCTAGGGTCTCTATAGGGTCTCTAGGGTCTCTCTACGGTCTCTATAGGTTTCCTAGGGTCTCTATAGGGTCTCTATAGGGTCTCTATAGGGTTCCTAGGGTCTCTATAGGGTCCCTAGGGTCTCTATAGGGTCTCTAGGGTCACTATAGGGACTCTATAGGGTCCCCAGTGTCTCTACAGGGTCTCTATAGGGTTCCTAGGGTCTCTATAGGTTCCCTAGGGTCTCTATAGGGTCTCTAGGGCCTCTATAGGGTCTCTATAGGGCCTCTAGTGTCTCTATAGGGTCTCTATAGGGTTCCTAGGGTCTCTATAGGGTCTCTATAGGGTCCCTAGGGTCTCTATAGGGTCTCTAGGGTCTCTCTAGGGTCTCTATAGGGTCTCTAGGGTCTCTCTAGGGTCTATATAGGGTCTCTAGGGTCTCTATACGGTCTCTATAGGGTTCCTAGGGTCTCTATAGGGTCTCTATAGGGTCTCTAGGGCCTCTATAGGGTCTCTATAGGGTCCCTAGGGTCTCTATAGGGTCTCTATAGGGTTCCTAGGGTCTCTATAGTGTCCCTAGGGTCTCTATAGTGTCTCTAGGGTCTCTCTAGGGTCTCTATAGGGTCTCTAGGGTCTCTCTAGGGTCTCTATAGGGTCTCTAGGGTCTCTATAGGGTCTCTATAGGGTTCCTAGGGTCTCTATAGGGTCCCTAGGGTCTCTATAGGGTCTCTAGGGTCTCTCTAGGGTCTCTGTAGGGTCTCTAGGGTCTCTCTAGGGTCTCTATAGTGTCTCTAGGGTCTCTATAGGGTCTCTATAGGGTCCCTAGGGTCTCTATAGGGTCTCTATAGGGTCTCTATAGGGCCTCTAGGGTCTCTATAGGGTCTCTATAGGGTCCCTAGGGTCTCTATAGGGTCTCTATAGGGTTCCTAGGGTCTCTATAGGGTCTCTATAGGGTCTCTAGGGTCTCTATAGGGTCTCTATAGGGTTCCTAGGGTCTCTATAGGGTCCCTAGGGTCTCTACAGTGTCTCTATAGGGTCTCTAGTGTCTCTATAGGGTCTCTATAGGGTCCCTAGGGTCTCTATAGGGTCTCTATAGGGTTCCTAGGGTCTCTATAGGGTCCCTAGGGTCTCTATAGGGTCTCTATAGGGTTCCTAGGGTCTCTATAGGGTCTCTAGGGTCTCTCTAGGGTCTCTATAGGGTCTCTTGGGTCTCTATAGGGTCTCTAGTGTCTCTATAGGATCTCTATAGGGTCCCTAGGGTCTCTATAGGGTCTCTAAAGGATCCCTAGGGTCTCTATAAGGTCTCTATAGGGTTCCTAGGGTCTCTATAGGGTTCCTAGGGTCTCTATAGGGTCCGTAGGGTCTCTATAGGGTCTCTATAGGGTTCCTAGGGTCTCTATAGGGCCTCTAGGGTCTCTCTAGGGTCTCTATAGGTTCCCTAGCGACTCTATAGGGTTCCTAGGGTCTCTATAGGGTCTCTATAGGGTCTCTAGTGTCTCTATAGAGTCTCTATAGGGTCCCTAGGGTCTCTATAGGGTCTCTATAGGGTTCCTAGGGTCTCTATAGGGTCCCTAGGGTCTCTATAGTGTCTCTATAGGGTCTCTATAGGGTCCCTAGGGTCTCTGTAGGGTCTCTATAGGGTCTCTATAGCGTCTCTAGGGTCTCTATACGGTCTCTATTGGGTCTCTATAGGGTCTCTAGGGTCACTATAGGGACTCTATAGGGTCCCCAGGGTCTCTATAGGGTCTCTATAGGGTTCCTAGGGTCTCTATAGGTTCCCTAGGGTCTCTATAGGGTCTCTAGGGCCTCTATAGGGTCTCTATAGGGCCTCTAGTGTCTCTATAGGGTCTCTATAGGGTCCCTAGGGTCTCTATAGGGTCTCTATAGGGTCCCTAGGGTCTCTCTAGGGTCTCTAGGGTCTCTCTAGGGTCTCTATAGGGTCTCTAGGGTCTCTATACGGTCTCTATAGGGTTCCTAGGGTCTCTATAGGGTCTCTATAGGGTCTCTAGGGCCTCTATAGGGTCTCTATAGGGTCCCTAGGGTCTCTATAGGGTCTCTATAGGGTTCCTAGGGTCTCTATAGGGTCCCTAGGGTCTCTATAGTGTCTCTAGGGTCTCTCTAGGGTCTCTATAGGGTCTCTAGGGTCTCTCTAGGGTCTCTATAGGGTCTCTATAGGGTCCCTAGGGTCTCTATAGGGTCTCTATAGGGTCTCTAGTGTCTCTATAGGGTCTCTATAGGGTCCCTAGGTTCTCTATAGGGTCTCTATAGGGTTCCTAGGGTCTCTGTAGGGTTCCTAGGGTCTCTATAGGGTCTCTATAGGGTTCCTAGGGTCTCTATAGGGTCTCTAGGGTCTCTCTAGGGTCTCTATAGGGTCTCTTGGGTCTCTATAGGGTCTCTATAGGGTCCCTAGGGTCTCTATAGGGTCTCTATAGGTTTCCTAGGGTCTCTATAGGGTCTCTATAGGATCATATAGCCCACTCCAGCACATTTTGGCCCACTTCAGACCTCTCCAGACCACTTTAGCCCACCACAGCCCAGTTTACACACTGCACACCAGTCCAGCCCAGCATATCTCACTTCAGACACTTGACCCCACTTCTGTACAGGCCACATTAGCCCTGTCCAGCACATTCCAGCTCACCCCAGCCCGTTCAGACCACTTCAGCCCAGCGCAGCCAGCTTGGCCCACTTCAGGAGAGTTTAGACCACTTTGGCCCACTTCAGACCAGTCCAGCCCACTTTAGCCCACTTCAACACAGTTTAGCCTTGTCCAGCCCAGCAGAGCCCAGCCCACCCTCGTCTGCTACAGGCAAAACGGCTCGTTTGCTACACAGCATGGCTTGGCACTACTTTGGCCCAATTCAGACCAGTCCAGCCCACTTTAGCTCAGTCCAGTGCAATTAAGCCCACCCAAGAACAGTTTAGCCCACTCCAGCACATTTTGGCCCACTTCAGACCTCTCCAGACCACTTTAGCCCACCACAGCCCAGTTTACACACTGCACACCAGTCCAGCCCAGCTTATCTCACTTCAGACACTTTACCCCACTTCAGTCCAGGCCACATTAGCCCTGTCCAGCCCATTCCAGCTCACCCCAGCCCGTTCAGCCCACTTCAGACAAGCGCAGCCAGCTTTAGCTAAGTCCGCTCCACTTTAACCCAGTCCAGCCCACTTTAGCCCAATTCAGACCAGTTTTGCCCTGGCAAGACCAAGTTAGCTAAGCGCAGCCCAGTACAGACCTGTCACAACCAATTTAGCACAGTTCAGCAGGGTTTAGCCCAATTCAGACCATCCAGCACACCTTAGCCCTCTTGAGCCCACTTCAGCACACTTCAGACCAGCCCAGCACACTTCAGACCAGTTCAGCCCACTTTAGCCCAATTCACATCTATCCAGAACACTCTGTCACAGTTAAGCCCAATTCAGACCTGTCCAGCCCACTTTAGCTCAGTCCAGTGCAATTAAGCCCACCCAAGAACAGTTTAGCCCACTCCACCACATTTTGGCCCACTTCAGACCTCTCCAGACCACTTTAGCCCACCACAGCCCAGTTTACACACTGCACACCAGTCCAGCCCAGCTTATCTCACTTCAGACACTTTACCCCACTTCAGTCCATCCCCATTAGCCCTGTCCACCCCATTCCAGCTCACCCCAGCCCGTTCAGACCACTTCAGCACAGCGCAGCCAGCTTGGCCCACTTCAGGAGAGTTTAGACCGCTTTGGCCCACTTCAGACCAGTCCAGCCCACTTTAGCCCACTTCAACACAGTTTAGCCTTGTCCAGCCCAGCAGAGCCCAGCCCACCCTCGTCTGCTACAGGCAAAACAGCTCGTTTGCTACACAGCATGGCTTGGCACTACTTTGGCCCAATTCAGACCAGTCCAGCCCACTTTAGCTCAGTCCAGTGCAATTAAGCCCACCCAAGAACAGTTTAGCCCACTCCAGCACATTTTGGCCCACTTCAGACCTCTCCAGACCACTTTAGCCCACCACAGCCCAGTTTACACACTGCACACCAGTCCAGCCCAGCTTATCTCACTTCAGACACTTTACCCCACTTCAGTCCAGCCCATTCCAGCTCACCCCAGCCCGTTCAGCCCACTTCAGCCCAGCGCAGCCAGCTTTAGCAAAGTCCGCTGCACTTCAGCCCAGTCCAGCACACTTTAGCCCAATTCAGACCAGTTTTGCCCTGGCCAGACCAAGTTAGCTAAGTGCAGCCCAGTTCAGACCTGTCCCAACCAATTTAGCACAGTTCAGCAGGGTTTAGCCCAATTCAGACCATCCAGCACACCTTAGCCCTCTTGAGCCCACTGCAGCACACTTCAGACCAGCCCAGCACACTTCAGACCAGTTCAGCCCAGTTTAGCCCAATTCGCATCTATCCAGAACACTCTGTCACAGTTAAGCCCAATTCAGACCTGTCCAGCCCACTTTAGCTCACTCCAGTGCAATTAAGCCCACCCAGGAACAGTTTAGCCCACTCCAGCACATTTTGGCCCACTTCAGACCTCTCCAGACCACTTTAGCCCACCACAGCCCAGTTTACACACTGCACACCAGTCCAGCCCAGCTTATCTCACTTCAGACACTTGACCCCACTTCAGTCCAGGCCACATTAGCCCTGTCCAGCCCATTCCAGCTCACCCCAGCCCGTTCAGACCACTTCAGCCCAGCGCAGCCAGCTTGGCCCAGTTCAGGAGAGTTTAGACCACTTTGGCCCACTTCAGACCAGTCCAGCCCACTTTAGCCCACTTCAACACAGTTTAGCCTTGTCCAGCCCAGCAGAGCCCAGCCCACCCTCGTCTGCTACAGGGAAAACAGCTCGTTTGCTACACAGCATGGCTTGGCACTACTTTGGCCCAATTCAGACCAGTCCAGCCCACTTTAGCTCAGTCCAGTGCAATTAAGCCCACCCAAGAACAGTTTAGCCCAGTCCAGCACATTTTGGCTTTCTCTAGAGCTAACCATTTACCTCCAGGCACCCTCTACTGTGTCCTCAGACATTCTGGCTCAAATACTACATTGGAATGCTACATCTCAAACCCCTTCCTGCCATTCTGACATTGTACCCCACGCCCTCTCCTCCTGCAGGAGGCCCTCTACTTACTTTGCGTAGTGCCATTCTTCTCAAGGCCGCCTCTCTGCTCAGAACTCCCACAGCAGACGCCAGTCATGTTGCTGCCCTTGCCAAGTTGCTCTTCGTCATCTGACAGAAACAAAAAAAGGGCAACACGTTGTGCTGGCCATCATCTCCAGCACCCCAGGCATCCAGCCCAGCCTTTTCCTTACCTTCCTTCTGCCTCCTCCCAAGCTCCTCAACACCATGCTTGCCTGTCTCAAAGCAACTCCAGAGTCTGATGCAGGGCCTCTTCTCCCCTGCGTGCCCTAGGAGTTCAACAGAAGCCAATTGCCATGGTTCTTGCTTAAGTGACCAACTCCACAATCCTTCTGCTTATCCCTCTGACTCATCTCAAGCACTCGTCCGACTCCCAACATAAAAGACAAGACCTGCAACACCAAACACAAATACTGAATCTTTTTGCCATGTTCTTCTAAACATGAGGGCATCACACTCAAAATGAAACCCTTTACCTTTTCATAGCTGGAACTGGAAGCTGGATGAAAGCCTTAGAAGGCTCCTGCTGATGTGACTGAAAAAAAAGCTGTCCTCTGCTTCATGTTTGTAAGTAATGAACACGAATGCCTGACCAGCTTTTAACCAGCCAACACAAGCACTCAGTATATAACGGACTAAGTTCCAAGAACAAGCTTAACACTTTCAGTTCTAGCAGTGAGTTGGAAGCACCAAAACAGCTCACAAGCTAATGCACTCATTAAAACAGTCAAGCTGTACTACCCTGCCCACTATCAGATGGTGCTAAAAAAAGTCCCATTTAATTTTCCTCATCCCCATGGTGTATTTCAAATCTCTTTCTGCTATCCTGATGCTGTTTCCCCCGTCTATTCTGTGGAAAACTAATCTTTCTGCTTAGTTTTTATAGTGTCATAAGTCTCAAACTAAAGTTGTTGCTCAGATCTCCCACACTGGACACATGGGTGTTTACTGCACCCACCCAATTTATTTTTATCATTTGCAGTAACAGGAGTAAAAGGAAAAAATAAAAAAACTGCCACACAACATTCTGTAGACTAAGACAAGGAAATTCCCTGAAATATTTATTATATGCAGACTGTAATGAACAAGCACTCTGTAATTTAGAGTTTTAAAATGAGAAATATACAAGCTGAAAAGCATTCTTTTATCTTTCCCTGCCAAAAGTCATCAGTTATTTAACAGTCACTACATCCCAAAAGAACATTAATATTATGTTTGGTATTCTTTAGACCCAAGTGTCCAACTTAGTTTTTGAAAGAGCACAAACCCAAAGGCACTCTTGAAGTAACTCTTAAACATATAAATGGAATGTTTGTTCAGTAACCACTGTTATAACTATTTTATGAGAAATAAAAGACAAGTAATAAGAACATAAACTGTAAACAAATTTTTCTTTAAGTTCTGTGGCTAAGAGCAATAAAAAAACTTACCTGAGCACCACCACTAACAACAGCACCTCAAGTAAAACCACAGCACAAAAAAAATCATTAATACAAGAAGATGCAAAACCGAAGATAGCTTAAAAAATTTAGCCCAGATAAAATCATTTCAAAGAACTCAAAAAACAAAGCAATACACACATCATTAAAACCACAAAACACCCCAAAGACCTTACCTTGAATAGCATCAAATCCTAAAAAGGAGCCTTACCCTGAAGCTGTGCCTTATATACCCCAGGCCCCACCCACAACCCCCCCCCAGTGCCCTGGCTCAGGTGTGGGGCAAACCAGCTGCTGGGATAAAATCAGCCTGACAAGATGCACCTGGTTTTTGTTGTTTTGGGTTTGGTTTCTTGGCTGCTCTCTGATTTTAACTTCTTGGGTTTCTTTTTGGGGCTTAGATTTCTATTCAAAATTCTCAGATTCCATAGCTTCACTTTTATGAAGCTGGGCTCAAAACTATACTTGGTTTCAGACTGGGTGGGGGTTTTCTGTCTCACATTCTAGGGCTTAGTCTCAAAGAGGTTTTCTTCCACACAGACTGGCTCAGGCTCATATACTTAAACAGCACAGACACTCTAGTTCAGATTTAGGCTCAATTTGGCATTGACTGGCTCGCCCAACCACACGAGTCTCACATCGAGACTAACACAGGCTTCCTGGTTCAGACTCGCTCTCACATTCTAACTAAACAAAGACATTCAGGTGATTTAGCCAAGGTGAGCAAAGCTTAGACCACCCAAGCAGCAATTTATTTTAGGGTCTTGTCATTTTCATAAAGCTGCAATTACTTTTTGTTGGTGGTGTATTCCAGGGGGTGTACACGTTAGAATAAAGGGATGGAAAAGCTCTGAGGGCTAGTGGATGAGTAGTAAAGTGACAGGAGAGAGAGATGGGACTTCCTGAGGGAAGGGTGCAGCTTCTGTATCTCTGTCAGTGTGTGCATGTTCCCTTTTCTTTTCTAGGTGCTGCAGATAACTCGAGGGAGGTGAAGCTGCAAACTCAGGAGGGCTGTGAGAAGATCGGGGGTTGTGTGTGTTGGGGGTGCTTAATTGTTGAGAAGAGCATGGCAAAGGGGTTCAGTATTTGTGCTCGGTGTTGCAGGGCTGCCCTCTACCTTTGGAGTTGGATGAGTGCTTGAAGTGAGTCAGGTAAGGAGGATAGTGGGGTCGGTCCCTTTTTGCAAGCAGGGTGATCATTTGTCTCTATTGTACTCCTAGGACCTGGAGGTGAGGAGAGGCTCAATGTCGGACTCCACTGTGGGTTTGGAACAGGCAAGCACAATGTTGATGAGCTTTGAAGGAGGAAGAGGGCTGTTACAGAGCAGGCCAGCACTGGTGGGTGGGGTGGTGGTGATGATGGTGGCCAGCACAGTGTGATCCTGTTTGCTCGTTTACTTGCTGCAGGTGATAACGAGAAACTTGGCAGCTGTGGCAAGATCACAGGACTCTGATGTGGGTGTTCTGAGCATCAAGGCCAGCTTGAAACCCATGGCACTATGGAAGCTAAGTAGAGGGACTGCTGCTTGGGACTGGAGGGTGGGGGACAAGGTCCGGATGGCAGGAAGGGGTTTGAAATGTAGCATGGGGCTGAGGGAAAGGCAGGGGGTTACTCTGTAGCGTGAGCTTACATGGGTAGGGCAGCTACAGCTTGACTGTGTTAGGGAGGGAGGGTGTCACCCCCAGCCCTTCCCTCAGTGACCTGGGTCAGGGGTGGGGCAAACCCCCAGCTGGGATAAGAGCACCCTGACGATCCACAGCTGGGTCTTGTTTCATCTGGTTCTGGTTCATTGCCTGCTCCCCGGCTTTAATTTTCTGGCTTTCATTGGCTTAGACTCATATTCAAGACTGGCAGACAGTGCAGGCTCCTTCTCACACAGACTGGCTCAGACTCATGTTCATGTTTAAGCTGCACAGACGTTCTCTGGCGCTGACTTCTCCTCACACTCACTTAGGTTTAGTCTGACACGTACTGGCTCATGCATCCACACAAATCTCAAGTTGATTCTAACACAGAATTCCTGGTTCTGACTACCTGGCTAAAAGACTCCCTGGCTCAAACTCATCCTCGCACTCGAGCTGAAAAATAACATTCAGATGACTCAGTCAAGGTGAGCCATGCTTGGAACACCCCAGTAGCAACTTATTTCAGGGTCGGCCAAAGCTTCTGTTTTTCTCTCCATGAGTGCCTGTTTCCATTTCTTTTTTAGGTGCCACACTTAAATCAAGAGAGGTGAAGCTGCCAGCTGAGGAGGGCTGTGAGAAGGTTGTCTGCGTGAGTGGTGAGTAAGAGCTGAGAATAGCATGGCAAAGGGTTCAGTAGTAGTGTTGGTTATTGCAGGTCTTGCGTTCTACTTCTGGAGTCAGATGAGTATTTGAGGTGAGTCGGAGAGGTAACAATAATGGTTGTGGGGGTTGGTCACTTTTTACAAGCACCATGGTCATTTCTTTCTATTGTGCTCCTAGGTCCTAGAGTGCAGGAGAAGTCCAGCATTGTATTCTGCAATAGATTGGGAGTAGGTGAGCATAATGTAAAGGCGAAGTAGAGTTACAGGAAAGGCTGGCATAGATGGCTGGGATGCTGGAGATGACGGCCAGCACAACGTGTTGCCCTTTTTTTGTTTCTGTCAGATGATGAAGAGCAACTTGGCAAGGGGAGCAACATGGCTGTCATCTGCTGTGGGAGTTCCGAGCAGTGAGGCCGCCTCGAGACGCATGGCACTACGCACGCTAAGTAGAGGGCCTCCTGTAGGAGGAGAGGGCGTGGGGGACAATGTCAGAATGGCAGGAAGGGGTTTGAGATGTAGCATTCCAATGTAGTATTTGAGCCAGAATGCCTGAGGACACAGTAGAGGGTGCCTGGAGGTAAATGGTCAGCTCTAGTGAAGGTAGTGCCTCAGAGTTAAAAGACAGGATGCAAAAGTGCCATTTGTGGGGCTTAAGTGTGGGGTGTTGTGTCGGGGACAATAGGTAATGGTCTGTGGTGAAACACACAAAGGTAGGAAAGTAGTGTTTGTTCTCTTTGGCTCCCTCTTGTGGTGTACTGCTTTGGCTTTTCCCAAAAAGTCTGGCTTTGGTGCCTACTCAGAAAGTTGTGCTTTAGAACTGCCTGGAAAAGTCCTGAGCCTTGCAGACCTTCCCAGATATTGTTGGGCACTTCTTGCGACGTGGGCTGGCCCCCTGCGTGACAAAGAGCGTGCCTGCTTGTGAGTATGGAAGCCCAAGCCTCATGCTAGGTGAGGGAGGCAGAAGCTCATCCCACCCAGGCGACCGTTGCCTGCGTGGGGACGCCCGCTAAGGTTGAGCCTGCCACCTCGCACAGCCGTGATGATTGTCGGAGCTGGTTTGCTGATGGTCTTGGCAGGGTCCTTGGGGTTGGTAAGATAGGCAGCCATGAGAAGTATCCTTGACTATCTCTGCAGTTTCCCATGTTAATAAAGTAGTTGGGAGTTCTCTGGTTTTCTCTGTAGCTGGAGTTCTTGAGCTCTGGAAGGGAGGTGGTGGGTTTTTATAAGCACAGTGTAGCTGTGTACTCCTGATGATCTGTGTGAATGGACAGAAGAGCTCTAGGAATAAGCTTGTAATGAATGAGTCGGGGGCAGAGAGTCTGCTTGGGAGTGTGCGTGATAGTATATATCTGGAGTTAGTGTGTGAGCCGGAGGGTGTGAGGGCCTGCTGAGAGTGTCTCAATGCCAGTGTGTGACTGCATGTCAACCTAAGTGTCGGTGTGAGTGTGGCCTGAGGCTTAGAGGCAGGCTAAGCTTTTGCTTGGCGTTGCGGTGACTAATGCCAGGTTGTTCTTGCAGATGACGAGATGGGTAGTGGTATGTGAGAGGCTGGTGTGGGAGGGTTGAGCAGAGTGATGGTACCAGGTAGGTAAATTTGTGGTGTCGGAAGCAAGTTCCTGTTGATTCTCCTGGCGGGCTTTTGATTTGCTGCGCATATTTAATTTGAAGGTGCGGATCAAGGAGCGCAGCGGTGCTCTGTGTCCCGAAGCTGACTTGGACTGGGTGAGCTGTGCTTAGCAGAGTGAAGTAGCAACTGATGGCATGTCTTGTAGTTTTTGTGAAATCAAAACCAGTTCTTAAGGCTGTGTTCTGCAGGGAGAGCCCGGGCTCAAAGGAGAGAAGGTAAGATGTGCTAAGGCCAGTGGGACGAGCAGCAGAGTGACTGGAGAGGGAGAAGGGACTTGCTGAGGGAAGGGTGCATCTTTGAATCCTCTCAGCGTTTGTCTGTTTCCCTTTGTGTTTCAGGTGCTGCAGGAAACCCGGGGGAGGTGAAGGTGCCAGCTGAGGAGGGCTGTGAGGAGTTAAGGGGTGGGTGTGTGTGTGTGTTAGCTTAGAGTTGAGAAGAATGTGGTAAAGGGGTTCAGTATTTGTGTTGGGTATTGCAGGTCTCGCCCTCTACGTTTGGAGTCGGATGAGTGCTTGAGGTGGGTCAGGAAGGTAAGCGGAAGGATTGTGGATTCAGTCACTTTTGCAAGAACCACGGTCATTGGGTTCTGTTGCCCTCCTAGGGCACAGAGGAGAGGAGAGGCCCGGCGTCAGAGTCTGGAATCGCTTCGTGAGAGGCGAGCACGGTGTTGAGAAGCTTGAGAGGAGGCAGATGGTTGGTAAGGAAGAGGCTGGGCTGGATGGATGGGATGCTGGAGATGACGGCCAGCACAACGTGTTGCCCTTTGTTTGTTTGTTTCTGTCAGATGAAGAAGAGGAACTTGGCAAGGGGAGCAACATGGCTGTCATCTGCTGTGGGAGTTCCGAGCAGTGAGGCCGCCTCGAGACGCATGGCACTACGCACGCTAAGTAGAGGGCCTCCTGTAGGAGGTGAGGGCGTGGGGGACAATGTCAGAGTGGCAGGAAGGGGTTTGAGATGTAGCATTCCAATGTAGTATTTGAGCCAGAATGTCTGAGGACACAGTAGAGGGTGCCTGGAGGTAAATGGTCAGCTCTAGTGAAGGTAGTGCCTCAGAGTTAAAAGACAGGATGCAAAAGTGCCATTTGTGGGGCTTAAGTGTGGGGTGTTGTGTCGGGGACAATAGGTAATGGTCCGTGGTGAAACACACAAAGGTAGGAAAGTAGTGTTTGTTCTCTTTGGCTCCCTCTTGTGGTGTACTGCTTGGGCTTTTCCCAAAAAGTCCAGCTTTGGTGCCTACCCGGGAAGTTGTGCTTTAGAACTGCCTGGAAAAGTCCTGACCCTTGCAGACCTTCCCAGGTATTGTTGGCCACTTCTTGCGACGTGGGCTGGCCCCCTGCGTCGCAATGAGCGTGCCTGCTTGTGAGTATGGAAGCCCGAGCCTCATGCCGTGTGAGGGAGGCAGCAGCTCATCCCACCCAGGTGACCGTTGCCTGCGCGGGGACGCCCGCTAAGGTTGAGCCTGCCACCTCACACGGCCATGATGATTCTCGGAGCTGGTTTGTGTATGGTCCTCACAGGGTCCTTGGGGTTCATAAGTCTGTTCTCATGGGTTCAGCAGTATCAGTCTTGTTTTCTCTTTCTTAGTAGCTGGTGCAGCACTGTGTTTTGACTTCCAGCCTGGGAACAGAGCTGATAACACAAATGTTTTAGTCTGGGCAAGGACTTTCTGATCCTCATGCTCTGCCAGGGAGGAGGGAAAGCCGGGAGGAAGCAGAGAACAGGACACCTGACCCAAGCTAGCCAAAGAGGTATTCCGTACCACAGCACATCATGCCCAGGATCTAACTGTGAGTTACCTGGAAGGGCTAGAGACTGCAGGGTGGGATGAGGTATGGGTTGGTGCTCGGTTTGGCTGGGGGGCAGGCGAGTTATCAGTCGACTGGTGGTGAGGTGTTGTATTCTCTTCCCTTGTTATTTCCCTTATTATTATCATTATTGGTGGTAGCAGTAGTGACTTGTGTTCTACCTTAATTAATAACTCTTCTTAACTCAACTTGTGGGATTTGCATTCTTTTCGATTCTCCTCTCTGTCCCCCCAGGAGTAGGGGGAGGGCAAGAAGGGGGGGAGTGAGAGAGCAATTGCGTGATTTATGGCTGACCTTGTATAAACCACCACGGTTGTTTTACTATTAATCTTGTCAGATCTGTCGTTATCTCAACCTTTCGAGCTCCACGTTGGGTGCCAAAAAGAACCCATGGCAGTAAGATAAGCAACCATGAGAAGTATCCTTCACTATCTCTATAGTATCCCATGTTAATAAACTAGTTGAGAGTTCTCTGTTTGTCTCTAGTTTTCTTTTAGCTGGAGCTCTTGCGCTCTGGAATGTAGGTGGTGGGTTTCTATAATCAGTGTAGCTGTCTACTCCTCGTGATCTGTGTGAATGGACAGAAGAGCTCTAGGAATAAGCTTGTAATTAATGAGTCAGGGCCAGAGAGTCTGCTTGTGAGTGGGTGTGATAGTGTATCAAGAGTCAGTGTCTGAGCCAGAGTGTCTGAGTGTCTCCGTGTCTCCAGGCTGCTTTCATATCTCTGTTATCTTGGCATCCCGTTTCATTGGTTAGGACATTGTCTGTGCATTTTCATGCTCATGGGTCTTGAATTTTGAGTCGTGCTCATGGGTCTTCATGCTTTTTGCATGTCCATCATGTCAGGTTTTGTGGTTGTTTTTGGAAACACATGGTCATGTCGGACTTTGTTCTCAGGCTCCTGAGGAGACCTGTTGCGTTGCTCTTGCGGCTGTGCAGGTGATCTGGGTGGATGTAGTGTTCCATCTGGGAGGTAGTCTACTTCTTCAGATTTTTCTCTCTTTTCGGTGTCACAGAGTCTGTAGTGTTCTTTGTGTGTGTGTGTGATTGCCTTGAGTTGCTCTGCTCATGGTCAGTAGTTGGGCCAGGTGGAGCATCTGTAGTGCAAGTCTGTGTGTACTACGATTAGCGGCAAAGCTTGTGCGTTTTCTTGGGATGGAGGTTACAGGTTCTGGGCTCATCAACAGTCTTTAGAGATAAAAGGTTGTGTGGGTATTAACTGAGTTGTTTTTTAGCAACTCGGTGGTAATTTTGCAGTTGTTTTTTCAGATATCTGTTATGAATCAGTTGTCAACGTGATGAAAGTAGTCTTGCATCAAGGAGCTGTGGCAGAGATGCACAGCAATCGGTAGAGACTCGCACAGACCCCATAGCGATCACATAACGACCATACCATGATGGGCTGGGGGGGGCGGTGTGGCGCCCGGGTGTCTCGCTGCTGCCATCCTGTGTCCAGAGTTCGGTACTGCAGCCCGGGCTCCGCGCATGAGCAGTGGTGCTCCCTTTGTCCCCGCTGCTGTCCCCGGAAGTGGCCCGTGTCACGTGGTGGCCGCCGCGGTTGCGGGTTGGTGTGCGGGCATGCCCGCGGGGTGCTCGTGGCCGCAGCCCGGTGTTGGCGCGCCGGCTCCGGTCCCTCCGCGCGCCGTTTCGGTGCCGCATGCGCAGCGCCCGGGAGCAGCATGGCGGCGGGCAGGGTCCGGGTCCGGGTCCCGGCAGCGGCGGCAGCAGCTGAGGTCCGAGCGCGCCGGGGTTATCGGGGAGGCGAGCGGGCCCGGCGGCCCGCCCGTCCGTCCGTGCCTTGGGCGGGCGCAGAGGGGCGGCTCCTGCCCGCTGGCTGCCCGCGCGGGAAGCCTCACAGCGCCAGGGGCTCGGTACTGGGGGGAGTAAAGACCCGGGGCGGGGGTTACCCGGAGGCCCTTAATTCACACTGTGCCTTCACTGGCAGGGGAAGGGGCGAAGGTGGAAACACCCGATTAGGAAGCAGCCACGGAATTCCCTGTTTCTTTCCTCTGATCTAAACGTGCGGGTGGTTTGGAGATGAGACTGTTCACTGGAGCTTGAAGGTGCTGAGAGATCTGGAGCCTGACATTCTCCCTCCATGAAATGAGTCAGGTCTGCGGCAGCAGGGGCAGGGCTCATTGCCCTCCTTTTGTTCTGCAAATAGACCTTGCCGCGTTGTGCCCTAGGGGACCCCAGCCAGCTCATCGCAGCCTTTCCCTTGAGACTGTCAGTGAGGACTGCAGCTGCTGCTGCTGCTCCCCTGGTATCCCCCGGTTTGGACACCGGCCTTGCTGCAGTAGCCATCAGGTTTCTTCATAAATGCTTGGTATTCTGGATGCAGAGACAGCGTTGTGAGGGAGCTGATCCAGATCTCAGTCTGTCTTGGGAGGTGCTTGTAGCAGGAGACGCATCGAGCTACCAGACTGGGTGGCTTTAGGGCTGCTCTGTTTATGCTGAATGATTTAAAGTCTCAACCTGTTGCTTTTTTATAGATGCAGTGCTATATCTGACGAGTCTCGCAGTAACGCATGTCTGGGTTTTGCTTACCTGATGTGCTGAGGGTCTCTGTGGGTCCCTATGGGGCTCTGTGGGCCCCATAAGCTCTGTCCCACATCTGTGCCCCATAGAACTGCGCCGCGGCCTTGTGTAAGGAGCTCCAGTGCCAAATGGGCCCCATGGAGCCCCCCCGAAGTGCTGCGCTTTGAGGTCAGGGAGGACTTCACTATGGGGTGGATGAAGGAGGTGGGAAATGGCGGTCAAGGGGGCTTATGGGTGTTTATGGGGCGCTATGGGGTGTCTGTGGAGCGCTATGGGGCTCCATTGGGTGTCGATGGGGGGTGCAGGCAGGGATTTGCAGTGTGGCCTGCAGGGGGCGGTAAAGGGCCGCGGGGGGGCGGTCAGCCAAGGACACACCACCCCCCCTCCTGGGCTAATGGGGTCCAGTGGGGATATGGGTGTCTGTGCGGGGCTATGGGGGGTCTATGGGGTCTCTGTGGTTCCCTATGTGGTCTCTGTGGGGCTCTATGTGTCTCTGTGGGGCTCTATGGGTCCCTTTGGGGTCTCTATGGGGCAGCCCCCCATCCCCCTCTTTCTGCCCCACAGCTCCAGACCCAGCTGGAGCACTCGGAGCCCCCCAGCCTCCTGCCCCTCATACTAGGGGGGTTTCTGGGGGGCTCCTGCTCCTGGCGCTGCTCTCTGTGGGGCTCCACAAGGTGCGCTATGGGGCAGGCTTAGGGCGCAAGACCCATCTATGGGGTTCTGTGGGATCTCTGTAGTCTCTCCAGGGCCTCTATGGGTCTCTCTGGGGCTCTATCGGTCCCTATGGGGCTCTATGCAATGCCCATTCTCCCCACCAGGCGTCGCCCTCACCGCTGTCTCCTAGCAACACCCAATCCCCTCCCTCCTCCCCTCCCTCCTCCCTTCTCTCACGTCGCGTCTTTGCGTCACTTCTGAATCACGGTAATTCTCTCGTGCCATATTTCTGTTCCACCAGCAATGCCGAGAACACGTGGCACTGTGCCCCTGTACCTGCTGACGTTGTGACTGCTCTGGGGTTGCAGTACCCTGAACTGCTGTCTTGGGCAAGCGCATTTCCCCTTCCCACTTCCCAGGTTGTCTTAAAGCAGCTTCAGAAGTGTTTGTGCATTGTCTGTCTGTGCATTACAAACCAGCCTTTGAGATTAATTCCTTGTCATTAGAGTATGCTCGGCATAGAGCTTGGTTTAAACGCTTCTCTTGCGTTTCCAGGGACGGATTTTGCCTTTCTTAGGCTGCTTGTTGGTGGAAGCTTATAAATTAGTTACTGACTTAGTACGCCCAGCTCATTGATCCCCAACCACTGTCATTTTCATGTCATGGTCTTTGTTAGTACTTCAGTTTTCCGAGTCCCCCAGCTCCTGGGTTGTGAAAGTTTCACCACTGTACAGAAAGCGCTTTGCATCATCCTCAGATGTTGTCCACACATTCCTGGTGTCTGTATCGAGGCAATCACTAGCAGTATTGACCATGAGCAGGCAAAATGAAGCCCGAAGGGAGCTGAGCTCATAACATCTCTTTGGTGCGATGCTTCCCATCTGCAGCTTGGCGCTGTGGTCGCCAGACAAGGGCAGCTGTGTCTCCCGTGGGCCTGGTGAGGCTTCAAGGGAGGGACATACCATGTTACCGGGCGCAAAACAGCTGGTTGTGATGGTCGTGTTCACCAGGATATGTCAGAGCAACTCAGCACCAGCTACCAGGAGGCAAAGCTGTGAATAAGTGTTACCTGCAGAGACCTGGTGCGGCTCCTGGTGCGGCTCCTGGGTCTCTGTGTGACTCCTGGACAGCACTGGGTCAGGTTCCTCGTGCTTTTCTTTTCTCCACCTCAGCTCCGTACCAGCTACCCTCTAGGCTCTTGCAGCTCCTTATGGCTCCTTTCTTCCATCCAGTTGCAGGTTTTATCCCCTCTGTGTCGGGCCAGTGATGCTCACTTGGTGGTGTCCCCTGCCCCAGCAGTTCTCGGCCTGTCTCAGCCCTGTGAGCGCTGTCGCCGTGTGGCACAGTGCAGGTGACATGGGCTGTTTCCTCCCTTCCTTGCTGGCAGCTCTCCGTCGGGGTAGTCTGGGGACACTGCTGGGAACCGTCGCCTGTACGAAGAGCTGGGGCTCTGTTTGGTGGTCTTTGCCCCCAACCCTGTTTTGTCTGACTTACCTAAAAGCCTCGTTGCTGGTGTGAGATTACATGTGCCAATTCCTTTAAAATTCTGGACTTTCTGGGTTCTTCATCCTTACTGAAAGCTGTGACAAAGCAATAGGGTGGTTTTCAGGCCATACCTGGACAAGTTTGCTGGTTTTAGCAGCAGCAGCAGTACTAGGTGATCTCACTTCTTTGCTTGTAATTTGTAGGTAACTTGTCATGTCTAAGGGAGGAATTTGCTGAGACCTGTTTGATCTTTGTACTTCTTAATCTCTAAGATTTAACTGTGTTTTGTACAGTCGTTTTTCCTTCCCTTGTAAGCTCTGCCTGGTGTCCTGCTTGAGGTTGTTTCTCGGCCAAAGAAAGCCCTTCTCGTGAGGTTTTCCTGTGCTCCTGGTACGGTTTGCTAATAGACAGGTTTGATGGGCTTCCTGCCTCCTTTTTCTGTCGGGCAAGATCTCTGCCTTGTCTGCCTTGCAGGTCTGTCTGTACTCTAGCCGTCTTCCTACTCCCACAGCATCAACACAGTGAAATAATGCCTCATGCCAGCCCCTGCCTTTTCTGCTTAGAAGGGCCCAAACTGCTGCATTTGATGGCTGCTCACACAGAAGCAAGAATCCGGATTGCTTTCCTTGTGTGTTCTTTTGCATCTTATTTGCGTCCCCCCCGCTCCCCACAGCCTGAGTTTTTACTGCAGCATCAATTTCCTCATTTAAAGTTTAAGCCATTGCCAGCATCTTTTCTTTCAAGGGACAGAGAGGTTCTGTCTTGCTGAAGCATTAGCAGAATGCAGTGGTCCGGCCCTGCTTGTTGGAGCTCTGATGGACTGTGGCTGCCGCTCCCTCCTATTGCGAGCGAGGTTCCTGTGCAAGGAAATCGGAAAGATGCGTGGATCGCAGTGTCGCTCTCCTCCTGGTTTGCTATTGCAGTGCTGTGTGATGGCTGCTAGTTTGTCATGGGCCAGGTTGCATGGTTTCTTGTGGCAAAGGCACTGTTCCATTTACTGGGAGCACTCACGGAACTGAGGTTTTGTTCTGACTGAAGGCGGGTGTCGGAAACCCACCGTTAACAAACATCATTATAGCTTGGCATGTAAAGCAGATAATCACGTTTGTCCCAGGTAGCGTCTGCATCTTCAGGTAATCAGGAAGTTGCTTGCTCGTTTTTGGGTTACAGTGTAAGTAGCCTGTTGTAAGGCAGCTTTTATATCGTGCTAGCTGAGTCTCTCTGCGCAATCTCTGGTATAAGTTT
The DNA here is from genome assembly GCF_037157495.1 of Lathamus discolor. Taxonomy (NCBI): domain Eukaryota; kingdom Metazoa; phylum Chordata; class Aves; order Psittaciformes; family Psittacidae; genus Lathamus; species Lathamus discolor. The sequence goes on along the minus strand of NC_088899.1, from coordinate 8,599,034 downwards.
AGCATTAGTCATAGAGGTCTCTGATGTATAATGGCGATGAATGAAAGTTTATTTCTAGATATAATACTATGACATAGCTTTATTATCACTTGCTAAAAATGCTTCCTTTTTTGTTTTCCTAGAAGTCAGCGCAAACAACAAAAACCATGACTTCACGATGACTGGGATTGCGACGTCAACAGATTTCTAGTTGACAATGAGAAAAAGAAACACTTAATGTTTTTAATGTAGAACACGAACAGTGGGAGGCCTCAGTTTGCGTCCTACAAGAGAAAAACACTCACTCCACACAGCTCTAAATGCAGCAAGCTTGGCTCTGTGTAGGAATGCCAACTATAAATGGTTGAGCACATTTACACTGGTTTTGGCATCGACAGGGAGTAAAGGGTTGTCTGTGTGGTGCTTAGCTGCTGGCTGGGCTGAAACCATGGAAGCTGTTTAGTTTATTTAGTAGAGTGCCTTGCCTGTGGTCCTTCCTGGAGTAGAACACTCTGAGCTTGGGGAAGGAGAAATTGCTCTGAAATTATTTGGTTACGAAACAGTAGCAAATGGTATCTCAACAGCAGGTTTTATTTGTCATCCTAGGAGGCCTATCCAGGAGGCCACAGACACAAACACATTACTGTTTTTCAGTATTTCAGAGTAGACAACTTCAGTGGAGCTCACTGGAAATTGGGCAGGGTGCCCCATGTCAACAGGCAGAAACCAGGAACGTGACAGGGGTTGCAAAACAAGTAAGTAGTTTGCTTTCTGGGTTAACGGTAGGAGAACGGGTTGATACGGCTCAACCTTTGTCTCTCTTCAAAGTAAGGAACATTTTCATGGTAATCTGTTTGGAACAGGCATTCATTATAACCAGTGAAATGCAGAAGCCCAGAAGGGGATCCTACAGGAGAGAGCGTTTTTGAAGGCCCTCTGTGCTGTTCCTGAAAGCAGAAGGTGTCTTCCTTGCTGAACCCCTCTCGCCTGGACACGTAAGTGATGCCCGTCGTGAGCATTGACAGCACACCGTAAAGGCGAACGGGCTAACGGGGACCCTAAGCCTTTTGCTTTCCAAGGGTAGTTAATAGCAGTGTACTTGCTGACAGCTGCAAGGGCGACAAGGCTCACACAGCCGCCTTAAGCAGCGGATGATTTTTCAGTTCAGGCACAGTTTGTGTCTGGTTTCTTTCGCTCTCTTTGAAAATGTACTTTAAAAGGCAGAATGAGGACCTTCATTCAGTGTGAGGGAAGGGACCTGGACTGAGCAGAGGGAGGAGAAGAAGAAGAAAACAGGGCGGGAAGCATGGTGTACAGCGTGGCATTTTCTGCTTCGCCTGCCCTCAAACCTGCCACATGTGTGGCAGCAGCCGTGGTTTTCCCTCTCAAAGGGATGGGTAGCTGTCAGCAAAGATTTAGTATGTATGCTGCACAGGTAGGAGACTAGACTTGGGCAGGGCAGTACTTCACGGGGGTGTTAATGCAACCGTGGGCGCTGCTGGCCAGGCCCTGGGCAGCGAGCTGACCTGGCAGGGAAGCACAGCCAGAAAGAGTGAGCGGACACACTGCCTCTGGGGTAGAAGAGCTCTGGGTGAGGGCCACAGCGCTTAGGTGAGGGCCTTTTCCTCGCTGATTCCAAACAGCATAAAGAAATCTGGAAACTGCCTGCTCTGCCCTTGCTGCTGTTGTTCACAGCTCTCAAATACAGTGACCTAAGGCACAACACTTTGTTCTTTTCTTTTCTTGAAACCTGTGTTCTTTCAGGCTCATCTGTCACCGCATCCCTTGAAAGCGGTAATGTCACCACCCTAACCACGGAACTGCTTCAGAAGACCCTGGGAGTGGATGCAAGGGCTCATTTGGTCATAAAAGGGGTGTTTTTTGAATCACTTGTTTCCCGTGTTAGAATAAAAGAAGGTAAATAAAAGAACCCTTCTGTTTCAGAGCAGCGTGCTCTCGCGTGGACACTGTGCGTGCCGGAACAGACCCTTTCGGGAGCTCCAGAAGATTTTTTAACCTCTTTCTTTCAGCTGCAAGACCAAAAAGAAAAGAGAAGTTTCTGCTAATGGGAAGCAACGGAGGAGAGCGGAGGTATGTCTGGTAATTGTAGCAGATGCTCCTCGGAAGTTGCCAAGAGAGTAAATCCATTTACCCTCTGCTTTCACCAATTGGTCTGTAGTTTGCCTGTAGTTACCCTCCCCGCTTCTGCATTTTACAGAATCCTGGAATGGTTCATGTTGGAAGGGACCTTAAAGCTCATCCAGTTCCAACCCCTACCCACAGGCGGGCAGGGACACCTCACACTAGAGCAGCTTGCTCCAAGCCCCTGTGTCCTACCTGGCCTAGAACACTGCCGGGGATGGGGCAGCCACAGCTTCTCTGGGCACCCCGTGCCAGCGCCTCAGAACCCTCACAGGGAAGAGCTTCTGCCTGAGAGCCCGTCTCAGTCTCCCCTCGGGCAGGTTAAAGCCATTCCCCCTTGGCCTGTCCCTACACGCCCTTGTCCAAAGCCCCTCTCCAGGTTTCTTGTGGCCCCTGTAGGCACTGGAGCTGCTCTAAGGTTTCCCCCCCTTAAGGAACCTTTTATTCTCCAGGCCGAACAAGCCCATCTCTCTCAGCCTGGCTGCGGAGCAGAGGTGCTCCAGCCTTCTCAGCATCTCCATGGTTTCCTCTGGCTCACTTGCGCGGCTCCACGTCACTCTGGAGTTGGGGCCCAAGATCTGGATGCAGGACTTTGTTTCCTCTTACATTGGCATAAATGCAGAGTGTCCCTTCAACAGCTGGACAGATCTAGATCCTCCTATAGGAACACCTGGGGCCAGTAAATCGGAGCAAAACTACGTCCTCTGCTTGAACAAGGACGGAATTATTTTGTTCAACTTGCTTGCGTGCTTAATTCAAGAAGTTTTTTTCCCTTCCAGTCAAGTACATTCATGTAATTGAAAGCATTGTCACAGGAAATCTCAGCTTGATTTGCTTTCCTGATTTGAGACCATTGCATTGCTTTTTGCCTAAGCAGCAATCGGTTTGCTTGCAGGCTGTTTTGCAGCAGCTCTGCGGGGAATTACCACTGTTTTTCTCATCATCCTGTTGGATGTTGTAACAATGCAGCTCCCCAGTTTCCTCTTGACGTTTGGGTACTGCCAGCAGAGTTTACAGCTCTTGGTATTGTCTTTGTTGAATTAGTACCCATGCAGTCTTTCCAACCCAATGGGAGTCCCTGTGTGTTGTCCTTGTTTACGGTGTCTTCCGTCTAGGTGATGTGCGTGACAACTTGACAAAGCGTTGCTATCCTGACCCGCTTGTGTGGGCGGAGACTCGTGGGGCAGTTTCAGGGCTCAGAGTTGATTTTCCTGAGGGGGATCCCAGCTCTGCAGCAGAGGAGCTGCACTGCTGAGGAGAAGGCAAGGGCTGGAGGGAGGGAGAGCCGGGCACTGCAGGTCAGTCCCATTATTTTTCTGTAATGAGGGTGGTAAAGCACTGGCACAGGTTGCCCGGAGAGGTGGTGGATGCACCGTCCCTGGAGACATTCGAGGCCAGGCTGGATGTGGTTCTGAGCCCCCCGATGTAGTTGGAGATGTCCCTGCTCGTTGCAGGGGAGGGGTTGGACGAGGTGACCTTTAAAGGTTCCTTCCAGCCAAAACCGTTCTGTGATCCTATGGTTAGAACCCCAGGGCATGCAGGTGTTTCCCTGCAGCTGCTGAGGGTCTCTTTAAAACCCCAAAGCCACAGCTACCCTTCTTTCTTATGGAAGGGCTTCTCCTCCTCACGCTCTTTGGTGTGTCTGGTGCGATTGTGCCCTTGCTGAAGCTCATCTTTGGTACCTTGAGCTAAAGTGCTTTGCTGACATGAGGCTCAGTTCATCTGGAGGAACATAGTGTAATGCAGCCAGGGAGGGGAAACTGGCTTGTTTGAAATACTGAGGTCTGCTCAGCATGTGGTTCTCATTAAATGTTTGCTACCACAGGTACCGGTACCAGCGGGAGTAACACCCAGCTCTGGGCAAATTTGCTTGCATTTCAGCCTATTTGAACTGGTCACTTACCAGCATAGCGAGTGTCACGTCCTGAAAGCAAGGCTCCTCTGGTGCAGCTGATGGACCCCTGAGCCCAGCAGGAGGCCTGAGGCTGCTTTGCCATCTGCCTATAGGAACAATGGCACTTGAACCGCAGCAGGGTGTAGAGCTTTCGTGTGCGTAACCCCAAATGTATCTACCTTTCCTAGCCTGCCAGGCACGCAGCATCAGTGCGGGTTTCTAGTTCCCTAAAGGGTATTATCTGCCAAACATTTTACAGTGACAGGACTTCCGCTGTACCACAGCTGACAGGGGGCTTACAGACCAGAGCACACGCAGCCTAGTCCACAGATTCGCTTTCCCGGCAGCCCCGGGCACCACTCGCAGGGACAGAGATGTGTATTTAGCCCCCGATTTCAAGGAGGTGCCGTAACAGCGCGGTGCCTGCAGGCAGACAGCACATTTCCAAGGGACCCCTCTCTACTGCTGCCTTTGCCGCAGCCTGGTGATCACAGAGCCCCGCAGGTGATGCGGGCTGCCCGGCGCGCGGTGTGCTCACGAACCCAGCCGTATAGGGACAGGGTCCTCTGGTGCCGCAGTGAAGCACGGCAAAGTGGCACGGGAGGAAGAGGTAAGGCCACTGAGGATATGAATGGAAAACTCTTGCTACTCAGTGCACACGCAGCAAGCGCTCTGCCTCTGCGTTCCGTGCACGCAGCAGCGTCCCCTCCTGTTCGGGGGCTGGTGCCAGAGCTTATCTGCTCCGTTGGTGGCATTCGTGTCGCCGCGCAGCTAGACATTGATGGGTGGCTGTAACAGGTCGCTGCTCAGCTGCTCGCCTTAGAGAAAGGATTCCCTTTGTGCAGCTGCCTCTCACAGCTGGATGACTGCTGCAAAGGTTTGGAGCTCCACGACAGACAAGGCTATTTATATTTAAAGATTCCTGCTTTTAATGAAGTCAGATAGTTGTCCTGAAAAAATAAAGACCTTACCAAGCCAGGAGCACATTGCTTTTGTCTTCTCTAATACTCTCTTACAGTCTCTTCCCTTCCCGTCTGTCTTCCCTTCCCTTCCCGTCTCTTGTACTCTTTTCTCTCCTGTTCTCCTCTATTCTCTTAGTCTCTTCCATTTTCTTATAGTCTCTTCCTTTCCCTTCTGGTTCTGTTTTCTCAGATTCTTTTATATTCTCTTTCCATCCATTCTCCTAGTCTTTTCTAATCTCTATTCTCTTCTTCTCCCTTCTCTTGTATCCTTTCACATTTTCTTCTATTCCCTTCTCTTTACTCTCTTCTCTTGTCCTGTATTCTCTTAGTCTCTTCCTCTCCCTTATATTCTCTTCTCTTTTATTCCCTTCTCTTTTCTTTTAAATTCTCTCCTCTTACGTTCTCTTCCCTTATCTTAGATTCTCTTATAGTCTCTTCTCATATATTCCTTTCTCTTCTATTCCCTTCTCTTTTGCTCTCTAAGAGTCTCTTCCCTCTTTTATATTCTCTTCCCTTTTTTTGTAGTCCTACATTTTCTTATTTTCTCCTGTATTGTCTTACAGTGTATAGTGTTTTCACTTATTCCTGTCTCTCTTCTGTATTTGCTTACATATTGTTCTCTTAGATTCCCTTCTGTTTTATTTGCTGGTATACTCTTACAGTCTCTTCTTTTCCTTTTCTTAGATTCTCTAAATTTCTCTTCCCTTTTCCTGTATGCTCTTCAATTTTTCTCTCTTGGCTTCTCTTAGATTCTCTTCTTTACTCTTGTAATCTTAGATTCTCTTCTATTCAATGATACTCTCTCCCCCTATATTCTCTTCTTAGGTGCTCTTCAGCTCTCTAATCTTAGATTCTGTTAGATCTCTTACGTTCCCTGGTATTCTTTTCCCCGGATGCTCTTCTCTAGTAATCTCTTAGGTCCTCTTCCCTTCTATTCTCTTCCCCGTATTCAACTGTATTCTTACCTTCTCTTCCATTAGATTGTCTCAGAACCTCTGCTCTTGTAATCACTCTCATTCCGAAGGAAGGAAGGAGGGAGGGAGGGAGGGAAGGAAAAAAGGAAGGAGGGAAGCAAGGAGAGAGGGAAGGAGGGAGAGGAAAGAAGGAGGGAGGGAAAGAAGGAGCCATTTACGGCCATTTCTATCCCATTTTTGCCCTGTTCTCACCAGTTTAAGCCATTTTTTGGCTATTTCTCACCCATCTTAAACCTTTTTTTCCCATTTCTAAACCATTTTTGGCCATCTCTAACCCAAATTTGGCCACTTCTAACCCATTTTATGCCATTTTTTGCCACTTCTAACCAATTTCTGACCATTTCTAACCCGTTTTGAGCCATTTTTGGTAATTTCTAAGCCATTTTAAGACATTTTGGCTTTTTTTTTTTTAACACATTTTTCCCATTTCTAGCCCATTTTAATGTTGGTTGGGGGGGGGGTGTTTGTATTTCTGAAGTGGTTTTGGCCATTTCCAATCCATTTTTGCCAAATTCTGACCCCTTTTAACGCTTTTATGCCCACTTCTAAACCGTTTTAAGCTTTTATTTGCAATTTCTAAACTGTTTTCGCCGTTTCTAACCCATTTTTGGCGACTTCTAACCTGTTTAATGCCATTTTTTTCAATTTCTGCCTCTTTTTGGCCCGTTTCTGACTCCATTTAAACCACTTTTTTCTTTTTCTAATGCATGTTTGCCCATTTGTCACCAGTTTTAAGCCAGTTTTGACCATTTCTAACCCATTTTTCGCCACTTCTAACATCATTTATGCCATTTTTAGCTCTTTGTAACCCGTTTGTGTCCGATTCTATCCTCTTTTAAGCCATTTGGCCCTTTCTAAACCATTTTTCTTCATTTCTAACCAATTTTTTGCCACTTCAAACACATTATTTCCCATTTCCTACCCATTTTAAGCCATTTTTTTCTGTTTCTAACCCGTTTTCCCCCATTTCTAACCTGTTTTAAGCCATTTTTGTCTATTTCTAAACTGGGCACGGGTCGCTGCTGCCATTATGTGGCCAAAACGGGGTACTGCAGGTGTTGGAGATGGGGGGGGCAAGTGAGTTGCTCTGTGCAGCGCTAGCTGCTGCCATCATGTGGCCAAAACGCGGTACTGCAGGCGTTGGAGATGGAGGGGTGGCGGTGAGTGGCCCCGTTAAGCATCACCACCCCCAGGCTCCCATTGGCTGAGGCGCCTGTCAGTCACTCTCAGTCCCGCCCCCTTTCCGCTCTGCCCCCCCCACTCCCAATAGGCGTCGAGTGGGACGAATTCTGGAGCCCCACACCGAAACCAGCAACCCTCTCCCCCCCCCGCAACAGGTCAAAAGCTTTTTGGAACCCCCAAAGACCCCCACAAATGTTTGGGGTCCCTCCATCCCAAATAACACCAGGAGGCGGCTGCAGTGATGGGGGTTTATTCCATTCGGGGGGGTCCAATAGACCGTGGAGGGGCAGAGCGGGAACGGGGCGGGACTGAGAGTGACTGACAGGCGCCGCAGCCAATGGGCGCCGTGGGGGGGCGGAGCGGGAACGGGGCGGGACTGAGAGTGACTGACAGGCGCCGCAGCCAATGGGCGCCGTGGGGGGGCAGAGCGGGAACGGGGCGGGACTGAGAGTGACTGACAGGCGCCTCAGCCAATGGGCGCCGTGGGGGGGCAGAGCGGGAACGGGGCGGGACTGAGAGTGACTGACAGGCGCCTCAGCCAATGGGCGCCGTGGGGGGCAGAGCGGAAACGGGGCGGGACTGAGAGTGACTGACAGGCGCCTCAGCCAATGGACGCCGTGGGGGGGCAGAGCGGAAACGGGGCGGGACTGAGAGTGACTGACAGGCGCCTCAGCCAATGGGCGCCGTGGGGGGGCAGAGCGGGAACGGGGCGGGACTGAGAGTGACTGACAGGCGCCTCAGCCAATGGGCGCCGTGGGGGGGCAGAGCGGAAGCGGGGCGGGACAGAGAGTGACTGACAGGCGCCTCAGCCAATTGGCGCCGTGGGGGGGCAGAGCGGGAACGGGGCGGGACTGAGAGTGACTGACAGGCGCCGCAGCCAATGGGCGCCGTGGGGGGGCGGAGCGGGAACGGGGCGGGACTGAGAGTGACTGACAGGCGCCGCAGCCAATGGGCGCCGTGGGGGGGCAGAGCGGGAACGGGGCGGGACTGAGAGTGACTGACAGGCGCCTCAGCCAATGGGCGCCGTGGGGGGGCAGAGCGGAAGCGGGGCGGGACAGAGAGTGACTGACAGGCGCCTCAGCCAATGGGCGCCGTGGGGGGGCAGAGCGGAAACGGGGCGGGACTGAGAGTGACTGACAGGCGCCTCAGCCAATTGGCGCCGTGGGGGGGCAGAGCGGGAACGGGGCGGGACTGAGAGTGACTGACAGGCGCCGCAGCCAATGGGTGCCGTGGGGGGGCAGAGCGGGAACGGGGCGGGAATGAGAGTGACTGACAGGCGCCTCAGCCAATGGGCGCCGTGGGGGAGCAGAGCGGGAACGGGGCGGGACTGAGAGTGACTGACAGGCGCCTCAGCCAATGGGCGCCGTGGGGGGGCAGAGCGGAAACGGGGCGGGACTGAGAGTGACTGACAGGCGCCTCAGCCAATGGGCGCCGTGGGGGGCAGAGCAGAAACGGGGCGGGACTGAGAGTGACTGACAGGCGCCGCAGCCAATGGGCGCCGTGGGGGGGCAGAGCGGGAACGGGGCGGGACTGAGAGTGACTGACAGGCGCCTCAGCCAATGGGCGCCGTGGGGGGGCAGAGCGGAAACGGGGCTGGACTGAGATTGACTGACAGGCGCCTCAGCCAATGGGCGCCGTGGGGGGGCAGAGCGGAAACGGGGCGGGACTGAGAGTGACTGACAGGCGCTTCAGCCAATGGGCGCCGTGGGGGGGCAGAGCGGAAACGGGGCGGGACTGAGAGTGACTGACAGGCGCCTCAGCCAATGGGCGCCGTGGGGGGGCGGAGCGGGAACGGGGCGGGACTGAGAGTGACTGACAGGCGCCTCAGCCAATGGTCGCCGTGGGGGGGCAGAGCGGGAACGGGGCGGGACTGAGAGTGACTGACAGGCGCCGCAGCCAATGAGAGCCTGGGGGTTGAGATGCTTAACTTGGCCACTCACCGCCACCCCCCCTTATCTCCAACACCTGCAGTACCGCGTTTTGGCCACAGGATGGCAGCAGCTAGCGCTGCACTGAGCAACTCACTTGCCCCCCCCATCTCTAACACCTGCAGGTTAGAAGTGGCCAAAAATGGGTTAGAAACGGCGAAAACAGTTTAGAAATTGCAAATAAAAGCTTAAAACGGTTTAGAAGTGGGCATAAAAGCGTTAAAAGCGTTAAAATGGGTCAGAATTTTGCAAAAATGGTTTGGAAATGGCCAAAACCACTTTAGAAATACAAAAACAAAACCCTCAAAAAAACAACATTAAAATGGACTACAAATGGGAAAAATGCGTTAAAAAAAAAAAAAAAAAAAAAAAGCCAAAATGTCTTTTCGGAAAGCTTCGGCTCCGCTCGGGTCCCTGCGCGAGGCCTCGACCCCCGCGGGCGGCCGCTGCCGCCCTCGGCTCCCTTCGGAAAGCTTCGCCTCCGCTCGGGTCCCTGGGGGCGGCTCCGCCCCCTTCGGGAGGCTTTGGCTGTACTCGGTTCCCTTCGGAAGACTTCGGGTCCCTTCGGGTGGCTCCCTCCCTTGGGGCTGCTTCGGCTCTGCTCGTTTCCCTTCGTGACAGCAGCCACTCCCGGCCGCGATTACCCCCCTCCCGCTGCTGGGCTGCCCCAGACCCCCTCGGTGACCCGGTTCTTCGGTTCTCCCCCCTTCGGAGCCGAGCTTTGCCGAGCCGAGCCGAGCCGTACGAGCTGAGCCGTGTCGTGCCTAGCCGTGCGCAGTTCTGTCCAGTTATGGAGGGTAATGGGAGGAAATGAAGGGCGATAAGCGGGCAATGTTAGGTGTCGGCTCCTCTGGGACCCCCTCGGAGGTACTCGAGTCCCTTCAGGCGGCCCCGCCCCCTTCGGGTGGCCTCGACTCCACTCGGGTCCCTTCGGGCGTTTCCCTCTCTTAGGGCTGCTTCGGCTCCGCTCGGTTCCCTTCGTGACAGCAGCCCCTCCCCGCCGCGACTACCCCCCCGCCGCTGCCGGGCTGCCCCAGACCCCCTCGGTGCCCCGGTTCCTCCGGGGGCGGAGCCGCCGGAATGTAGCCGAGCTGGTGCGGAAGCCTCCGAAGGGACCCGAGTGGCTCCCAGGGGGTCCCAGAGGAGCGGACACCTAACATTGCCCGCTTATCACCCTCCATTTCCTCCCATTACCCTCCATAACTGGGGACAACTCGGCACGGTTCGGCTCGGCACGGCACGGCACGGCTCGGCTCGGCTCGGCACGGCTCGGCTCGGCTCGGCAAAGCTCGGCTCCATACGTGGGAGAACCGAGGAATCGGGGCACCGAGGGGGTCTGGGGCAGCCCGGCATCGGCACGGGGTAGTCGGGGCGGGCCGGAGCTGTTGTCACGAAGGGAACCGAGTGGAGCCGAAGCAGCCCAAAGGGGCGGAGCCGACCGAAGGGACCTGAGTGGCTCCGTGGGGTTCGACAGAAGCCGCTTCCCCCTCATTTCCGTTACCCCTCATTAACCCCAGTTACCCCACCCTTGTCCTCTATTAACTCCCTATTACCTCCCCATTGCCTCCCCTTACCTCTCCCTCTCCCCTACTGCCCTCCCCATTGCCCTACATGGGATTCTGTGGGGGGATTTGGGGGTCTGGAGTCCCATTATGGGGGTCTATGGGGAGATTAGGGAGAATATGGGGTTCTGGAGTCCCTACATGGGGGTCTATATGGGGCTTTAGGGGTCTGGAGTACAATTATGGGGATCTATGGGGGGATTTGGGGGTCTGGAGACCTTACATGGGGGTATATAGTGTGATGGAGATCCTTCATGGGGTTCCATGGGGGAATATGGGAGGATACGGGTGTCTGGAGTCACATTATGGGTGTCGATGGGGGGGATTTGGGGGTCTGGAGTCCCTATATGGGAGTCTGTGGGTGGATTAGGGGGCATATGGCAGTCTGGAGTCACTACATGGGGTTCTGTGGTGGTTTGGAGACCCTTTATGGGAGTCTGTGGGGGGATATGGTGTGTCTATTGGGGGATTAAGAGGGACATGGGCATCTGGAGTCTCTACATGGGGGCCTATAGTGGTCTAGAGACCCTTCATGGGGTTCTGTGGGGGAATATGGGAGGATATGGGGGGAATTTGGGGGTCTGGATTCTCTCCATGGGGTTCTGTGGGAGAATATGGGGGGATTTGGGCATCTGGAGTCCCTACATGCGGGTCTATGGGGGGATTAGGGTGCATATGGTGGTCTGGAGTCACTACATGGGGTTCTGTGGTGGTTTGGAGACCCTTTATGGGGGTCTGTGGGGGGATTAAGGGGGACATGGGCGTCTGGAGTCTCTACATGGGGGCCTATAGTGGTCTAGAAACCCTTCATGGGGTTCTGTGGGGGAATATGGGAGGATATGGGGGGATTTGGGGGTTTGGAGTCCCATTATGGGGGTCTGTGGGGGAATATGAGGGGAATTTTGGGGTCTCGAGTCCCATTATGGGGGTCTACGGGGGAATATGGGAGTCAAGTGCCTACATGGCATTCTGTGGGGGGATATGGGGGGAGACAGGGTGTTTATGGGGGGAGATAAGGTGTCTATGTGGGGATATGGCTGGCTGGAGTCCCTAAATGGGATTCTATGAGGTCTATGGGGGGGATATGGGGTGTTTACAGGGGGATATGGGGGGATTTGAGGGTCTGGAGACCCATAATGGGGTCTGTCGGCATCTATGGGGGAATTAGGGGAGATACGGGGGTCTATGGTGGTTCGGAGAAAATTCCAGGAACAAACTCGCCAACAAAGGGTTCAAGGTTCAAGCAGGTATTCTTTATTGCGGTTCCGGCAGACACGGGGGACAGCTCCTCCTAACCTCTGTCTCCGAATTGCTAAACAATCCGTCCTTATATTCATAAGCATACATATTCACTAAGCATACATATTCATTACGTACAGACATGCATATTATAGAATCATAGAATCATAGAATAGTTACGTTTGGATAGAACCTCAAGATCATCCAGTTCCAACCCCCCTGCCATGGGCAGGGACACCTCACCCTAAACCATCCCACCCAAGGCTTCATCCAACCTGGCCTTGAACACTGCCAGGGATGGAGCATTCACAACCTCCCTGGGCAACCAATTCCAGTGCCTCAGCACCCTAACAGGAAAGAATTTCCTCCTTATATCCAATCTAAACTTCCCCTGTTTAAGTTTTAACCCATTACCCCTTGTCCTGTCACTACAGTCCCTGATGAAGAGTCCCTCCCCAGCATCCCTATAGGCCCCCTTCAGATACTGGAAGCTGCTCTGAGGTCTCCACGCAGCCTTCTCTTCTCCAGGCTGAACAGCCCCAACTTCCTCAGCCTGTCTTCATACGGGAGGTGCTCCAGCCCCTGATCATCCTCGTGGCCTCCTCTGGCCTTGTTCCAACAGCTCCATGTCCTTTTTATGTTGAGGACACCAGAACTGCACACAGTGCTCCAGGTGAGGTCTCACGAGAGCAGAGTAGAGGGGCAGGATCACCTTTGACCTGTTGGTCACGCTCCTTTTGATGCAGCCCAGGATACGGTTGGCTTTCTGGGCTGCAAGCGCACACTGCAGCCGGCTCATGTTCATTTTCTCATTGACCAGCACCCCCAAATCCTTCTCCGCAGGGCCGCTCTGAATCTCTTCTCTGCCCAACCTGTAGCTGTGCCTGGGATTGCTCCGACCCAGGTGTAGGACCTTGCACTTGTCATGGTGGAACTTCATGAGGTTGGCATCAGCCACCTCACAAGCGTGTCAGGGTCCCTCTGGATGGCAACCCTTCCCTCCAGCGTATCAACCGGACCACACAGCTTGGTGTCATGACATGCGATATGACCCTGCAAGAACCTGGCACTGCGCTGAGGAGCCACATGCGTGGGAATAGAGAACCTGCTGGGCACAGGAGAAGGGGAGGTTATAACAGAAACGAGAGTGCCCAGCTGGCTGCAGCCAAGGGGAGAGGCAGGGTCTGAATGGAGCAGCCTCCCCTTTAATGCCAACCCCCCCAAAAAAGTGTTGCCCTCTTTGTACTGGGCCAATTGCAAGCTCCACTCACCTCAAAGTTCATTGTCCTTCCACCAGTGTCTGCAGCTGGGGCTGCAGGTGATGCAGTGGCTGCCTCAGGCCAAGCAGCCCGGCCAGGGACTAGGAACCTACTGAGACACAGATGGGACAGATCAGCATGAGGAGCACCAGACCTCAGAGCTGGTGTGAAAGGTGTGGATGGGTTTCACCCAGGCTGAGGTGGAGAAATGAGAAACAGCCAAAATTCTCAGGCACCCACAGGGAGCATTGGGGACCTCTTGTGAAGCCAACAGTTAAGACCAAGCTTGGCAATACCAGCTAAAGCTGCGACTGGCTCGGTAACAGCATCAGGACAAGGGGAATGGCTTAACCTGCCAGAGCGGAGACTGAGATGAGCTCTTAGGCAGAAGCTCTTCCCTGTGAGGGTGCTGAGGCGCTGGCACAGGGTGCCCAGAGAAGCTGTGACTGCCCCATCCCTGCCAGTGCTCAAGGCCAGGTTGGACACAGGGGCTTGGAGCAAGCTGCTCCAGGGGAAGGGGTCCCTGCCCGTGGCAGGGGTTGGAGCTGGAGGAGCTTTAAGGTCCCTTCCAGTCCACACCAGGCTGGGGTTCTGTGCTTTCTCATGCCACAGGTGCTTCATTTGACCTCAGGGTAGGGCAGTGATCTGGGATATCACCTGTAATCTCTGTTGCTGCAAGGACTGCAACAGGCACCTCTCCTGGAGGAAGGTGGGTTATTCCTGCAGTACCAAACACAAATACTGCACCCCTTTGCCATGATGTTCTCAAGTCTGAGCAGTCACCCACGCACACAACCCACTTATCTTCTCACAGCCCTCCTCCATTTGCGTCTTCACGTCTCCCGAGTTGGCTGCAGCACCTGAAAAACAAGTCACTAGAAACATACAGAGAAGGTTCAAAGCGGCAACCGTGCCTCCGGAAGTCCCACCTCCCTCTCCCATCACTTTACTGCTCATCCACTGGCCTTCGCAGGCCTGCGGCTCTCTTCTTCAAGCCCATGCGCTGTCTACAGAACACAAAAACAAGGAACGTTTCTCATTTCATGACAATTGCAAGACATTCCATCAGCTGCTGCTTCAGTCCGCTAAACGTAGCTCACCTTGCCCAAGGCAGCTCTGGGTCAGAGGTCTCGCTCAGCTCCTTCTTCTGCACCTCCTAATTGAAAATAAACAGCAAAGCATAAGCCAGACAGGAGAGTAAGCTGGAACTTCTTCCTTCTGACACACCAAGTTCACCCCCCTGGTGCCTTCAACTCTGCTCAACCCTGTCACAGCAGCCTCTCACACGTGGCTATCCATCTCGCCATCTGCAAGAACAACCTGGCATTAGTCACCGCAACGCCAAGCAAACCTTAGTCTGCCTCTAAGTCTCAGGCCAGACTCGCACCAATGCTTAGGTTGACATGCAGTCACACACTGACATTCAGACACTCTCAGCACAGACCCTCACGCCCTCTGGCTCACACACTAACTCACATATACTATCACACCCACTCACAAGCAGACTCTCTGCCCCTGACTCGTTCATTACCAGCTTATTCCCAGAGCTCTTCTGTCCATTCACACAGATCATCAAGAGTACACAGCTACACTGCTATTATAAAAATCCACCACCTCCCTTCCAGAGCTCAGGAACTCCAGGTCAGAGAAAACCAGAGACAAACAGAACTCCCAACTACTTTATTAACATAGGAAACTATAGAGATCGTCAAGGATACTTCTCATGGCTGCTTATCTTACCAACCCCAAGGACCCTGCCAAGACCATCAGCAAACCAGCTCCGAGAATCATCATGGCCGTGTGAGGTGGCAGGCTCAACCTTAGCGGGCGTCCCCGCGCAGGCAACGGTCGCCTGGGTGGGATGAGCTTCTGCCTCCGTCACCTAGCATGAGGCTCGGGCTTCCATACTCACAAGCAGGCACGCTCATTGCGACGCAGGGGGCCAGCCCACATCGCAAGAAGTGGCCAACAATATCTGGGAAGCTCTGCAAGGCTCAGGACTTTTCCAGGCAGTTCTAAAGCACAACTTCCCGGGTAGGAAACAAAGCTGGACTTGTCTTGAAACAGCCAAAGCACCACTCTCTGCGAGGAGCCAAAGGCGACAAACAGCACTTGCCCACCCTTGTGTGTTTCACCACGGACCATTACTTATTGTCCCTGACACAACTCCCAGGACTTAAGATGCACAAATGGCACCTTTTCATCCTGGCATTTAACTCTGAGCCACTACTTTCACTACAGCTGACCATTCCCCTCCCAGGCACCTCTAAGTGTGTTCTCAGACATTCAGACATTCTGGCTCAGATACTACATAGCAACACCACGTTTCAAACCTCTTCCTGCTGTTCTGACATTGTCCCCCACCCTCGCCTCCTGCAGGAGGCCCTCTACTTAGCGTGCATATTGCCATGCATCTCGAGGTGGCGTCACTGCTCAGAACTCCCACAGCAGACTCCAGCGATGTTGCAGCCGTTGCCAAGTTCCTCTTCATCTGCCAGAAACACACAAAGGGGAACATGCCGCACTGGCTGTCGTCTCCACCACCCAGCCATTGAGCTCTGCCTGTTTCTTACCAACCCTCAGCCTCCTTCAAAGCTCCTCAACACTGTGCTCACATGTCCCAAAGAGATTCCTGAGTCTGACACAGGGCCTCTCCTGCCTTCCATGACCTAGGAGTGCAACAGATGCAAATGACCATGGTTCTCGCAAAAGTGAATGACTCCACAATCCTTCTTACCTCCCTGACTCACCTCAAGCACTCATCCAACTCCAAAGGTAGAGGGCAAGACCTGCAACACCAAACACAAATACTGAACCCCTTTGCCATGCTCTTCTCAACACTGAGCTGCCACACTCACACACAAACTTCTTACCTCCTCACAGCTGGAAAAGCAACCTGGAGCAACACCCCAGAAGACTACTGATGAGGTGACTGAAAGAAAAGCTCTACTCTGTTTATGCTTATAAATAGTGAAAAGAAATGCCTAACACATTTTTAAAAAACCAACGAAAGCAGTCAGGATATAAAGGACACGATCCGAAGAGCAGACTTAGTACCTTTACTTCAAGAAGTGATGTGGAAGCTCCAATGCAGACCACAAGGCAATGCACGCAATAAAACAGTTCAGTTGTACTAACCTGCCCACTGTAAAATGAGGTTATAAAATACCACACTAACCCATAACCCTAAACCTATCCTAACCCTAACCCTAACCCCTAACCATAACCCCTAACGCTAACCCGAACCCTAACCCAAACCCAAACCCGAACCCTAACCCTAACCCAGCCTAACCCTAACCCTAACCCTAACCTGAACCCTAACCCAGCCTAACCCTAACCCATAACCCTAACCCAGCCTAACCATAACCCATAACCCTAACCCAGCCTAACCCTAACCCTAATCCTAATCCCTAACCATAACCCCAACCCCTAACTGTAACCCTAACCCTAAACACTAACCCTAACCCTCATACCTAACCCTAACACTAAGCCTAACCCTAACCCCTAACACTAAGCCAAATCCTAACCCAAACCCTAACTCTGGCCACATAGGTTAGGCAGAACCATGAGTGTGACACCGCCACCCGATCTCAACCCTAACCCTAACACTAACCCCTAACCATAACCCTAACACTAACCCTAACCCCTAACCTTAACAGTAACCCCAAACCCTAACCCTACCTATAACCCTAATTCTAACCCCTATCGCTATCCCTAACCCTAACCCAACATGGGTTTATAGATGTAATGGATGTAAGGGAGCCCTATCCCTAACCCTAACCTAACATGGGTTAATAGATATAATAGATGTACAGCAGCCCTAACCCAAACCCTAACCCTAACACTAACACAACATGGGTTAATAGGTGTATTAGATGTAAGGCACCCCTAACCCTAACCCTTACCCTACTGGCTGATACTCTGAAGCTGAGACTCTGGTGCTGAGATTGTTGCTGAGACTCTACGGCTTAGACTCTAGGGTTCAGACTTTGGAGATGAGACTGTGGCTGAGGCTCTGAACCCTAACCCGTGATCTACTCACTCTGCTGCTGGACAGCAGGCACTGGAGATGTTGGATTCAAATAGACTTCTAGATGGAAAAGCAAGGTGCGACAGCAATGCGAGTGCACCGTTGTGAAGATCACTGTGTGCTGGAAACGCCCAGCACCAGCTTTCCATCTTGGATCTTCAGCTGTGGGAGCAGAGGCCAAACTTTCGTGCTCTACTCACTCTGCTGCTGGACAGATGAGAGCAGACACCAGAGATGTTGGATTCAAAATGAGAAGCGACAGCAATGTGTGTGACATCGTTGCAGAGCTCACTGTGTGCTGAAGATGCCCAGCAACATCTTTCACTCCTGGCTCTTTGGCTGTTAAAGCGGATTTCAAACATTCGTGATCTACTCTGCTGTGCTCAGCCAAGACTGGGCACCGGAGATGTTGGATTCAAATGGACTTTGAGGTAGGAAAGTGAGGAGCGACAGCACTGTGTGTGTCACCCTTGCAAAGCTCACTGTGTGCTGAACATGCCTAGCAACATCTCTCAGTCCTGGCTCTTTGACTCTGGGAGCAGAGTTCAAACGTTCGTGCTCTACTCTGCTGTGCTCAGCTGAGAACGATCACTGGAGATGTTGGATTCAAATGGACTTTCAGGTAGGAAAGCGAGGATCGACAGCAATGTGTGTGTCACCATTGCAAAGCTCACTGTGTGCTGAAGATGCCCAGCAACAACTTTCACTCCTGACTCTTCAGCTGTGGGAGCAGATGCCAAATATTCGTGCTCTACTCTGCTGTGCTCAGCCAAGAGTGGGCACGAGAGTTGTTGGATTCAAAATTACTTTGAGGTAGGAAAGCGAGGATCGACAGCAATGTGTGTGTCACCCTTGCAAAGCTCACTGTGTGCTGAAGATGCCCAGCAACAACTTTCAAACCTGGCTCTTCGACTGTGGGAGCAGACGCCACACATTCGTGCTCTACTCTGCTGTGCTCAGCTGAGAGTGGGCACCGGAGATGTTGGATTCAAATGGACTTTGAGGCAGGGCTTAAATCAGCTACAGAAATGTTTGTTTCAATAATTGTGTCATGGATAATGATTTAGGAATAAATTATCTGTAGAGAGGCATCTTGTTTGCAATGCCACTTCATACACCACATATTGAACTGCTGGATTGTACTGTGTTGAGAAATGAGCCATAAGTAGTTCAGGACCTTACTTGACTGAGAGGACTTGCAATCAGATATGTTCCAAAGAGGGGAAAAATGCTTTTCATCAGCATGTGCTGCCAATTCACATCAAGGCCATATCATTACTGATTGTAGATCTCTGCAGTCTGACTGCTGTGAAATCAGTTTGGCTGTTCTCCTCCTAACACATAACTGCCCATGTCCCAGGCCCTCACAACTGGGACACTTGGTAATTCAGTTCATATTGCTGCTCCCTTCAAGCAGAACTGCATCATGTCTGCTGCATCCATGAATAAGGATGGGGTTTGCATTCCCCATCACTACGACCCCTTTCTGTGTCAAAAATGAGCATACACCATTATCTGGTGTATTAGAATAGCACTCAGTCGTATTTCAATGGTGTTGGCTGGACCATGACCTTTAAAATTAGCAGCAAGCCACAAATCAGTCTTGGCAGTGCAGAAATGATGGATGACGCAGATGATTCTTCAGGATTTGGGGGCCACGCAGACTCATTTTTAGCATGATAAGGGCAAGTTTACATGGTTAGGTGCAAGCAGTCCTTCAGTAGCTTTGCTGGTTAGAAGTCAACAGGATTTGAACTAATAAGAGCTCTGTGTCGTCATAGAATCCCAGAGTGGTTTGTGTTGGAAGGGAACTCAAAGCTCATCCACCTCCAACTGCTGCAAGGGGCAGGGACCCCTTCCCCTGGAGCAGCTTGCTCCAAGCCCCTGTGTCCAACCTGGCCTTGAGCACTGCCAGGGATGGGGCAGCCACAGCTTCTCTGGGCACCCTGTGCCAGCGGCTCAGCACCCTCACAGGGAAGAGCTTCTGCCTAAGCGCTCATCTCAGTCTCCCCTCGGGCAGCTTTAATCCTGAGTCTCCATATCATAATACTGCACAGACCTATGAAATTAAACCATTGGGAACCCTTTCCATGTTCAGTAGAAGTCAAAAAGGCCACAGGTATGATTAGCTTAATATTGTGCTTTGAATCCAAGCAGCTGAGAAGCACACTCTAGAGCACTCTGCTCTCTCGCTGAGCCTTTAGCATCCACATGACTTAGCTTTCTCTGCTGCTTGTGCTGATAAATGAAGTGGAGGAAATCTCAGGAACAGCTTTCAGTTATGGAAGAGTTGATATAAATAATCAGTTTCTGTATATGTGCCATCAACTGGATAAGGTAAAACCTCATCTCGAAGGAATAGGTTGAACCTGCAATTCTAGTGGTCAAATACCTGACAGAATGTAACAAGCACCACTGAAGATTAAGTATTACTTGAACTGGATGCTCATTTTATGAGAATTTATGGTCTGTATCTTTATAAAGAGCCAGTTAAAGCAGGGAAGGATGAGATTTTAATCAGGCCAGAGAGTTACATTTTTATTGCAGGAGTGATACAGACAATTATCTACATGGAATACGGTGTTACACGTGGCAATTTGGTGTGAGCTTAAACCTGATATCCTGACTTTGCTCATGCCCTGATTTCTTGGTGTTGTTTTTGTGTTGCTGAAGTCCAGTGGCTGGGGTCACCAACCAGGCACTGATCTTTCTGTAGGTGTTTACAAGTATGATTTACATGACACTAACTTCACCAGACTTCTCAATCTTGTAGTTAAAGGTTTGGAGAGGGCATAAGGCATAGGTTGTTTTTTTTTGGGGAGGGGGGGGATTTTGGTTTGGTAGCTCATTCTTTTTTGGATCCCCAAGCAAAATGAACCAGAACAGTAGCTCTGGCTCTTCTATTGAGTTTGCACAGACTAATCTGAGACTTGAAGAGTTTGGAGTGTCCTGTGTGCAGGTTTCCACAACATGGGCACAGAAGTTGGTCCTGAGGATGTGATAGACTTCAATCTGAAGGATCTTGCTGCTTGCTTTGGTGCCTGCAGCCTGATTGCTGGAGGTTGGTGCTGTGAGTTTGATCCACAGCTGGGCCCATTAGTGGCTTTTAGAGTGGGGAGATGCCTCAGGTGTAGTCAGTTGCTTGTGAGAGCTCCTCAGGCAGTGCAATCTGGTTTGCAGAGTGTGGAGGAGGTCAGGTAAAACTGTTCTGGGTTCTTGGCTTGTTGTTCTTGTGGGTCTGAGGGTGCTGAGTCACCTGCAGGGCTGGGGTGTAGTGGGAGTATGTCTTGGGAGGCTACAAAGAACACCAGCAGAGATTGTGGTGACTTGCCAGAGGGTATGGAAGCACCTCTGTGCCTATATCTGTGAGGCTGGCTTGGCCATGTGGATCCAGCTGGCCTGCATTCCCTTGGGCTGAGCTGCCTGCAGCCTTCCTTTGGCTCTTCCCAGAACTGAGGGTGGCTGTGCAGTCTAAAAAGCCCCAGGCGTGGTGGGCAGCAGTTTGTGGCATGCTTCAGTTTCCCAGTAGGTGTTTTTACTGCTTATCCCACTGAAGTAACACGGCTGCCCACTGGTTTTAGTTTGCTGTAAACCTGGTCCTAAATCCACCCAGGCAGAAATGGATTTAGGTTGAGTACTTGTGCTGTGCTTCTTCCCCACCCACATTGCTAAAAGAAACAGCAGCAGAACTAACCCCCATTTTTCTTGAATTTCACTGTGCGATCTCTTGTGGCCACAATTGCATTTTATAGGGTGAGGAAGTGTGTGGAGAGAGCGCAGGGAAACCACAATTGGTGAATGCTCCTAACGTGTTCCTGATGGGTGGCATTAGGAAGGTTACTGCCGGGTGATGTCACTCCTCAAATGCTCCGCTTCATTTGGACTTTCCTTTGGGTTTGAGCCTGTTTCCAGTTGGGTGGTGGCTTTGCGTGGGCCTGGCTTTATGTAGCACAGTTACTCCTGGGCAAACCTGCTCATGGCTCTTTCCCAGTCCCAGGGAAGCACGGTCTTGCTGACTGCAAACCCTTTTCCGTTGTATTTACTTTGGCAATCCTGACTCAGAGTTGCTGGTTTGCAGATAGACTTCCTTTATGTTTTACTTAAGCAGACAGGTTATATAAAAATCAAAGAAGCTGATGTTTTCTTAAGCAACTCCCTGGGAAGTTCAGTCAGCCCAGGGCTGATGATGGCTTTTATGCTTCTGGTGGAAGTCTGACTCACAGAATGTAATGGTGGAATTCTTTGTCTAGCTTTATCATTCTTAATCTTGAAGTGAAAACATGGTGTAAAAGGAGTAAGAAGACTTAATGGAGAAGTCCTTCCTGTTGCAAGTATATGACTGGAGAAGCAGGAGAGCTTACTTTTGATTTTCACTGCCCCATCTCATTTTGGTGAAGCAGAAAATAGCTGAACTCTGTAGTACCAAGAGTTGTACTGTCAGTCCCTTAGATATCAATATTCTAGCTCTTCAAGTTAGATGAAGAAGAGGTGGTTAGTTAAAGGTAGTTAATGCTACTTACAAAAGCAGCAATAGTGAAATCCCAGACACCTGATTTGTGTGTGCTGGATTTAGCCCATAGCCAGGCAGTGCTATTCTCCTGTGTCACTTGAAGGCTGTGTTATGGCCTCTTTTGTCTTGGGCACTTAGTTGACACTGTTGACATCTTTACCTTGCCTTTGTCCTTCTCTGTAGTTTGTGATGGAGGTGCTGTTCACAGTCCTTGCCCTGCAAAGAGTTGTGAATATGGTGTAGAAAGGGGCAGTGAGTAAATCACTGACAGTGCTGGGTGGTTTGGGTTTCCAGCCCAAACGGCCAGTGCAGTGTTAATGTTTGATGCCTCTGCAGGTATTGAGTCTGAGGATCTCAGACAGTGTCCAGATTCACACACTGGAAACAAGGACTATGAAAAACTTGCTGGCTCCATTCTCAGTGGGCTCAACCATGGGCAGAGATCAGGTAGGCTACCAACGGGGATGGATTTTATTGCCTAGAAGGCACAAGTTTTTGTGCTACAAAGCAGGAGGCTCTGCTCATAAGTGCACAGAATCGCTTCCATTCTTCACAGTCTGTCAGTCATTGTGGCAGCCTGGAGCAGCTCTAAGTGAGCATCCATTGTTAATTACTTTCTCATCAATTTCCAACGAGAATGGCAAAGATCTTCACTAAGTTAATTGCATGATAGATGAGGGGCGCTCTGAACCACGGACTGTTTCCCTGTTGAAAAGCTTTAGGGTTGTTTTTTTTTCCCCTCCTTTTTACTTAAAAATCAGTTTCAAAAAGCCAAATTAAAAGAAGCTTAAAGAAAAAAATAGGTAAATCCCAAAGAAATTCCAATTGGAATTACTCCAGTGTCCTAAGTGCACTATTGTAGTTCTGCTTTCATAATGTGAGACGTTTTAATTTCTATCTCTCAAGAGGCATCAGCTTAAATCTGCTCTCAATACTTCTTATTTGGTGTAAGTTTATCATTTTAACAGCCTATTGGAGCATGCAGCAAAGGATTTTGGCTGGGGAGGAAACATGGAAATAGAGGACTACATCAGGCTTTCTGTATTCAGCATACACAGCATTGATGCAGGTTTGCAACAGCTTTCATGAACTGATGAATTTGGAGAGCATTTCCATGCCTGTTGGTACGAATATTGTTTCAAAAGTATTATTTGTGTTGCAATTCCTGTCTTCAGGTCAGGGCTGGGAATTCTCTCATCCCTTCTGCCGTGTTTCAGTGTTATTGTGTTATGCTCAGAACAATATCCAGACTGAATGAGAGCATATTGCTTTTCTGCATGGATTCAAGGTCAGCAGAGGGATAGCTCTGTGACTGCAGTGCAAGAGTCTTTCCTTTTGGCTTTCCTCATTGACCTTGAACAAGTTACTTGAGAACAGAAAGGCAGCATTATTTTCAGACTTGGTGGGGAGCACATTGATGGCTGGGAAGTGCTCAGGCTCTGCAGAAGTGTGTGACATGCTATCTGGACTTTCTAGCTCTGTGTTGTTAGGGAATACAGCACTTAAGCACCACTTGAAAACTGAGGAGTAAATGGGAAGAGTTTCTCATATGCCCAAGAGTGTCATCTCACAATAGCTCTGTCTGTGAGTTTGTGTCCATGCCCTCGACATATCTGAGCCCTGTTTTAACTGCAAAGGAATGCTGAAGTACTGGTGAACCAAGCTTGCTAAATCCAGGGCTGGGCCAAGCATAGAAATCAGGGGAGTGGAAGAGAAAACAGTATTAAAATAGTGCTCCACAGGGAACCAGGTCACAAGCTGTAGTAGCTTACTACTCTATGGAGGACTGCTGTACTCCATGACAGAGATTCCTGTTGGGAGAATGGGTGTTTCTATGGTGAATCTGAAAAATGGGCAGGAGATCTGGAGAATGATAGGCAGAATGTATGACATACATCAGATTCCAAAGACCGAATGATGAGATTGGATTATGTTCATTGTCCAGCTACAACCTGGGACTCTCACATGCATCTTCCTGAATTATATGCATGTGAGGAAAGATCATTTCAGTGCTGAATCTGTGGCCTTGCAGCCCTGATAATACTGATAGCAGGGTCTCTCTGAAAATGTGCAATCGTAGGTGGGCTTTATATGTGGGAGTCTAAAGCCCTGTTCTACACCAGCACCTTGTTGTCTTTGCCTTCCTGCATGTCTTTGCCAGCTTTATGTATTACACAGAACCTCTGCTCTGTCACCACATTGTATGTTTGTGACCATAGACACCCCAAAGACCAGGTATACCAAGGACGATGCTGACAGCTTGGCTGCTGACAAGGACCTCTTTAATCCTCTGTGCATTGCCACCCTACCTCTTTCTTGTACAATGCGGTTCCCACTGCCTCAAGCACTATCTGTGAGGCCTGATTATTCCTGCTTTTACCATCATCCCAGTAAATATTGTCTGAAGGCAAGGTATGTATTACTGATGTGCTGGTTTACAGCACAGCGCACTGCTCTTTATTGCAGGGTCATGCAAAGTCCAGGACCATGACCTTTGGGAAGCTCTCACTCTCCCCTAAGGAATTCACAAGTAAATCACTGACTTTTCTTGCTGATTATTGCAGTTAAGCAGTGAGGAACAAGTCTTCTCCCTATTCTTTTCTATACAGTGTTCTATCTGCTGAAGTATCAGGTACCTGATGGTGACTGTCTCTTGAGCTGCATGTCCCAAAAGTTAGATTCTATTTAAAAACTTGATCCTGGAGGCTTCCTTTTCCTTCAAACCTGTCTTGGAGCAAATGTCAAGTTATTTCAAGTTTGATTTACAAAAGTCATGATTCATGCCAGCTACAAGATCCCCCTTATGCCCTCCGTTCCCTGTGATATCTGTGCCTTGCTAAAAATACACCTTCTAAAGTCAAGGAGGTGAATAAGACTTTTACCTCTCCGAAACAAAACTTAGTGTCAAGAGTCCTCATGCAGGAGCAGATTGAAAAAGCTGAACTAAATGATTGTGGTAGGGAAGTTTCTGTCCCTCCTGGAGGTAAGACTCTGGTGTCATAATCTCTAACTAGATATAGCTCAAAGCAAATGCTAGCCCTGCTCACAGATGCTCTCACTCATGACTTGTTTCTAAGAATGCGCCTCTTGTTAAAAGAGCTAAATCGGTCTGAAAACAAGTTTTACAGCTCAGTCCCAGCACAGAGATGGCTGGAGATACTTGCTCTTGTTTACCTGTTAAGCACTGTGTAACTACGTCAGTTCTTCAATGAGTTTTCTCTACCAACCAATGATGGCTTGAAGAGATAAGTGCTTTCTTTACAGCCCCTGACCTACACAAGTAAACAAGAAGCTGGTTATCACTGGTATGGAAACAGGACCTGGCCTGTTACAGCACAGTCATGTTACAGCCAGATCTGCAGTTCTTGGGCTGGAAGAATAATATGCCTAAAAGGGTGGGTGGGTGGACAGAGGGAGAGTGTGTTCGCTTGTTCATGCCCACCTCAGGAGTAAGGTTCTGATAAGCTTCTAGTGCTAATGGTGTTTGCTGTAACTAAAAGATCTTTCATTATGTTCATGATACATGAAAGCTACAAAGAGGGCTGTGATGCTGAGTGATGTGTGCAAGAAGCTGAGTGATTGTACTTTACACCTTTTAGTATTTCTATTTGTGTATGTAGATCTTTAGTGTCTCTTTCCTCTAAAGTAAAAGTTGTAGCTGATACCAATAGCCAGTTCTGTCTCTAATGTGTTTTGTAGTATGAACTTGTGTTTCTGTAGATGGCAGGTGATGCTCCATGCAAGCAGTGTGTCAGGGATTGAGGGCTTCACGCATTGTGTTTATTCCTTAGGCTTCTGGTACCCTTCATCGGAGCTAATTCCCATTTTTCCACAGCAGGACCCCCTTTATCCACTCTGGCTTAGACCCCAGTGTCTATTTAGCAGAAGGTGGACTGTGTGCTGAAGCACCTTGCTGAGCACTCGGACCTCAGGGCTCACTCCTGCTCTCCTCTAGGGAGTTAGGAAGGCTCAGGAGTGTCACTTCCACTTGGGAGGCAGTGTTTCCTCCCATAGCCCATGCATCTTGCATCCGTGCAGCAGGAGGTGGGGCATGTTGTAGAGGAGAGGTTGCTCTCTCTTTGATGTTCACATGGCTCTTGCTCCACCCCTTCCCCATTGTTCTGCCAGCACTTAACAGGGCTTCTTTCTGGTTCTGCGTTGGAGGCCTCTGCCTTTCCTGGGAGGTGCAGAGTCCTGTGGTCATATTTATATGCAGGAAGAAAGACAAGCCTGTTCCCTTGGACAAAGCTGGCATTGTGCTGCATGCTCAAATAGAGGCTTGTCAAGGGCTCCGTGCTCTAAACATCCCTTAGGCAGTGCCTGCTCGCAAACCCCAGGCAGCTGAACAAAGTGAGTGCCACTTGCACGAGGGTTCTTTTGTTTCCAGGGGAAGGAGAAGGCAGTCTGTAAGCAGAGTTTAATGCACTCTGCTACCTGGTGGAGTTGGTGTTCCTAAAGAGTGCTGGAAGAGCACTAAGGCCTAGAGGAGGATGCGAGAGGAAGCAATTGTTCAGAAAGAACAAAGGCAATAAAGGAATGCTGCCCAGCTGATAGAGGCTCTGGACAAAACCAGGCGGGGGGCCTTAAAGGCTATTCATGCATGAAGTTGTAAGAGTTTTGTTCCATTCCCTGAGCTTCCTGCCTGTGTCATTGCCCGAAGTATCTCCTTGGTACACTCTTGGGGTTGCAGAACTGCCTTGTAATTGGCACAGGCCAGCTATCAGAGGTGTTTCTCTCAAAGAACAGGCAGGCCCACCAGTTTTCATCCGTTAGTGCAAACTGTGCAGTATGAACATACCCTGCTACATACTTTGGAGGAACAAATCAAACCTTCTTGGCGTAGGCTACCTGGAAGGAAGCAGTGCAGTATGGCCCTTCCCTTGAATGCCCATTTGTGTCTATTTGCCGTATAACAGTTGTTGTATATGCGAAAGCTGTTTCTGAAAGCTCAGATTTCTATGTTTCTACAGGTTGTTTTTATCCTTTTCAACCATTAGGAACTGGTCAGTTAGACTGAAGACTTCCAGTCTTGTTTTGAGAGGGTTTTGATGGGGGGGTACTCCTGATGGCTGTAAAGGTTTTGGTGCCAGACTTAGTTCAGAAAGTTCTGGAGTACCTTTCATCACCACCGAGTAAGACAAATCCTGTGCGTCATGTTCTGGACCTCACTTCCTTGATACAGTGCTCCTTGTCAAAGCTTTGACATGCTCTGAGGAGACGTCTCCTTCTGCAGCAGCTTCCTGGGGTAGTAAGTGGTGTGTGAATGACACCTTGTGGCGCATGGCATAATCGCCACATCTGCAGGATAAAGGCCGAGCCATTTCATAGCTCTCTAAGTGAGCACCCGTCAGCCTGATGTGTTCATCCTAAAATCCCACTGCCTCTTTGCTCCCTGAAGGCCAAAGCAGAAGAAGCTGTTGGAGTTTGGCCAGTGCAGGAGTCATTAAGCAAAGCAAATCCCATCTTTGCCTCTGGAATGTGATGGGTACCACTCCAGAGCTGATTCCTTACACCTTGTCGCACCTCAGAGCACTGAAATGGCAAGACACAAAGTATTAGCACCAGAAAGAACCCCATCTCCAGGTTACATTTTTAGAATAGCTCAAGGATCAGCTCAGCAGCATTACCTGACATTTTAATTGGCTTGGTTGTGAATAATTATGTATTCCATAGATGGAAAATAATGGGGGTTACTTTATTTTTCATTACAGAAGATTTCCTCCTTCTACAAAGCAATTTCAGTAAGAAAATGTATTTCTGATTAAGAGAGGGTGCTGAATAGAATCTTATTATCTGTCCTGATGATGAGAAAGGCTTTCTGTTGAAGGAGGGAAGGGAAAATTCTTAACATTGCATTTAATTTTAGTTTGCAACCTATATATAAAGAAAATCGTCTACTTCATGCAAAATTCTCAGCTGGAAAAATATAACAAAGACAACAAGTGGGGAGACAATATTTGGAAATCTAATTCAAAGCATATGCTGCCCTCAGATAACACAGAGAGAGCTAATCTGGCTCTATAGGTAAATATCCTTTCAGGAGACTCAGAGCTGAACAGTGATTAAGATGAACCAAGTGTGTAATTTCATGAGTTATCCACATTCCCACTTCAGATTCAGCAGGGAGAGTGCTTTATCTAATGCCAAACTGTCTGAACCGCTCTCTAATGGAACCTTAATTATCCCCAGTGTTGATTTTTAAGGGAAAGTTGAATTCTCAGTAACACTGTTGGCTTGAAAGCTTCTAGATCTTGGTAGAGCTCTTAAAGTGGAGCTGGTAACAGTGATAACCAAGCATACCTTGGGTGAATGTGGGGTTTAGTTTATGAGTTGGTGTTCTGTGATGTTCAAACTGAAATAGGGCAAGTTCAGGTTGGATATAAGGAAGAAGTTCTTTACTGTTAGGGTGCTGAGGCACTGGAATGGGTTGCCCAGGGAGGTTGTGAATGCTCCATCCCTGGCAGTGTTCAAGGCCAGGTTGGACAGAGCCTTGGGTGAGATGGTTTAGTGTGAGGTGTCCCTGCCCATGGCAAGGGGGTTGGAACTGAATCATCTTAAGGTCCTTTCCAACCCAAGCCATTCTATGATGTGAATATCAGCTCTACCAGGACTGAAGGTCATTTAAACACAGTAAATATAAGTTACTGAAGAGTTGAACTGAATTTTTAGTCAGCAGAGAACAGGGATGTAAGCAAATCAATAGATGTGATGTGAAAGGCATCAGATTTAAAGTGCAAAAAAATAAGTGCTTTTGGATGAAAGTATCTTCCCTGAATGTGCTTTTCTGTGGAAAATAGGATTTTTCTAAGCAAAAGGAGAGTAGATTGGGTCTGAGCATCATGAAGCTTGTGTTGTCCTGACAGTGCTCTGCTGCAAAGGGATGTGTGAGATGGGATGACAGAAATAGCACTTTGCTAATGGAGATGTGGTCATTGGAATGGTCTGGGCAATCTGGAGCATGAATGTTCTATCTGAAGGGCTCCCATGCCTTCAAATACAGGATAGTGTCAGCATTGCCAGTCCCAAATGCCTACAACCACAGAGTTGCTCACTGCCTAGTTTTCATAGATGGCTGCTACCTGCTCCACACTAAAATGAAGCAGAATTCCTCCAATAAAGGTTTAGGATCCAATTTGCGTGTGTGTAATAGGAATTGAGCACTCCAGTGCTACATGCTGAGATCCTAGGACACCCAAAACTGTCACAGAAATGGAAAGAGTGCCCTGAAGTGATTGCTTCAGGCTGGGGGAAGGCTTTGAGACATTCAAAGCCAAGCACTAGCTATTCAGGAGTTGATTACTGTGAAGGAAAACACATAAACTCAATCATCTGCATACTGTAGCTCTTCCTCGGTACCGCTGCCCTTAAAATTGATTCTCTGTATACAGGGTTTGTGGCAATTACACTTTTATAAGGGAGTAAATGTTTAATATCGCTGTTTAATAGTGCATGGTAAAACCCGCTTTAAGAGCCTGAGTGTCCCTGCTGCTACTTCACTTTCCAGCATTGATGAACATAGAGGGGATTGAGTGATCAAGTGAAGATGGAAGAGTAAGGACACCCTTTACTGCATGTGTGTTTATGCGGAGCAGGAAGCAGAAATTCATTGGTCTGCCTTGTAGCAAGACAGACAGATCTGTTTTGGAGCTGGTCTTGCCCTGAATTTAGCAGCTAATTCATCTTCCTTAGAGAATGCAGTTGCAATCTTGAAAGGCGAAACACTGAACGGATAGGAAAGTCTTTGACCTACAGACCTGGTCCACAGTTGTCAGGATGGAGTCTTGGCAATGGGTTAGAAAGTGTGGTTATTTGCTACTTGGAGAATTCAGTAACACAGAAAACACTTCAGCTAGCAGCCTAAGCGTAAAAACTTGGGGAAGGCATCTTGTTGGGTCTGTGCCCAAACAGCAGCTCTTGCAGCTATGGTTTTCCCCTGCCACAGCTGGGGAGTCTCCTTTGAAGCATGAGAGGATGCTCAGGCCATGAGCAGACTGTGCCTGAGATGGTGAATGAGGAGATTCCAGTGGCTGCACTGGAACAGGTTGGCACATCCATGTCTTCAGATTTACGGATAGTGAATCCAAATGTCTTTTCACAATCAATATACTCTATATTTTTTTCTTCCCCCCCCCCCCCCCCCCCCCCCCCATTTTCCTGTCTTTGGGAAGACCATCTCTAGGGCAGCAGGTCCCATCTGTCCTGAGACTGGAGGAAGAGGATTGTGAACTTCTCCAAAGTATTTTTCAGTTGTGTGCCAAAATACCCTTTACAGGTATGGTGCTCTGTTTCCATGGCAGTGCTGGGGTTGGTAGGCTACATTTATGATAGAATGCCAGAACTTATGGGACAGGGAAGCCTTTGTTATCTTCTTATTAAACAGCAATATTAGTCCTTTGAATTGTATTTCCACTTTCAGGAAGTATCAGAACTGATTTTGGAAGGAATGCAGTTCTAACCTTAAGTAGCTGGGGGACTTTCTCATAAAGTATTTTTCATTTTAGTGCGATGTAATGTATAAATCTGCTCAGAAAAGGGAAAAATACAGCACCATTCATTTAGATACTACAAAACATGCTTCTGAAGATCCCATTTCACATGTTTCCTTTACCCCATGGACACTGTTCTTTCACTCTGGAAGTAATCCTCGTGCTGAAGAGGATAGCAGTTAGAGTTGAATGATAATGATAAAGCTGATGTGGAAGGAGGGGATCCCTAAAAGTCAAGCTAATGATCAGGTGAGAGGATTAACACCTCTTCCCAAGTAACCTCCAGTAGTCTGTTGGGAGGCTGTAATAGCCTGGGGCTTGTAGCTCGGAGAGTGGCTCACTTAGGCAGCATACAGTACAATTAACTGCCTGCAATTAGTGTGAGTGCTTTAATTACTGTGTTTACATTTTGCAGGCTCTCTGCTCTGAGCAGACAAAGCTTCCTCTGCATATAAAGCTGGGCACAAACATCTTGCTTTTCACTCCTGTTTCCCTACCATATGCTAATTTGAAGAGGTGAGATTGAGTATGGACAAATGATTAACTCAAACAACATAATATAAAGCAGCAGAGTTTGGATGGTTGTTTTGGTCTGCCTTTTGCCTTTGCACTTGATGGAAATGGATGTTTGCTAATCACTTCTCATTCCAACTGCAAACATGCACAAAATGGACTTGAAAACCTCTTAAAAGCCTATTTTGTCTGGAGTTGCTTTCTTTTCCCTAAACACTTTGGTTGAACAGGGATCTTTGCTGTTGCAGGAGGGTGTTTTTTACCCCTATCCCAAGTGGCTGCTGTCTAAAGCTTGTTTGTGAGGTGCTTCAGAAGTTAATACCACAATATCCTCAGCTCCTTTGTGGTGTCAGATCTGGCTTTTGAAAATCCACAACTCCCACACTGTGTAAGTCAATGTGTAAGAAGAATGAAGCCTACTCTCTTAGCTTTCATATCTACTCAGCCCACCTCATTTAAAAGGAAAGAAGATTCTCTGCTCGTTTAGTTACGCTATTTGTTTGCTATCTTAATCTCTTTCACGCAAACTGACTGCTTTTGGAAAGCAGCATTTGTTTAAACTCGCACGATTGAGTTCAGCTTTGTGTGGAGTGAGAATCCTCACACGTTGCTTTTCTGGTTCCCTCTACTTCTGTATATTACATGATATAATATGCTCAAAAAAGGTTTTAGTGCTGTGTTGCCAGTATAAGAAGCAGGAAGTCAGTGACGGGAAATCAATGAGTGTTATTGTCTGTGCTTTGCCTTAGAGAGCAGATGTGCAAACAAATATGAAAACCAGGGGGGAAAAGTCAGACATCAAGGCCAGCTCTCTTGCTTCAGCTTGATGTTAAGGATGCTTGCAGGTGGGTGGGCAAGCTAAGTACAGACAGCGTAACACCAGCACATCTTGTCGGAGATGGTCTTCTGTTTGTTCAGAGGTTCTCCAAATCACAGCTCAAGGATATTTATGGCTAGGATCATTTGAAGGCCTGTTTCTGCGGTACTTCATACTTTTTGCATGTATCTTGTAATCTTGCCAAATTCCCACCAAAACCAGGACAAAACCCAGTTTCATTAAGACCTGTCATCTTACTCGTTCAACCTCTTCCTCCTGTTACCTCTTCTCGCTGCTGAAGTTTGTAATAGGGCTGGAAAGTCTAAATCAGAGGAGAACATAATGGTGAGCTAGTCTGGTGTCTTTTAAACAGCAAGCCCTAACCCTGAACTAGTGATACCCACTTAACCTTCTACTTGCATTAGTTCTTCCTGGAAGCCACCCAGCCTTGATTCTAAAGATTTCAAATGGGGGAATCCCCGATGTTCTTTGGTAAACTGCTCCCATGCTTTAATTTCTCTTGTGGTGACTTCTGTAATGCTTTTGGACTTGCAGACCACCTTCAAATTAAAGCAAGATGAAGAATGATCTGTTTAAGTGATGCCTTTTGTGTATCATCCCAGTGCCCTTGGCAATAGGATCTACCACCAGGCAAATATTTACTTTACAAATTGGGTTGAACAGGATGGAGAGAATGAAGCATTTAGTGCTCTAATCGAGTAAATGATCAGATTATGTGAGTAAATCTATGTGGGAGAGGTTACTTATCTGTTTGCCTTATCTTAATGCATGCTCAAAAATAGGAAGGTAATGATAAGGATGGCTCACGAATAGAGGGAGAAGGCTGAAGGGGCAGAAGTCAGAGGACAGAGGGCTGAAAGTGAAGCAGCTTATAAGTGAATATCCCAAGGCTCAAGGATTTAAGTCAGAATTCTGCTGGTATAACAGGGGGCTCAGATGCTGAAGGTTTGCATGCTGCAGGGTAGGTGTAGCAGGATGCCTTAGGTCTCTGTTGCCCCTGTGGTGTATGAGACTGCATGTCCCAAAACAGCTAATACTCTCTTTATATCAAGCCCTTTTTAGACTTGGCAAGTTGACTGACATGATAAAGTAAGTCTGAAAATACAGCTTAGGGTTTCCTCTACTGTAACAGCATCATAGAGAGCAGAAAATACATTACCTTACTTACACTGTTCTCTTCTTGGGTGATGTTATCTATTTTAAAGGTATTCGTACGTCACTGGGTATTAATGAGCCTGGAGAGAGGATGCAAAAATAGAATGTGGTAGAAAGACGTGTGAATATGCAAGTTGATTCCATGGGCTGTGTTTTATGACTTGATTAGCTGGTAGTTGATTAGTGAGCTCTGGGATAGTCTGCAATCTTGCTGCTCTCCTGGTTTTCCTAAATACCCTAAGTAGCAGATGAGCCATTTATCCTTGGGCAGGAAGAGGCTAGATATTTTTAAGCCATAGGTTCCCTCTTTGGCTATTCTTCGCACTGGACAGGTATTTATATGTACAGCTGTCAATAACTCTGGCATTAAAGAGATGTCTACAGCAATACCCATTGATTCTGTGAGAAATACAGCACCCCAGCTGAAAAGGAACTGACCTTGCAGGATTCAGAGCATGGGTTTGGTTTGTTCTGTTCTAATTGGGTCTCCCAAGGCAATTCATGGGAGTTGGGAGCTGTTCTTACCCCTTCCTCACTTCTCCCTCCTCAATACTGGGAAACTTATAGCAGTTAATTGCTAATACTTTAATGCATGTGGAATAGCAGATTGCTTCTGGGGTAAGCTGACCTAGAGCCACGGACTGCTGGAGCTGTATTTAACTTCACTGAATGTTCACAATGGTACATCCTAGATAGAACCTGGCTGAACGGGGTGGTGTCACTTTGCAATGCTTTGGTTGTAAAGCTACAGGCTTTACAACTACATGTTGTAAAGTACAAACTGCACTCAGTTTATGTGTGTGTGTGGCATACCTCAATGGCAGTAGGATTTCTGATGTGTCTTTGAGGAGGTGAAGGAATCTAAGTTGTAATGCATATGAAATTATCAGCCTTGATGAGCTCTTCTGCTAGAAGACATTATATGCAGCTGAAGAGGGAAAAGACATAGCGATATGTCAATTAAAACGGCTATAAAAGGAGGTCACCAATTTGCTGGAGTAGGCAGAGATGCATTGGATGTATCTTTCCAAAGAGTTAACTCTTCTTTGTTCTATGGTGTACAAATCTTGGGTTTCTCTTCTCAAGACCTCTCCCATCATTCACAATTGCTATCACCACTCTTCCTGAAACACTTGGGCTTCCTACTGTGAAGCCTATATCCTCCCTCATTTTTTCCTTCCTTAGTTTTCATTTGCCGTCACAGCACAATCTCTGCCCTCTCCAGTGCTTGGGGAGTGGAAATCCATGGACCCAGAGCAAGCAGCACCCTGTTGGTGTGGCCACTTGGGGGTGTTAGAATGCAAGGCGTAGTGTCCTCCTCCTGCCCAGGGAGCACTTCCCTTTCCAGCAAAGTCTTTCTCCTTCTGAAAGCTTGGTTTTTTTTCCGAAGACGTTAATTTTTGTCTTGCAGCATTAAGTGTTGTCGCAATAACAAGCAAAGGACCCCACCTGAACTGCAGCCAAAGGATTCCCTTCTCTGCCACACCACTGTCAGCATCGTTCAGTCCCAACAGTGGTAGCTCCAAGTATTAGCCAGTTCTTCACCCACCTTTTAGGTGGTGATTTGGTCTGACTGCTACCCCATCTGAAGGCTACAGGAGACTAAACACAGGCAGTTAACTTTGCTGCTGTTTCTCTGCTCCCAAAACGTGTAAATACTACTTAAGGGTACTCCTGTAGGAGAAAACTGAAAAGCTCTGATGCAACTTTGAACTAGAAATAGCTATGGATGGGAGGAGCATGGCGAGCTCTCCATCCTCACAGGAGCTTTTGACTATTTCAGGATCATAAAAGAAGTGGACACTTTGAACATGGGAGTTGTGTTGTAACCAAACTTTTCATACAGTCAGCAGCAGCAGGTTTATCCTCCCCTCTCAACGCACACCTACTCCCGCAAGCTGTTCCTTTATACCGGTTGCCTCTTTGCTAATAAGCTTTGAAAAGCAAGTTCGTTAATGTGCTCCCTGCCAGCCTGTGCTTTAATGAGCCTTTCTCAGTGCTTCCTATCTTATCTTGAGCTTGATAAGTACAAAATGTTCCTGTGACATTGCTATAAATCACATTTTATTGATGCATCTCAATATGAAACGCCTGATGCAGTCTGATGGTGTCTGTTTGCATTGGAAGGGATAGTGCTGTACAAATACAGGGCTGAGGTTTTCTCATGATGTGGGGATTGCTGGGAAAGGATTTTCTTTGAGGTAGATGGGAGGCTTTTGCATGCATTGGAAAAAGGGGGATGTTGCCTGTTGTCTTCCACATCAATGAGTTATGGAATTGTGTAAGGTTAATGTTAATTTTGATCACTAATTTTATCTAAAATTAGGAAAATTGGGACTTTTTCTATTTCCTCTTTTGTAAATACATGAAAATTGCTGTATACAGGTAGGCTGCCTGTGCTTCAGCCTGCGGAAGACCTGAGCTGCTGGCTACATTAGCTGCTTCTGTTCTGCTTTGTTAGCACACAAATGCGTTTAAGATGAAGGGAGTAATTGAGAAGGTGGATGTAATAAAAAAGCCTACCTGGTGCACACTGTACAAACCTAGTGGTGGTGTGAACTCTGCTCAACATGAGGAACCTACAGACAAAGGTAATCCGTGCTGGACCAATTGGTTTCACACATTAATCTTTAGCAGCTTTAAGTTTTAATGCTGAACAAATTGGCTGAGAATCCTTGGAGGCCAAACCCATCTGACTGTGCCTTGTACTCCACCACAGAGAGGTGGAAAAGGACTTTTGCAAGTGTTATTTAGCTGGGTTTCCCAGAGTGAAGATTCACTCTTTGCACAAAGCAGCCCTGCTGTGGGACATACACATCGGAAAAGTTAAATTCCTGCAATTAATCTTATAAGCATGAGTTTAAATACCTCCATGCCTTCTGTATCCATAAAAGAAACACAAGGTGTTTGTCCTTCACCAGCTGTGTGGGTGGGGAAGCGAGCTGTGGCTTTGAACTCGCTCTGATGGATGTTGCTTAGTGATCGTTTCCAATTGCTGTGGGCAGCATCTGCGGGAGGAACGCCTGTCGTGCGTGTTCCTGGGTCCAGCCATGGGCGTGACTCAGTTTACACACAGCAGCGTCAGTCGCGGATGTTTTGCAGGGGTTTTGTTTCAGTGCTTTCAGCTGACGGACGTTGTTATTCATGCTGCTGTTTGTCTACCTGCAAAGCAGGCCGGATCCTTCAGCCCTTCCCCAGCAGGTCTTTCTTTCCCATGGATGCCAATTTTAATGGGGATCAGGAAGTTGAACGTGGGGAAGTTGATTGTGTTCAGGTTTAAACGGTGGAGCTCAGCTGTTTTCACTGAGCCTGGCTCTCAGCATTTGCCTGTACTTGCATGTGAGAGTGTCTTTGAAGTCACAGTTCAATACCCATCCAAAATAACTTTTAAAATAGAATGGTTTGGGTTGAAAGGACCTTAAAGCTCATCCAGTGCCAACCCCCTGCCATGGGCAGGGACACCTTCCACTAGACCACATTGCAAATCTCCCCTCTGGCAGGTTAAAGACATTCCCCTTGTCCTGTCTTTACATCCCTTGCCCCAAGCCCCTCTCCAGGTTTCCTGCAGCCCCTTTAGGCACTGGAGCTGCTCTCAGGTCTCCCCTTAAGGATCCTTCCCTTCTCCAGGCTGACCCAGCCCAGCTCTCTCAGCCTGGCTCCAGAGCAGAGCTGCTCCAGCCCTCACAGCATCTCTGTGGCCTTCTCTGGACTCACTTCAACAGCTCCACATCCCTCTTGTTGCCCTGGAGCTGGACCCAATATCCATGTATTGCTAAAAATTCCCTTCCCAGAGCCACTGCACCATCCAGCTGGAAGGTCCCAGGTTCTTGCTGTTCTGCTTTTGGTGCAGTTAAACAATGAAACCCATCAGTTTGTATGATAACTGCATGCATACCTGTTTACACATCCACGCAGGTGTTTGCTTAACACTGTTGTGTAATACATGCTGTGGGTGACAATAGGTGTACAGAAACGTGCTTCTGAGTTAAGAGCATTGACACTTTAAGAGCATGTTTCCCTCTTCTCTAAAATGCATGTGGCTGTGTTATATTTTCAGCTCTCTAATGGGGACAGACACTTCACCCAACCAAATTAGACGTGTTCTGTGTGTTCTCTATAGCAAATGAGATGAGAAGAAAACAGGGAATTTTGTTTGCTTCCTCCTGACCAAGGCAGAGGCTTTGCTCAACTGATTTTTCTGGTCTAACAACATGTAATCAACAGAGACAGCAATTTGAAGTGCCTGTTTTAACGAAGCTTTAATTGTGCAGGTGCTCAGCAGCTCTATTACTGACTCCACAGCTTTCAGGGTGGAAAAGGGCAGCTGCTGTGATTGAAGAAAAGCAATCAGACCTGGGTATAATATTGACATGCACAATAATAACATGGTGTTGTATGAAAGGAGGGAGATGTTTGCAGTGGGGCTCAGTTGGCATTGCCAGGTTTGTGGTTTCATGTGTCTGCATGCAGGAAAGGAAGCAGTTTCTGTACTGGGCTTTGTTGTGAGAATGGACATTTCTTACCAGAAGGATGGTAAAATGAAGTGAAAAATAGAGATGATGAAACAGATTCTTCAAGCCTTGAATGAAGTATTCTATGTGGGCACTCATTAAGTTGTGATTGTTTGCTAAGGAATTCATCGCCCTGGAAGCAGGAAAACATCACTTGGAAACATCATGTAGTAGTGGAATGAGCATGGACCTTGGATTCAGTGGCTTCCTGGTGCTGTCTGAATGATGCTATAACTCTCATGTTGCCAGGTGGAAGGGTCCTTTAATAATCCACATTATACAAAGTTAGTTGAACATCAGCCACTGAGAATCTGCTCTTTTAAATGTCTAGGTACAGTTGAGGAGATGGGGTCCATTCCCAGCTCCCCCACTTGTTTGATATATAACTTCTGAAGTGGCTTGTTCCTTTGTTTCTTGTCCTGGAGCTTTATGCATGTTAATTTGGTGACTTAAGGTAGATTCTGCTAGTTAGTGTTGGTAATGCGCTTTAGCACAGTGGGGCCTGGATTTCAGCTGGTCCTCTACAGAGGTACCAATACAAATAACAGCATAGTTGATTAGAATTGCTGGCTGCTATTGTTTTAGCAGTTCTGTGTGGATTAGGTTGCATTAACCCCAGTAAAACCATTTGTGAAGAAAAAGAAGTGGGAAATCACAGCTCCTGAAAGATGCAGTCTCTCAGCTATGTGCTTATCTCTTCATTTCCCCAAGAACATTCATCATCTTCAACCTCTTCCCCTTGTCCCCTCCACCCCAGGGCTGCAGCTGGAAAGGGACAGTGCTTGTGTCCCCCCCGCTTTCCCCAGTTAGGAGATCTCCTTCCATGAATACATAGAGAAGCCCTAATCAAGCAGTGAGTGTCTGAGCCCCTGATTTCCTCCCCAAGCTGAAGTTAAAAATTATTCAATGTAGAATTCCTGGCCTGTGAAACAGAGGCTCTGTACTGTACCAGGCAAAGATTTTCACCAGCATTCTCTTGCTTAGCCAAGGCTGAGATAACAGACACTGTAAAGCACTTGGTGGAATAAATCTACGGTTCCGAGATTCCAACGGGGTGTTCATCTTCCGCTTTGTTTTCCCTTTGCTGAATAAGGTATTGCATGAATTTAAAGCTGATATTTGACCTTTTTTAATGCAAACAAGGCTAAATGGAGTTCCTCGTCATTGTTTTGCTGTTGGCTTTTTCTGCGTGTTTAAGTGACAGGAGTGACTGGAGAGAACAAGTAAGTGGCTCGACTTTGCCTTCTTTAAGCGAAGAATGCTCTTGAGGGACAGTTGTCATTGTGCTCTGCAGTGTTTGGATGCAATTTTGAGAGTGGGTTAGGAAGAGACACGTAAAAATGGCTCGGTTTTTGAGACACTCAAATCGGGCTGAATGATAACAGTTCTCTGATGTAAGGTTACTCCTAGAGACAGTGATTAGCAGCAAGGTGATTCTTGCGGCTGACCTGCGCATTTAAAGAGTTACCTGTGAGTTACTTCTGAGCTTTCTGGGACGGCCGCTGATACAATTGTTTGAGAAGAAGGAGGGAAATCACCACTGGAAGAAAAAGACAAACCACTTTCTAATTATTATTGTTTTAAGCACAGGGATCTGTTGTAATCTGTTTGTACTCATCTCTCAGCTGTTTACTTGGGGATGTGAACTCTCATTGTTGGCTTATTGTAATCATCCATCAGCCTGGAAAAGCCATTTCCTATTCAAAGGGATCTGAGATTTGCTGTGCATGTGTTAGCAGCAAAGGCAGATTTACATCACTGTGTTGGGTTTGTACTCGAGGAGGCCTGATACAAATCTGTGAGCTTTCTGAGTGGAGAGCTGAATAACAACTGCAGCTGGGTAAAAGGTGCAGCTCTTCAGCAGATGTAAAATGCATGCAAAGGTTAAGCTGTAGGAGTATTCCCAGCTTGCTCCCTGAAATTAAGTAGGCGCTAGTAACTGTGTCCTGTTTGTTTGGTTTATGGGATACTTTCTATGTCTATAAAAGCCCAGCATCCCTGGGAAGGGAAACTGTGTATTTTTAATCTTAAAAGAAGGTATTGAAATTCTAGCAAAACTGGATATTGTAACTTGTAAATTCAGGTTAATACTAGAGCAGAATGCAGGAGACAAATGTGGGTTTGGGCTGGAGATGCAATCATGGCAAAGAACCATTTGCAGCCCCCACCACTGTGGTGCCAAGCTTTCAGGGCAGTGTAAAGCCAGATGAAGCCCTAAGGTTTTTGCCCTTGAGAACACTGTGGGAATAGTTGCCACTTATTCCAGTGGGAAATCATCACAAATGTCTCTCCCCTCCTTTTGGAAATCTGTTCATCCCTGTAAAAAGGGTTCTGGGCTTTATTAGACAGTGATAAGCACTGTTCTTATTGTGGTGCCTTTTCTTAGCAGGCAAACCTGTGCACAATGTTTTCCTGTTGCTCCACAGGAGGAGCAGGGTATGGATGCTATGGAGGAAAATCAGTGTAAAAGGAGCCAGGACTTTTGAGGAAGTGTTTCCTTATTGCTAATGATTGCATGTGTTCATTTTGACAATGAGAACATACAAAAGTGCTGCGCTGGAATTACAAGACTTCCTTAATTTCCCTTCTGTCTTCCCTATACACTCCCCTGCTTCTGGGTGTCTCCACGCTATTTCTAGCAGGCTGTGCCACAACCTGCCCTCGGGTGTCATGACCTTGCCTTTCAGTGCTGTGGCCTCTAGTTGAACTGGGGTGGTAATAAAGTAGCATCAGTGATTTCCTCTGCACTGTGAGGCTGGGAATCTTTGCTTCAATGTCCGGGGCTAGATCTGGTTGCAGGGATAAAACTTCACTATATATGTGTATATATGTGTATACGTATGTATGTATGTAAGAGATACATGATTATATATGACTTTATATATATAAATATATATTATATAATCATATATATAAAACTTTATACATAAAATTATATCTATTATATAATACATAATATATATAGTCGCACTCAGGAGCTTTCTGACCTTGCTGAGCAGCTTGGTCTAGGGGCATGGGGACACAGGGACATATCTTTTGCCATCTCTTGATGTCAAGGACAGGTTCTGATCCTCAGCTGAAGTACAATCCACAGGTCAGAAATGACCTCTGGTACAACCACTACCAGCTATTGCTGGCCAGCCAAGATGCAACGAGAGAGACCTGATGACCTATTAAACATATTAAATAGTCTTTCTCATGCTATGGTGGCAGGGTATAGAAACAGGTTGTCCTTCAGTGGTTAAAGGCACTATGTGAGGAAATTGCCTTAAAACCCTAGCCTGCTGTCTGCCAAACCTTCCTCCGCCCTGGTTGATAACTCGCTGGTGTAGTTCATGTTTCCCATGGCCTGGCAAGCCAATCCCTGGGACATGGATGGCTGCTCTGAGTCAGCAGCCCTGGTGTGAAACCAGATATTAATTAGCCTACACAAGCCTACGTAAGGTGTGCAGGACCTCTCCTTCCTTATAGCAAACTTGCATGGTTTTTTGAATGTTTCCAACCTATAAAGTTATATAAATATCGAATGTTATTAAAATTCAGCTGTAGAGCTTTTAATTTGTTGTTATTCCAAGGGTTACCTCTGTGCATCTAAGGCAGGTTGAATATTTGCAGATCAGTGTAGTGGCCAATGCAAATCAATGCAGTTATGTGATGTGCACTCAGCTGAGCGGTTCATAAGCCCAAGTCCTAGAGGCTTAGAAACCTGAGAACTCTCAATTCCAATGTAAATGTGTGTATTTGATAGATCTTCTGCTTTCAA
Source organism: Lathamus discolor (assembly GCF_037157495.1). NCBI lineage: Eukaryota > Metazoa > Chordata > Aves > Psittaciformes > Psittacidae > Lathamus > Lathamus discolor. The sequence goes on along the minus strand of NC_088899.1, from coordinate 8,558,107 downwards.
TTACTTCTTACAGCTACACATCAAAACCTTTCCCAGTAAAACCAGCTCTGTGCATTCCCTTTTATGCCTGGATCATACTTTAATCCCTTATTTTGGGAAGCATTTCCCAGCAGGAAGAAACAAGGCTTCAGAACACATGAATCACAGCTGGAAAAAGCATTTGTGGTGTTTTAAGCTGATGTTGGTCTCTTCCACAGAACACATGAGTGACAGATGGTCTATGAAAAGGGAGAAGATGTGTTGCGAGAGGTAACAATGGGAAACTTGCCATAAGATTAATCTAATCATAAAACAAAGTAACTAGAAATCAAAATGAAAGTGGCTTGAGAGAAGCTTTGAAAGTTCCACTATGAAACACTGTTTTATCAACTCAGAAATGCCTATTTCAGTAAGTATTGCAACAGCATTGAAAAATTACACTAATCGCACCAATTAAAACCAAAATGGTATTTGGTTTTACAAGCTCAAGTAATCTAATGAAGAATGAGGTATAGGGACATTTTTACTTCTTAGATGTAGTTAGATATAGTAGGATGGAGTTTGTAATTACAAATAGAAGCCACATCCTTCCTTATCTGTGAGCACCTATCTGTCAGCGTGTTATTTTGGGGTATGTCATGGTATCAGAACTACTCATGACTACTTATATGTTACATATGTGTTACCTGTTTGTTCAGAGTGCCAGCAGCCCCTTAGGAGAATTCCAGTTCAGAATGCTAAGGAACAAGGGTTCAGCTTTTTACCAGGATGCTCCATTCTTCACAGAGGAGAAGCATTGCAGACAACAATGGTAAAAGGTGTAATATTAAGGCACAAATGTGGGGCTTTTGTAGAGGCTTCCCATCAGTCTAAGAGCCGCAACACAGCATATTCAAGTAACATGCGTACTGTGTATTCTCTCTATTTCACAAACAGGGCACTGTGAAGCTAAGTGTATGCAGAGGTTTCTGGAATTAACACCTTGCGTGGGCCATTTGGGCACAACTTCATTTTTCCAGGAAGTCTTACTGGCATTAAAGGTTTAAAGTTCCCTGGTTTGTATCTATTGATCCAAGCAGCCTGAGTGTGGTGCTGTATTAACAGAATAGCTCATTACACTGAGCCACTGCAGTTCTGCATATTGGAGGATGCTTTGGTTTCATGTGAACCATGTAAATCTGGGCCTGCTTTAGGAGAAGGTGATAACCACTGATCTGAATCTCTGGTGATTCATACTATTAATTCACTTGGTTTCTTCTTCCTGCTTGTATAGATCCACACTTTCAGTCTGGAGTACAGGAACAAGTTGCACTTGCATTATCCTGGTGTTATTAGCCCTTTATATGGATTGCAGTGACTCACATGAACCTTAGTATTTGCATTCAGGTAACTGGGCAAACAAATGTTCTAAAGGCATCTTTTCCCTACCTTAGTGCCTGTTCCTAGATTTGGACCTAGTAGGAGTGAGACAAAGATTGCATCATATAATTAATCCTTTCATATCTTCTACCTCTGGGATTGCTTTTAATGCAGCTTTTGCTAGAAGGACTGAAACCTCACCAATGAATGTACTCCATAGGTTGGTTACAGAGGTGTTGAACAGCCCCCAAATAATCGCTTTGCCTGTGAGTCTGCTTTGAACCATGTTCTGTAAGGAACATAAAGTCAGGAGAACAAGTTAGTTGAAGCACTTGGCTGATTCCCTGCAGCCCTTGATGGAGGTGGGGGTTCCCTCTGAAATGCCTCTTCTCATCAGCATGCAGAGCAATCAGGGTCAAGTCTCTGGGTAGGGGATGTATATCTTTATTTTTATGGCTGAAACAGGGAAAAAAAAATAAGGATTTTCCATTTCTTCTTATTCCCAGTTAATCCATCTATAGTGAGAAGTTCTACAGGCCTTGGGGAAAGACTCTGATCTGGAAGGAGTTATTCTTTTCTTTGATCAGCTTCTAAAGCTCTCTGCCAAGTGGTTAAAAAGACTTGGGATGTGTGAGAACTGGCTCCAGAGATCATGGGCATTTTCAGACATCTTGTTCTCTTGTTCCAATGTCTTTTCTTTATTCCAACTTCAATTCCCAATAGATTTTAACCCCAAAGCAATTAATCCAAAGCAAAAGAGGCTTTGGCTTTTGAGAAACTGGCCCTTTAAGCTTCTGAAGGTGCAAAATGTTTGCTGAGCTTAGTAGCAGGATAAAGTATGTGCTGCAAAGCTCCCAGGAAAGCAACAAAGCTCAACAAGCTCACAGAAGCTTCCCCTATAGAGCTCTCCGTTGGATTGCTCCCTGGAGAAGAGGATGGGAGAATGGAGTATCTGACAGAGGATGGGGTTACTTTTGAGGCTGATTTCATGGTGCCTATTTGCAGTGCTGACAGGAATTTCTACCCTGATTCTCACTTAAAACAAATTCTACTGAGGAGCTGAGGAACCCTAAACCATGTTAGCTCTTCAGTGGGGTGCTCATGTTAAGAGTCGAGATGGTGCGTAACTGGTACGAAGGTGTGGGCAGGATGTACAAACAAGGATGTGAGGGAAGTTTATGCAGGCTTTCAGGAATTCTTAGCTGAGAAACTTCCTGGAATAAGAACAGAAGACTCAGTCACTCCTAATTAAATGGTATTTCAGTGGACTTAAACTTTATCCTCAACTGTGCACAGAAAGAAGGAAAATGAAGGAAGGTTTCACCCTATTCCTTATCTTTTTCCAGTCTTTACTGTCAGGGTACACACTTGAAATCTTTCTCATTTAGAGTTTCAGGCAATTGTGAGTTTTCTTTTAAGACTAGCTCTGAAGACACCATAGGTTTAACCACCTTGCCCTGATGTGGACGGCATGTTAATTAATACTTATTCACTACTTAATGTCAAGTGCTGTTGGATGTGCAGAAGAGCAACAAGAATGCAGTTCAGAATCATGGTAATGAGGTTGTTCAGATGGAACCTTTGATTTTACTCCCTTTACAATTCCCTGGATTTCTGTTAATATTCAGACTCATTAGGAACATATTTGATTTTTCCAGGCAATTGATTTGCTTTGAATACATGTGCTAATGATCTTTCTTAGTGGGTTAAGCTTTTGGATGAGTTAATCAGATTGGACTTATTCACTCATGGTCCACCTATTTCAGCTCTTTTTGTTTGTACAAAGGATGCTTTATTCAGTCTCAAGTTAAATGTTTGGACCAATTAGCTAAGAAATTTAACTTCCAGTTTTCCATCTAGCTACAGGTTTGCCAGTACATCTCCATTGTGATTAGCATTACTTCTGCTGTCCTTAACCCTCACCTGCAGATACAGGTGTCTGCCTTTGTTCTTGCGTTAAATATATCTGCTACCTTCCTTTGTATCTTAACTGAGCTCTGTGGAAGGACCATGTTCCCAGTCTAAAGAAGTTCTGTTTCCTCCTGCTGAACTTCAAGTGCATCTCTCAGTCTAAGGTGTATATATCTTAGCACATGTTTATTATCTGCTAGTCCTTGATGTCTCCTTGGCTGACATAGCCCTCTTGGCAAAAGGCTGGCTGCCTCCACATGTGAACGTGGGTTTAGAATTGCAGTATAAAAATGAGAAAGCAAGTCCCACATGTCATATGTGAGAGGCCAAACCTTTGGCAGTACTGATCTGGAGAAGGCAGTGAGACATTTGAATGTGAACCTCCAATCAAGCAATGGAAGCAGTCCAGACAGGAAATAGAGGATGGGTAAATCATTCTCTAGTGATTCATGTAACCCTTTTCTGCTAGTGCATTAGCTTCCATAAGGATTTATTTAAATCATAGGTGAAATAGTTCATATATCTGAGGCAAGAAGTCAGCTGATCCAGCTTCTATTGAGAAAGAATCATCCCAGAACCATCCAGCCTGACTCTGGATGCAAGCCTGCCCTTGTTATATGTTCAGTACAGCAAACCCTGTACCATTAGGGTAGTAAATCCAGTAAGTCAAGACATGACCAGCGGATATCATTGCTAATTGTAGGGTGAAATAGCAAAGTGAGGGGTTAATGTGCTGTAGGTCAATAGTGGTTTTTTTCCAGTTCAACCCAAACTGCCAGTGGATCAGGTTCCAAAGCTTGGTTAAGCTCCTGTACAACCCCTGATGAAACAGGAAAAACCTGTGAATTGTTGGCTTTGAATCCTGTACTGAGGACAAGGTGCACTTGAGTAACGTGCATGCTTCAGTGTTTCATCTAAATGTCCAAAGCTTCAGAGGAAAGGGAAAAAATAGAGCTCTTTCTATAAGGGGGGGGGGGAAGATCTAATCTGTTTACACCCTGCATTCCTTACATTCCTTTGGCAGTCTGCAACTATAAAAGCCCTTAGTCCCACCTACAGTTTGAATTTAATGGAGCTAAGTCTTTCTGTAGAGGCAGATATGACATAATGCATGTAGAAGTCCTATTATTTAGACACCAGTGCACCTAAATTGTGATGATTTAGTGCTCTGAACAGAGCTTGGTTTTCCTTCAGTGGAGGGGGGGGGCATGCACCACTTTAATTCAGAAAGGCTTCTTTCCCTGATAGGAACTTAGAAGTGTCCGGGAATGGGAATGCCCTTTTCAGAATATGAAGCTGAGGGTGGGTTTTGCTGCTTTTCCCTTCTTTTTTTTTTCCTCTCCTGTTTGAATGTGATGACTCAAACTTGGTACAAATCCAAGGCAAATAAAAGGTGCAGGCGCCTCCACTATGCTTAACCCCTGAGTTGCTGTAAAGAGAGATCACAAAGCAGAATGAAACTGCTTCCCAATCCTTTCAGGGTGCTGTGGTCCGGGCACTCTCCTGCCTATGACACTGAAGGATTAGATGGGAGTTGAAGCTTTCTTATCTTGACTGCTTTGGTTATTAAATCATCCTTTTCACTGCAGTTTATCATAGTGGTGGGGTTAACAGCACCTAGATTACTTAGGTTTACTTTCCCATGTGCACTCTTAGCTTGGAGCCAGATGTTTGGTTGTTCTTGTTCACGTAACACCCTTGTGTCAGCCCATTGAAATCAATCAACAGCAGGATGCCCATGGAATTTGGACCAGGACCCAGGAGAAGTGAGCATGAAGTGATTATTTCTGCCACATTCAAACCATGATAGGCTTTTAAAGACTGAAATGGGGTATTTGAAATCGTTTTGGTGTGTGAGGAAGGGGCAGCCGAACCTGTGACCTGTAGCCAGGACTTAGGGCCTGAATGTAGACCCAGGTATTTGGATCAGGAAGCCACCAGGTCTCTTGGGAAGAGGATAAAGTGATTTAAAGATGGATCTGCCCATTGCTAATAAATTTATAGAACATATCATCTCCATATTCAGTGAATTTCACTTCTGCTCCACTTGAAGGATGTGCAAAATATAGATGGATATTCATCTGTCCAAAATATAGATGGATATTCATCCATCCAAAATATAGAAGGCTATCCAAAATACCCCCACCCCCACCCCCGCCCCAAACAACCTAAATCCCTAAAATCTCTATCACCCTACCGATCACCTCTTCATAAGCCCAGCTGGGATACTTAACACTTGGCTCCTTTATGTATGTAATTGTTTTGGAAGGAATTGCTGCTAGAACTGAATAAAGAGCACCTGGAATGCTCAGAAACATTTATTGTGTAACTGAATAAAGCACTTGGTATCTTTGGACCAGTTTTAGTAGCACTGTTGGGTTTAACCCGATGGTGTGGATGTCAAAGCACTGAAGTGTTGGTCTCTGAGGTGGAATTAGCTTCTTCACCTATTGGACCCGATATCACTAAGAGCAAACAGAGGCTTTTCTTCAGGTGGTTGCAGTGAAAGGAAACCAAAAAACTTAGTAGCAGGGCCATAAATGCAAAGTTAAATGTCTCCAGGGACTATACTATAGCCACAGCTTCCAAGTTCTACAATATTTAACTCCATGTTAGTACACAATATTTAACACCTGGTACATTGTGTCAGTCAGTCTCTAAACTCACAGGGGCAAAGAGATTAGATTTACTTTGAATGAAAAGATGTAAATCCCACGCACGAATATCTTTCTCTAATCATGCTTTGAGAAGTCATTGAAGAAATCAGTGGCTCTGACAATCAACGTTGGAAATAAGGGTATGTTTTGCATAACTCAACAGTAATATCCTGCAGGTGCCTCTGAAACAAAGACACTATGGGGAAGAAATGGCAGCAGAATATCAACAGCTCCCATCAGAACTGATCTAAGCTCAGTGACCAGCATTTCATAATCAAAACCTGATTTGAATAGTGTAGCCTTGAATCACAGCTTCTTCTCTTCCTTCTACGCCTTACAGTAGCTCTGATTTCATTTGCAAATGAAGGCATAAGCACAGCAATATTTGTTCTGATACCAAAATATTCTCTGGAAAATAGTTTGAATATAATGGAACAAATCTTCAAGGCTTTTCTTTCTAATACCTCCAAAGAAACCAGACTAAAAGAACCCTCTTGAGTTCTGTGCAGCTCAATCTTGTATCAGCTGTGGCTCATGCTTATTTCTTCCTCTTACCTGTCTTTCCCTTTCCTTGTTCCTTCATGTACCCACTTTAAAAATCAATAAGGTAGAGTAAAATCTTGCATGGTTTGAGATAGAAACACTTGTTTCTGTTGCACAAATCCTCACTGAAATTCCAGCCAGGTCCCAGTGTTATTTTCAGTCCCTAAGGAGCAGGGGAACGACCACTGAGTTGTGACCTGTTGCAACAGTTCCTTATCTTCTGCTTCAGAAAGAAACCAAGCCTTTTATTTTGCACTATTCATGTAAGCTGAAGAGTCAGCCTCTGCCTTTATAGACTTCCCCTCTCAGCTCTCAGAACTAGGAAAAGACCTTGTCCTTTGCAAGGCTGCACAGTTCTCCACAAGGATGCAGAACTGATGTGCTGAGTCCTGCTTGCTGGGGGGTGCCGGACATGTGGAGGGTGACGTGTGGACTCTAGTACTTCCCCTAAGGTCAGCTTCCCCACCCAAGCTGGGAATGGGTGTTAAGGGATGGTCACAGCAGCAGAGTTGCTTTTGGAAGCTCTTGAACAAGCTCTCTTGTGATGGGATTGGTACTTATCAGGTGTGCTACAAAGAAAAGCGTTTAAAAACAAATCCTTTGCTGTGCCACCCGTTCAAGAAGTGCTTAGGAAGCATCTTATCTACTGAGCAGAGTGCTGCAACACAGTGAAGCTCTGCTGACACGAGAGAGCAGTGCTGTTTTATAGCAGACATGAACCGTTGACTGAAAGCACAGCAGTGAATCAGTGTGTTTGTCGGTAGCAAACAGGGAGGGCTCCCTCAGCCATGCAGATTTGCTTTTGTCTGTTCCATATTTACACTCTCAGCTTTGGGTTGACTCTTCCTTTGCATGTTTGTGCTACAGCATTCAAACCATTCCAGCATCTTCTGCTTCAGTACATAACAACAGGGTCACCAATTGGGGAAGCTGCTGCCTGAGGTGCTGGTGGAAGGGCTCAGGCCTGTGGGACTCCTCCATGGAGGGCGTTACACAGCCGTGCCTGGCACAGCACACTCAGCCCAGTGAGTATTATGGGAGCACAAACTGCTTGGCATTAGGGGCACAGGAGGGGCTGCAGAGATAAGCAGCAAGTTAATGAGGCATAGAGGCACTAAGAGATGACATAACCAACCACAGGAGACTCACAGTAGCTAAACCCATTACTGCAGAAGTGTATTGGTCAGTCTTTGTAAGGAGATGCTTCCAGAACTCTTCACACTCTCAAACTCCCCGTAGGCTGGTTTTGGAGGGATATTTTCCAGATATAAATCCAGTCCTCAAGTACTGTCTAACTCTTTTTTTCACAGCATTCTTCTTGTTTCACCATTTGCATCCCTTGGCTTCCATTTGTCATTTGTTTTGCTGCTTCTGTTTCCCCGAAGGTACCTCATCTCAAAGGAATGAAGTATTTTGAGCCAGTGCCCAGAGGCCCAGTGTTAATTTGTTTTATGGCCCTTTCCTCCTCTTTTTCTGCAAGGAGAAATGCTTTTTTTTCACCTAGAGGAGCTGTTTGAATCAGCAAGTTGAAAACATCGCCGTCAATCACGGTCAGGTTCAGCCTAATTTCCAAGCGTCCAAGTGATTCAGGGAGTTCTATTTGTAAAACCGATCAAAGCCCATATGCCAGATTTGAAGTCATTTCAGAGTTTACATCCCTTGATTTGAAGGCGTCTTCAGTTCCTAAACATATGCCATAATGATTTCATGCCTTAGGGCTGACATCCTCTAAGGTATGTAGCTTCCCAGAATCTACTGAAATCACAGATGCTGGGGAACAAGAATCTAGGAGTTCCAGGATGTATATTTCAACATGATAGGCTAAAGTCAGTAACTGAGACTTTTTTTTTAGGGTCCCAAAATCCACAGTTAAAATACATGAATGTTAATGCAGGCAGTAATTTCACATCTCTTTCTCTGCCTTCAGTCTCTTCCACACACCACCTGCAAACTTCCTTGTTTAGGAAGGATTCACATCTTTGGGTACAAGATAAAATACTGTCCCCTAAGCTCTCATTTTACAGAATCATAGAATAGTCAGGGTTGGAAAGGGCCTCAAGATCATCCAGTTCCAACCCCCCTGCCATGGGCAGGGATGCCTCACACTAAACCATCCAACACAAGGCTTCATCCAACCTGGCCTTGAACACTGCCAGGGATGGAGCACTCACAACCTCCCTGGGCAACCCATTCCAGTGCCTCACCACCCTCACAGGAAAGAATTTCCTCCTTATATCCAATCTAAACTTCCCCTGTTTAAGTTTTAACCTGTTACTCCCTGTCCTGTCCCTACAGTCCCTAATGAATAGTCCCTCCCCAGCATCCCTATAGCCCCCTTCAGATACTGGAAGGCTGCTCTGAGGTCTCCACGCAGCCTTCTCTTCTCCAGGCTGAACAGCCCCAACTTTCTCAGCCCTTTCAGGCTAATTGAATGGGCTTGTCTCCTCTGCTTTGAAGCCTGTGGCCTCCAACAATCCAAGTCAGCCTCTGGCCTCAAACACTTCCCCAAAACCCACAGCACCAAATGATTACTTTGCCCAAGAGCTCTTTACGTGATGTGACTTACTGACAACAACTTCTGTGCTGTGTGAGCAGCCTGAAATCACTCTGCTTCTCTCCAGTCACTGCCTGGGTTGGGCTCAGCACGCAGCTCCTCTTGGGGAAAGCTGTTTAACTGCGTATGTGTATTACAGGAGGTTTGGAAAAGGTAGTCTCAGGGCTTTCTGTAAGGGGTTCAGGCAGCTGGGCAAGCAAACTCAATTACAACAGCCTTCTTAATGCTTGGGCTGTGTCCCCTACCACAGGCAAAGCAGACAACAGCCTGCCATGGGCTGTGAGGGGTACCAAAGGGCTCATCACTCTACTTGTCTACTCCAATTATGCAAAGCCATGGAGAGTTACACTGGCAGCAGCAGCCCCAGAGGTGTCAGGACATCGAATAGTCCAAGAGGAATAATAATAACTCCTTTAGGAGGAGGCCAGGCCTTCCTAAAACTGGGAACTTCCTATCAACTCCCATTGCCTGGGAGCATCCACGGTAGAAAGCCCATTCTCCAGTTCCAGCCATTTCCCTTTGGCTCTGTGCCTTCCATCTGAAGAACTCTTCTTGTTTCCTGTTGCCTCTCTTACAGAAGCTTTCTTTTAGCCCAGCTATAGGCAGCTGAATACCCCAGTCTGCCTTTGCTTTTAACAAACATTCATCTACTTTGCTGCTTCTCCAGAGTGAAAGAAATAACATCACCTATGGGCAGACATTAGCTGAATAGACCTGGGGTCACAGACAGAGACATCAGCCTTGACTGAAGCTGCTGACCCCGGGTGTTTTGGCTCTTTGAGTTTGAATATTTGATCCATTAAAATATAGATTTGAATTCAGCCATGGTGAGGCATTAACAATCCTGCTCTAAATGATTAATAGAATAAAACAGCCTCCTGCAGCTCCAAACCATAGATGAGCTCATCTGTTACTTGCGAGCTTTACTTTGTTCTCATCATTAGAAAGAGGAGGTTTTGAACCCATCAGAACTCTTCTATCTGATATAAATCACAGGGTTTAGCCCTTTCAGCAGCATGAAAATAAAATGGAGCATAAATGGGTAGAAAAAGTTAATTTTCACTTTTCTGAAGGAATTAAATTGATGTAAGATACCTTGTCATTGAAACAGTGGTGTCAAACTGTGATTGGGGTGCTTCACAGCAAAGAAGCAAAGGGTGGTAAATCACAAGGTGGCTTGGTGATTGCTCTTGGAAAATTCATTCATTATCAGCATAGTTACTCATTTATACATTGCCATTAGCTAACAGCAAAATACAGCAACCAAAATGTGCCCAACAGGTGATAGAGTCTTTGCTTGAAAGGGTTAAGTCCACTGCTGCAATAAAGCTACTATAAAGCAACAGAAAAGTGATCAGACAGCCATGGAATGAATGATGGAAGGGACGGGAGGACCCTGGGAGGTCATCTCTTCCACTGCCCCAGCTGGGAGGAACTCTAAGAGCCATCACTAGCAGACCTTTCTTGATGCCACTGAGAACAAAAACTGCCAGGATCTGATTTTGTCCAGCACATATTTGCTTTTCCTCCTACTCTTCATCCTTTTTTTTTGCAGTTACTTTCATTGAAATGATCCTCCACTCCTTAAATACAACTCAAAGTCTCTTGACTTTTAGAGTCTCTGCACTCATTCAGCTCAATAGTTCCTGCTACTAGTAGACAGCTCTCAAAAAGAAGTACAGTGGGAGGAGTAGCAGCACGGAGCTTGTCTTGTCTAATGAACCAAGCTGAGCGAAGCCATGCCAAGGTTATCTAGGTATGGTTGTATTTGATAGTGACTCATCCAGGGAGCTTCCTGGCTGGCCAACACCCTTTTCTACTAACTGCTCTGGTGGGAAGGGTGACTCAGTGGCTGCTTTGCTGGGAAGAGTGCTATGGTGCCCTTTCTATATGGGCTATCTTGGAAGCTGCCAAGAGAGAAAAAGACATGTTCTAACTAGCTGGGTTTTCATAAGGGAGGCACCTTTTAGATAGAGATTGCTTTGTTCAAAGTTGGAAAGTAAAGCAGGAAATTCGGAGTTAAGGACAATACTTTCTCCTGACCTAAACCTCCCAAGTGAAGAATCATAGAATCATTCAGGCTGGAAAAGATCATTGAGTCCAACCAACTGTTGGATCACACCAAAACATCAGCATTTCCAGCAGGTTCAGTGGGAATATGCTCTCCTTATACTACTAGCACAGTGTGGACTCTCACTTAACACAATCCTGACTGGTCAAGGGCAAGGAAAAGGGCCGCTTTTCCCCCCCTCATACCTCCCTTGGATTCACACTGCACTTGAGCAGAGTCTGTCTGGATTTGTATAGGGTAAATCTCAACTCAAAAGCTAAAATCTTGTCTCTGACACTTAAATTACACAGTCTGTAATTTAAGGGCAAGAGCATCTGGCCTTTTGTCTGAAGGAGTCACTTCAGGGAAGCTGCTTTCATCTGCACCTCCACATCCCCATCTTTAAAATGGGAGGAAGGATGAAACGGCTCAAGTTCTACCCATGGCAATGAGAGAGGTGAATGTTTCAGTAGCTGTGAAGTCATCCCACCACAGTACACAAGAACTTGAAAGCATTGAGGTGTTAATCCCATTTCCAGCAGGACAAATAGCAGTTTTAAGGCAGCCCTTCTTCATCTCAACTGAACTTGAGTGAAGTTTTAAGAACTTAAGGGTTGGGCTCATCAGATTGATGAAGAGTAGAATGTATTTTTATACGTGGCATCAGGTGAGATTTATTCTTCAGAAATTGGCCTGAACTGGCCCTGAGTCTGTTGGCCCCAAACTGTTGGCTTCATCAAACCAAATAAAGCAGTTTTAGAAGCTGCAGCCACTAAACACTGGCATTACCCATGTTGCTTTGATCAACGTAATCTGGACACAAAGCTCCTTCCCTCCTAAATTCATTGTTTATGGCTTTTCTCCCTTGTATTTTTTACTGTTTGGTCTTCTCCCAGGTTTTCCTGGGTTTGATCCTCCTACCTCCCCAAGACCAGATGCTTACAAGGTTTGCTATAAGCATAGTTCTGTGGAATTTGCTCATACCATCTGCTTTAGTAACTTGGCAAGTTAATGAGGAATCAGATGAAAACAAGCTCTGTATCTTAGCCTGGCACAAAAGCAACGGGTGCTACTCTCCATCTATTTTCCTGGCTAGAGGATTTCTAGAGTTTCAGAACTGTTGCAGTATTACCAGTGATGAGTTTTGGAGCCAATTGTTATCCTTGCTTATGTGCCTGCTCCAATCTAATTAAAGCAGAAGGGAAAATGCACTCCAAAGGCACATTTGGGTTCTGGGAAATAGAATAATGCTTATAAGAAATGACCAACACCATCAACCTGAAATACTCCAGTTTGTGAGCAGATCACATACAAATAAAAAGGCACCTGAATAGTGAGAGTGCTGCAATAGTTTAATTGATACTTGCATGGGCTGAACTAAGCCCCCAGGCTATGCAATACCAGCTCCAAGCAAAGACTGATGTTTGCACATGTTTGCTCACTGGCAGTGGTTTGGGTGTAATGTGTGAAGGGAACAGAAAAGGTCTTGAATCAAGTCCCATTGCAAGCAAGGGCAGGACTGGACCGCGTTTGGGAGCAGTTTTGGTGAGTGGTTCACAAGAACGAGAATGCCCATGAAATTAATCCCTTCCCCTGTTTTCCCTTCAGGAAATAGTAATCTAAACACTTGTGTTTATTGGGCTTTGCATCCCTGCGTTGCAGCTTGGTCCCTGTGAAACATCTCCCAAATAACTATGTGATGGAGAGGTTTCAATCAGTGCTCGCTATCTTAATGTTGGCTTTGGTTGTTCTTAGAGGAAAAACTACAGGATGGAAATGCCCTCTGCACTACTCTAAATGCTGGCATGAGGATACTAAAGAGAAGTTAAGACAACAGGTCTAGCTTGTACTGAATTCTGAAGGCTTGATAAGGGTACTTTAAGTGATCCATGCAGTTGGATGCTTGCTGTAGCATGCTGTCAAGAAAATAAGATGCTACATTGATGACCCTGTCTTCTCAAGTAGTTCTCATAATGAAAGATGCCTCTGTGTAAGCATCACCTAGTCTGGAGTAAGCAGCAGCATATGGAAGGTTGTTTACACCTCAGTTGGTGAGCCTCAGACCAAAGTGATGTGGAAGTAGGAATGATTTGATAACTGAGAAAAGGATGTGTTATAGCTGGCTAGTTCAGTTCTGCCATTGGATTGAATTGTGTGGCCACTGTTCAGAATGCCCTGTTTCAACATGCTGCCATCACTTGGGGTTACACTGCTGCTTTCTTTTCCCCTATAGAGGTGGTGGGGTTTTTCTACACAAGAGTGTTGATGGCTTAGGTAACACATTAATTAACTCTTTTACTGGCAAGCAGCTGTGATATATGCCTGTGTGGTACAGGCTGTCAATTGAAAGGTCCCTCCATCTGTTTGCTTTAAAAGGAGCTAAAAAACCCAAGCTAAAACCCCATTTCACAGCTGATGAAAGGCTCAGCCCTTCTCCCTTCCTCCTCTCCCTCCCCAGTAATCACATTATTCACTGGGATGGAAAAAAGCCTTGGTGTTAATTTCCTCCATTCTCACACCTTGCAACCCAGCACAAGTTACTGCCATTTCTTGTCCTTCAGAGACCAATTACTGCAGGTGAAGTCAGGCACAGAAGCAGTGTTGCTAGGAGTGGGAAACGGGGACTGGGGCTGGATGTAGCCTTTGAGACTGGCAAGATGCAGAGATCTGGGTTGACCCTTTGTAAGCCTTATAGAATGGAAACCTTGGGGCAGATTGAAAATGGCATGTTTGGTAGCTGCCCCAGTCAAGTCTCTTGTATATGATATCTTACAGATGTGAAGGGTGATGTCCAGATGTGGCCCTGAGATGGCAGCGCTTGTGCAGAGCCCTCCAGGTTCTGATACAGTGCGGAAGAGGGATGCTGTGGATGATTTGTATAACACTAAGCTGCTCCATACTTTATTCTTGTGGTCTTTAAGTCCTGTAGTATTATTTCACATCCATTGTAGGCTTTTAGCCCCATGACTTACATGGCAGGTACCTGTCTATTCAGGTCCAAGCATCCTGGCTGGTGGGTATCTTCCCTATCTTCCCTGGGATGCACATTCCTCCTGCAGGTACACAAGAATCCACTGGAAAACAACCCTGGCTCTTGGAGAAGCAACAGAGCAGAGTCTTCTATGGCAAGATAACTCTGCTGTGGAAAGAGGATTCAGGGAAACTCCCGGTAAGGTTAGCACCAAATCTGTTTTATTTTCCTTGTATACAAGTGGGTTTCTGCTGAGTACTCAGCATGTGGGAAGACATCTGTCATTTCTCAGGGTTATTTTGTCAGCAGCTCTCTTCCACTTTCAAAGCTGGATTGACACTGCCTGTACTTGTAGTTCAAATGTTATGGAAGGAAAATGCTGATATTGGAGGAGCACTCCTTGCCCTGGCAAAGACGGTCCATGCCATCCAGTGGTGATGCTCAGCAGCCCTGCTGAAGGTCACGATCACATAACAGAGCAAAATAGTTCTTAGTGAAGTAGTTTCCCTTTGTTTCAAGACTGAAACCTCTCAGAATTCAGTTACTGGAATTAATTACAGGTAATAAAAGATAGGCTTAACTAAATACATTCACCTCAGTGTATTAGGCTTCTGTTGCACCAGATGTGCTTATACAGTGATGGCGTGGCTTGTATTCTTTTCATGCCCTGCCCCTCTGTTTTAGAAGGAAAAAGGAAGCTATGTCTATATTAGACATAGAAAATGTCTAATAAAGCAAAAGTGGCCACCATGGAGAAAGGGTGTCACAGCATCCTTCTTCTTCTGCCTGGTTTTGTTTGTCTTCTCTTTTAGCATCGCTTCCCCTGGCTGTAAACACACTCTGGATTTTGCTCTCGTGTGTCTGTATCACAACTTCTGTCTTGAGAAAAGGCCTTTCAGCTTTGTTCATGTAATTACAGTGCAGCAAGGACAGGCTGGGAGAGAAGCACCATAATTAGGAGGTTTTTCAAAGACACATTTCCTGCGCTGACTTTCTGGTCTCCTGCTAGCGCTGCCACTGCTGTCTCTTGAATAATACCTGCCTCCTTTCTGTCCTTAATGCCACTGGTGAGGCCAGCTGTCA
Source organism: Lathamus discolor (assembly GCF_037157495.1). NCBI lineage: Eukaryota > Metazoa > Chordata > Aves > Psittaciformes > Psittacidae > Lathamus > Lathamus discolor. The sequence continues at coordinate 8,543,000 of NC_088899.1, read as the reverse complement.
GGAAGGCACAGTTTACCTCCTTTTTTCTTTGTAAAAAGCCTTTTTTCCCTTCCTTTTCTTTTTTCCCTGCTTCTTTCCCTGATGGTGCTGTCAAATGCAGCTCACTGTGAGACGACAGTGCTCTGTGCCGCTGTGGCACTTTTCATCTCAAGCCTTAAAGTCCACTGCAAACATTGAGTACAGACTTGCTGTGTTTTAGTTTTGTTCAGTTTCTGGCTGGGCAGACTCATGGTTTTGGGTTTAAATTAGGGCTACTGAGAACTTCCTTAAGGGTTTGTTCTTCAGCTGCATCTATGGAAGATGCAGTTCCCTGTCTCCACAGCTACTGCTTGGGGATGAGGGGTGTTGGGAAATGTGGTACTTGGACACCCTGGAGAGTCCCAGCACTAAGAAACTGTACCCACAGCATCTCCCTGAAGATGCTCCTTCCACGTGGCAGTCAAATGATCATTGTAGCTTTTACAGCAGTTCCCAGCACAGTACAGTAAGTATCCAGTGGAGTCTAGAACCAAACCCAGGTCTAAGCAATTCCTTGTATTTATACACATATACATACACATACCTAAGCTATGTTCCAGGTTTCTAAAATGGTAAATCTATTTAATGACAATAAATAGAATGAGCTTTTCCTCAAGTCTTTGGGTCAGGTTGATCTTTGGGATATATAAAGCTGCTGTGCCATTTCCTATCTAATGATGAATTCTTTTGATGCTCTGATTAACCTAAAAATAACCCTTTCTGTTTCCTCCTACCTTAATGCACCCTTTTGCTCTAGCAGTACACAGACTGAAGGGTCACGTAGCCATTTCCTTGTACAAAGGGTCTGTTTTTTCCAATCCAGATTATTCTTTCAGGAAGATAACCAGGACACTGGAGCTGCTTTCCAGGAAGACCCAAGTAATCCTTGCCCCCCACTGTTTTCTGATTAAATGAAGTTATAAATGGTTCAAATAACCAAAGAAATGAAGGGATAACAGCCCAGCGTAGGTAGAAGCGTATGTTCCATAAGGAAGAGTATTAAGGCCAGGTTGGATGGGGCTTTGAGCAACCTGCTCTAGTGGAAGGTGTCCCTGCCCATGGCAGGGGTATGGAACTGGATGAACTTTAAGGTCCTTTCCAACCCAAACCATTCTATGTCTCTAAGAATCTATGGTTCTATGATTCCCCACCTTGAAGTAGGTAGGAAAACCATCCTGAAGTGCTTTTCTTCCTAACCAATTTTACCATTCAACACTCAAGTAAGGCCCTGTGGAAGGGTCACTGTGCAGCAGTGTCCTACTGCTGAGTCTTTGGTGACAATTTGTGGTATTTTTCCTCTACAGTGTCCTAGGATCTGCTCAGTTGAGTCAGTCTGTTGTGTTTTCACTGTTGTACCATTTGGCATTCAAATACATGCAGCCGGTGAAGCAGTGCTCACTCTCCTCATTTGAATTATCCATGCAAAGTTGATGTGGTTTTGAAATGTCATTTAACTCATTGGCTTGTTGCCTGTCCAGAAGATCTGATGCTGCTGCAGTGCTGCTACTGGAGTTGTACCACAAATTCTCATTTCATAGGATTCATCCACATTTCACCTGGGGAGGAAGCAGGAGGAGCTGGTCATGATTATTGCCATCCTCTGTTTTCACTATGTAGCATGTTTATAGCTGTGAGTTTGGTCTTTCTAGTCCTTGCTGCCACCTCATCCTTCCAACACCCCACAAAACACCATGTCATCCTCCAGCCCCTTCTTCCCACAAGTAGGTGATTTCTGTTCTATTCACCCTGTCTGTCTATGAGCTTGTCTGGGGAAACCAGTGTATTTGTATCACAGGAAGGAAACCCCATCACATCCACCTTCCTTTTGTGTTTGCTCACATAATCTTCCAGTTACTCAGGCCTTGGCACCGGCCGTTGAAAGAGTTCACATCTGCTGCTGGAAACAAGATAAGTGTGCTCGCAGGCACTGAAATGTGCTTGGCTACTTGACATCTATCATGTCCCTGCCTGCCTAGGGGGGATGCATCTCACAGGCAGGGACTATCTTGCAGCATTACAGAATTGATTTCACTTACCCAGGCCTCCTATAGATAGAAAACAGATGCAGTTGCCAGCAACACTGGCATGAGCAGGTAAACAGATGTGAGTATCAGAGATAAAAGGTGGTTTAAATTTAATAGCTGGACAGTTTGTTGGAGTTGAAACAATCCCAGTGGAAATGATCTCCTCTGTGCAAACCAAGTCTACAAAGGGGGATGATTTGTAGCTGACAGTGGCCCCGATGCAGCACATCTATGCTCAGGGTTTGTGTCAGAGAAGGGATTTCCTGCTGTGGTGGCATGTCTGTGCTGGGGACAGCATTCCCAAGTGGTGCTGCTAGGATAGACCTGCCTACGAGAGCAGCAAAGCTGAGACACTGCAAAGTGTTCCCTGAGAACCCCACACACTGATTCACAAGGCTGCTAATCCCTGGATGACTGCACACAGCATCCCAAGGGTCAACATCCTGCACTATGGGCCTTCTCTCCTACAGGGATCCGATAGCTGTTTTGCTATCACTGCCCCCCCCCCCCCCCGATAACCCCAGAGCTCAGAGCTTTGCTAGCTAATGGGGTGCACCATTTGCTGCCATGAGGTAATGCTGATGTCTTCTCCTTTGCGTGTATTTGATACTACATGAGGTGGAAACGTGACTGTCTTTGTGCAGGCCTGGCATCTCGTTTGCAGTCGCCTGTTTGCCATCACCTCTTGTGATTTGAATGAGTAATTCCTGACATTTGTTTTTGGGCAGGTGGCTCTGACACACCCTGACTCCTGCTTTCAAATACAGGAAGGGCCATGGACAACACCTCATTTCATGGAGTTGAACAGGAGCACCATCCCATCAGGTACATGTACAAAAGACACTGCCCATGTTTGGTGTTGCAGGAGCCTGAAGGGACACATGCAATAGAGAAGGTGGATTGCTATGGATGGAATAGGGCTTCCACAATCTTTGTTTCCACATTAAAGACAGGTTCAGATCGAAACTCAGGCTCTTGACAACTTACACGAAGTCTTGTTACAAAACAGCATCTGGGTTTGATGTTCTTCAGTATTCACAACTCAAACCCTCTGCCTGTGTCACATGAATGGCAAAGGTATTTGGCACCTTTGGGCTGAAGTTGTGTGGGTTCTTTGAGTAATTCTGACTGAATTTTGAGTCTTTGAGCACACAAGGAGGTGACCAAACACTGTGAATGGTCTGTTCCATACCATGGATGCTCCCAGTCTAACAGATTGTTTCTTAGAGCAAAATGCTACCCTGGGTTACAGTCAGCCATGACTGACCCTTACAGAAACTGTCTCTGTGCAGCATACTCACAGAGTAATGTTGTTTAGAGATTGGAAAAGCACATCTAATAATCTAATTATAACAGAATCTCTTTGGTTCCTATGTGTGTTACTAGTACATTGATTTTTATATTCCCTTCTGTTATATACTATCCCATTTCTGTGACGAGGACTTTTTCATAGGCCAGGCTCTGTGCATTGCTCTGGGTGTTCACTTCCCACCTGGAAGTGGTGGCTATTCCATGGCTTTTTGTCCATGCACTTGACTGCTCTTTCAGTGCGGAAGATGGATGTGGGTCTTCTATACACAGACAGGGTCTTGGGGAATGCTGGATCTGAGCCATAAAGCAGGTGAGCATTGTGGTTTCTGGCCCAGCCCTAAAACAAGGAGAGAAACCATAAGATCTACTCATTGCCCTTGGTGCTAGAACAGTTCCAGCTTGGCTCAGCCACAGACAGGAAGCTTAAATGAGGCCACTCATTACTGTTGCAGACCAAAGGGTTTCTTCAAAGCTAACTCAGTGGAGAGTCTGCCCCCAACAGACACCAGCACATGAAATGCCTCAGCATGAAGGCACCTTTCTTCACCTGAGACTTGGAAATCGAACACTCTGTGTGTGTTTTCAGCCCAACCCAGGGAAATAACTTGTACACAGAAAAACAGCAGCATTGCCTGTGGAATAAGACAAAGAAGACACAGTTTTTGCCAGTTCTGAAAGGTTTCTCAGCACTCAGACCTAAATGCAGCTGATTCTTGCTGTTCAAAGCATAAGGTTAATCAGTGTCAGAACTGGGTTTGTTCCATAGGAATCTGTTGATTTAAACAAGTCTGTTGTATCAGACTTGGGAAAAATATATCAGGAAACAACCAGGAAGACGATCTCCTGTTTGCTCAGCATGGATTTATGTGTCAGAGTTGATGGGTTTCATGCTTTAAGCCAGAATTAAGGCTATTTCTTTGGGGTTTTTGCCTCATCATTGTAGGATCAAAGCTCTGAATGTACCAGTGACAGTGTTTAGCTCTTTTGCAAGGGGAGAACCAAGATGTATCCCCATCATGTAATGGCCAGTGTTTGTAAGATGGGCTGCGACCAAAGTCTCTGCTATCTGACAACGTAGACCAAAAGCTTTGAGTAGATTCTCAAGGAGGAAAGATGTTTCTTCCTCCTCTTAAGAGTTACAGGCAGGAAATACACCATGAACTGCAGTTGTCCGTGTTGTGGGTGTGAACCAAGGTTTCAGCTGCACACAGGACATTTGCTTATCCACAAGGATTTGAGGTAGTTGGCATGTCAGTGATACACAGCGGGCTAGGATATACTGTCAGTGGAAATGAGGATGGGAGAGAAAGGCTGAAGCCAAGTCTCTGTTTCTTCAAATGGCATCTCTTTCTATAAGGGCTTTAAAAGTTCCATGGTACAATCCCTAAGGAAACAATGCAATACAAGTATCAAAGCCATTTCTTGCCTGGATACCATGGTCACACTTAGAACTACCCTGCTCCAAGCTGGGGAGAGCAGGATGCTGTTTGTGGTCCTAGGCAGGAAGGCTCAAGAGGGCTTTGAACTTCACAGGAAGGATTCCAAAGTGCCATAGAGGATTGAGCAATGCTATGGCTCACAGCCTTGAAGTGAATTCCCTGGGAAGGAAGTGGCCTGTGGAAGTTGTACCAAAGCTGGGTAATGACTCCAGGTCCTTTGCAAGCATAAGCATTCTATGGTTCTATGAACTCAATGAGCCTAAGCATGCTTTCCTGAAGCCGATGATCAAATACCTGCTCATCCCCAGTGTGAACAGGTCTGAGTGCAGTAATGTAGCAAACGCCATCTGAGGTGAGTGAGCTTTCAGATGGGTGGATTCTTTTTGCCAGTGATCTAAACATTGGCTCCTTTATGGTACATTCTGCCCGGTTTATGGTGCTTTTATGATGTATCCTGGGACTCGCACTTGCCTCTGCACCAGATCCTGCTCCCTGGGGTTGGTGTGTCCCTGCTCTCGCTGTAACCTGGGGTTTGCCTGCTTTTAGGAGTGAAAATTGCACCCATTGTTCTCGGGTTTGTGGGTGTTTGTGCTGTAATTCACTGACTGGATCTGCAGCAAACCTGTTTTGAAGTGCAGCTCTAACGTGGGAGACTGTTCAAAAGGCAAGGTGTGTCTGGCTGATTAGCTGAGCTGGAGTCACCTGACCCTGAACAAATAGTTCCTGACCTGAATTTAATGTTAGCTTTATTTACTTAATATAGTAACGTTATAACTGGACTGCAGCCAGCTGTATCCTTAACCATTTCCTCTCTTGGATGTGTAGTTTCAGAGAGGACCTCACAAAGCCAACATCAAATCGTGCTGTGGATCCAGACATCTTGCAGCGAGGTTGTTTCCACCTCCCCCCCCCCCCTCCCCGTGGATGCATCAGCTGCAGGATTGAGAGAATTGAGAGAAGCAGGGACATTAAAGGTGTTACAACACGCACTGAAGTGTGATGGGAGGGGAAGGAAGCGGCTCGGCTCGGTGTGCTGTGTGCTGGTGATTCAGAGCAATGCACAGCCAGTTGGGAGGCAGCACTAAAGAGTGCTGACTCTCCCTTTCATGCTCACTCCTGGCACAGGGTGATGGTGAAGTCAGGGCAGTGTTAGCACTGTCACGCGATGCCGGTAGGGAGGATCGGCTCCATAGGCAACTGCTGCCAGTGTAGGTTAGAATTGAAACCAGCTCTGTGTAGGCAGAGATGTTGTCAGTGCCGATTCATTGCCCAAGAGGTTCGTGACTGCATGTTAAGCAGGTCTGAGGGGAAAGGGAATACTGTTTGTTCTAATAGAGATAGAGTTTATGGGCAGGAAGAAGAAAACTGGATTAATGATCCGAGGTTCCTTGGATGCTGGGAAAGCATCACTGCTGCTAGTTCTTGAAAGGCATGATAGGCAAATAGCATGTAAGCCATAGAATCATAGATCGGGTTGGGAAGGATCTTAAAGCTCATCCAGTTCCAATCCCCTACCTCAGCACCCTCACAGGGAAGAACTTCTGCCTAAGAGCTCATCTCAATACAGTGTGTGCTGCTTAAACACTACAGTGTCTGGAAAAGTCCATTCCAGTAAAATAATGTGGTATTCTCAGCTGCTGCCTTTATTTAGACTGTGGTACTGTGGTATATCCACAGAGCCTTGGGGCTGCTCTAGTTCTGTGGGTAACTTGACCAGCCCATGGTCTGTACCAGCCCAACTACTCTTCACTATCATCCATGCTAAACTCCTTTCCAACAACTCTGAGCACAAAGAACTGGCTCACATCAGCCACCAAAATACCTTACAATCTGACACCCAGCATGAGTCAGTGCTGCACACTACCTACGGCTGCACAGCTTTGAAAGACAGTGCTTGTGTCCCACTGCAAGCACAGGCTTTGTGTTTGCTGTTGTGATTAGAAAAGAGCTTTGTGTGGGGTTTGTCTGGAAAACCTTTAGGGTTTTTAGGGGGCTGGTGGCATCTGCAGATTCCTGCTGCTGAGACAAGCACAGTCACATTTGGGGAAGCAGTGTGATACATGAGCGCTGCTGGACCTATCCTCTCTAGGGCTAGGAAATAATGCAAGAAGACAGTGGTTTTCCCATGGCCTTCTTTGGTATTGCATGGCCGTGATCCATGGATTAACTGTCAGAGCTTCCCAAAGCAGCTCAAACATCACTTCATTTGGGAAATCCTCATGTTAAAAACAAAGAGCTGTGTAAGGATGAACTGCAAACAGGGAAACACCATGAAATCAACTGCATGTAGAAGCATTTAACAGGGCTTCTGTGTTTAACAGCAGCCAAGTGCCTGGCTCCATTTACCTGCCTGGGACACAGGAGCCGTTGCTGGACCTGCCTGAATGTCCTGGAGATTAGCAGGGTAGGAAAACACCTGCTTCCACTGAACTGATCCGAGAGGAGACAAAGGGCCAGAAAAGCGACGGCCCCAACAACACCGGGCTGGATGAAAGCTAATCTGTACCTGCAGCTTGGCAGTTGGCAGCCACAACCCCCCATTTAAAGGCAGTGAGAGTCCCAGTTCTTTAGATCTAAAGCCTCGCTGCTCTGAAGATGACTTTGTTCCATACCCCCAAACCCTTTTCCTTTTCCCTCTTTCTGTTCACTCAGCTGTGTCCAAATGAGGAGCAGGCAGATGGGAGTTCAGCAAGCCCAGATGCCAAACTGCTGCCCTCTGTAACAGGCAGGGAGGAGGGGCAGGCAACTCAGCCAGCAGGAAAGGTTAGAAACCTTCTGGCCATTGCTTACGAGCTTGGTGACACCCTTTATTTTTACTCCTGAGGAAGATGGGGTTGATTGGGACACGCCGATGACCACAGTGTAGGCTTCAATTCAGATATGGGATAGAAACTCTGGTGATGGGAAAGAGGGAATGTGGTGCTTTCATTGATCAGTGAGGGCTGTTCTCAGCACCTCTGCAAGCAGTGGTCTCCAGGAAGGTCTTTTAAGTTGGATTCTCAAATATTATGTGCCCAAGACCACTTAAAAGGTGAGCAGAAAGGCCAGACAAGCATCACTTGAGGCTCAGTGTCACTGCCTGACCCTGAGCTCTGTTTCATTCAGAAACTGGACTTAGCATCCACTGTCATTAGGCTCCTTTCCCCTCTGCTGTGATTGGAACAGAAACTGTTCTTCCAGCTGTTAACACAGATACACACACTGCAAACCAGGCCCCTTCATGGACGCAGTGCACAGATTAATGGGACACCGATGGCCTCTCCTGGGGCTCTTCAACTTCATGTTCTGTGTAGGTTTTGTGTGTATGTGTGTGTAATCTTACCTTTTCCTTGTTCACCAGCTTGTGCCCTATGGAAACACAATGGCAGCCTGGCAGATGGGATGTCTGGAGTGAGGTTTGGATGCCTGCAGAGAGGGGAGGGAAGAAAAGGTAAGGCTCAGAAGGTTGTAAAACTTTCTTTTGTGTTCAGATAACCACAGATGAGTCTCTCTTGCCTGCTCACCGCTTGTGTCACCTTCAGAACAGTAAGGAAACAGTGGAATGGACTTGTGACCTTACACACTAACACTGGCTAAACATGTTTGAGCTGTGCGATTGCAATGCGAGCCACCCCTCTGGGTTATTGTACCTCTCCAAAGGCTGCAGAGAGCAATATACTTCTCCCCTCCTCCTTTTGCTTGCTTAACTTGTTAAGACATGGAAGGTTACTCCTGCTATGACTCCTCTTCCTGAGCTGGCAGGTGGTGCCTTGCACTGAACTTTGCTCTCACAAACACGGTTGGGTTTCACATATCAGCCACCCATTGGGTGGACTCACCTGTGTGCACTGAATTTAGTCATTCTCCATGTGCTCCGTGGTTGTCTCAGGGCTGGGTTAAGGAGCTCTGTGGAGTGCAAGGGGGTTGCTACACAGAGAGGAGGGCTGAGGATTCCACACGTTTAATCTCATGCCTTTAACTGTAGGGATTGTGCAATGGGTTGCTGAGTACAGGTAAGGAGATGATAGAGATTGAGGGGATGCAGGAAGTGGTACTAATGGCTATCACCCTCGGATGAAAGAAATAACCACCTTTATGGGTCTACACTGATGTGACCCCTTAGTGCAGAGCTGCTCCAGGAGCAAAGAACTGTAATGCTGGATCAGAAGGCCAATGTGTTTTGTAGCCTGGTTTGAAGATCTGCTCAACAGGAGCTTGTTGAGGAATGGCTGTGAAATGAGCTGCTGACAAACATCTCCTATGTTTGGTTTTGACACAAGAAAATTTAAATTTGAACTGTGTGACCAGGTTTGCATCCTTTCTTCCTGTATCCACTCCAAAGCCATGGGCACATCCAGTGCTTCCTTTTGATCATTTGTTTGCTACCAACCTTTTGGTGTCAGTGACATCCCGTGGTGTAGTTACATGTGAACTGCACCTGGTTGGGTCTTGGTTTTATTCCTTCCTTCTTCACAGTTGATTAACACAGTTTTTAACACTTAATCATTCTATATTCTATGTTTGTCCCTAGATTATTGTATTGTGAAAGTGGAAATAGCTACACTGCTGGGTACCACTCACTGAGCATCCCAGGACACACATTTTACTATACTTATCCTCTTAACCCCAACCTGTTGTATATTTGTATTCCTCCAGTTAAATCCTGCAGGTTTTGCCTAACTGCCATTTGGGAAAGATTCCTGTTCACTTGAACCACCTGCATTAACCTGAGGAGGGATTATGAACGTAGGGATTTGGCTTGCTGGTGAGTGTTGATGGGCCAGATAGAGCTGAACTGATTTGATAACCCCAAAGACGAATGTTTCAGTGTAATAAGTCACACATTCATCTTGTCAAAGGTGCAAAATACACCATGGTTTTTTTGTGCTGTACTTCAGGGAGCTTTATCAAGTGCAGAGACCACACTTGGAGCATAAATCCATCAGTGCAGTATATGAATGAAATCTCAAAGCTTGGTGCATGAAGATCATTTATGATTAAGGAACTGTGATTAAGCCCTTAAGGAATCTCACCTCTGCAAATGGCAGAAAAAGCCTTGTTTGCTATTGCTGCATTGTAAAAGGAACTCCACTGAGCAGATCATTAAAGGCACCAGCAGGTATTGCACAGCTTAGTCCTCTGCTGTGTTATAGGAATCCCATTAAACGTTGCTGCTTAATGCTCTTGCTCTGTAAATTGTGTATTGAAAACCTGGGTGTTTCTGACCCCAGCACAAGTGACAGTAAACTCAAACTTCAAACTCTGTGAGCCCCTTGCAGAGAAACCAGGTTTGCAACTAAAGGTTTCCAAAGTCTCTCTTGAGTTAGCTCTGAGGATAAGTTGGGTCTTGGGGGACTCCTTCTGCCAGCTGGGCTAATGAACGTGATCATTTGTTGTTTCATTAGCTGCATCTTTCATGGGAAATGCGAGTGCTTTTCCTCCATAACAAGGAGGAAACATTTTACTTGTTTTTCTTTTTCAGGGCATTGAGGAGAATGTTCAGAAAACTTCCTTGAAAAGAGATGAAAATGGGATTTGGAATCCCACAGCCTTAATTCTGCTTTCCTTTATTCCAGACACTGTTACTAAGCACACTTGGAGCTGAGCATCAGTTCTGCCTGAACCCCTCTTCCACATTAGGTTATCTCACAGAAGAGATCCCATTTGCCAACATCCAAGAAGCTTTTTGTGTAGGAAGGAAGAGTTTCTACCTCCTAGATTAATCCAGGAGTAAATACCACAATAACCTGGGCCGAAGTGGCCTGTAATCATTGGAATCTCGATCCTGGTGCCTGTGAATGGACCTTTATAAGCCTCTGCTTTTATCAGCCTGTATATTGGGAGACCTGAGTTCTGGCTGGAGATTTTATGGCTTTCTGAGACATTTTGTGTGTCATCACTGCATGGGGATGGGATTTAAGCTGCTGCTAAGTTTTTGTGTGAATTTACCAGCAAAACTGTGTGGATGCCCTTCAGCAGGTCCTTGCCTCTCTTTGTGCCTTACATTGTCCCTGTATATGTTGCATAGAATCCATTTCCAACACCCTGCCATGAACAGGGACACCTTCCACTAGAGCAGCTTGCTCCAAGCCCCTGTGCCCAACCTGGCCTTGAACACTGCCAGGGATGGGGTAGCCTATTCCATCAGTAAAGAACTTCCTTATATCTAACTTAAATCCCCCTGTTTCACTTTGACCCCACCACACCTCATCGTATCATTTTTTCTTTGGAAAAGCCATCGTCAACCCATCAATGTCCCTGTTGCGGGTCAGATGACCTGGAAGAGTTCCCATTAATAACCTAATTTCTGTTTCAACAGGAACCACATTCTGCTTGGCTGAACAATCAGTTGGGTTTAAAACACCACCTTGTCCGCACGGCATTCCTGTTGGCATATGGGAATTGCATTGCAATGGAAGAGTGCCTGGAATCGACTCGATGGCAAGAGAAGAACACCCCTTCACCATCAACTCTTGGTTGTCCATAGCCTCTACTCTTCAGCATACCTTAAGCATATATCTACACTGTTGAATCCTAACATCAAACCTGAATCCAACAGGAATTCCACCTTTGTTGCGCCGGAGCTGGTTTCGCCCCAGCCGCTCCCAAATCCCGAGGACACACCTGTTAATAGCTAGAGGGAAGGAGATTGGTTGGGTGGAAGGAATGCACCTGCGCAGGGAGGGGTGAAGGACTACATGTAAGACGAGCCCTAGACACCCGCCGTCTCTTCTCAATTCCAGCTTCAACAAGCCACAGCACTCTGGGGCTGCGAAGGGAAAACCACACGCCTTTTCCTCCTTTGCTTTTCCCTGTTTGGGCTGAAGCTCTTTGTTTCAGGCTCTAACACATCTCAGCCACGTGTTGCTTTTTTTCCAGGTACACTTCTATTTTTGCCTCCCTTTGTTGACCATGAAGAGCTCTTTCGCTCCAAGTTCGTCTTTTCCAGGACACGGGAAGATCGGAAGAGGGAAAACTCTTGTGCACGCTCTCCTGCTGATCCTTTTTGTTACCTGCTTTGAAGCTGTCTTGGTTTGGGCGAAGGTGGTTGTGCTTCCTGCACTGAAGTTGCTTTGCGTGTGTGTGTGTTCATGGTCCTGGTAAGACAGAGTGTCCAGGTTTAAAACTAGCCTGAAGAATGACTTCTTTAATGCCTTTTGTAACTTGCTCATCAATATTCTCCTCTCAACTTTAACTTTCTATAGGACTCTGTCCCCTTTTCCCCTTCCTCCTCCTTTCCCCAGGTAGATTAAAGAGGGTTTTGTTATACGTATCAGGTTTTGTCTGCTCAGAGTTAGGGGGGAGGGGAGCTGGGTGCATGAATTCAAACGTTCCTTTTACAACTAGCCAAACCAGTCAGGGCAGGTAAAAGCAGAACCAAGAGGTTGAATAGGAGGGAGCCAGTGGGGGAAAGCTGGTTTCACTGGGATGTCATGGGGAGCTCGGAGAAAGAGACCTCCTTGGAAAGGCTTGAATGTGACTAAAACGAAATGGGGGTGACATTGAAGAGGGCTCCTTGTGAAGAGAATCCTTGTGTTTCAGCAAGGCTCCAGCTTCAGCACTAACAGTCGCCTTTCTCAATGCGAGCGTGCCCTGGGCTCCTTGGATTTCTGTGTAATGATTGCCATTCCCCAGTTAGTTTTTAAATGAACTGCCATTTTAACTCATTTCCCTGCAGCTGGAAGCACCAAATCCTCCAGGTTTAGTTTTTCTATCACATTGGAGCCCCAACAAATTCCTTGCTGCAAGTGAAGGGAACAGATTTGGAACGGTTTGGACCACACTTGTTCAAGTGGAGCGGTTGCAGGGGAAGCTCTTGTTCTGTTTCAGCCCTCAGTTTCCGCTCAGGGCACGGAGGAGCCATTTTGGGTTCGTTTTGTTTATTCCTTTCTTACCTGAGGCTTTCTTTCGTGCATGACAAAATGAGCATAATTAAAGCTTCTCCTCACTCTGGGGATCGTTTGCTCTCGTTCGGTAGCTTCCCTTTGCCAGCTGGGACCAGCCTCTACTTGCACTAGGCTAGTTGGGCACCAAAGAGACAGAGAGAAGACAAAACAAAGTGGTTTGCTTCATATTTGAAGTGTGAAGTTTAGGGGCGGGTTGGAGGCAGTCCCTGTGCTGCTTTCTCAAGCAGGGAGATCGAGGCACCTAAAGAGCCCCATCTTGTCTGTTCTAGTTCGGCCGGTAGGAGATAGCGCTGGGGGGATCATGTTGGATGAAGTGTTTTGTAAGCAAGCAGCCTGCTTGGCTAATTCCTGATGCAGGAAGAGGCACTGGGTTTTGTAGACACTGAAGGAGGCAGCAGAAAGTGTTTGCTCACTGCTTCCCTCCACCCCTTCAATAAAACTCCCTTCTGGAAGGTTCTGCGGGGCACAAAGCTCCAAAGAATTCCAGCTTTGAGCTAAAATCCATGCAGATTATCCAGCTTCTCACATCAAAACGCTCTTTGGTTCGTTTCGGTTCAAGGAGGTGGTTTATAGCCCTTTACTGAAGGGTTTTGTTAGGAATGCTTTAATACTGGTGGTTCATTCCACTTCAGTGGGGTGGATTCTGTATTGTTCTTTTCTTCTTTTAATTGCAAGTATTGAAATCCAGCAGATTTAGCTTTTCATTGAAAAATCCTATGGTTTAAACGTGGTTTTGCTTTATTCCAGACTCCTCTCTAGCCTATGCTTGTTTCAATCTCACAGAACAGCATTCACATCAATAGTAGAGTGCTGTCCTACCTGTGAGCAAACACAATGCTCAGGCCAACTGAAAGCTTGCATTGGCACAACTAAACATTGAGTTTTGCCTTTGCAAATCCAGGAACGGGCTTTTGAATTGGTTTAGATGTCCCTTCTTCACCTGAACTTGTGTTGCAGCTTGCAGATGTGGGTGGCTGAAGTTAAGTGCTACCCAGAGCTGGAGGTGTTACATGACAAGGGTTTGCTTTGTGCGTGTCTAAATCCCTCTCCAAACTCATGCATTTTACTATTGGATTATCATCATCATCAGTTATTAGTGAATGAGCATTTGGGCTTGTTCATAAAGTGCTATAGAATTGGAGAATAGAGGAGTGTAGGAGAGATCCTGCGAATGCAGGGGTTTGGAAGCTGTGAGCTCAACACTCAGTCCTGTCTCCTCTTCCCTTTCCGTACAGCCATGAAGGCACAGGCATTCCTCTCAGGAGTTAACTTACTCTCAGTAGTAGTCATGGACACAGCCTTGGATGGTTTCATACATTGCAGGGGAGATAAGAATCAGTGCTTGAAAACCTGGTGTCTTACAGAAGTCCCTGAGATCAGGGGGTGCCCAGTGTGGGACTCTACATGCACTAATGCAGTGATGCTGGTGGCTCTTCCAAATGGAGCAGGGGCTGAGTTACTTTCTGCTTGTTGTACTGGGCAGTGCTGGTCTGAGTTTAACACTGTCAGTGAATGAGCTCAGGAGTGTGAGGCCACTGACCTGGTGACACAGTTTTCCTGCTGTATTTTGTCCTATAAAAACTGAGCAGTGTTTCTTTATGCCAGAAAGATGAGGGAAATACTCCCTCAAACAAAGCTTTCAGTTTAATCGACTCTAAATCAGTGAAAGTACACATTAAAATACACGCCAGTTCATGACACTGTTTGAAAACTGGTTTAATGGGATATTCATAAAGCTTTAAAGGTCCTCTGAGGCTTCCCCTATTCTGGATGGTTTAAATGTGTAGGAAATGGGGTTTCTTGTGTCCTTGGTCTAAAAATCACGGAGGAAGCTAAAGGGATAACTTTCTTTTCCTACTATAAAGGCACCTAATGGGATTTGGAATGCCAAGGTGCAGACTGGACATAACAGATACCTGCCATCAGCTGTCCCCTTGTGAAAACATCTTGTTTGCAAACCAAGTTAATGACAATGTTCTCACCCTATTTTGGCCAGTGGAAAGTGGCCCCAGGAAATTCCCTTTTACACTTGGGATGCACCTTTCACTTTAATGAGGTTCTCTTTAAATGGCTCAGTCCTTAGAGTCCAGGAAGTCAGTTTTAGGGTCTTACTTTCGTTTAATCCCAGGCTGTGGCAGAAGTAACCAGGAATCAGTAAGCAGCTGAGCTCTGGTACAGACCTTAGTGTGTGCATTGATGCTTTGAAGCTTTCAAATCAGCCTGCCTGCCCTTTCAAACTCCAGCTATAGCTGATGGAGCTCCAAGATATAAAGGCTTGAGTTTCACGTGCTTTGTTCTTTTCATAGCCATTGACTATTGATTAAGGCTCAGCCCTGCAGGTTAACTAACAAGTTATTTCCCCCCTGCACCGGAGCTGCATTCTCCTTCAGACCTGCAGCTACCTGGGTACAAACGGGCATCCTGGTATTCCCACATGCAGGATAATTCATACCCTATTGTTTTAAGGCTGCTGGAACTTTGTACTTGAGAAGGGAATGGGGGAGTCATGTAAGGAAGTAGAAGGGGGGAGGAGGAAAAAAGGTGCAAAGCTAATGGCTAATGGGGGTGGGGTTCACTTCAGTTCCCTGTTTTCCACCCCTCTTCAGTCACTCTTTCCCTTTTACCCCAAGGTCTGAGCATTGGGACTAATGGTGATGATTAACTAAATGAAGTCGGTAACCTGGGCGACCATAGGGCTGGTTTTGTATTTCATGGGTACCGACCAGCCTGAGCCAAGCACATTAGTGAGGGCTGGGGAGGTGAGATGGGGCTTTTGGGGGGGTTCTGGTGGGTGGGTGGGTGTTCTTCGCACTTTGGTGTTTTACTTTGCATTGTGTGCCTTGATGTTTGACAACGGTAAGATCAACGCCACCTTCTTCCATGTCTCCCTCCTCCTCCTGTCCTTTTCATTCCTTCTCTTCCTGGCTTACCACTTGGGAATGATTCTATATATGACTAAAGCATGTTTTCCCCCTGTTTTTTGGCCTACCTGTAAAATGCTGCCTTGGGAAGCAGAGAGAAAGGAGGTGAAAGGAAGGATGTATGTCTCAATCTATCAGCTATATGCTACCAGCTTGGAGATTGGATTTTTTATGGTATATAACTTAGACTTGTCCTGTTTTCTGCCAGAGTAACTTAAAAGCATTTAATTGCTTCACTTAACGTGCTAGCACCTCACTCATATGGAGTGTTCTAACAGCAAGTGCCATCTTCTATGGATCCAGGAATTCTCAGGCCTGTCGTGGGCATGAATTGTGTATAGAACTGGTGATGGTATCATAAGCAACAAGCTGGATGGTCTGCACTTGGTTCTGGGGGGTTAAATACTAATAACTCATGTGCTTGTTATGTATTGAATAAGTCACACTCAAAGCAGACTCAATAAATGAGCTGAAATTGTGTATTAGTGCAATGGGAAATAAGCATCTGTATTTGCTGAACGAGACAGAATCAAACCTTTTAGCATTAAAAAAGCCAAAGCTCTGGCATTACTTTTGGGTGTGAAATGAGGATCCAGCTGCAAAATACGTGCATCAGCAGCGAGTGCTTCCATTTGACTTTGTCTCCACGCAGGCTGAGCTGGCTGATAGGACCCATTAGTCACTTGTGTAAGTGCTGTGCCTCTGGGGGGTCTGTGCTTTAGGGTTTGCTGTCTCCAGCATGGCCTTGGCTTGCAGGTGGCTCCGGTGTTGGTTGCAGTTTGGCTGTGGCTCGGGGTAACCTTCCTGGTTACTAAACGTGCCTCAGTTTGTCAAAGGCTTGGCAGCTCCTGTAGTAACAAAAAGGAACTATTAAAGTCCCTTCCACCCTGTGAGCAGTTGCACGGGTTCAGGTGAAGCTCAAACCCTGTTTCTCACCTACAGCATCACACATTAACCATTTAAGCTGATCTTCGTAAAATCATTTTCCTGACTCTTGTTAGTTGCTATTAAACCTTTAAAGGAGCAGCTTCTCCATTTTGAGGAGTCTGTTTTCAGGTCTCAGCTCTGCAATTGTAAGAGCTATATAAACTCTTAGATGCAGACGTATAATGTCCTAGCAGGGATCAAGGCTTGGTGTTGCCTTTTGCCTGCTGGTATCAGCACAAAATTGCCCTATTTTTGTAGGTAGTGCAAGTTTTCCTTAAGTTTATTAAGTATAATTCACTCTGCAACTTCTTTTATGTATATTTTATATACATTATATATATAATGTCTGTCCTGTTGTACTAATGGGCAAACAAATGAAATAGGCACAGCACTGTGCAGAAGATGCCACAAAAGCCCTTTCTCTTGTGCTGTGCTCTTCTATTGACAGCAGTGAGGCGCAGCAAGCAGATGGGTATTACTTTAATGGATTAGCTCTAAAGGAGCTCCAGGAAGAGCCCTGTGAAGGAGCTGGGCTTTTGGGGGAATTATTTCCCAGGTTTTAGGCTTTTATAATGTTATTTTTTTCTCTGTTTTCCCACAAAGCCATGGTTTGTATTGCCCAAGGATGATGGACAGGCCATGAGTGATACCAAGGTTTGAAAAGGAAAGTCAGCAGCCATTGTCAGGGTCAGTAATGATTAACACAACAACCAGGCACAGTGATTGTTCAGAACTGCATTCAGCAGCTCAGAACTCTGTGCCTTTGTGACTACTGTGGCATGGTACCGTTCCCCAGCTTAGATATGAAACCGGTGCAGAGGTAGGGGTTGGGTTGGTTTTGGGGTTGGTTTTGGGGTTGGTTTTTAACTCCGGATGCAGGTTCCTCTGACTGCCTTAATCTCCATGTATTCAGCTCTTATGCAAGTCAATACAGGACGAGGCCTTAAGAAGTGACTGTTGAAGCTTTGATGGGAAGTCAGTGTAGGACTGGGGTGCAGTTCATAGCATCCCAGACTGGTTTGGGTTGGAAAGGACCTTAAAGCTCATCCAGCTCCAACCTCTTCCACTAGAGCAGCTTGCTCCAAGGCCCACCCAACCTGGCCTTGAACAACCTGATCCATTTGTGGTTTTAACTCAATTGGAAGCAGAGCTTGACCTCTGCTGTGCTAACCTGCAATACACAGAACACCAGCAGAGTCCGTATTTTCACTGGGAACAGATTTGGAGGTCACAGCAAAGAACAGAGTCAATGGAAAGGCTTTGAGGAGCCCAGCCTGGGGCAGCTTTGATGCACAGGAATCATTTGAGTTCTCCCACTTCCACCAAGGGCAGCTATGGAGGAAGCACTGGGTGACTTGGCAGCTCTGCTCTAACTGCCAGTTGCATAATGATACAGTTATTGTCTTTTCACAGCAATACTCTGTGAGTCAGGTCCTGCTCTTGGCAGACAGCCCTGCTCTGCACTGGCCTGCATTAGTACTGTCTTTGGCTGGGGCAAGTGGAGCCTGAAGGTAACTGCCCAAAGCTCTTCATGCAGTCGTTCCATGTGAAGCGCTCTGATTTGTGCTGTATGCCCGCTGTAAGGGGGCCATCTTCATGTTCATGGCCATCTGCAGCGTCTGGGCAGAGCAGAATAAAGCAGAGGAGATGGTGCATTAAGACAAGGATTTGAATTAAAACCACCTTTTTTTCCCATTCCTATAAGGAAAACAGGAAATTGAATAACAGACTGAGGCCCTTCCCCTTTCCACAGTGAATTGAATCTAGACTGGCTCTTTCCCCCCACCCCTCTTTTGGCATGTGTGAAGGGAATGGATTGATCCCATTTCAGTTCTTTCAGAGCAGGTGCATTGGTAGACTTTTGTTTGAAGTTGCAAAAGGCAAGGTGAGGAATGAAGGAGCTTTAAATTCAGAGGCACAGCTGTGTGCCTGTCCAGGTAGCACTGCCTCAACACCGGACTGGGGTCACTGACAGACTGAGATCGACTCATGTTGTACTCGTGAGAAATGGCCATTGCCTCCTGTATGTACCTTGTGGTTTCCTTGCAGTGACCCCATCAAATGTACTCACCCCGTGGAAGAAAAGCAGCACCAGGAGAAGGAAGGGCACTTCCAGTGAGAGGCAGAGCTCAGTTTTGTGCTAATTTGACCTCAAAGGCTTTTCTCTATCAAGAAATGTGTCAAAGTCAGGAGGATGAAAGAGATCTTAAAGGAAAAGGGTCTCAAACCTTCCCCATTTCCTTGACTTTCCCTTATGCCCACACCTCCTACAGAAAGACCCAACCCTTTCCTATTGCAGTATCTGTCTATGTTAGGTGTTAACCCCTGGCGAGCAGGAGGGATTATGTGAGGTGGTTTGATAGTGCTCTCTTTGGTACATCCTGGACACAAAGAGGCGTCCTGTTGCCTCTCTTGCCTAGATTTGGATTTTCTACCCTTTAAGCATTAACTTGTGGCATTGCTGTATTTGGTTGTTTGGCTTGAACATGCATCCAGGGAAATTGGGTTCCAATTGTAACAAACTGGCTTAGGGAATGACCCAGGAGGGGCAGGATTGCTGCTGCCTCAGAGCAGTGATTTGTTAGCTTATAGTTCTTATATTCCTTATATTGCTAGGACAGTGGGGGTTTCATGCTGATAAAAGCAGATTTCACCTTCAGCTGATACTTTGCATCAGGCTGAAATATCCCTGCACCATTGGAAAAGAGCAGGATCATGCCAACTGTTCCTGTTGGGTTGGCTCCCTTTGGAACCATAGATTGGAAATTCAGTGGTGATTGCCTTGAATTCTCCTTATGGCATCTTTGAGATGTCAATTGTAGGAAGCACTGGCAAACTGTATCCACACAGCAGCTTCCACCTGCACCAAACGGAAGCACATGTAGCTGAGGGCAGAACTAGATTGCTAAATTCAACTATATGAGCCCAGGCTCACTCTAGAGTGATGGGATATGTTGTATTTTGGCACATATTCAATGGATTAAGGGTCATGAATGGGTTTTTGAAGTGGCTTACATGGAGCAGCATCCTTTGCTTGTAAGGCTGGAGTAACTCTGGGTTTGGCAGCTCTTGGGTCAATGTTCAAGCCAAGGAGCTTAAAAAGCCTTTTTGTCACTTGAGAGTGAAAGGGATAGCAAGGGTTCCAAGCGATGCCTGTTCTGAACCCCCCCAAACTATCTTCACAGGACCAGGAAACTCTCCCAAGAGGCAGGAGACCAGAATCCACACTGAAAGCCTTCCATTAAGCCTGTGATTCCACACTGTGGAATGGAGTTTGCTTCCCAGGGTCTAGGTTGGTTTGGTAGGAGACTGAGGTCTGACAATCCAGGCCCCTTTAGAAGTGTTCCTACCTCTGTTCCCAAAGGATTTAATGACAATGCAGCTGTTTGGCCTCTAGCAAACAAACAGGAAGGAGTCGTTCCTCAAGGACTGAAAGACATTGTTTGTGCCAGTTAAAACTGATGTGTCAGTACCAAAGGGACCCTAGCAGAGAATGTCCTGTTATGGCAGCTACTTAACTCTGGTTATTAAGTGAGATTTTGTATGATATGGTTCTAATACAACTGTGCAAACATCTATTTCTAATGCACCTGCCTTACTTAAAAAACACCTATGTGGATATATATATATATTTCTTATATGTGTATCTATATATATCCTATATATATGTATTTCCATTTGCAAAGAGCCACAACAGCCAGGAAAGGAAGGGTGGAAAATGCCACAAACCCTTTTGAAATCGAACTTAAAGCCACAGAATAAGAAAGGTTTGGCTCTTTCTGCTTCACTATTCTATCAATAGAGCAGCAAATTAAAAAGCTCATAAATCCCACCCTTGCAAGACACTAGAGCAGGCAAAAAGGGGTAAATTAGCCAGAACCTTAGCTTATTCTTTATGCTGTTGTAGTCAGCTGGCTGGTATTCCCTAAGTCATATGCAACTGAATATGTTTGCTCTAATTATAACTGAGCATCCTGGGATTTGTGTAAGCTGTGGTCACTCCAGCAACTTATTATTATCCATATTAAATGGGAACAGATCCGGTTGCTCTGCATCAGAACAGTTAAACACAGTCTGGGGGTTTATTGTTTGGAAAGCCTCTGTTCTACCTCCTTTTGTTTCAGCTGCAGCTATCACATCTAACATGCAGGGTGCTTTAAGACAAAGAGCTATTGTTTAATGCTCCTTCTTGTTGACTGACTTCATTCCATGTTATTGATGTAGGAAAGACACTTTCTGTTGGAACAGTCAAGTGGAGCATGGCTGTTTGCTGGCTGTCAGTGGGATTGAGGAGGTTCAGCTGTTACAGAAGCAAACCCCACATTTGCCAACAGCAGCTCACCTCCAGGATCTCTTTTTGCAGTGGTTTACTTGGCTCTTTGCAGATGGAGTGGGGAGCTCAAGCACAGATTTGCATCCAAATGCCATTGTTTGCATTACAAGGCTTAGGAAGGTGTCTGGGGTAGTCTCATAGAAGGGATAGATAACACAACTTCCTTCCTTCAGAATGGGATTCTCTTAAGTGACTCTTGAGGAGGTGTGGAGTAGTGTAGTGATGTGTAACCCATGTGAACTACCCACTAATGTACCTAACAATGGGACAGATGCAGGTATCTTAACCTGGGATGGGATTCTATTTGCAACAACGATTTACTTCTCATTTCACCACAGTTCGTTCTAGCTCTTTTTCACCTTGTTTTTCACCATCTTCACACTGAGTGCAGACCCGCTGGTCAAATGGCTCTTGTGCTGATGAGCATTTGGGAATGCCTTCTCCTTAGTGCAGTTCTGAAGCCATCAGTGCAAGCAGGAAGGGTATTTTCAGTCTTGTTGCTTTAGCAAATTAAACCAGGATTGAGTTCCTTTTCCTCAGGAATTCAACCCTTTCTGACCTGGAGTTATCTGGAACCAAACAAAACCTGCTCTTCTCCTCCTTTTAGCTGCACCCTTTGCATCCCTCAGTGTTTGCTGAGTTGGAGGCATTTTCTTGTTGTACCTTAATTAAACTGGGTTTGGTTCAGGAACTGGGCAGTTAAAGGAGATGGGTGGAGGGACTGAATGACAAGCACCATCCTGGAGCCATGGGGCTGGGGAAGGTTTAGCTCTCAGCAGTGTCTGCAAACAGATTTCCAATGGGATTCAGAACGCACTGGAAGGAATGTTTGTCAGGTCTTGTCTTTTCCAAGGGTATGAAATGTCAATGCAGAGTTTCTTTGTGGTGAGTGAATTGTAGTAATCCATGCAGCTGTTTAGAGGACCAAGTGTATTTGTTAATGTATAAAACACATGCAAAACTCTTGTGAACATTAAGAGGCTTCAAACGCTCTTAGCATTGGAATATTCATGGTTTCTTTGTAAGAACCATGCTCAGCAAGATCTTTGGCCTCCCCAAATAGAAATCTGATTAAAAGATGACTGAAGGAATCAGCAAATATGAATTGCCTAATAAAATATAGATAAAGCTTAAATGGTTGGAGGCACTGGAAGAAAGGTAAGAGCTATCTCCCTGAGTCCACAAACCTATGGTGCTGCCTGGATTTTGCACTTCCCCCAGCTTTAACCTGCAGCAGCAGCTAGGGCAGAAGGTTGGCCATAATTGCCCATGCCTCAAATAGCATTTACCAGTTCACAACCATGATTCACTAGGCATCAATATGAATAATACCACTCCTGGGTAAGTGACAGCTCTGAAGGTTTATGGGGAGGGGGAGGCTGGTGGGAAGAGGCAGGAATACATGACCTGTACAAGTATTTCTGGGATAACGCTAGAGAACATCCTTGTTTTCACCTCTCCCAGATGAAGAGCATTTGGCAATCACTGCAATCACAAACTACAGGTGGGATTCTCCCCTCACCCCTTCTTTTCTTTCCTACTCCACACAGGCTTTCTAGCTTGTGTTATCTCTGCTGTTTGTAGCCCATGACCCTGAGATGCCATTACCATCTTACTGGGCAGCATTGGATGTTTTCAGTGTTTCTAATACTGCCTGGTAATGATGATGATGGTGTTTCGTGTACAACGTGGAAAAGCTCAACAGCAAGTTTGGAAGCAGGTCAGTGGCCGAGAGAGAAACCAGGCAAACCTCCCCCCAAGCATAAGTAAATTGAATGTGAAATGCTTTGGGTTCTAGAATAAAGGGTAAAAGCCAACCAGAAGTAAATGTTGGCCTCATTCTAATGTTACAGCGAGCCTGTAAATAGAAAACTGCAGAATGTGGCACATGTTTGGATACTGCAGTGCTAGGATGTGTTCAGATGAGAATGCTTTGTAGGGGTGAGCTGAATGCAGGCACTCTGCTCCAAACACATTCTTTATCTTTCCTTTCAAACCATGGTAGCTTTGCAGAGAGTGAGAGCAAACAGGTATTGAAATGTAACACTTGAGTTTCCTTCATCATCATTGTCTCTCCAACTCATGAAGTTCTTGTCAGCTAAAGAGAACTCAAGAACCTGGCTGCCAAAATCAAACGCAGGGTTTGCTCTTTCAGCTTTGCTGCTGTAACTCACTCTGTCCCTTTCACAGCAGCTCCTCTGGAGTTCTCCAGTGGAATGTTCTCACAGCAAAGACATTCAGTTTAGATCTTTGAACTGTCATATAATGCATACACCTTTACTGTTATACAGATACAATTTTACATCTGTTTGTCACTTCTTGAGTGAGACTTAACTCCCATTCCCTTGGACTGTTTTCATTACTTTAGTGGCCTAATGATGCATTTTAAGCTATGATGGGCTTTGTTCTTATTCTATGAGATTTCTTGCCCTAAATCAACGATACTACTTAAAGTGACCTTGAAAGAACTAGCCCAGTCTAAAGGGACTTAGTGGAGGGGATAATGCTGTTTTATATGGTTTAGGGAGGCTTTTTATTCTTTACAGTGAATTAAAACAACACAGGAAGTTGTACTTCCCAGTTATCAGATGTGAAAGGTCTTGTAAAGAATGATTTATAACAGCTCTCACTGAGAAAGGGGATTATTGCTGGTTTTATCTGACACATGGCTTTAGGGGCAGGTGGTTCAGTGTACCTGGCAGGTGTGAAGCAGCAAAAGGCACCAGCAGCATCCTCCTGTCATCCCCCCTTGCCCTGAGCTCTCTTACTGATCTATGGGGTGCTGGGGTTTTAATTACTTGCACTGAGAATGTTGGTTGTTTCCTTGAACCCTCTTCTGAAGCATCAGCTGAATGATTCACTGAGTGGAGCGTGGATGAAATGTACTCCTTTGTCATTTACTTTGATAGAAAGGTTGTATATTTGCTGCGCTGGAGCCACAAAGCCTTGTGAGTACCTTATAGCTATATTAAATATTACATGCACTATAGCATTACCTACATGTTATAGCTCAGATCAGAGCTCTCTTAAGCTGTCAAAAATTGAAAGGCCATTACTACCCTGAGAGATAAGACTCACACTAAGGGGCGAGGAAAGGAAGACCAAGGAAATGCTGCTGCCTTCTTCCTGGGTGATGCAGCAGGTCGGTTATCTCCAGTCCTCAGAGTAACAACAGCCCCACTTAGAACAGCACAGAGCTCTTACCAAGGGAACCGCTCCAGGGTGAGCAGCCTGAGCTATGATTTCTACCTTCTGTTGCATGAGGTGCTCCAGCAAACTTCCCCTTCTTCTGAAAAGCACAAACCAAAGCAGACAGATACCTTATCATCGTTATCATTAGCATTCACTGTGCTTAATTACATTACTAATAACTACACCAAAGTCTCCTGCCACTGTCACTTTTATTTAAGACTCAAATTTGTTTGCATCCCTGCAACTGAAGCCAATACAATAAAGGATTTGTTGTAAAAGCAGCTGTGTTTAATGCTAGGCCACCTCTGTCCCTTTTCTGTGCCCTCCTCAGTACTGTTTTCTTTATTGACCGGCTTTCAGTATGTCTTTTCAAGTGATTAATAAGACCTGAATTAGTATGGTTGTGAGTCAAAAGGGAGGAGGGAGTGAGGAAGCCAAGAAACAAACCGCAAGCAATCTTACTGGTGTTAAATCCTGTTGAAGGAGAACTTAACCTTTTGTTTCCATTTTAGATCTTTATTAAACCAACTTTTTCTACTATCTTTGTAGAAATGCACCATGATTTTGAACCTATCCTTTAATACAGAATGTCTTCCTTCTGCCCACCACCTATTTCCCCACCCAAGGATATAGGGCAATCCTCCTCAAGCCATTTCTATTAGTTATTATGGAACACTGACAGCCTGAAGAATATGGACTCATTAATAGCTGCTTCATTTCTCCAGCTGCTGGACAGACTATGGTCCTCTGTGGGCATCTTACTAGACAGTGCTGGATTTTCTGGATCTACTCTAACACTGTCTGGTAACGATGTTTAAAGGGTGAACCAAACACCACCATGCATCAGGAGGAGCTCTCAAAGACATTGTACCACAATGTAGGCCAAAGTGGAACACTTGGACAAGAGGGTAAGGATGATGGCTATCACGTTAACAGGTATTTTTAGATGTAGTAAATGGCTATAATCATAAATACATTGCTGGAAACCACTCTGGTGGATGCTGAGCCTTGATGTTGCTGTGAAGGAGGTGAGACAGGCCATGTCTAACATACAAAGGGTGTATCTCCTCAGAGGCACAGGCAAGCTTTCTCCTCCCCTCACAGTGGTTAGAGCTGTGATGCAGCCACATGGCACAGCCCTTGCCCAGGAGGCTGAAGGATTTACTTGCCATGCTTGGCTGTGAAAGGTGGTTAGGGCAAGATGCTGGTTGTAAAGGTCACTCTTCCCAATTACACTTCAATTACACCTCCATGGTTGAATGGCCTATGAACTTCCAACCTTATAACACACCCCATCATAGGCAGTGCTTGCAGCCCATGGAACAGGTGGGTTAATCACTCCCATCATTCCATTAAGAAACAAAGGAATGTAACCAAGGCAAGGAACAACTACTGAGTGCTGACTCTGCCCTATTTACCAAGCAGAGAACAAGAGCTGCTGCTGCCTCACTCTGTGTAGCAACTCAGATAGAAGTACACCACTACACTGAGCTTGAGAATGGATTAGGTTTGGATGAGAAGCCAGGCCTCCTTAAGGAATAAGTACACTCAGATGACCTAGAGGTCAGATTTAAACAAGTTTCCTGGCATGACATAGGAACAAGTGCTTGAGGAGACCTTTCCTTACTGTAAGAGTATTATCTTAGTGACCTAGAACATTGTGTTTGAGCCAGAAAGTCCAGCTCCATCTGCTTCAGTAAAAAAGCATTGCAAATGTTAACATTGCTGTATTAAAGCTCTGTCTCTGCAAGCAGATCCTGGGATCACTCAACTAAGCAGGTATTTGCATGCCAAATCTGGGGACTAAATTAGGTGCAAGTCTTGCCCTCCTCTAGTGATGTTTTCATGCCTCCTGCCTGAACTACACAGACATGTTCAGTGGCAGCTTTTGCTTACCCTGCAGGTCCTCCCTAGTCCTTGACAAATTAATCCAGGTCAGTACTTCTTTACTTTGCAGACAACCTGTAGAGGATGCGAATTCGTGTCAGAAGTCATTAGCAGTTCACTTTACAAGCTGAGATTCAGCCTTACACAAGGAGCATCCATACTACCTGCACTTCTGAAAGATTCTTGGGATGGGGCACAGCCCTTGTACTGATGCTTCAGTCTTGTCCCCATTGGTTTTCAGCTCCTTCCTCTGAGAGATACAAGACAATGTTACACATGCACTCTGACCACAAACTCCTCTTTAAATATATTCCAAGTATTGATTTGTGTTTGAAGCACAGCACCAAAACATCCTCCTCATCCTCAACTGAGTGTTAATCCCCTTCCTCACTCCAAAACAGAACTGGGATAGAAACACAGTGGTACCCAAGCAAATTCTGCATTCTCTGCCTTTGCCACTGGAAATCTCTCTGTGTTTTTCCAATTCCTTGCAGCAAGCTGGGCGTTTCCTTCCCAAAACTACCAGGTAATACAGGAAGAGTGGAAAAACCAAACTGATTTGTGTATAACTTCACCCTGTTGCCACTACAATGTGAACAGCTTGAAAGGCGCTGACTATGCCTGCTTTAACTCCACGGGCTGACTCACTGGAACAAGCTCAGTTTTGTGCTCGCCCTTGCAGGTTGTAATTCCCAGGGCAAGAGAAGGAAGCAGCAGAAGAGGCTCTCTGGTGATTAGCCTCTGTGTTAATGAGTAACTGGCTCACAGCAGATTGAGGAAATAGTGTGAAATTTGAGTGACTCTGCAAATTGGCTTTTAACAAGCATTGCAGCAAGATGGATTGGAGTGCACACCTACCTCCCAGCTCTTCTTAGCACAAAGTGTGGGTCCTAAGCTTGGATGGAGCTGAGTAAATAAATGTATAACTAACAAACAG
Organism: Lathamus discolor; assembly: GCF_037157495.1. Classification (NCBI taxonomy): domain Eukaryota; kingdom Metazoa; phylum Chordata; class Aves; order Psittaciformes; family Psittacidae; genus Lathamus; species Lathamus discolor. The sequence continues at coordinate 8,516,125 of NC_088899.1, read as the reverse complement.
CTCTAATGGGGCATCCAGGGCAGGGAGAGGAATGTGGCCTTAAAAACAAAGAAACAGAGACCAGGGAAATCCCTCTGCCCACCCCTATAGTGATGTATGCTTAGGAAAGTGTCCCTTCAATCCTGCCTCAGACAGAGACAGTCATGAGAGCCAGGGGCAACCCAGAAAAAATCCCCTTCTGCCTCCATATCTTTCCCTCCCCTTCTCCTGCTGATTTTCATCTCCCTTCAATTGGTTTCACAAGAGAGCAATTCCACAGGCAGGATTCTTGGGATGGCTTCAGAGCTGCCTGAGGCCTGGGCTGCATCAGATTCATTCTAAAGCAGTTGTCTCACTGAGGGGATTTTTACCATGGGTGAGGGCACATTGTTTAGCTGACACCCATGTGCATCCACAGTCCTGCTGTGCTGCTGCTGATGGAGCTGCTCCAGGCATGGGCACGGTGAGCAATTTCACAGCCAGATGGATGCAGTGGCCAGAGCTGTTGGTGAGTTCTGTACAATCCTTTTCAACTCCTATAGCAGTGAACTGGAAATAGTTGTGTTTTATAATGGTACTGCTTCATAATCAAGCAAGTTAAATATTTACTGGTTATAGCTTTGTCTAAGGGAAAGGCCCTCAACCTTTCCCTGCCCTGTCTTTTTAGTCCTGGATTTAATGGTGGAGTTTTCCTTCAGCCTGAGTGAGTGCCTGCTGATTGCTGTCTTACCAGGCAAAGTTAGATCTAGCTATCTGTGTCTAATACTGTCTGGTAATGCCGTCAATCGCATCGGCAAAAAGCTTCGTCTTGACCCAGAGGTGGAGAGGAAAGCTTGCCTTGATCAGAAGAATGGATGAAGCCTGATGTCTGGGCCTTCCCACTGGAGTTTCAGCTTATGCTGAAGGCTTATTCAACTGCACTGTCTTGTTCACACCCAAGTATGGACTGTAATGCCTGCAGAAGTATAAAGAGACATGAAGAAAGTCAAGAGAGTATCAGCTTGTAGGTAGGTCAAGATATGTTTTCTGAGCTCCTGTATGCCAGCAACCTTTGGATCTATTGTCAAACTGGCCTAAAATGTGATGGGTGCAGGCACAGCCACCTCAGCTCTCAGTTTAAATAGCTGCTTCTGCTTGGAAATGATGTATTAAATGAGCAAAACTCAGCAATAGCTCATTGCACCCTGTAAATAAAGTCTGCTTTATTCTTACGCTGACAGAAAAGTACTTCTAAAGGTACCTTACAAAATACAGGGGTTTGCAAAGCCCTCACTTCAGCAGATCTTCTATTTGAGATGTGATTAGTCAAATCACACAATAAGAAAGGTGCTCTGATTCCCTACACATGGCTTTCAGCTTTTATCCTTCCCCTATGGAGAAGCAGCAATAGCTTATGCCAGTTGTTTGATTCCTTAGTACAGCACCCTTAGTTGTGCAGTGTAAGAGCAATGAGAGGGAGCAGCACCATAGAATGTATTCCTGACCTCAACTGCTGAGCATCCTGTGCCGCAAGGCATGAGAATTGAGACAGCAAAGTTCTCTCCATTGAGTCTCACTGAACTGCCAGGAATTTCCCAGCTAGGAAATGGCCCTGCTCAGATGATGAAGATGCTGTGAATGTCCTGGTTAAAGTGACTCATGCTGGCAAGTCTCACTCTGCAGGGTACAAATTGAATACCTTTGCATAGTACAATTACTGTATGGAAACCTGTTACCTCTTTTGGTACACAGCAGTGTTTCACCAAGGTATTAGTGCACTACGATTTATACTTTTACCTGTGCTATCCCTGAACTTCAGCTGTTGGATTCCTTGGCTTTCTTTCCTCCATAAGCCTTTCTTGGTCCAACACTTACTTACCCTTTGGATTTCACAGAAGCTACAGCCTCTTACTGGAAGCCTCCCTGTTTCTATTCCTGTCTTCATAAAGATGCTCAGGATGACGTTCAAGGGTGGGTTTGAGTTATGGTGTTTCCTGAAATGAAACAAATTTGACCTTTCAGCAACACTCCCCCCTTTCCTAATTACCTTGAAATGAAGTGGAAACAAGAACTCCACGTCTTTCACCACAATGTGTTCTTGGGTCTATTGGTAATAAACCAAACCCCATGAGGTGCCCAAGCAGTCGGTTCTGAAGGGCAGGTATGCACAAAACACCCTCAGAGAAGGCACAGGGGTGAAGATGTGACTGCAGTCCCTAAGTGCTGTGCTCACAGATCCTGGTACCAGGAGCTTGCTCTAATTGTTCTGATTAATATTCTACTGTCACTGCCTTTATCACTAGAACCCACCCATGGATAAACACATCCATAAAGACTGGTTTCTTTGGATATTGTAGAGATACATTTTTATATCTTACCTGCTATTTAATGGGCTGTTTCACTACCTTAGAGCTTCTGTTACTCATTTTAGGCATTTTAGTTGTATATTTAATAAACTATGGCTCTTAACCCAGCTCTGAGTTGAATTTCTTTCGAAGCAATACAGATTTCTGTGCATTTAAACCAGGAAAACTCCTTCCCCAATGCTTGAATTCAGTCGAACAATTCCTGCCTAAGAGCAGTAACTGCTTCTCAGTACAGCTCTGTATGAGATACAAGCTGGCTCCTTAGAGTGTTCTCAACTGCTTTGGGTGTAATCTGGCACTGATACAGTTGTGTGCCTCTAATTTATGACCAGCTATAACGGGTCACACCTCTGTGAAGCTGGATGGGGGTTTGAGGCAATGCAGATGAAACATTGCCTTCTCCTCACCCCACTCATCAAGTCCCAGCCAGCCACATGAGACTGAAACCACCCCAGCAGTGTTTCAGCAAGTTATACACTGAAATAGCCTTGATTTCCAAACAAAGGGTAGAATTTCTCAATGAGAAACCCCTTTATCCAGACAAAATGGTGCTGACACACCATTTAGCCAGGAGCTAATGTGTCTCACAGAACACAAGCATTAAACTGCGCATATATATATATATATATGTATTTGTGAAGACTACAGATCATAAGAGGGTGTGTATATATAGATATATAACTATATATATATATAAAAATGCATATAGTTATACTTAATGTTACTTGTCCTCCTGATCTGCAGTCTGGACTAAGCCAAGGAGACTTGACTTCAACACCCTCTTATGATCCTTGAACTAGGAAGTCAGACCCACCTGCACAAAGGGGGAGAGATCCTAATCCAAATCCCCCTCTGAAGAGAGCAGTGGGAAAGCAAGAACACCTACTTGATCAACCCCACTTTTTCTCTGACTGACAAGGGGACACCGTGGGTAGGTTATCTGAGCTGAGCAGCAAACAGAAAGCTGTACTGCTGTCGGAATCGCTTGGGCTCAGACAAGGTGCAAACTGAAGCAATCTGTTTCCTCCCAGCACAATTGCATCTTGCCTTGTTGATAAAGGACTTATCACAAGAGCAAGGCAAGTAGGAACCTTCCACCTAGCTGTAGTATCTTCAGCAACACTCAAAGGGCTTCAGAAACTCTGAACAGAGCCCCTAATACCAGATGGTTTCTAGGCACAGGCACAACTTTTAAATCCCAGCTTTCAGTCTCGGTTCCCTAGCAGATTTGGGGGCTTTTTAGTAACAAAACTTTGTAAGCAGATTATTATATTGAGGACAAAAAAAAAAAAATGGACAGATTTCCCTTTTATTTACCTTAAAATGCTTTGGTACTGAGAATTCTGAAAAGTAGGGACAAAAACTGGATTCAAGGCATTTTTTTCAGCCTTATTTGTTCCTCCAAACCCCTAAAGCCCTTATTTCAACATGCTTAAGGTGAGCATAGGTTCTCCTGAAGTTAAATATCCTCTTACCATCCTACAGCTTGTGCTATGGCATACAAAAACAGTTCCGAGGACTCTGGTGCATTAACACTTTATATACCAGTAGGTAAAACACTAAGTACATTCTACACCATCAGGCCACAGCCCATTGTGCCTTTACACAATAAAACCCAGCATCAGAGCAGGGACAGCATTGTACCAACCACAGCCCTTCCTCTTCTTTGCTTGCCTCTCATGTAAGTATTACTGATGCTTCCTACTGCTGCGTATGAGCAGTAGGAAGAGTTCAGAACTGGCTTTGTTTGCTATCATAATGCCCTAGAGCGATGCCAGCTGCAGAAGCAAATAACCAGGAGACTTTGTTGTAGACTCCAAGTATTCAGACTTCTTATTTGGCTTTATGCTTACTAACATTAACATTTAACATAATGGCATAGCAATGTATAGGTTGAGCACATCCTTTCCTGTTTCTAACAGGGAACTGAGCAAAGACAAAGCATTTGGTTTTCCCAGGATTTTCGTAGGAATCTAAACATTTAGGGGGAAAGACCCAACCTGAACCCTCTTAAATACTTTATTAGGCATCATGAAGCAGTAGGAACTCCAGTGTGTTAAAGGCGCTTCATATCTCCTTTAAGTAAGATGAAAGCACAATCAGTAGCAAGGACTGTTCTCAGTATGGTATGGATGTTCTTTACATCTTCAGAGTATCATCAGCCTTATAAGTAGTGTAGAGGCTATTTATACACATGGGTGGTAGGGAAGAGAAATGCAATACCCAGCCCCCTTAAGAAGTTCTTATTCCTTTGTCAGTTTATTTTAGGCAAGGAAAGGTGGAGTCAGCTTCCAAAGCAGTAAATTTAATAAGCACCTCCTGGCCCAACTGTTAAACCTAAACTGACTCAAGAACAAAGTTCAAGACTACAGAAACTACGCACACGTAATTCAACTGTCTTACTCAACAGAAGCAGACTGAAGTATTAAAGAAGCTGCTCAATGAACAATACATCCTCTATTAAACTATCCCCCTTTTTCAAGGCTATAGCAGGTTTCTTCCCAGTTGTTGTGAACTTGCTTTAAAAGCGCATGGAATTCAAACTACTTCCAGGTTCAGGTGAGTGGATTGGTGCTCATGATGCTGCTCTGGGATGGCACAGAGCAAGCAGAGGGCTCAGGAGGATATATGTGCGTGTGTATGTGTGTATAGATATAGATCAAGCACGATGATATATATATATGTATTATATATATAGGATACATCAAGCACGATGACTCCTTGGGCAGGTTCTGCTCAACCAGTTACCTTCTGCCACTGTAAACTCACTTCTAAACAGTTTTACAGCCACAGGACTTAAGGAGGGATGGGAATGACCAAGATGATCCAATATTTGGTTAAGATTCCATTTAAATGTTGGTGTCCAAATGCAAATCACTGAACAGGCTGCATTAAGCCCTTCCCTCAGTCCCTGCAGGTGGGAGCCAAAGCCAGGGAGAGACTAAGTAAACACGAAGAGAAACAACCTCATCTGGATTGCTAATTCTATTTGCATACCAAACACCACTTTAAACAAAGCCATCTGGATTTCTGTGGGCAAACCTATCTCATTATTCCCTATCTGCTACTTGATGGCTGTGAGCCTTTCAGTGAATGCATGCAGAGTGAGAGAAAAAGCCTTGAGTGCCACTGAATAAAGGGAAACCCAAAACAAAACTAGGGTGGGTTAGTAACATGCAGCTCTTTCATTGCTTACTTGCCTTTGGTCTCTATCTCCCTTAGAACATGTCCTAAAATCAGGGCTTTTTTAGAGCTGTTGGGAAAAAAGGAACTAACTATAAATATACCTTAAAACATAACAAGCAGGAAGAGTCAGAGGTAACAGTGTTTGTGTGCTGAACAAAGTGAATTAGACACAGCCTGCATTTAAGGCCTTTTTTCTTTGTTTTTAACTGGATTTCTTCCATAGCTGAAACTCAGAAGTTTTAGGCATGACTACACTGAACTGAGAGGTCTCCTATTCCCTGCTCTATCCAATTTTCCCACCCTTTGTCTGGATATAAGGGTACGAGGGGAGAAGGTTGTGTTTTGTATCATTTTGTTTGCAATATTACACTATCTCATCAGCTAAATAAATGGTAAGAGGTCCACACACACACCCTCCTCTTGTGTCCCCCTTGCTGCCTCCTTATGTATCCCTATGGCAGCATCCATGAGCCCACACTCTGCAACAGAGCAGGAAAATAAAGCAGACTGGGAAAAACACCTGTTGCTCCCTAACACACACCTTTCCTCCAGGAAGAGAAGGAGCCATCACACTGTGTTGAAGGAAGAGGCTGGGCACAGAAAGGGAGCAATCTGCATCCCTTATTTCTGTTTTTAATGAGAATATCCCAAGCTTTTCCCTGTTTATACCTCCAGTGGCTCTCTCTGATACAGTTACTAAATTCAGCTAGTTCTATTCATAGATAATATGGTCAAACCACTGCTGGTCCCAGAAAAACTTACTTGTTTTGATGAGTAAATGCTATAGGTTCAACCTGATAGATCAACTGGGATTCTAACTGTCTGTATGTGAACAGTGTTACCTGTTTATACTGCAAGGTGCACTTCTCTGCAGAAACACTGTACATGAGATCCTGTTTCTGTGGAAATGAAACAGCGTTAATCACTCCTTCAGTACTGTAACAGTCAATAAGCGAGGCCATTTGAGGCCAGAGCTGTAGTTGTCACACACCCAATGATACCTAACCAGCCCTTCAGGCTGTTCTCATAAACCTGATAAATCAAAGACAAGCTCATCAGCCATTGAGCTATGCTGTTGTTCACAGCAGACTGTACCTCTTCAGTAAGGGACAGGTATCTGGTAGAGGCAGCTGATGGAAACAGAAGATCATAGAATCCCAGACTGTTTGGGTTGAAGGGACCTTAAAGCTCATCCAGTTCCAACCCCCTGCCATGGGCGGGGACACCTTCCACTAGAGCAGGTTGCTCCAAGCCCCATCCAACCTGGCCTTGAACACTGCCAGAAAGATACCTCTGTCAGCACAAAGCCACCAGGACATTGAATGTATCTCAATCTGCATATAGCTCACTAATGTAAAGCTGTTTCCTAAGTGAGCAGCCCACCTCTGCTCCAAAATCACAATGACCTTCTAGTGGTTTTTAGTGCTGGGATGAAGCAAGAGTCTCCTCAGCCTGGACTACAGCATCCATTTGTGTCGCAAGGCATTAGATGCTGAGTGTCTCAAAAGAGAAGCCAAGCTCTGGAGCACTACAAGGGACAGTTCCCTCAAGTCCAGGGAAGCAGTGTGAACAGTTTGCAAATGACTGGCTATGCCACATAAATGGTTAAGCTCTCCACAAGGATAAAGTAAAAACAGCGAGCGGCACGCCTCTGTGGGATGGGCTTTGTGGCTTATGCAAAACCTGATTGACAACACACATGAATACCTGGCCCCATCTGACACTGTGAAGCAACTGCTTTTCTGAACTGCAACACACTGCCAGCAACTCCCAGCAACAGATGGGGCCCTCTCAGGGATCGAGGAGCTCACAAAGTACAGAAAGAAAGAGCTGGAACAACACATAGCCTGTCACAATCCCATTGCTGTAAAACTCACCATAACCATTGGCATAGTTTCCCCTTGGGCTACTGGGCTAGTAGCTTTCATCTGAAATTCATTTCCAAGAGCATCTGGGCATCCCTCTCACCTTCCCAAGGAGGGCAGGAGGAGGGAGCCTCCTGCCTTCTCTGGCATCACTTCACAGTGCGGGAGGCATCCAAGAGACAGGCCCGGACTTGAGCGGTGGTAGATTCTGAAAGGAACCAAAGACACTTCGAAAAGAGGGCACATGCCTGGTTAGCCCGACTGGTACAGCAATGAGCAATGTGTTTAGTCTCAGGAAAAGCCCTGCCAAGGAATGGGTTGTACTTAGAAAGCTTTTGAGAGGCTCCCAGTGTGGTACATGAAATGAAACGCCTGAAGAAAATTCCACAGTGAATAAAAGAACACTGAAAATCATCTAGGGAGGCAAAGGTACACAGCTGAGCACAAAGAGGGCTGGCTCTGGGTCTGTAGTAGCTCTCAGCCCTGGTAGATTGGCTCTCTACTGGTAGCACTGACAGCATCCCTGCGTTTTAGGGAAGGTCACTGTGGTTATTCCATCTTGACCACAATATACTTAAAGTGACCAAAAGCAAATGTGAGGGAGACTTTGCACAGTGGGGTGACTGTTGCAACAACAGGCAGGAGCAACACCTTGGCAGTAGTTTATCTTTAAAACCAAACAACCACTTCTGCATTCACCACTACTACTCCTGCTCATTTCCTATGAATTCTGGAAGTCAGCTACCCAGGTAGGAAACTGAAGCCAGTGAATTCACATGTGATTTGGTGCCCTGTGAGCAAAATCAGAACTTGGCCCTTGTCACTTACACCTGCTGCTTTCATGTTTTAAATATATATTTATCATAGAACATCATTTGGAAGAGACCTCAACATTCCTAGGCAAAGCCAGACCTAGTCTAGGTATCTCAGTACCTAAAATTCTTGCTCTGGATCCAGTTTTAAAGACATCACACACACACACACACACACACATATATATGTATCTCTGTCTGTGGCAGTGAGCTGCTGAAGTTATTCATTAGATGTTTCACTGATGCAAGGATGAGCTACAGAATCCTAGAATCTTCCAGATGCCCCAGGTAATGCACGCCCTTGTCTAAGGGAGTTACACACTTGTCTCTTAGCTGCCAAAACAGCCTTAGCATCCATCTCCCTGTGCCCCTGTGATGACAAGCAGTCTTGGTTTCTGTTCTTGAGCTTAAGAGTATTTGCAGCTCATGAGCATTGGCCCAGACCTCTGGCAGTAATTCACCATTGCTGCCCTACGAGCTCATGTACCTGTAGCAGTGAATTTCATCCCTTATGATTCCACTGCAGCTTCTCAGTTCTGCAACTGCTCCCTCCAGTTTCTGAGTTACTGCCTTGTGCTGTTTTCTGGTTTTCCCCCTGGCCCAACCTAACATGGACAAAGCAAACAAATGGTCAAAGGCTGATCTTTTATTTCTTGGTCTCCATCATGTGGCACAAGCTGTGCTAAAAGAAAGCTCAGAACTGTTTCATAGCAATGTCAGTAAGACCCTGGGCTTCCAGACACTGATTTTGTCAAGGCTGTAACTGTGTCTGAACGCTGGGAATGCTGCAAGCTAGGACAGTTAGAATTGCTCTGTTGTGAACACTGGGATGCTGTGTTAGTTTGCAATGGGCTCAGCCTTGATGCAGAGCAGAAAGCAGATGTGGTAGAGTTCTGTGGGCCCGAAAGCAAAGAACCATTCCTCCTGCCTGCAACATTCCAGCCTTTGTTAGTGTGAAACAAATATTAACAGGTCTTGCGCACAGCTCAGAGTCACCCCTTTCCCACAGCCACCTAACAGAGGTTCTGCATCATTAAGAGCTTCAAACACTCTGCACTCAGCAAAGCACACTTCTCTTACTGTAAATGGTCCTCTGCTTTGTTCTTCACAAAGCCATCATCTGCTGCATGAGACAACTTGGAGAGAAGGGGGTTTCAGTGCTCTTGAGAAAGCTCAGCACTTCATGTGCCTCTTGCAGCAATGCACCTGCAGCAGCAGGGCCACCTGAGGCATGGCCAACTGAGGATTAAATCACCTGAAAAATATGCAAAGGGCTCCTCATGGTGCACACAAAGAACCTGGAAAGCCTTTGGTCAAACCTGGGAACCAGGACTGGTCAGAGGATCCACCTTGGATGCTGTTTCAAGAGCAGGGCATTTCCCTACCTAAATGGGAAAAGCAGCAGAACAGGAGGGGAGGGAAGGAGTTCAAACAACAGGAAAGCAATTTTAGAAACAGCACAATAAAACAAAGGGAAAGGCAGCGAGGGAGTAGGACACTTTAACAACAGCTCTTTCACGTATTTTCCCTTTTCCTCAGTACAGTAAGGTCCTGGCTGCAAGTCCTGACCCACCAGAAAGAAGCAGAGCATGGCATGACACACAGTTCAGCTCTGCCCCAGCTTCTGCCCACAGTTCACCTCTGCCTCCTCAGCAATAACCTTCTCCCCCTACCTCCAACGCAATGAAGCCACCCCTCCTCCAGCTTAGTGTCCTGCAGCCTCCAGTGCTCTGCTGAAGCTCTGTTTGATGTCAGGGATGAGACACAAGGGTGGACTGGCCTCAAGTCTGATCTCCATGACAAACTCCTGTGTTCCTGCTGATGGAAGACAGACTGCTAACGAGGTATGAAGAGGCGAAGAGAGTTCACCTGCAAGTGTGGAGGTGTAAATTGGGATTTAGCTGATCTCAGCTGCTCTGCTGTCCTGTTGTGGTACAAGAAACACCTGGGGGAAGGGGATGGGTCAGTCTCTTTGTAATACATAGGGTTTCTGTGACAGATTACACGAAATGGGCTCATGTGCTGAACCTCCCACAGGTGTTGGGGGCTTTTAGTAGCCTTGGTACAAAACCATGACAGTAACCAGCCAAAACCCTTGGATTTCATGTTTGAATCCAGTGGGTTCTCCTAACTGCACAGCTTTGTGTCAGAATTGGGGCTTAATAATAAATTTCCACATGTCAATGGCCTGCTGTGCAGGGGGAGGCAAGGCCAGACTAATAAGCTTCTCTGGGAAAGCTGCTATACGTTGCACTGCTTCCTATTGTTTCCCTGTGGTACTGAAATAAAACCTACACACACCACAATCAAGCTGCAGCTCAGTTCTGGATGGGGACCACACAGTTCACTGCTGGGAGGCCCAAGCATGTTTTGTTTAACAAACATATCCAATAATTATCTGTTCTTGTCCACAACATGTAAAAACTGGGGTTTTCCATTGTACAGGTGAGAAAACTGAAGTCTAGACAAGTTTTCCTGTCTCTCACAGTGGCTTTCTTGCAGGGCCAAGGGGAGATGACGCTTTCTGACCCCTACAACCCTGCTGCACACTCAAGAACATCATAGAATAGTCCAAGTTAGAAGGAACCTCATTCAGTTCTAACCCCCTGCAATGAGCAGGGATATCTTCATCTATATCAGTTTGCTCAGAACCACATCCAACCTAGCCTTGAATGTGTCCAGGGATGGTGCATCCACCACCTCTCTGGGCAACCTGTGCCAATGTTTCGGCACCCTCCTTGTATAAAATAGCATGCACAGTCTTTCCACGCTACCTCCACAAGGCAGGTTTATCCCTCCTAGATTGTGCTGTGACCTCCTGTAAGAAACACTGCTCCCATTGGAAAACAGCAATGGCAAGCTAGGAAAAACCTGCTTGGAACTGACCTCCAGAGATACTTTGAGAATTAGTTTATATAAGGGTGGGAGCAGCCTCCAAACTTGATTAAAACATTGTTCTCTGACAGACATGTTGTTCTGCCCCTCCAGTTAGCTGTGGGAAAGGGCACTGGGAGCACACACACCACCAGCACATGAGTCACCGCTCAAAAATCCTCCAGTGAAAGAGATTGTCCAGATAGTGCTGCTCTCTCATGAGAGGGCTGGAGCTGGTATCCAGGCCCCTGTGGTGCTAATCGCAGCCCTGAGTGCTGGGTTTGGCTCAGTGGCTTTGGGATGGAACAGTGCTGCTCACCTGAACTCTGGGATCATCAGAAGCAGGAGCTGCTAAAGCATCTCGCATAAGCCACTGAAACTAGTTTTCATCCTCAACTTGCATCTATTCAGAGAGAGAAGCATTAAAATGCATTCCTGCAGTAAAGCTAAGATTGGTTTCCTCAGCAAGAAAACATTAGCACTTTTATGTAGCTCGCTTCCTTCCAGAGGATGGTTTGTGAAACCAATCTCTGCTTAAAAAACAGAGGGAATTCCAGACCCACTGAGACCTGCTGTCTCCCCTGCCTGCAGCATGTGTTCATGTGCGACATTAGTTTTCTATTCCATGCTTTTCCTGGCTGTTGAATAACAAGGCTCCATTGCTTGACTCAAGATTCTGCATAAGTAATGATGTAGAACATTATTTTTTGAAGGAATTTTCCATGGTTTAATATTTGACTTTTTACAGGGCTTTGTTTGATACAGTGCTCCTTGGATTTCATGAGCACCTTGAAAAAGAATTATAACCTTATTATTGCATCTTCTAGCAAGGAAATAGATGTCTTATATAAATCTTGATATATCTTATAGTCAAGGGACTAGTTTGTTATACTTGTATTTCATATGGATCCCGTAAGGCCTTCAGAAACATGAATGCAAAAGGGCTTTTCACATCAAAACATTCCAGCTTTACGCACTTAAATGAGACCAAATGCAGCAGCAAGCTGTCACACTGCCTGATTCCCAAACCTGATGACTCAAATGGCACTTGTAAATATGATCCAAATCACAGAAATTCTTTGAAGAGTGAATTAAACACGCTCTGTCTCCAACTGTTCCTGTGTTGGCAGCCCACATTCTTTTCTATTGCAGTGTTTCCTACCCTGGTTTTCCAGGATAATAAGGATCATGCAGCCACTTTGCCACTGCTCACTCTAATGACTTTTAAAGCTATTGGTGAAGTTCTACAAACCTCAGTTTTTAGAGGCCTCTACATTCATGTAACCAGGCAGAAAAGAATAGGTAAAAGAGGGAGAAGCGATGAACACCCCTTCCTCCTCCCATGCAAAGGAATACCTCTGTTGTTCTTTGAATTACATGCTCAGCACTGGAGATTCAAATAGAAAAGGGTGGAAAAATAGTGTCCAAAGTGCATTTAAAAAGGAAAACAGGGCAAATACACAGTTCAGTCTTCTCTGGTAATTCCCTATGGAATATCTCATTTCACTGTATGCAAAGCAACACATAAGAGCATTTTCAGTGAAGGAAACTCCTCTCTTAGCCCTGTACCTGTCAGCCTCTCCCCTTCTCCAACAATTAGGCAATATTTCCTAGAGGGTGTAACGTTTGCTGAAGGTATTTGCAGTCGCAGGTTGCGACACTGCCATCCTCCCACTCCGAGCTGCTCTCTATGTGACCAGAGAGATTAAGGTTGGGAGGGTTGGCCATGAGAGGTAATCCAGGAAGACTGAAGGTAAGGCAAGGTCAGGATTCCAACTGGCTCCATGTGAGCACTGGAGCTAATCAGAGGCATTGTGTATGAACAGGAAAATAGAATGTTCCTGAAGGTCACAGTGACCGGCAGGGAGGAGTGCCAGGGCATTCACACTGGCTTGGCCTAGCCACACTGAAGGATGCATGGCCAACAGAGAGGCTGAATGGAAGCCAAATCCCACCTTCCATCAATGTTTCTCATCCCTTTTAGTTGCAGGGTGATAGGGGAGTTACCACATAAGAAAACACAGGCCCAGCTCTCTCAGGCTGTTTCCAGAGCAGAGCTGCTACAATCTTCGGAACATCTCCATGGCCTCACTCCAGCAGCTCCGCATCCTTCTTGTGTTGGGGCCACAAAGTTGAATACAACACTCCAGGAAAACTGGAGTGCATTTTCAGCACCAGAGCCCCTTGCGTGACCAGCACCAGCCTCCAGGCAGCTGTTGCCAGGGGATCAGCCTGTGTTTAAAGCACTGAAGGTTTTCTGACCCTCCCAGACAGGCATGGCAGACTTGGAATAAAGCAGAAGCAATCTGAGTTGCTGAGCCTCTGCTTGCTGTTGTGGATGCACTGTGCTTCAGTCCATGAAGTAAGGCAGGCTGTACTCTTCCAGAGTGCAAACCTGCTCCATCACAGGATGTTTTGCTTCTTTAGAAGCTCTTTGTGGCCTGACTAGAAGTCAAGTGCAAGTTCTCCGAACTGAAAACAGACGAGGTGCAGTTAGAGCTCTGCTAGTGTTTAGGAACTGCCAAGCAAAGGTTAGAATTTCCATACCTTCTTGTTGGCTTAAGATACAGTTTTAGCCCCTGAAAGAGGGGGCTAAAAGGCATGAAGTTGTGATTGTACGGAAGACATCTAATCCCCACAAAGATATGGTACAGAGGGGTTTATCACTAAGATGCTGAGGCTATTTTGTGTCATCTCATGACAGCAGTGGTGGCTTACACACTGAACAGCTATTTGCATCTCTAGCATGATACTTGGATTGAATGTTGCAGGCCCTTACTCCAAACATGATTTGGCAAATCCTCAAAGCCTTCTTTCTGAGTTCTCATCAGATCACCAAAACTGGGATCACCAACCTGCTGTCATCAGATATCCTTTGGTAAAAACACTGAACTGCTGTTTTGAGGTGTTGCAGAACTACCTCCCCAGACAAACAAGATGATGCCTAAAATGTTCTTCTTTGATATCAAAGGCTTTACATAAATTCTGGATGCAGAAGCACCATCACTTTATTATCACCAGCAATCACTGTTTGTATTAGGCCTCTTACTGAGAAAGTGCTAGAGACATCATTAAACAGAAAGACATAAGGATGATGACCCTTCCTTTTGCAGGTCAGGCTGAGATGGCCTTTGTGCCAACCAAGAATGCCAGGAGAAAGAATACCGGATGCAAGATGCAAGGGCTGCCAACAGGCTGGATCCTTATCAGCTATCAGAGGTGAATACTGTATCCTGTTTTAGCTATTGATTGTACTAAGTCTTACGACCAGGTTCTCATCTGATGCCAGTTACCTCTTCTTATACCACCCAAACATAGAGCATGAATTCCAGACATACTGCACATAATTTACACCATTTTCATTTAAACCCTGAGAAAATATAAGCCCATCTCTTTACTTCTAAAATAGCTAAAGACCAAAATTATTGATATTGGCTGACAAATATCTAATGAAATTAAATTATTTCATACCAACATTTTGACTGTTTTGTTGAAAACATGAAGAGAAACACAAGCCATCCATTAGCAAGCAGCTCCTTTGAAAAGAAACCACTGCTTTGGAGGGAGAATTTGGCTGAAATGCCCCAAATCTTTCAATGCCCAAACTAAGAGTATTATTTTTGTGTCATGTTTGTTGCTGAGCTCAGCTCTGTGCTTTGGCAATAAGAAATAGATTTATTTGTTTCAAATGAAAACCTTTTTAATACAGAGGTAATCTCTAGGTCTTGTCTTTAGGAAGATGTTTAGCTCATTTGGTGTTCTTAAATGCAAATTTCATACATTCTGGGGAAATCAGTCAGCTTCTACACTGTTAAACCTTCCTTTACATGGAAGAAGGAAGGTCTGTCTTCCAAGGTCTGCCTTTTTCCCTTTGGTAGCAAATGACATAAAGTAGCCGGCTTCTCCCTGCCTGTGTTCATCCCCATGTGCACTGAAAGCAAAGCTGAGATAGGAGCTGCTTGTGCAAATGCTGCAAACGCGCAATTCCCAAAGAAATTAGTGAGCCAAATTCAGAATTGTCTCAAGCAATGCAATTCACTGGTGATGCCCAGTGTGAAGATAACCTCTGTGGGGGCTCTCTGGAAGGGAATCGTGCTGTTTCATTCCATGCTGCTAGTCTCTGTGACAAGTTAAAGACTGTTTCCCCAGTGGCTCTCCCCCACTCCCCACCACAAACACCTTCTGGACAGAGAAACTGCCCAGAGCCGAGTTCAGATGCACAAACTCAGCCTCTGGAATACCCACTCCTCTCTGGTGATGAAGTGTGCAAGCCAAGCCACTCTGTTCTTTCCTAAGAGCTCAGGTCCCAAGAAGCATCTAATCCCATCTCTGATAAACAAAGGAAAAGGCCCTTGTTTCAAATTTATGCAATCAGGCAACAGGAATACGCCCTGCATCCCTGTTTGTCCTTACCTTGATCCAAAACACACAAGCAAATGAAGACTTAAGAGGACTCTTCCTTAAATAATACGTGTCAAAAGATTCAGTGAAACGAAGATTCATCTTGAACACTGGGAGATACTATAATTAAACAGAAGAGATGATAAAAGGCTCCCACTCCCTGGGTCTCTGTATAAAGATTAGAGAGGGAGAGACAAGTACGTGTTCAGACTAATGGAGGAATACCTTACCAGCACTTCAATCACTGCAGGATATTTCACGTGTCCATGTCTCAGGATAAATGGGACTGTTTAAAATTGGTTAATCTCTTAGCAATCCAGGCAAAGAGGGAAGTGGTAAAAGAGCCCAAAGCTCTGGCAGGATCTAGGAACAAGCAATTAAACGTTAAAAATAGAGAAATCAATATTTACATTCCCATTATCAAAGAATAACAAGAGCAGCACTTTAACACCCCGTGTTAAGGCAGACGAGAGACACCAACCCCACTGGTGGAAGATACCAGTAGCTGGAGGGGTGGGACTGCTTCACGGTACAACCTTTTCATAACATGCTCTGGGTTTAGGAAGCAACTGAGCTGTACTGCTTTCCTGCATGGCTTTTATTTCCCTGATGCTTATGCATAATGCATTAACCTGACTTTGAGCTGCTTTCAAACAGCCTGTCCAAAAACGTTGACTGAGTCGCCAGTGACAGCCTCTTCTACGGGAGAACAGAGTGTTTTTGTTTGGTCTGGTGCTCTGATGGCAAACGGAGGGTGACACAAGAGCCAGGCACTGCTCCCTGCTGGAGATCCTCCTCAATGCAACTGTCCCACCATCCTGCAGGGCACAATTGGAGTCTGCAGCTAGATGCTCACTGTGGAAAAAAGCTCGTTCCAGTTGGTTACAAGACATTGCCGAGGCAGGGTTCTTCACCGTGGACGCTGTGCCCTGGCTTGTCTGAACTGGTTGTTTAGTGTGCTCTTTTGGTTTGTTTTGGTTTGAATTTAAGGAGGAACTTCAAGGCAGGAGTCCAGGGATTAGCACTGATAATGCTGCAGTGTGTAACAACACTGAGGCTTTTAGTCGTAGAACCCTTTGGTGCCAAGGATTACGTGAAGCAGGAATTTAAAGCAAGTCTTGCCTCAAAGAATTTGCAATCTACTTCCTTTATTCCAAAGCAAAGTGAACCAGGTGTGGGAGCCTGCTGGGAAATCCAGTAATCGGGCACAGAGTTCACCATGCACTGCACCTGTGTTCATAGGTGGAGTGCAACAAAGACATAAAACAACTGCTTGTAAAATAGGAGAGATAACAGCATCCAATACCTTTGTTCCACTTACGGCAAAGGAGTTTTGTCATTGAGATGGAAGTTTTTACACATGTAGCCACAGGATGTACTATAATAATGAGAAAAGAACAGTCCAAGGAGGAGGCAACTCCAGTTTCCTGCTCCCTCCTTCCCTGCCACCACTAATTCCATGGGAACAGAACTAGGAGAGGGTGGACTTTTTCTTCTATTCACATGTTGTTCCAAAAAGTTTTGGGCATGGCCAAGTTGAAGAGACAGAGGCATAGTTTCTGGAAGTGTTAAGCCTTTGTATGTTTTCCATAAGCCTGGAGAAGAGGGTACTGATATCCCAAATATACATTATAAAGCACAGTGTTAGACCTCTGGGCCTGTATCTGTGTCAGGGTGAGATGGTACTTGAGTTGTTCCAGCTACTTTAGAACTTGATTGTAGACTGCATCAGAGAATTGTCTGTGCTGTATGAAGAACATCAGAGACCTGAAATACAGACAAAGCATGAAGGAAAAGTAATGAAGTCTCATTTTGCCTTGTGAAATAAAAGCTTTTGCTATAAATTATAGAGAAAAAACACTTGACAGGAAAAGATTTGGAAGTGATACTTTTGGTTTAGTTTATCCTTCCTAGAAAGCCAAGAAGTTGGAAGATCTTCACAACTGCTAAAGCTAGATACAAGCTCTGACATTCTCCACCCAACAGCACTTGTTAGGCAGATCCATTCACTTTATACTTAAAAAGTATTATTATCCCCTATGAATTCACCAGCTTTTGAGCCCTGGGCCCTGAGAATAAGCACCAGAACCACTGTAAGACTGAACTGATTAGCTACCAGTTTGAAGTTTCCCATTCCCACCCCTCCAGTCATTGTCATACCAGTTCACATGTGCCACCCCTCTTTGTGGCTGCCTGTCAGGGGACCTCAGAGCTGTCACATCCCGGGCTTGTCAAAATTCCTATAGGCTTTACAGTTGAAAGAGAATCTGTTTCAATGCACAGTGTATGGCTAATGCTTTTTAGGAGGCTCTTCTTGCTCTTCTCCCTGTGTACCTCCACACCTCTCTAGACCTTGCAGTCTGTCA
Organism: Lathamus discolor; assembly: GCF_037157495.1. NCBI lineage: Eukaryota > Metazoa > Chordata > Aves > Psittaciformes > Psittacidae > Lathamus > Lathamus discolor. The sequence continues at coordinate 8,498,297 of NC_088899.1, read as the reverse complement.
GATTCTGCCATAGCCACCAGCTTTCTATCTGGAATGACTTGTACTCAGCTTATGCAGTGGCTATAAACCCAACTGAAGCAGTTACCTTACAGTGTCTTCTTCTCTACCAGCTGTCTTTCTAGAGATGGATTTTATGGAGAAGATCCCAGCTCATCTGAGGTTTCTCCATTTCCAATTTTGCAACTACTTTCCAAGTGCAGCTTGAGAAAGCCAAGAATGATGAGAACAGAACACAGGGTAAAGCAAACCCTCAAGAAAAACAGTCAAAAGAAGAGATCCTAAAAGTACCAGTGGGACCAGGACCATATTTTTGTATCAATGGATCTAATGGAGCTAGGCTGTAACTAGCTCCTGTCAGCAGACTCATATGAACCAGATATGAAGTGATGCAGTATTATCCATTATATCCTTACATAATTTTCCTTTGATTTCCTATCTTTTTGGAGGGGTAAATCTGGGGAACCATTTAAAGATAAATCAAATAGAAAGTACCCATAGGAAGGCCACCAGTGGTGAAGCAGCTAACTGCATCTTTGGAAAGGAATGAAGTACTTCTATTTGTTTAATGAAAGTTCCTCTGTTTGGGCTGTGCAGAAATCACTTTGCTACACCATGTAGGAAAGCTGTTAGCATCACCACTAGAGCTAGCAACCCCTGTTGTTGATCAACATTCTGTTGTGCTAAATGCAGAACAAGCGAAAAAGAAGATTCCTGCCCAAGAAAAACTGTCGGATCAGAAGTTCCATGCGTTCCTTTCTGAGCTCTTTCCAGCATGTTGGCATTCTTCTTTAGATGTTGTCACCACCAAGCACCACAGAATTTCTGCGGCAAGCAGCACTTCTTTGCTATGTTTCCATAATCTACAAACAGCTTTCTCTACTGCTGTTTGTCATCTCTCCCTGCACTCCTCAGCAGAGAAGCTCCCTATTAAGACTGGATTCTGAACATTTCTGTTCCATGGGTACCATCTGCATCCTAATTGGTAAAACCCTGCTGAAATGGTACAAGGTCTCATTAAAGCTGCTGAATCATAATGTTCTTTAGCATCCTCAGCTACTCCCCCCGCCCCTCCCAAGTTCAGAACTGGCAGGTCCACTAGCAGCAATTCTAATGAATGCTTCCCACCTTATCCCACAACCAGGGCCTCCTGGGCATATCAGGTCAGGCTGCCAGGGAAAATTATTAGGAGTTCAAGGGATATGAGCTAAGTAAGTATTTGTTATTAGAAGGGAGGATCCTGTTCTATTTTGTTTTCCTTATGCAGTGTGAGCATCTACTGCCAGCAAAGAGGCTGGCAGTGTATCTATGGCAACACAAGAGAGGATTATGCACTGAAAGGGTGTGAAATCAAATGCCAGGAGACCTATTACCATTTCAAAGAAGGTAAAGGTACCTGTGGGCCCTGAGCGGGAGAGGGTGGTGGGAAAAACTTGGGAATGCTGGAGCTGTGATTCCCAGGGCAAAGGAGGTCACCTGAGGGTAGGAGAAAAGGGTAACCTCGACTTCCTGACAGAGTTTGGAGGGGACATCAGAGATTGCAATGGTGATTAAAGGGTTAGACAAGAAAACAGCTTTGGGAGAAAGGATACCATTGAAATGGACTAAGGGGAGTGAAATGAGTAGTAGAGATTTAAACACAAACCATCAGTCATGTTAGAAACACAGTCCTCCCTCCTCCCCAGGCTTGTTGAATTGCTCTTTACCTTTGGTCTGATAGGAGCATCCTGACTCCCCAGCTTTCCCACCATTAAAGCATAAACCCAAGGTCTCCCAAAGCAACACCTCTGCCTGGCACCCTCAGAGCAGTACTTTGCATAACAAACACAAACTCCCTAAGCACAGCCCCTGGGGCAATTCTTTTACTCCTGGGAGCTGGTCAAGACCTGTGCCCTGGCAAGCCTGAGCATCATAGCACATTGCTGCAGGCTTCTCTGTGGTAGAAAGAGTGGTATCACTGCCCTGCCAGTCCATGTACAGCAGCCACCTTTCCCTTTTCCTTCCTGCCAGCTCTTCTGGCAGCTGTTTGTCAGGCTGCCCCATGACAACAGTTGGCAGTGCAGAAGGGGTATGTTTCAGTGCAATTCTGCAGCTGGAATGCTGTGACAGCAGTGGCAAGGGATGCACTATTTCAACAGTGACAGTCAGCTTCCTCCTCCAGATTGGGATAATGAGGGCAAGTTTTATGTTTCCTCTCATACAGGTGAACAACTTCTCTACCAGATTCCCACCAACTGAGTCCTCACCAGTAAGACAGGGCTTTTGCGCTGCCTGAGGGAACAAGAATGGGTGATGAATACCATCACTAGGAACTCTAATTCCAAGTAAGAACCCTTACCTCTTTGACCAGAAACATGCCAACAGAAAGGACCATTTTCTTCTGAATGCTTAACAGTAGAGGGTACAAAGTATATGGGGGTTTAGTACTTTCTTATTTTCTAGAAAGGCCATTTCTTCACCTACAAATACATAGATGAGAGACTGAATTCCTTTCTTTCTCTATGTCTGGAGTTGTGGGAGTGCCAGGTCCTCCCCAAAGACAACAGCCATAGTAATTCCCCAGTTTGGGGTCCTACTGGAAAGGCCACAACTTCTTGTGCCGTGGCACTGTAACTGAAGAGAAACTTATTGCCATTTCCGCTCCTTTATTTTTGACCTACCAAAAGCCCAGTTGGCAATCCTGTACCATGGGCACTGCAGCCACCTCATCTGGTTTCCTAAACACTGACCATATGAAGAATGTCTTCAGGATAAAATAGCTTCTTGAAAGCTGATGGAATGAGGAGCTCTGGAAAAACATACAAACACACACACACAACTGTCCACAAGCAGGAAAGAAACCCCATGATCTCTGGAAGTAGCAGAAGCATGAATGTTCTGGACAGGGGTTTCAACTTGTGTTTGACTCTCCCATAGGTTACTGAAGATGGAAGAATTCTTCCCAGAATCTTTTCACCTGGACTTTAAAAATGAGAGAAAAGCCTTTTTTGCCCTTTGCAAAGGTGAACTGTCTTTATCATGGTGGCAATCGATGTAAATACCTATGTGATCCTCTGAAATGCTCATAGAAGTATACCCAGTAGTAACAATGGATGTCTATATGTGTATGTACATATATACACATATGTTCATGTGAGTGGATTTCAGAGCCCATCAGTGTTTCATGCCACACACAGTGGCATTCTCTGCCACGTTCACTCTGCAGATGAACACATCTGGATCTGCAAACCAAGTTGCTCTAACCAAGGTCAAGGAATTTTCCTGCTTAAAAATACAGCTGTTGTCAGCACCCTCCAAGACAAGTTCCACAGAGCCGAGGAATACCTGCTCAGTAAGAGGGTGCAGTGCAGGTCTCCTCAGACAAGAATAGTGCAAAGGTAGACATTGAAACCTGGAAAGTCATGTGTGAGTAGTGAGCTTGATTGAGCCTCAGAGAGCTGGATTGTTACATGGGTATTTCACGTGGTTACACCACATCTCCTCAGTCCATTCTGTGGGACAGAGGCTACTTCTCTGGTTAGTCTGTCTTATATCTGCACTTCAGTCATTTCAAGGTAGATCCTTGTCATCAGAAAGACTGGAGTTTACCTTTGTCTGGAAGCTTAAGAATGGTTTCAAAAGGCCAGATGCTATGGGTCTGTACAGGTCTATACATAAAGCCTTTTGGAAAGTAATTTAAATGAGATATAATCCCAGCTTCTTATACAAAGCTGGCATTTTACAAATGATACAGCTGCGGTATGTTTTCTGCAGTATAGTAAAGCCTCCCAAATACCTTCTTAACTCTGCTTCAATGCTGCTGCAGAACTCTAGACCTCAATCAATAGGCACTGGCTACCAGTCACTAACATTTTGGGTTGGGGCTGGTTTACATTTCATTCTTTGCATGAATTAACTATGCAGGTTCTTCTTTGTATACTATATACACTAAAAGCCACTATTAGAATGTTTGTAGAAAGCAGCAGCAGGAAAAGGAAGGGAAAAATAAGGCAGCAGAAGTCACGAGAAGAGTTTCAGCGACTGAACAGTACTTGTGTTCTGTTAACTCCACTTCCCTTTGCCTCAGTGTCCCTCCCACAGCTGAGGAATGCATTATAATCAAATCACTTCAGTGCTTTGAGATGAGTGAATAAACCTTTCAAAGAGGAATGCAAAAAAGATCAATTATCCCAGGAGCTGCACTTCCCAGCTGCCTTTGATGCTGCCTTTGGTGTGCAGAGCTAGGCATGCAGGGCTCTCTAAACTTCATGATGCCCAGCCAGGCATGGCATTGTCATGACATGCCAGCAACGACAGTGTGATACAGTCATGATAACACTGTAGTATTGGCATGGCAAAAGCACATTTTGCCATGGAGTGATCACTGCATGTCCTGCCAAAGTGGTGATACCAGTTCCTCACACTGACCCTGTGCCACATCCCTGACATTCTGCTCTCCTGGCTTGGCATCTTTATCTTGCAGAAGAACACAGCACACACAGCAACCTTTCCAAGGGCTTCCCTGGCCAAAACAAGCAATGTTCTCTGTTTACATTCATCCACACATGTCTTTTTGTTACAAAGGAATGGTTGGCTTCATTGCAAAGGGTAAGAGAGACTTGTAAAATGATGATTTTACAGGTTGGACTGTGTTTATCCAGCAACCATTGCATGGAGCAAAACAACATCTGCCTAACAAAATCAGACCAAGGGCCTCAGTTAGACCAAAATGTGGTCTCTGACATGGACAAGTGCCAGGGGAGAAAGTGGTTGGACCCCATCTTAGATCCCATCTTGGTTTCCAGGAGTGAGGAACGGCTTTTGCTCTGAAGAAAGGGGCTCCATACACCTTTGAAAACTGTCAGCATTGTTTTAACAGCATATCCTTGTTATTTCTGTAGCCATCCAGCAACCTTTGATGATAAAGGGAAACGATTCCCAGATTACATCACTCTGGCAATAAAAGCAATGGTGCTGTATGAAGGGCTCTTTGTGTGCAAATATAAACTTTGTGTATTCTCCAATAAATATTAGTAAATCTTTAATTACCTCCTGCTCCTGTACTCGGCACAGCTTCTATTCCTCTTAGAGCTGCTCTTCGCGTTTTTATCCTCTCCTACAAGCGCCCTCTGCTGCCGCTCCCCTTAAAACCTGGGAGAAAGGGACACAAAGGTGAATTCTATGGGGTGACTGAACTGGCTGTGGGTTTGTGTGAGCTTTCAGTGGTCACGGATTACAGCTGCCTGCTGTGACACGTGTTGAAATACTGCTCTCACAGGTACATTCAGCACCGCTGGAAGGGAAGAGGTTTGATGTCCGCTCTTACCTCCCTCATTGCATGCATGGCACCATACGTGTTATTCTTTGCCCAGGGTTATGTCAGGCTGACCTGTGTGTGTCAACTATGATGCTGCTTCTGATGATCTGACTGCTCATCTGACCAACCAGGTAAGCTGAGGTCACTCAGCGCAGCAGAAGGGGAGGGTGAGATTGACAGATGGGAAGCAAAAAAGGACTTTTGGAAAGCTAAAAAAAAGGGTTTCATGCATGCAAAATCTCTGCAGCCAGGAAATGCACTTGGGCTTGTGGTCAGGCATGGCAACAGAGCAGAACAGAAGCCTTACCAGAGTGGGTTCTGTTCTCTGTCATGGACCAGCCCCCAGCTTACCTGACATTTTCTCTCCCTAGACCTCTTTTTCCTGCCATTCTTCTGTCTTGTATCTGCAGACCGTAAGCTTCTTAGGGCAAGAAACCTTTGACTGCAGCTACCTAGCTCAAAGGTGCCTTAATCTTGGCTAAGGATTTTGCTCATCCCATTGTGCTGAAATACAATAATCATAACGATGTAAGATGCAGATGTGTTCTCTTGAGAGCCATCATTCTTAAACCTTCATCTTTGCTTGTCTTCCTTCTCAACTGTGAGCTGTAACAGAGCAAAACTGTTCTGGCATTTACCCCCATACAAAACTGAAGCCTTCCTTGCTCACATCTACCTCAGTTTTTACTTCAAATGAAGCCTGTAAGTTGTTAGAAGTGGCCCTTATGAAAGAGAACTAAAAGAAGGAAGAAAACAGTTTGCTTTTAAAGCCCTTCTGTGCTCCCAGAAGCATGCTGTGTTCGGAGAACTAGCAAAATACACATTAGGGAGGCATCAGACAAGCCCACTTCAGTTGGAGTTTTACTGCTCCTATAGAAGTGCAGTTCAGGACAGCAAGTTATAGCTGCTTCCTGCAATATATGCTACTATCAATGTGCCACTTGTTTTCCTGGAATAGTTTGTTTGCTCAGCTACAGAGCTATCCCCATGGGAATTCAGGTGCTGGGGTAGGATCCCAGGGCACAAGTGATAATAAACAGAGGACAGGTGCTTATTAGCAGAACACAAATTATCTGGGATCCTGCTGGGAAGAGGAAAAGGAAATTTGCAGGAGCAGCTGGTAACAGGTCAGACTTCTTCAAATTACAGCTGATTCTGCTCTCCTTTCCTTCCTGCCCTGGCATCCCACCTGGAATCAGCCATTTTCCTAGTGTCTTTCCAAAAGACAAGCATCAGGAGGCACATCACTAACCAGAAGCTTTGCAACCTCATAGTAAAGGTCCCATAGTTGAGTTGGGAAGTTAAAAACAAGACTTCTGAAAGGCTTAACTCCATCTGATAAAGGGATTAATGAGCAGAAGAGAGAAGCCCTCACCTTGGTTCCCTCTGGGGATCCATCCATCCATCTGTCCCAGATGTAGGAGACTTCCAGGCACTGGAACTGGATTTAGTCCAAAGAATATCATGTCTGTGACTTAAAAGCACCTCTTCCTGTCACACAACACTGCTTTGACCTTGGGTAATTGTCACTACAGCATCCACGTGGGTCAGGCACATTTCTGCTTGTGGTAGTGTTGAACAATGGGAGTCAGGACATTGGCTCAGCTTTAGCTCTGCTAGTGAGGGGCTCTATTCCCTCCACCTCTATTGTGAGATCCTGGCGCTCATCCCAACTCCAGATGCCTGGAACAACTCAGGGTAGCTGGATGCCTGCCGTGCAAGGCCATTACTCTTCAGTGCCAGAAATCTAATCCTCCCTTTGCTGTGTTTTCCCACCTCTCAGTGCATGCAGAAGAAGAATTCCCTGTACAGCCAGCTGAAAGATGAGACCATTTGGCGGATGGAGCATTTCAACAGCTACATTAATGAGAAGTTCAGAAAGTCCAAAGGGCTCCTCAAAGACTGGGATTTCACTGTGTTTACTGTAAGTGGATGGTGTGCTCATCTGCCTCATTAGGGTGACAGGAATAGCAGGAAGACACATCACTCCCCCCAAGGAAACACATACGCTGAGCGAGAAGGTATTGATGGTCCCATAGTACCCATTTATCTGCAGATGCTAAACACAGAAGTGAAGACAGAGTTTAGTTTAAATAACAAACAGCTGAGAAAAAGAGTGTGATTGTAAATGTTAGCTCTAAAAATGTTATTATGGTCTTCGTGTTCCTGGGCGATGCTGTGGTCCTGCATTAACACATCAAGTACACATCATAGAGCTCTCCAGCCTGTCAGCCTGGAAAGGGACTACTCTTTTAGTGGTCTCTTTCCTGTTTAACTTGGTCTCACCATTCACTCTGTCTGATTTTGCCCCATGAAAATCATGTCAGGGCCTCAAATCTTCTCTAGCATGGAGGAGGGATAAGAAGACTCAGATTCTGTCCATCTTCTTGTCTCACTGAAGAAATTATCTGAGTCCCTGAGACTTCATCAGCCTGAGTCTAATGATGCATCAGTTCCCTACATGACTTGCTGGGTGAAAAGGGCACAGGACAGAGCTTTCTTAGGTTAACTTTGGAAATGGGGTAGTTTAAAGCCAAACACAAAGAAAATTCATTGTTAAAGTACATTGTTGTTCTGAAAAAAGGCTCAGAAGAAAACGTAGTTGAATTTGCCAAATTTCTCAGGGGATCAGAAACTTCTCAGCCAATTTTAGGGTATCTTTATCCACTCAGCAATTCCCCACTGTGAGTTTCAGCTCCAAACTGACTGAAGCTTAGTATCCCCTACTATAAGTTGCTGTGACTCACCAGGCTTCTTCAAAACACCATGTCCAGCACAGCTGTGAGGGGCTTCTGAGTCATCACTGTCAGAAATGGCTGTGTTCAGCTCACATCCAGGTGTCCCCTAGGAGTAAATGAAAGAACATTGCTAAACATTGTTCGGACAGCTCATTCAGAGTAAGGGACAAGGGCTGAGATTCCTCCATGCACCACTGCATTAGTCTGGAGAACCAAGTTCAAGATAGGGTTTCATTCCACTCAGTCTAGAGAGAAGCTCTGCAGGAAGCAGGGGAAGGATGAATGTCCCTAAACCCAGACTACACCTCTGACTTCCACTGACTCCTTCCCAATGATCAGTTTCCACCTTTCCCTCTCTTCCATTTCAGAAAAGAATGAGGTAGATCATTTTGCAGTGCTTCCTGGCAGGCAAGCACAAACTGGATCGCAAACTGGGCTACTTCGATCTCATCGGCTGCAACTTTCTAATTGATGAGAACTTTAAGGTATGAACACAATACTGTGAAATACTAAGCATAGTATTGGCCAGATATCCAACATAGCACAGTTGACACAGGCTCTGGTACCAGGAACTAAATAGAGCATTAAATCAGTCAGGATCAAGTGCAGGATTCATTTTTCCCTCCAGTTCCATTGCCCAGCATCATGGCACTTGCATGTTCACTGCACAGAGAAACCCTGCCATTAACAGCTCAGGATGGGAAGAGCAGTTTTCATTGCAGGTGAAGCTGTTGTGTGCAGAATTCCCACAGCAAAGTGCAGTTCATAATGAAAAGTACTGAAATCTTAATGCCCACCCAGTTTCTTCTTTCTCCAGAACATGCCAGGTGATCAGCCAGCATGAATCAGTGTGTAATGCCTCTACCATCACATCAAGTACAGTGATCTATACTAGCTGAGTATCCATCAAAGGCAATGAAGAACTCACCCTCCCTATGCTGAAGAATCAATCATTATTGATTCTGATGTCAGCATCAGCTTCTCCATGTCCACCTTTAGCTATAGGTCAGGACACTGAGTCCACAAAATATGTTAGAATTACAACTCAAGCTTGTAAGAAGTGAGTAAAACACAGACAAGAAGAGCCAGAAGAAAGGGAAAGGGAAAAGGAAACGTTAAATAAAGCAACTGAGGTGCTTTCAATGAAGCACAGTCCTTTAAAACCACCTGGCCTAAACATAACAGAAAGCCATCTGGCAGATTCTGCTGTTGCTAAAGCAGAAAGGAACTCAAACATATTCCAGCAAAGGGCAGTGGGAACAGCAAACCCTATGAAAGAATGGAATTAATGTATGCAGCAGAGGGTAAGGCACCTGAACAATAGACTCCTTTGTACAGGAAGTCAATGGCAAAGGAGGGTAAATGGCAAAGACACAGAAACTGGTGCTTCTCAGATTTCAGGGGGAATTGTCTTTTACAAGGTTGGCATGCAAAGCCCTGGCTGTGTAAACTTTAAGTAGAATAGAAGATGCAGTATCACTCTATTGTGGTAATTCTGACTTGGCTCCTTAAAAGCTTCAGTGTTTAAAGACCATTATGTCCCCATGTATTTTACATATGGAGAGATAAACAGAATCTGTTTCTCTAAAAGCATTACCTACAAGAATTATGAGGATTTCTGGACACTGAGTGGAGACAGAGTCAGCTGGAACCTGGAACTTCCCTTTGAGAGAGAATAATGTAGAAATAGCCTTATTCTCCCTGTTATCCTATTTCACGATGTGTAGAATCCGCTTTATGCTGATTCAACATGGTCTTATACATCCAGTCCTACAGCTCATCATGCCTTTTCCTCTTTCTTATTTGTCTGAGATACAAATGCCCCCAGCATCATCCCTAATAATTCTTGAGGGCCCTGCAGCATCCTGATTCTAGAAGGTGTTTTTCCTCCCTCTAAGTTCTCAGAAGCACAGACTATGACAGCAGGCCCTGAAGAGAAACCACAGCGTTCTGTAGAGCTTTGCATATTCATATGTAAGCTGAGAAGAAAATAAAGTGCTTTAAGAAGAGAAGGAGCTGAAGTGAGGGATGTGGCTTTCTGAAGTTTCCTTATGCTGCCTTACAAATGCTTAAGTCACTGAACAGCTTAGGACAGTGTCATTGAAATGCCCAAGGAACCTGCTTTCAGAGAGCATTGCATCAGCCATGCAGAAGGGCTTCTCTCCAGATGTATGCTGGGAAAACAGATGTGTAAGTTTTTTATCAGCCATAAAGGGATTCAGCTCTTTATCAGCAGAGAACAGACTGAACATAGATAAGCTATTTGCCAATTTGTCAGAGGTGTACCTAAATGAAGATAACACTCAAATCCCTAGTCAAAGCAGGGACGGTTCCTTTGATTTGAATGACAGAGCTTTTCATTCACCCCCAGAGCATGAGGTACCATACGCATACTATAGACTTGGCTGTGTCCATCCCAGGTCATGATGATAAAAAAAGCTCATAGGAGCTTGTTAAGACTGTGGAAAGCAGACCCCACTGCCTCAGCCTCTGGTCTCCACTATCACTAAGCAGGTCCCTTTCTGGGACAGCAACATCTGAGCAGCCTTTCCAGAGCCTGATTTGTGACTGTGCTTGTGGCTTCAGCTATTTCCACACAGGATACAGAACAAGTTATTTCATTCCTATTTCTGACTGATATTTCAGTGCTGCTTAAAGCTCCAGTCAGAGGTCTGGCTCCCTGCACACAGGGGCAACAGGGAAGGAACCTTGACAGGTCTTTTGCATGAACTTAGTCTCATCATCCAGTGTTCCTTCGAAAGACTGAACTGCTGCAGTAAGGATGATTCTACAGCAATGAGACTACAATAGTAAGCAAACTGGATGGAAACAAAAACACTGCAGCCAGCACTATGCAAAGCACAAGAAACGAGCCCACAGGTCCTGGTATAATGCAGGACCTGGCTGCAGCAAGCCTGTTGTTCAAGAGCCTTTGGACAAATCCTATTTAAAGTTTTTAAGCCTACCTGTGATGTCTTGACAGAGCAAGTCTGATGTGACAGAGCAAGTTGTACTGGCAGGCTGCAGGGAGCAGTAACCTCTTCATCCCTTAGAAACATCCCGAGCAGCACTTCTGACCAGAGAAACAGGGCACTCATTATTGTTCTCATCACTTGAAATGCCTAAAGGAAAAGATCCATGGTTAGAAAGTCAAGGACAGATAACTCTGGGGTTTGGTTTCCTTTCTTTGTCATATGTTTGCTAGGAAATTCTGAGCAAGATACCTGCATGGCAGATGCAGAGAAAAGCACAGGAATTTCACTTACTTGAAATACCCATGAAAGTTAGGGATATTCACATAGATGTGGTGAATCTTGGCCTTATTCTCTTTGCTTTTCCTGGAATAGAACAAAGGGCATTTATTAACCTGCCCTGGTTGTGGAGAGGTTAAGTGTATTTCCAAACTGTGAGACATTCAGACAACACAATAATAGGGAATGTAGAAGATGAACAGCATGACAGATATCACAGAGAGCTTTCTTCCTCCTGTCAGTTGTATTTGTTTTAAAGGAGAAGAAACCAAAACCTAATCAGGACAATTATGAAGGTTTGTTGAGTTTGTCTGTTAGCACAAAATCTTCGGAGCTTTTAAGGGGAAAAAGAACACTTACTGAGAATGGGTTTGCCAAGAAAAACGTATGTAACTTCGGTGCCCTCTGTTGGCATCTGTAAAGCAGGTTTGTCAGCAGCAGCTCCACTTGACTGGAAAATCAAACACCAACAAAGCTGCGTCACTGCCTTCACTTGCCAGTCTCTTAATAAAGTATTGCAAAGAAGTGAAAATTGTTGTTGTATTTTCTTCTCGGCGAAATAAAGCGCCAAAGTGAAGGCCATCATGTTGCCAAAGCAAACTCACTGCTGCTGCAGGAAAAACACAAACCTTTCCAATTATATTCCTAAATCAATCAAAAGAGAGTAAAATCCTCCTGGGGCTGTTACACAACTAAATATCCCCCCTTACAAACTGCTGATAGTTCCTACGTGTGCTATATGCAGGATGCAGCACCATATGGTGGAGGCAGGAAGTGAAAAGTTTCTCTTGCTATAAGGGAAAGGAATAGTAAATAGAATTACAAACAAGTCAATTGTTTGGTTTCACACAGGACATCATATTCTGTGGCTTGTAGCTTCAGCCCTTGTCATTTCAAAGAGAAATGGAGATGAGACAAGTACAGATATGTATAATTAGTGCCTTAAGTGGCTTCTACTGGAAACTAAACCAGGAAATCAAGGCTGAGGGTTCAATGAAAACTCAGTACCATGTTTGCCTAGTTTTTATCCCATGTCCACTTCAAATCAAAATGAGTCCTAGATTCCTTATAACAGTATTTCATGGTATCCAAAAAAGTCAACTACAAACTGTTACAGAAACTGGTATGTTAAGAAATACAAGTGTCTTTACATACCTATAGAGAAGAGTTAACCTAAAGAGCATCAGCTGAAGACACAAAACAATGTGTGGTGCTGTTCTCGTGTAAGTAAATGAATGCAAAAATGGGATTTCGTTTAACTCATCTACTCTGTCCTGTCTGCATTCTGTATTAGGGATTTTGTTGGGATTTATTAGTGCTCCTACCTCCCAAAGTGGTCACTAAGTCATCCAGAGGGCAATCCTCTGACACCAGCTGCCTGACTGGTATTCGTCTTTCCTAGGTCTGGCTTCTGGAGATGAATGCAAGCCCAGCACTGCACACCAACTGTGAAGTCTTGAAAGACACCATCCCAGCTATAGTCTATGAGAGCCTTGGTAAGTGAACAAGTCACAGTCTAAATAGTAATAATCCACAGACCACAGGTTGGAAATACCTTCCCCTCCGCACCCCTCATCCTTCCCCAAAGCACAGCTGCTCTATGCATACACACAATGGCTTGGGTGTATTCTAGCACCAGTGTTCAGACCATCCCATAACTGCATCTTCCTTTCCAGATTTGGTTCTTGAGTTTTTCAACAAGCACCTCAAAGGCCACAAGATTTTGCCTTTAGAGACACTGTCATTTTGTGCGTCTCTATCTCAAGGATGATGCAGACCTGGGCCAGAAACAACCCTTGAAGCTCCAAAATGGTCTGTGTAAAGGCCAATACATGCAGCCACACACACACACAGTGCCAGCCTGGCCAAAGTGCTGGAGAACTCTCCACAGAAGCCTGGTTGAACTAGAAAGTTTGCCTTGTTGGCCAGAAACATCAACACTGTCCTCACTATACCACACGTGTGGTTCTTCAGCTGGCATAGAAATCCCCCCAAACCAATGCAGAGCAGAAGGGTTTTCACAAGTTCAGAAGACTAAAATAAAAGCTAAATTTGAATGTGTTGTGCATGTCCAGCTCCTTTCCACCTTATATAGACAAATAGGTATCAACCTTAGCTGGAAAACCAGGAACTTAAATTTCCTCTTAGTTACAGTAATAAGACTCTCTCACACAAGCTACACGTTGCAACATCCACAAGGGTCACAAGATGGCAGGATTACACTGCCATTGAAAACACCCGTACACTGAAACAGCCATTGAATGCCCTGTGCCTTTGGGAATTCACAGGTGGCACCACAATGAATCTCCCAAAGACTTTGCCTATGTCCTGGTCTGGCCAGGTTCCTGAAGGGTAAGTCAACTGGAAAGCCAGATCGTCTTCTACCCCTTCCCTAGTGTCATTTACTGCCAAGGTTTCCCCTTTTTCACTCATCCACTCCTTGAAGTCTAGCATGGCACAGACTCTTGGGCAGCACTGTACCTTAGTTGTGCCCAACAGCATGCTTGTCTTCAGTTTGGGGGGAGAAAGCACACCACAGAGCATCTGCCCTTAAAGGCTGCTGATTTCTGCTGTCCCCTATACTTCACATCATCGTCTGTAGTTAGCGGGTACAAGCTAATTTTACAGTACTTAGCCCAGGTGGTTCTGCTCTAAGGATTCCATATAGACTACAGAAATCCATCCAGGGCTCAGCACAGCCATGCATTCCATAAGCCCACACTACATATGTGTGGCACTGAAAAGGAATCACAGAATCACAGAGTGGTTTGGGTTGGAAGGGACGCAAAACCCCTGCCATGGGCAGGGACACCTTCCACTATACCAGGCTGCTCCAAGCCCCATCCAATCTGAGCTTAAACACACAAGCTTCTAAATTTGATTCCAATGTCAGAGATGGGTCATTGGAAGATCCCAGAACAATCAGAGGCTTCCCTCCTGAAGGCCAGTTTTGACTCCCATGGTGCTGACCACTTTCCCTTTTTCCGGAGGAAGGCAAGTGACTCTCAGGCACAGTTGAGTGATGTCAGCTTTGAAGAAACCACAAAACCTGTTATAATAACAGCTATTTAAGTTGTCAGTAGTGTTCCTTTTCAAATAGTATTGAAGCACACTTGCTAAAAGAGCTGGCTCTGAAGAGAGTGAAGGACCTCATAGGATCCCAGACTGGTTTGGGTTGGAAAGGACGTTAAAGCTCATCCAGCTCCAATCCCCTGCCATAGGCAGGACCGCCTTCCACTCCCACAAAATTGTCACAAGCCTTTAATCATTCCTGGTAGCTCAAGAACTTCTTTTACAATTTGATTCTTCATCAGACAATTCAAAGACAAGCTTAAGGTAAGTGCTGGACAACTCCTAATAAGACAAGGACTAAGTGCCACCAACTGTCCCACACACAATTACATGGAAACATACCTTTAAAAACATGAAATAAACCTTTTAAACTTCACCTGCATATAGGTGAACATCAGATTTCTAACTTTGCTTGATCACTTAATCTCTAGGAACTTTGGGATGTTTTCCAGGGATATTTTATTTTCTGTTTTGAAGACTGAAGGAAAAGAATACTGTTATCCACATTTCATTTGGAGAGAAGCTTCTTTTAACCTACAGCCCATGTATGAAGATGAAGCTGAAGTTTAAATCAGAACCTGGAAAAAAACCCCATAAACTCTGGGATTTGAGCTGAAAATTCAGCCATGATCTGGTTCAAACACTGTAGTAACTGCACACAGATAAAATAAAGCTATCTTCCCTCCTGAATGGAAACTTCAGTACAGTGTTTTACAAGCTCACTGTTCTGAGCCAATAGCTTTCATTTCCTTTGATGTAAAGAAGAGCTCTTTCTCCGAAATTCTCCAGGGCTTCAATGATTCACACTTTGGGTTTTTCCCTCTGAATTGGAGCTTTAAGAAGTCAGGAAATTGGTTGCTTTTCCCATCAAAAAGCAGCCCCAAAGTCAGGTGGTTGAGGTAAGCAGGAAGTGGAACCGTTCTGCAAGGTAGGCACACAGAAACCCTAAAGGCCACTGTGCAAATTTCCAATGAATAATATGGCTCTGATCATCTTGTTTCAGTATTAAGTGTCAGCAGTGTCAGCTATTCAACACCCACAACCCAGGAAGCCTTATACACCTCACCAAGACTTGCTGCCTGCTGCCAGAGGCACAGACAGATACTCAAATCTTTCATTCCTCAAATAGTTTAGGGGTTTTCTTGCCCTCCAAATGTTGCTGCTTCTCTGCCATCGTCAGGAAGACAATGGCAGAGAGGGGAACTGAATTGGGAAAGTAAAATTAAGTGTGCTCAAGAACACTGGGACAAGCTAAAGAATAAACTCCTGCCTTTCCTAATTGTTTAATTATATCACAGAGGCACTTCATTCCATTTTCCAAGTTTATTTTACCTTTACAAAAGGTCACAATCAGAAACCTTGCTGAAAACATTAGAAAAACCCCAGGAAGAGTCAATACAGAGCCAACACTAAATATGGCCAACATAGGAGCAGTAAGAAGTGTCTTTCCTAGCCAGGGTTTAGACTTCAGAGTATATTAAATCCCACAGCGAAACGCTTGCAAGGCAGAGACAGTCTCACGCTTTAAGGAAGTTATCCTATTAATCCAATCCAATGCTTCACCTTTCCTTGGCTGAATCTCCACTTCACCTCAATTAAGAAAATGCACATTTCCTGAAGCAACAGAGGAAAACTCACTTCTTTTAAGCGAATTTCACAGAGATACCTATGGGAAAAATTATCAGTAACACCAGAAAGAACATTAAGAGGATCAAAGAAGGCAAAATACATTGAAAGGACTAATTATGTCTTACACTATCTCTGCTCTCGTTCTACATGAAGGCAAAGTGAAGGTATAGAGATGCCAGATGCAGAAAACACAATCACAGAGAAGCTGGAAGAGTAAAACTAGAACTACAGAGGAATACATTCTAGTGAACAAGGATAACCCTTTGCACTGCATTTTCCCTTACAGTTATTTCACCCAGTTGCAAGACTCGCTGATGCACAGAAGAAAAAAAGCAAAGACAGGATAACTCCTCTTGACATAATCACTGAAGAAATGTTCAGCAATAAAACCATATCCATGAATCATACAACTAACCTTCCAGCTCCATTCGAACTTGCCAAGACCTCCTCTAAAGAAGGCTTCAAGAAAGACCACGTGGAAAGAGCACTGAGACAGACTAAGAGGTCTAGAAACGATAGTAGGTGGTTTCGTTCTGTAAAGTAGGATGAGAGCCTAGAGAAGCTGAGAAGAGATGATTATAAATGCTTAAAAAGATGCTGAAGAGTCAATTCTTCATAATGGCTAATATACACTTTAATAGAACTTTTGTCCTTCTCTGACTTGAAATCAGTTACGTGACTGGATTGCCTAGAGAGGTCATGGAGTCACCTCAGTGAATGTCCACCAGGTAGATCATTATCCAGCCTTCACTAAGCCTGGCTTGAAGCACAGAAGCTAGTGATTAGCTTACTGAGGTAATAACCCGTCCCACTTCTTAGGATTCTCTCTTTAAGTGCTTTTGCACCACACAGCTATGGAGACAACAACTCCTGCTCCACAGCTGCTGTAATTTCGAAGAGCTCTACTGAAAACAGATGTCATTCAGACTTGGAATAATCCCCTTGGAGTAGTTAGTAAGCTGATTAACAGAAATGTCACTATTCTGTTAGGATTTAATTTCGAAGCCGTGTACTATTTCTGTTATCTGTAAGGCAATATGAGGAAGCTGATGCAATGGCTGTACTGTGAGATATTTATACCATTCCATGTGAATGGTGACTCAAAACTCATTTGTGCCCGGAGCTGATTTGGTCATAAGAGTTGACTCCAAGCAGCTTTCACCAGAAGGCCAAACCAAGAAGGCATCCAGAGCTTTGAATCTATTATTGCAGCCACAAAACACATGTGGCTGCAATAACAGTGAGTTTTAACTAGCTGAGTTTTAACTAGTTGAAGCCACAGGCTAGATTCTTATTTGAAATCAGTACCAATTCACTGCAAGCAAGCCCAGCTGAAAGCCTGCCCCTTTAAATTCAGGCAACACAATCCATTACAGCCATGTTAGTGCTCTGTGAAGCTGGAGGAGAACTAATTGGATATTTAAAAAACTTCCAATTTTCTGTAAGGGGAACATATTCCATCTTCCAGTGATTGAGTCACTGGAGCTATGCTGGCATACACTAGCAGATGTTCTGGTTCTTTTTCTTTTGGGATACTCTTTGTGTATCAGGAACAAATGTTGCTCTATTCTGTTTCCCACTGTCTTTTCCTAGTGTATAAACTAGGTGAGAAGAGAGCATTAAACCAAATGTCTTTCTGTAGACAGTGTGATCCTCATTTGAGCCTCCCTTTTGTAATTCAGTATTCCAGGTACCAAGGGTTGCTGAGTTAGAGAAGAGAAGGAGGATAAATATCACTCCTTTCTCCCCTGGTTTCCTTGAAGAGAATGAGGGGATCACAGAACTTGCATAGAAAAACCCCTGCAAGCACAAATGATGTGGCTATAACAGTCTCACTCTGCACTGAGCCTGCTTCTGTTAGCATTGAAAAGGACTGAATGGATTATAATAATGGCTCTTTCCTCCATAACAAAGAGGGCAATTTGGCACAAATAAAAAGCACTGCCTGTGTAGAGAAGAATAGTTGATATGCTTGCTAGGAACATCACCCTATTCCCTTAGTATGAACATGAACATCAGGACACATCCTGGAAATACAGATAGCCTGTGAAAGCTGCAGGTACCATTGTACTTCCCATGGGACTGAAGGTGGGACACCGGCCTTCTACATGTGTATCAATCTGTGGGAGCACCACAGAGACATGTGCAGGAGATGCAAAAGGGAGTAACAACAAGGGCGCCTGGCCCCAGAGGAAGTTGAACAGAACATCAACAAAAAATCCAGCAACCCAGGAGATTTGCACTACTGGAATGCTGTTGAACTGAATGTCAGCCTGAGCAGGTTTCTTTTGCTTCTAAACACTAGGTTTGTTGAGAGGAAACACAGCAAAACTCTCCCAAGCCCATTCCTTATTGCTATGTATATAATGATGCTTTATGCACCCAGACCCTCCCTTCTCTTTGGAAAAGCTGAGCTCAGCTTCCCCTTCTCACAGCACATTGCAATTCATCTGTTTCACTGTAGACTCTGAGGGTGGAAGTAGCAGTGCTTTTCTTCTGGTGTTTTGTCTCCATGTTCTTCTTCTGGAAGCTGGCAGCTGTAAGTCTCTTCTCTGTGGTGTGACAGTTGTGGAGCCATTGGCTGCTTAGGGAAGATATGTTCCAGATCTGCAGTGAGAATAAGCAAAAGCACTTGCACATTCAAGAGGTCTTCATACATGACAGTTAGCTGCCCATTACCTTTATCAGTACAGTCCCTCTCTGAGGAAAGGACAAAGAAAAGATACAGGCCCAAAAATCAGAGTAAATATGTATTTACTCTATTTATTCAACTCAGTTTACTCCATTCCGGCACACTGATCACCACTGAAAAGCCACACACAAACCCACAATAGTGCACTTACCATCAGCTGCATGGTATTTTTCTTTCTTCAGTGACCATATACAGAAATGCAAGATGAAGGTCAGCAAGATGAGAACAAACAGAGCCACTGCAGTCAGGATGGCCAGGATGGTGGTAGAGAGAGAGTCAATTGTAATAGGACCTGCAAGTAAATGTATTTAACAAAAATTAAGAAGATTAATCTTTGCCCAGGTCAACAATTCTATCTATATTAATCCTTCAAGAAACACAACTGCTCTGGACAGTATCTATGCAGCAAGTCACCAACTGAAGCAGTGTAGAGGAAAGTTAAAAGCTCAAAGAAATCAAATCATTGTGAGAAAGTACCTTGTTCCAGCTCCTTAGGAAGCAGACCACATACTGCATTATGTGTACTGTTGCCTTGCTTGACTGTTAGAAACCCAGAGCTTTCACAACTAAAAGAAGAGAAAAAAAAGTCACATTTAGAATGTCCCTGCCTTGCCCTTCATTCCTCTCCAGCCTTTCTCTTGGCTCCCCCTTTCTTCCTTCCCTCTACTCTTTCTTTTTTGGCTTTTTATAGCAGTGCAGGTAAAGTTATGGCTGTTCCCCAACAAAATAACACTCCATTACAATTGCTTATATACATACTTTTTTAGTCCCTTCTTTCAAGTGATGCATGATGTTTTTGCATCACTTTGAGCTGGGCTTGGAAGCAAGCTGAATACACAGGAATTTGCCTTAAACTCTGCTTTGAGAGCAACAATTTATAGAGCCAAAGAAGAAAGACATACCATATATTGCTGAATTTAAAAACCTCAGTCACATCAGTAATCTCTTCTTAGATTACATTTTGTTTTCTAATTTAAGTATTAGAGAGTTTTATCATGCATATCTCTAAAGAGGAAAAGCACCACTAAATACATACTCAGTCCAGTTACGGCACCAGCCATTCTTCACATTAGAATAGGTTCCCATCTCACATGGTTTACATCTGAATGTGAAGTCTACATTGCCTATATGAAAAGAGAACAGGAATTATTAGTGGTCAGTGCCTTTATCAAAGATGGGGATGCAAGAGATTAGAGCACAACAATGCACTTCCTCTGTACTCTTTCTGCATTATGAATCAGCCCCCTGGAGAAAAACATAAGCAGTTCTTGTCATCTTTAAGTTTAGGAAATGTGTGAGCAGATCCCTTGCAGAACTGGTACAGAACAGTCTGATCTGACAACAGAGGGTGTAAAGATAAGAAGCAACACAGAGTAGAAGTCTTCTACTGACAGTTCTAGAAGGTTGGAAGCAATACTGAAGGTCTGAGCATGCAAGTCTCAAATTTAAGAAGGAAAGAGTTATAAAACAGGAAAGCAAGGGGTTTAGTCACAGAGAACACAGTATAAATGCCATTTCTCTGCATCACAAGCCCTTCCAAAAGCTGGTTGTAGTAAGTGAAGGAAGCTGCTGCTCAGCAGCCACTTATATTAAACTCTATATTTCAGAGTCTTTAGTGTTTCTTTAGTTACCAAGCTTCACCAGCTCCTCGCCCGCTGCACACTCAGGCAGTTTCTGGCAGTAGAGACATGCACTGTCAACACAGCTGTATCCCTGACGACATCTGCAGTCATGGTCCTGGGTATTTTGACATGTGCTGTTGTCTCCTGTGAAGAAGAAAGAAATTAAGATTTGTCTTTGTCATAGAGACCAGAAATTAACTCCAGCATTAGTCTTACTGGCTTGACACAGGTGAAGAGCTCCTTAGTGTACTGTGGTGGAAAAAGCAGGTACCAGAAAGGTGTGACTCTCATGCACAGTGGATAAAGTTTAGAGTACTCAAATTCAGCATCACTCAGATTCTTACACCTGGGTTATCTGACTTACCAGTGTAACCCTTCTCTCTCATCTGGAATACCAGCATAGGTCATGGTAGGCAGAAGTAAGGCAGCAGGTTTGCTTTACTACAGTGTTTAGATACTGTGAGATGAGGAGGGCACATTTACACATTAATTATCCATGCAGTCAGCTCTCAGAACACTGCCAGAGCTCTTCTCAGTTAGGCACAGCCATCTTAGAGGAGGGATGCCCAAAAGATCCTTGGTCAGTGAAGCTAGAGCTCCTTTTCCACGTCTTTCCTAACAACAGCAGCTGCTTCCTACAGTCTGTTGGCAGAAGTGGTCCTAAATCCAAGCTATAAAGCCAGCACCCTTCCTACCCTCTGTCCTTCTATTTCTAGAGGAGTTCTGTTATGACTTTTGCTTGCACTCAAAATATCATCTCTAATTCTGAGAGGTTCCTGGGTTCCTGAAAGCAAAGATTGATTGTATATACAGATCCCATCAGTAAACAGCATCAAGCATTCCTTCGGGCAGTTGGAGAACAGCTAAGGAAAAGTGCTGCTCAGACAGGAAGCTGTATAACCTTAAAGAAAAAAAAAAAACAGATGTAAATGCCAGCTAGTTCATTAGTGTGCTCAAAAACCCACACTGAGGAGCACAGAGCAACCAAAGACAGTTTCCTGAGGTGGGTGATGGAATGTACAGGGCCACCAGGGAACTGCCCACATCTTCCTATGCCAACTGGCCTCCTTTTACTGTCCTTTAAAACCTGATGAAGTTTGGCAACATGAAAACAGCTTGGGGCTGCTTCTCTCTGTGTATTGCCAGTGGGTGAGCCTGGTGTTGATCTCACCAAGCAATGACTTACTTCCCTCATGTTGGGTGACATTATCTGGGAAGGGAAGTACTCATGGGTCTCCATACTGAGGACCCTGTAGCTCTTCACCTATTTGTTGCTCATGGCCACAAATCCCGTGTGTCCACTCACTGCTTCCACAGAGAACTCAATGTCTTTGTTGGTTAAGGCAGATATATTGAAGCTACTAATAGGGGGGGATGCTGACTCCTACTTCATCATCAGTGAAAGATGTAACTTCTGAGCTGCTCCTGTTTGCTGACCTGCAGGACAACAGCATTACCCCACCAGCTAGAAAGGCTTCCAGCAACTTTGAGTTGGGACAAATGGAAAAGGAAAGAGCATTCCTTGCTGTAGGTCATGCAGCCCTAATCTGACTTAAAATTACAGGCAAGGGAGAACCCATGACCACCATCCACCACCATTCTAAGATCAGGCAGAGATACAAGTCAGAACAAGCTGTTGAAACTAATGATCACCTGAGACTTTGGCTGTGCATTTACTTCTGGGACACGCACAGGTCAGCAGAATAGAAGGATTGAAGTGGGATGCTTCCTACTCTTTAGGACCACAAGCTGCAAAGGGCGGCCTTACAGAGAGCAGCACTCCCTGTGTTCTTTCTGAAGTCTAAATTGCCCAAACATTGAAACCATGTTTGAATGGCTCAGATTCAGAGTTAGGTGAACTTCTTTCCTTGTGGGCAAAACCAGCCCACAGAAACTTAACTTCCAATTTCCCACTACAGAATAGCAAGTATAGGCACGTTTTAAATCTGAAACCTGAGTCCACTCTGAAGTTTATAGCTAAGGCACATTATGAATTTAGGGGGCAGAGGGAAGTCCTTGCCATTTTGTTTTGCATATACAGTTACTCAAGACACATCCACATCCACATTCCCCACATGCAATTACCTTGTTGACACAATACGGATGAGCAGAAAGAGGACAGGCACATCACTCCCTTACCTGTGTTCAAGATGCATTTGGGGCAGCATTTCTTTTCGCCTTTACTGATGACTCGCAGTTCACCATCACTGCACGTTGTTGCCAGAATTTGCTGTGTCCGCTGCCAGAGGCACATCAGCACCAGCAAGCAAGCTCGAACCTTGAGATGATCACTTGTCTGCTCAGCCATATCTTGAGCTATACAACCCAAAAGCACACAAGGATGAGCTCGTATCAGGACTTCCCTGCAAAAGCACTCTTCCCCCTGACACTGTGGGTAGACACTGTGCTTTTTGAGGCTGCACTCTTCCTGTTTCTTCAGGGGCGGGGAAAGATTTTGCTTGATGTCATCAAAGTCTTAAAAAAGCAGGGCTAAGCAACCATGCACCAAAGTCTCCATGAGGGGAGCAGCAGGTTAAGAGCAAGATGTAGCATCACATAATCCCATTTTCAAAGGATTTTGCAAGTTGATATACAACTGAAAATTAAAGCAAATTAAATCAATGTGTGAATGTCAGCACTCTCAGACCATTTCATTCTGACTTACAGTTCATAGAATGGTTTGGACTGGAAAGGACCTTGAAGGTCATCAGGCAGGGACACCTCCCACTAGAACAGGTTGCTCCAAGCCCTGTCCAGCCTGGCCTTGAACACTGCCAGGGATGGGGCAGCCACAGCTTCCAAATCAAATCTAATTCCTAATCCAGTTCCTGACCTCATGAATTTTGAAACATTCAGGGATTTAACTATGTAACTGTATCTATATATAAGTCTTTAAACTGAAAGAGCGGAGATTCAGATTAGATATTAGGAATAAATTCTTCCCTGTGAGAGTGGTGAGGCCCTGGCACAGATTGCCCAGAGAAACTGTGGCTGCCCCATCCCTCCTGATGCCTGAATTTCCTCATCTTTTCAAGTACAGCATTAGCAACAGATGAGTCCACGTCTATCAGAACGGACAAGGACAGTGTAGTCATTCCAGATAGAGGAATCTGCCATTCCTCCAAAGCTCAGAGATGTACATTAATAACTAGCACTGCCCAAATACCCAATATGAACATTGACCAGATTTCTGTTCAGTATCATGAACACAGCAACAGAGAAGGGAGCTCTAAAGGGCCGAAGGAGACAACTGGCAAGTGGCACACAAGGGAACTCTATGCAGGCACTTAGTGCATGTCATACCTGATACCTGATGTTTATCACAGTAGGAACTAACAATTTATTTCCTTCTGCCTTTTTTGAATCTTGTTTTTCTTCTGTCTCTGCATGTTTTCATTCTTGTTCAAGCATTACAGTCACACACAGATACTGCCAGATGATGGAACATTTACAGTCAGATCACAGATAATAGTTGTACATGCCAAGTCTAAATCTCTAAAGTCAGCAGTGACCTTTCAGAAACAACCTGACTATCTGGCTTTAAAATCTTTGGGGTTTTTCTAGAGCTAATCTTACCTGCCTCTGACGCAAGGTAGTGACATTTCATGCCAATCCTCTTCTTGTTCAGTCCTATGTGTGTGATGTATATCACTGCTGGCAGGTTCCATGCTGCTGCCTGTGTTCAACATTAGAATCCCAAGGGTTAAAAGGCCACTGAAAGCAATGTGGTCTTCAGGGTTGTTTGAATACATGTATCTTGAAGTGCCTTCTCCTTCGTATGGACAGGAAGACAGCAGAAAGAGAAGGCAAAGAAAAGAACATGGAGCTGAGGTGTTCAGAAATGGCTCAGGGTTCAGAGTCACCACTTATTACTAAAAAGGAGCACCCAAACTGTGTCTTTGAAGAAAGACTCTGCAAGGGGTTGTACTGGCATTTGAACCAAGGGTCGCTTCCATGCCAAGCTCTAGTTCTTCAGTTTTGGGTGAGAAGGTCTTAAGCTTTTATAACTGTCTCCAATAAATGAGCCT
This sequence comes from Lathamus discolor, assembly GCF_037157495.1. Taxonomy (NCBI): domain Eukaryota; kingdom Metazoa; phylum Chordata; class Aves; order Psittaciformes; family Psittacidae; genus Lathamus; species Lathamus discolor. The sequence goes on along the minus strand of NC_088899.1, from coordinate 8,473,972 downwards.
CAGAGTTCTGAGCATGCAGCCTCACCGTATCAAGAGACCTGGAGAAGATGGGTTTCTTCTCCTTCCTTCAGCAAAGGAAGAGAAGCACAGAGCCACCCCAAACACAGAAGAAAGGACTATCTTCCAGCCATACCTGCCCTTATCCATACAAAGCTCAGAACAAATCAAGGCTGAAACATAACACACTGCGATGGAACAGAATAAAAGATGTTACAGATCTCCTAAACCCCTTCTTCCTTCCTCTGGCCTCCACACAGAAGCACTTCTAGTGTTAGGAATGAGATCTGAAGGAAGAACCAGTGGATTCTTCCATCCAGTGGAGTGCACCAATGTGGCAGCTTGCACCTCTGCCTTCAGAGTACAAACTCCTACAAATATCCGCAGAACAGGCTTCGTATTCTACTTTTGCCCACCTTAACAACATCCAGTTGTGAGCTGAACATCATGCACATCACCTCATTTCGGTTCCCTTTTTGCTTGGAGCAACTGAAGCCATCAGTTTCTCTGTCCCAATTACCAACCTTCTGAAAAGAACAAAATAAGGTCAAAAAGAGCATAATCACTTCCCAAAACAGATCATTAGTTCACTCAAGTCCAGTGGCTTTACTGACACTCCTCAGACTCAATGTCATTCATGAGAGAGCTTTGTTGCCAGGGAGAGGATTTGGTTTCCTGACACTCAGATTTTGCTGATTACCCATAATGGGTGACCAAAGGAGCCATGCAGTTCTACTAGCAAGAGGTTCACATGAATTCTGTGTAATTTCTGAATGACTAATGAAATTTGGTAAACTGATGTATAAACTGCCTTGTAAGCTCCAGCTTGCAAATCATTTTCACCCTGCTTACAGAAGACTCCATTGATAGCTACAAGATTCATGTTCTGTTGTACAAAACTTGTCTATGTTCTTGAGAAACAACTGTCACTCAATCTTTACTTAAAAGATTACTCAATCTTTACCATGACACCTAGAAGAGTTACACACCATGATCTGCCACAGCAGGGGTGCAGTTTGGTACTACAACAGGCACATGGCAAGGCTGGTACATGAGGGCACCAGCTGTCTTGAAGGATACCATATAAGTAGTGTCAGCTCACATAGGACTATCAAAAGATTGGGGTAAAAAAACCCCTTAAGGACAAATGATTTATCTGCAGCCTGAAACTAAAAGACAAAGTTGTTGTGTTCCTTCCAGCTCTGCTGACATTTAGGCCAGACTTGAGGTTTTGCAGTGAGTAGGACTGCCTACCCTGTGGGTCCATAGAGTATTTGCAGTCCCTCGACCTGCCCTCTTGGCACACAGGGAGAATTACTGCCCTGCAAACCTGACACAGGTATGTCTGGGGCCGCAACAGTCAAAACAACATGGCAAAGACATAGGTCATTCATGCAGTGCCACACGTGGGCTCCCAAGGCAAGTCATTCTCACTGTGAAACTGAGGGCTTTGCAAGGAGGCCTGGATCCTTCTCCAAGCAGTGCTAAGGATGCTGCACCATGCACTTGGCAGCTCTGCCTTGGTCTGTTGAATGAGGCTCAGTCACCTATTAGCTGTTTGCAGACCTTGGCTGCCAAAATGGTGACTCCTCGCAGACAACCCCAGTGGCACAGGGGCCAGGCAGCAGCATAACTGACGTTTCAGAGATGGGAACCAAACAAGACAAAGGCAAAACCACCAACTCCCTGACGCTACCAACCTGTGTATTTCCTTGCCAGCTTCACACCAGGCATGATGCCTGTCAGTGGCTGTGACCTTTCTAAGTCTCTCATGGCAAATCTGAGTCACTTTGATGCGCTTCTAAGCCATAGGAGAATGTCAAGAGAAAATGCAGGAGATGAAAGACCTGGGCTAGTCACAGTAGAGGAAATTTGTCATGTATTTGCAGAGGAAAACCAAAAAAACCAAAAAAGACCAAGGAGGAAATGAACATAAAAAGCACAAACTTACAGACCTGTGGTTTGTCTTTTTAACTGTAATAACTACTGAAACATGAAATAACTACCATACATACAGCCTGAAAGGAGTGTTCAAGAACTCCAGACCTGGCTCATTTATGTATTTTTCCCCACTATGGCTCTCAAATACCATCTGCATCAAATACCATCTTAATCCTTCTCCAAAACTGAATGCAGCAAAGCAATAAGTAAACCAAACCCCCATGTTGAACAAATAGCCTTTTTAAAACTCCAGCCAGCCATATATGATAGCCTCACAGGCAAGAGAAAAAATAGTGTAGATAGAAATCCTGAAGACTATAGCGGTTGGGGTTTTAGTTTGGTTTTCCTCCAATTTCATTGTGGCCATCTGACCTAACCTCTGTCTCTATGTAATTCTAAGGAGATAGTGTAAAGGGCTGGCCCTGTGGCCTCTAAACTCATAGCTAGTGCAGTTGAAAAGAAGTTATTCAGGAAATAGAGTTATTTCTCTATTACGCCAAAATCAGGTGCTATCCTCACCCAGAAATACAAAAGGAATTATCAGTCAGTTTTACAGATGGTTCTTAAAACCATCAGTGGCCCAAATTTGTCAACAACATCCATGTAGACAGTTTGACTTGTGCTTAAGTGACCTCCTGAATCAGGCTCTGCGGCAACCAAGATGCATTTAATTCACATACCACCAAGTATTCACATTGCCAGCACAGGTCACAGTAAAACCAGAGTTACCATTGGTTTGCAGAATAAAAGAACTGACACCTCAAGCTTACTGCACTACACTGCAAAACATAGCCAGTACAGCCCTATCTTTATCAGCTTAGATGAAGCTGCACAACTTTGACTGTGTCTCTCTCAAGTGCCTGAAAAAGGGGAAATCTGAATGGTTCAAAAATAGGAACTTACTTCATGACACGGGCACATACCTTTGAGAGGGGAAAGTTTCATTTCTGGCAAGTAGGAAGACAAGTGTGGGCAGAAAGCAGCACCCTGCTGTTCAAGATTCTCTGCCTATTTTTAACTACTTCCTGCCATTTTAGGGAGAATTGGAACAAACTCCAAGCAAGTTTTGCACAGAATAACAAGTCTGAGCATAACAATTAAATCAACACTGTTATTCCTTTATTTAGGGTGAAATATCTACATTAGTTTAAACCTGCAATCTACCAGCACCCACATACTCAAAAATAATTAAATCGTAAATGCCTCCAAATCCTATCAAGTGTTATTATGATTTAACTCTTCTGACAGGATTATACATCCTGGCACAGGGACTGGATGCAGTTCTACAGCAGCACAGCCTCACTCCCAGTAGCACAAAAGCCAGTAATTCCAGCCTGGAGTGACTTGCTGTCACAGGATCAAGCCACGCTGCACTGTCTGCCCATTTCCCAAAGGCTGATGAGCAAATGCAATGTGTCTCAGCTAACCTCCCTCTGCTGCACTCTTCCAGGGCCGGTAACGGTTCCCTCTTCAGCCAGAGGGAACCCGTGCCCTGGTTTGCAGGAAATCTCCCCATTTCCTGATGAGGCGGGTAGGGAGGCACAAGAACACAGTGCACTCAGACATCTTCCTGTGCAGCTGAGCCAGAGGGTAGGAAACAAGTCAGACGCTTGGAATGAGCTGATAAGCCCACACCACAGAGGAGCTCTGCTACCAACAGCTCATCTGTTCCTGTGGGCTGCATTTTCATCATATAACCCACAGCCTCAGGTGGCTCAGTAGTTATCTGCACCTTGCTCACTTACGAGCATAACATGAGCTTTATGATCTCTGAAGTGCAGCCTGCAAACCTGATAAGCATCATTTCTGAGAATGTGCTGGGTGTTCCCTGGAATGCATCTCTCCAATTTATCCACTGCACATTGCCATCCAACTCACCGCAAGACGACAGCATTAAGGATACAACACACTTTCAAAGATCTCTGCATTCACAACAGGGGCTCTGTGTTACGAAGGGGCTGAGCATTATCGTCTTGAACATCCCAGCAACATTCAGCTCTGCCACCTGGCCAGATTACAGAGAAAACCACTACATACAGCATCCTAAAGGCAGTGTGGAACTCAAACCCCGCTAAGCCACTGAACTGACTTGCACACACCAGAATTATACACAGTGTAGTAACTTTTTGCTCATTTGTACTCTCCAATCATACACAAACATGCACTTCTAGGTGGTACTACAGTTTATTTCAAGAAGTCACTATCACACTTTGTATACAATACAAATGTTTATATACATTGTATATGCACTTCAAAATAGGAAATCATTGCTAAATATACCATATGTATAACATATAACACATATGTTTAACAACATGTTTGCAGACACCGGTTGTATTCTTCAATGCATTTTCTGCTGCATATTTTGGCATATGCTTTGGTCCTATGTATATAAAATACCTGTATTCAATGAGTACTCCGCCTTTCCTCCTATTTCGAACGAGTTTCCGCTATTAATGTTCTCATCAAAAATTACCATTCCCTTTGCCTTCTGGCGATCCACATATTCTACTTTATACACACATGAAGATCTCCATGGAGATTTCCAAACACCTAGAGATCTGGAGCTACTTGGTGATCATGAATAATTCCATTTGTTGGGATGACAGTGAGAATGCTGCTCAATATGTTAACATGACATTTTCTCAATGGGTGTTTGAAGAAATGCAGGGAAGAAGTGGCATTGAGCAACCATCTCTCAATAGTCACTCAACAGCTAGCACCAGGATTGTAGTGCTACTCCACTTGACCAAGAAGAAATAACCTGAAGAAATGGAAGCAAAAAGGAAGCTGGCTAGGTTCATCAGGGGAGATTCTCCACCTAACGTAAGGAAAGTTCATTTGAGAACCAAACTGAAACACTGCAGATACCTGTACTGAGAAAAGAGAGACAGGTTCTGCTTAAGCATCTCAGAGCTGTAAGACAAGACATAAAGTCATAAGGCAGGTCTTTGGCTTTCCCTGTTTTCTGTCTGCTCAAGGATCAGCTCTTACAGCTTCCTCAATACTTTATTCAATTCAAAGATAATTCCTTATCCTTATATACAGAACTGGCTAGAAACGCACAGAGGACTATAGCCAGTCAGTCCTGGCAATAGGGATGCTGTGCACAGGATCTACCCAAGAGAAAGAATCACATCATTCCACCAAGAACAGCTACTCCCATGGCTCCTAACACCAAAGGGGCAGTCAACGAGCTCCAGAGGAACTAAAGTACAACTAAACAGCTACACCCCCTCCACATCCAGCCACAGAACACTCACACATCATGTGTTACTACAATCCATCGGCTCAGAAACACAGGAAACAGTAACGGAACGTGGAGTCAGTTTTTGATGAGACTAGAATTGAAGTCAATTTGTTCTTCCTGGATAGGAAGTCGAAAGCTGTTTTCTTCTGAAAGACAGGTAATAAAACATAAAATACAATAAATAAACGTACAGAGCAGAAAGGGCAGGAAAAGAGAAGCCAGGGACTTTCCTAGTTTCATGGATGATAAGGCACCTACAGATGACATTTGGGTCAGTGCTTGTCTTTCCAGTCAGGGCTAGGAAACATCAAGTGTCCGGAACAGTGAAAATACACTTTACCATTACTCTCTGAATGGAACATGAGGCAGCTGTGGGATGACTCAAGAGCTAAACTGCTGCTTGGTTCTGAATATAGAGGTCAACTCATCTCAATCAAACCTTTTTTCTGTTTGCAGGAGATACTTTAAGACAGTTCGCTTTTATGTTGGCAAAAGATTTCACAATACACTCTTCTACAGTCTGTTTATTCTGGATCCTCTCTGTACTGAATAGAATTTCCTGCACAAAATCATTACACCATTTTTGCAGGGACTAAGGGCTAGCTTAGAAAGCTGGGAAGAGTTAAAAACAGAGAGAGAATCCTTCTGCATGACATCGAGCAAGGGAATCCGTGCTCTATAAAAATACAAATTTGAAGCACTTTAACATTCAGTGCGTAAGGACTACATAGAGGATCAACTACTGTTGAATGTCACTGTGCTACTTGGCCAGGTAGACTTCATTATGACTGAAGCAATCAGCTAAGTTCAAACAGAGGGCCCTGATTATTCTCCTTCCTATACATTTTTCCACATAAAAAACCCCTCACCTTTATGGTTGTTTCTATGAGGCCTCCTCTTGGTCTCCTTTTTGGCTGCTTGGATAATCAACAGCAGGATGGACATTCCACTCACCATGAGCAATATCATACAAATAAGGATAAGTGATACAGACCCTGTAAGAAAAACAGAAGAACAACACACTAAGAAAGATTCATGGCTCTAACTGGAGTTTCCATGGCTTACCAGATTCAAAAGGAACCTAGATGCCCAGAAGTACCCCTGAAGCACACAGCCTACACAAAATCCCAGCTGCCAAGCTGACTGGAAAGTAACATGAAAACCTGTGCGTGTCTCACTGAAGACTGTATAAAATACAGATATAGCTTCTAAGAGTGTGGTTTTATTTCCATTAAATTCCTGGCAAGCTCTAGTAATAAACAGAGAGACTACACTTGGTCATTCCCTCTCCTTACCCCAGTTAGTCTCCATGGGGCTGTTTGTATCTGAACAAATGGAAGGAATCAGGCTGGGTCTGGATGGTGAGAACACTGCAGTTGATGTATTATTCTTGTGCTGTGTGGTGGAAAGGTTCAAAGCAGGTGTTGTACTCTGAGAGGTAGTTGCCTGTGTGACCTGGCTGCTGCAAACAGCATCATCTGTTGTTGTCCCTGGTCGAAGAGTCTTTTTCCCAAGAAGGCTGCAGCTAAAGATGTAAAATAAATCAGTGTAATTTTCAAACAGTTGCAGTAATGATTTTAATGCAGGTTTTCTCCACACACCATGACTTGGGCATCAACTGCTATAGAAGTAAACTGAAAGTAAGCATAAAATAAAATAACAAAAAAAGAAAAAAACAACAAAAAAACCTCTGAACACGCTGGATCAGTGATACATACTTGGTCCAAGGTTGACACTTCTCATAACCCCCTATGGAATAAGACCCCTCAGGACATGGTAAGCATTCTAGAAAAAAAAGAGGCAGAATTTGAAGTCAGTTAGCAACATAGATTGTATGACAGCTACACAGTAACTATACTAACAGCTTATACTAGTAGTCTAGCTTACAGACCAGACCCAAGAAAACCCACATAGCCTCTAAAATCCATAGCCACTGAGTCAGAAGTATCATAACACGCTCAGTGGTTCATTTTAGTCTGCAATGGGCAAGGTTTCCTTTTCTCTCTACTGACTGATTATGGATATTAACAAGGAGAGCATTAAGATTTCTGACAGCTCAGGAATCACAGAGCAACAGTCTGCACAACCACCCTGCGGTAACACTCGTGTGGAGATACCAATGAGACAAATGACAACAGCTTTTACATTAGAAAAAACAACCTTCTTATCTTAAGTGGGAGCAAGAGTTTGGAGTCTGACACACCACTAACTTACCATGCCTCAGTTTGTTTCTGGCATCTGGCATATAACCTGCCACACACTTGCAAATTCTGTCAGAGGTCTTCTCACACTTCTTCACTTCCACACTCCCCTTTCCTAGCAACAATGGATTAAAGGGCCAAGTGAGAAACAAGAAGTTAAGGAATTAAATAACAGAATTATTCAGTGTCTATCTGTTGTGTGCAGAAACAACTGCAGAGAATAGTTTATTAACAATTCTGAAGACACCAGTTTTCAGGCAGTACAAGCCTGCTTCTCTCAGAAGGCTCAACCATCAGCTATTGAAACAATAACCCAGTTCCGGACTCGGCTATCTCAAGTGACAGGCTTTATGGCATCATAAGCCTTTGAGGAGCATGCAAAGAAAAGAAAGCATAGGAAGACCTGATTGCTTCCCCAAAACCCAAAATCAAGTGCCCACTATAAGCTGACTTACTAGTGTTGCAGACTGTACAAACACGGCAGAACTCGAGATTGTGCTCACGACTGAAGTATTCGTCTTTACAGGGGACACAGACTGTGTCTGTTGTTGAAGTGCAGCGCTGGCTCATTTCTTCACCTAAAACAAGAACAAGGAAGCACTGATTACTAGCTAAAGGAAACCCTCTTCGTTTTCACGCATTAGAATGGAAGAGTGCCCAGAAAGTAACAGTTCCACTTACAACTCTGGCTGAAAACATCCAACAGATTTAGATAGGCTGGAATCCCCCAAAGTTCTGACCCATTGCATCACTGCTAATTAAGCAGCTAAAAGGGGCTAGAAGGGCCTGATGACAGGGTTTTAGCATAGAAATATGTCTGATCTCCAATGTAATACAATGGCTTTACGACAGACCCTACCTTCCCTTGCAAGATAAATCATGCAATTCAACCCAAAGTAATCCCAAACAGGTACAGAAGATGGCAATGGACTGCTCAGGTTTGCAGTTAAAATTCATTAGCGAAGCAGCCAAGAATAAATGGTTGGAGAATCTCCTGCTGACATTCTGAAAGCCCATTAGGCACAAAAGAATGTGGTTATATTTTAATCTGTATTGGCACCTAACAATATCAAAGATGTTACTAGCTCCATTTCATGAACAGCAAGACACAATGCAAAGCATTTGTTACCATTCCAGACAGTATGTGTGTATCATAAGAGACATATAGAAATGAGCTCTGAGAGCTTGCACCAACGAATTCCAACCTGAATGATACTCAGTACTCACACAGAGGTTCAGATTAATGTGCTAGGATGACAAGGTCTGCGTGCCCAAACTGAAAAGCAAGTTACCAGTGGACTTTGGAAAAGGTGTCAAGTATGCTCCTTCTATCTCACTAGCTTCTCTCCATGCAGGAATGACAGACAGCTTTAATTACTTGGGGTTTTACAGTTGAGTTTAAATACATCCTTATTCTCACAGACCTTTCCTTTCATTTTGGTTCTCCACTTCCCCATTCTGCAGGTAACAATGAGCATCAAGTCTCTTGCTCCCTCTAATTTTCTCCGTGTTTTAGTGAGTACTATCAGTGGCAAAACGCAGGAGGTTTTTAGTGACTACAATATATGTAATACACTTCTATATCTTTATTCTCTACACGATCTATAAAGACAAGTTTCCCCAACAGCAGCAGATTTGCCAACAGACACGATCTACGCTCCCTCCTAGGGTACATGTACCCTTCTTTTAATACAGTCACCACTGACAGTACTACAAGTAATCCCTTCTGTTAAGGGGACTGTCCCCCAAAAGCAGTATTACCTGCTAACTGTTGTCACTCTTCATCACCAAGTAATTTCTATAATGAAATTCCAACTATTACAGTATTTGAGGTTTGATATTTTGCATTTGTGCTTAATATTGCACTGCCTTCAGAGATACTCAGATTGTGGGGAAATACCATGCAAACCCCAAAATTCAGCCTCATTCAGTTTCTACAAGAAAGGAAGCTCACATTTCCTGTCAAGTTATGTTTTCATAATCTCTGCTATGAATCAAGCGTATTTTTTCCCTTGAAAACCCACCAAGTCTTATGTAGCATAAACTCTGCTTCAAAAACATCTGCAGCAACAGAATTAACTACCTAAAGTTCTCCATTAAACAAGATTTCTGAGCTTCTCTATGCAATAGGTAGAAGACAGTAACAGAAATGCTTTTGATAGCATTTACATAAAACATGAACATCTTTTCTCAGCTAATAATCCCACAATAAAACACACCAGACTGACACATTAAGGAAGCAGTCACACAAAAGAAGTTAAAGAACATGCAGCTCTTCCAAAGGGGGTTCCTAAATTTTGTATGTTACGGAAATAATCTTTGTCAGTCTAGACTGATTGAAAGTCTCCTCATCAAACGCTTTTTCTCCATGCTATGCTTCCTATATCTGAATGATATTTCCGTCAAGCTGTATTTTATTAACTGATAGCTATTATATTAAGCAAGTATAAGCAACATCCAGTGAAAATCACTTACCAGGGGCACACTCCTTGCAGCATTTGTCACGAAAAGGATACTGATGTTCTTTGCATTTCAATCCCAAGCAGTGGCTAACAGTGACTGCCAGCAGCAAGAACCAAACAGTAGAAAAACGGGAGTAAAATCTTACAGCTCCCATAATACTGTTGTCCCAGCTAAATTCTGATAGCTGCAAACTCTTGGAGAAGAGATTCTAACCCACTAGTGATCAGAACAAGTTCATATGTCAGTTGCTCGGAAATTCCCAGCTTGTTCCACGCCCCCATCCTTTTTCCCACTCCCACCCCTCCCCTTAACTATTTTTGGCAGTTCACGACTAAAATATGCATAGGCAAAAAAGACAATACAGTGAATAGCATCTGGAAAGAGTTTCTATTTGTAGCTTTAAAACACAGAGCCTTCAGCCAGGTACATACCCCTCTATGTAGAACAGAATTAAACACAGGCCTTGAATGCCAGGAGAGCTGAAGAGATGATCCATGTGACTGTAAAGAGGAGTATTAAAGCAATACAGAGGTAATGCCTGAAAACCTTCACGGATGAAAGCCATAGGTAAAATGAAACAGAGCCCACATGGGCTTCCTCCTTAAAAGGCAAAGCACAGATTTGCTCCCCTCGCTCTCACACTTAACAGTAGACCCGTAACTTTCACTGCTGCATAAAAAACCAGCTTTGTTAATACCCTGTTGTTTCTCTTCTCGGGAAGAGTGTGGAATCACAAACTGTCAGTCATCTTGATACTGCCCTCAGGAGCTAGCAAAAGCTACAAAGAAGCATTTACAGTCTCCTTTTCAACTCAGTATCAGACACCCTGCATTGCCACTACAGAAAAGGAAGCTCCAACCCCAAAACAGAGACTTTTGGAATCGGAGACACTATTTCCTCCCATGGAATTAAAGGCTCCAGCAGAGGCGTGCTGTATGACAGCAAAGGGTGCCATATTCACTTACCAGCTGCTTCTGATGTCTATTTTGTTCCACAGAAGCATGTTAACTCTGGAATACAAACCGCAGGCAGACTCTCCATCCAGCTGTGCAAGCCAGCAACAGGCTAGCAAAGGAGCACTCTGGCAATGCAGTCCTGCCCTCACCTACCACAAGCACATGGAGAAAGTAGTGATCACACTTGGAACTAGGGGTTTTAATCTTTCCAGGCTCACTATTAGAATTTTACTCATTTGATCTTATTGATCTCAGATCTGAATTTTAGGTCTTCTAGTTCTAAGAGACCTGAGCAACTTCTATGAAAAGGCCCATGTTAACAAGACATCCTGCAGTGATCAAAGATGGTTTATTTACAGCAGTTAAACACAGACAGACCCACTCTTCCCACTGCAGGATTACACTCAATGCCATTTAAGTGGGTTTATACCTCATTACTCAAATCATTCCTTCAGAAATATTCAACCAGATTTCCTCCCCCAACAATTTTTCAGACTTTACCTGGTGAATAATTACTGACTTACTGAATTAGAACCTGAAAATGCAAACTGCTATGATGTTCATAAACAAGGTAAGGTTAAAAACTTGTGCACATTTAAACTGAAAGCTCCAAAAACACTAGAGCAGTCATGATGAAGCATTGATATTTTTGTTACGGATACTTAAATACAAATTAAATGCTCATTTAATAAATCCATCTTCAGAATTCAACCTTTATGTATGGCATCATTAAGTGTTACGAGGCTTGATTTTGCCAGATCCCCTTATGTGGCAGTATTATTCAAGTAAATAAGACAGGGAGAGAACACAGTGATTATCGCACAGCATTTCACATCTAGCACACTCCTTGGTTGGATTTTCACCAAAGCAAACTAACCCCTCCCAAATGCTGCCTGGCATTCCCACGGGGATCACGTGTACCACAGGCTGCTCTCAAAAGACAGCCCTGATGCACCTAGTTGGGTTGTAGAAAAGAGCGTCATAGTAGTGACTTGAGCCATGGTATGGGTCAGAAATAAGACCCTTTTCTGCTTTTATTTAATGTAAGTGTATAATTTTTTACTATAGATACTTATTCTAGCTATTCTATACAAGCTTAAAGATGAAATTAAATCCATGAGATCATAGCCCTCACATACCAAGTCCCATTAAGAGTAGGCAGATTATCTTTCTTCATGTACACAGGCAAAGAGCATGAAACTCAAAAGCACTCCTTAATAAAAGGCTTTAAAGAGAAAGCCACTGGATTCCTTAGGGATTATAGGCAAGTAAGTATGTTCCAACAGGAAAGGACCCACCACAATCTGAGAAAGACTGAGTGCATATAAAATACTTGAAGGTTCTTTAAAAACAAGTCTATAGACAACCTGGAATAGTCTGAATTTCTAAGACAGCAATAAATTTCATGTACCTCCAAATCTCACCATGCAGTCCACTTTATCCTTACAGCTGTTAATTAAGATGTGATCCTGATTTCTGGCAGAGAAAAATAAAACACGTTAAGGTGCAGAACTCCATGCATACACTAAGAATGGGGGGGGGGGTTGGCAGCTATTCCTCAAGTTTCACATTTATCAGCTGCAACAACACTACATACTTCAGTATTTTTGCAGTTGCTAGCTAAATACTGTAGTACCTTGTATTTTCCAAGGGGTTCCAGGCTCATATTATCAGAAGATTGAGACTGTGTATGAATCTTTGCCTCTACTGACAGTTAAAGTTCCTCCTATTTCAGCTGCAAACTGGAACTTGATTTCTGAGCAGCGTGACAAGACAGAACTTGTCCATTCAAATTATATCTAACTAATTGAATTGTACAAACAACTATAACACAAGGACGCAGCCCAGACATTTATACAATTATCAACCAATATTGCTAAAACCTTTGTCTTGACTAGATTGTGAACAAAACACTCACAAAATTATGTTCACAAGTTTCATTTTGTTTAGTTTGAAGTGCAGGTCACTGTGTATTTTAACTAAGGCTTTATAAATAACAGCAAAGCAAAAGCTAGACCTTTTGCCAGTCAATCTAAACCAGCCCTCCCTATGATTTGTATTAAGCATCACATTTTTAGACATGGTTTGTCTATATGAAAATCTCACTAACCTGCAATCAAGTGCATGTGGAGCGCTGGTAACAGAAGTGGACGGGAGCAGAGGCTGACTTACATGGCAGATGCTCTGAGCTCATTTTAACATGAGGTTATCAGCTGAAGTTATCCCATTTATCCAATCTTACAGTTCTTTCAAAAGTCTTATTTTGTACTCTGGAGAATTCCAGTTTTTCCTACTCACTGACAAACCTAAACCCAGCAACATTTCCAAAGCACAGAGAAAAGTATTTAATGAGAAAAAGATAGAAGTATATAAAAAGACTCTGATACAAGCCATTTCACAAAAATAACAAAAAAAATCCAATTAAAAAAAAGAGAGAGGGAATAGTGAAACAGAAACAGACAGCAATACTTGTATTTACATTATATTAAGAGAATAAATTTAATCAAATATAACATCTCACTTGGATTTTCAGGCAACCCTTCCAAAAGAGGGGTTGTTACAGTAACGATGGAACCAGAGTAAAAATACATTTTCTGTTTTAGACAGTAGTGGATATGACCCTTGTGTTGCAAGATGCTTTCAGAGACTACCCAAAACCAGACAGATTAAAAAGCTTCCCAAGCGCTGACTGTACATTGCTCTGGCAGGAGCAGTTCAAAAGCAAAGCCTGTATTTCTGCCAGCTTCATCATTCACGAGTTCATCAGCATCATTCATTTGGACAGAGGCAAGTAAGTTTAGTAGGTTTAAAAATTAATTCCAGTTAAGTAGTAACCATACACCTAAGGGAATCCTACTGCTCTCTCCAACATCTTTAAGTCCACAAAGAAACCTTCCACATTGCTTGATTTTAGAATGAAACTTGATTTTTAAAGACATAAGCCGTTTTCCCACATTCCCAGTGTAGTCACAAACTCAAATCCTGCCACACTATAAAACCAATTTTCCTTTTCAACCAGAAGCAGAAGAGCTTCTGTCCAACATTTAAAGTAAGTTCTTCCCCACAGCTCCTAGAAATAGCTTAGCAATGGAGGGAGAACTTATTAAAAAGTATTAAATCCTCAACAATACGTAAGTAGGTTGAGACACACTGAGAAAAATCCTAGCAAATCAGTGTACACATAGATGCTCTCAGACATGGACACGGGGTCAGAACACACATGTGAACCACAATTGCCTTTACCAAAGCCAGCATCTCTCAGTGTTATTTGTGATTTCCATGGATCAGCAGCTATGAGGGCAACAAGAAGAGTTAAATATTTAAGCCTCCACCAAACATGATTAACCAAAAGCAGCTGAAACTTCAGCTGGATTAACTGTACAAACCAGGGTGAACTCATGTAGTCCAGGACCTGCCTCATCGTTTATGGACAGATTTTCTTCCCTCATACCGAAGGCAACAGCGCTGTAGATCTTATGTACAGACAGACTATGTTTTAGTCTAGGACAACACACTGTAGGCATATAACACAGATAGCAGCAAAGTAACTTTCTGTCTGTTTGGGAGTTGGATTTCTTTTCTTTTTTTCCTGTGGTTTTATTTTTTTGAAAACAAGAAAGTGCTTCAGAGCTCTGGAAAAGTGAGCAGGATCAGAACTCCTCATGGACATTACGTGCATAGTCCATAAGCTTGCTGCCTGTGAAGTACTCGCTGTATTTCAGGATCTCTTCCAGCTCTAAGTGATGGTTTTGATTTTCATCTGCTACTGCTATCATTTGCTTTGCTTCATTTAGGGCATTGTATTCATTCATAGGATCCATATATTCCTAAAACAAATAAGAAAATGAGTGTCAATGACTAAGCACACATTCCTACACATCAGAATGATGAACCTTAGCTCTAGATAAGCTTCAGCAATTATGAGACCAACTAAGCCATCCCAAAGTGAACATAAGTCATGGAAAAAAGCGGTAGCTCAGCTTTTCAACGGACATACTTCTATTCTCTTTGCTATTTTTCCATTCATTGCTCCCTTGGCTGTTCTAACAGAAATCCAGATTTTCTCACACCTTATGTCAGTGTATAAAATAAAAATATCTTTGATGTACTGGTTGCAAACTGAACTATCAAATCTGGTGGGGTTTTGTGAAGAAATGCCAATTCAAAATGAAAAAGTGGCACACTATTGATCTGTATGACCAATACAGATGTATTTTCTTGTTTCTTACATAGGTTTTTAGAATGATGTTGGATTTAAAATTGTCTTGCTTCATTTTAAACCTGCAGGCAGACATTCTGAGGTCAAGCCTCAGAAACAAAGCATTCTGCTCCTTTACCTAACCTGAAACAGATGAATAGTTTCCAAGCAGTGCACTTTAGCTCATGATGTAAAAGACGTAAGATCATCTTCAGTTCTTTCCAGACGTGACATATGTTAAGAGCATGTGTCTATGTGCATACACGTATAAAAAGACTTCACAGATAAAACGGCTATTTTTAGAAGAAAATTATCTATTAAAAGGTTATTAACATTGTCTATGTTACAAAATAACTGTTTATCCATACTAGCACTATGTTCATACCCACATTATTTGCATCCTGAGCTTATGACCTTCAACATTCACCCTGTCTCAGGGAGAAGACAAACATTTGAGAGGTTCTCCTTTCACCTGCCTATGCTGCAGTATGAATTCTGCTACTCAAAGTACATTCCTGCAGCCAGAAAGGGAAAAAAGCCAGAAGTGAACCATGAACCTCTTCCATTGGCCACAAAACTGCCACAACTACAGGGTGCAAAGTATTCTGTGTTGTTTCATAGACTCTTCTGCAGACAGAATTAATAGAAGAAGGGGTTTTAAAAAAGAAAAACACTCTGAAAAAGATCTCTGCTGTTTTCTAGGCTCCTGGGCCCCAAGGTTTGCTGGTCACTGGGGCTTTTCTGGTTTATTTTGGGGTTGTTTTCTTTAATACATAAGTTGCAGTTACTCCTTTTGCAACTGAAAGTATGACTCACTGCCCATTAACCAGGGCACCTAATGAAGGTTGTGACTTGCTTTCATATGCTCCATACCCATAGAAGTGTCTCTGTGACAAAAAAACCCTAAAAGCATACCTGTGAATAACAGTTAGGATAGGAAAACTTCCCCTCCGCTGGAGGGGAACAAAAAGTGTAACACTATCTGCAAGCAATCCAAAGTAGCAGTAGACACACACACACTGTACCGTTAATTCAAAACCTTGTTATTGGTTTTAAAAGCAGTAGAACTGTTTGAGGAAGACTTACCTCCAGCTCTTCCATTGTAACAATACCATCGTGGTTAGCATCAATCACCTCCTCAAATTCCTTTCGCCTATCTTTTACCCAGTCATCATCAACATCTTGAGCTTGCTGGTTCTCTACAGTACCAACAGGCAACGAAATGAACTCTGAAAGGGTGAGTTTCTTATCTCCGTCTTGATCTACAACAGAAGGACAGAGGAAGTGAAAAGTGTCTGCTGAATGCCCACTAAAATGAGAAATTCCTTCCTGTCTGAGATGTCACTGGTACACTCTGCCTGGTTCCAGCAGTCCACAACCCTGACTGTAGCAGAGAATAGTTACCATTTATAGCTTTGGATTGCCAAAACCTCTCTGCATTATGGTACACATACAATGTTTTAGAAGGCTAAAAAACATATGAACATACGAATCAGTAGAGGTTTTCTGGACCTGAAGGACACACCAGGTGGCAAGTTAAGCCTTTTTCTTTTTTAATCTACAATCTACCCAACAGGCATTTCTTGCAGCTGTATCCAGTCTCCCCTCGTATTAACATTCACACAAATTACCCCTCACAAATGACTGTACTGAAGTTGTTTTGGCTGTGTGCTTCACATACGTATCACTGGAAAGTCTTCATATTTTTGAAGCTAACAACTAGCAAAGTCATAGCTCTCTTTTTGTTTACTCCAGGTGTTCTAGCAGTTTAAATATGCATCACTAGTGACTCTGTAGAAAAAAAGTGTGCCGATACTTATGAATTTAAGGAAAAAAATACTATTTTCTTAGGAACTTCAACCATTACTTTCCAATTTCAGGACTGTACATCCTGATTCTTACTCAGTTGCGGGGCTGGGGAAATATGAAACTGTAACTGCCCTCCTCATGGAACACTCACATTAATGCATTTTACAGTATGTTACAACTATAAAACCTTTTATACTATGCTACAGTGACCCTCCAGTGCAGAAGCACTTCAGTGTGACACAGCATCAGCTGAACTTCTTTGTAGAAGTAGTCAGTGTAACTTTCTAATATACAATAAATACTGTGCTGCTCTTTAACATCCAGAGACTAGTCTTGAGAGAGGCATAGACAACTCCAGAGATGCTAGCATTAACGGTTTGGTTTTCTTACTGATCACATTACAAAGTATGTAGAAGAGAGCAAACAAGCTATGCCAAAATTTCAGATAGACCCATGACAGCGCAATGACCTAACACCTACCCAATAAAATGGTTTGCAATTAAACAGCTCCCAAGAAAGATGTTTTAAAATGGCATACCCAAATCTCGGATGATTTCTTTCACCATGAACTTCAGCATCCCCCTACTATGCTCTGGATGGAGAAATGACAAGAACTCTTCTTCATTCAGCATCAGATCAGGAGGTGGGTTGTCAGCTTGGTACCACCGATCCTTCAGGTTATCTAGAACTTCCTGTGCTAGAAATGTAAGAAGAAGATTAAAGCTATCATGTTCAATCTACTTAAAGTTCTTAAAATATACCTTCCTCGGACACTGAATTGTTTAAGCAATAATGACCTATGGACCAGTTATTTTACAGCTCAACTCCCAGGGAAAGCAGGAAAACAAAATGCAATCAGCTTAGTCTAGTTTGTGCTAGGAAAAGTCCTTTAACCAAATAACCAAACTGAAATTAGGCGATGAAACCAAAGGTTTAACTACACCTGTATCAAACCTCAGCATATCAACTGAAAAGTATCATCCTACCAGTACCATTAGCTGGCTCTGGTGAGGTATGAATAATCCAACTTGCTCCCCTTTCTTATTTTCATATTTTGAAGCCCATTACCAACAGAAAACTTTTGCCTGCCTGAATATCAGTAGTACCTTTCTTCTGAACAAAACATCTTTGTTTTCTACATTTTTTCAACATTATGTATACCTAATGGTCCTGAACATAACTAAACAGGGAAAAAACACCTGTGCAGGGTATTCTTTTTCTGGTGTAGGCATTTTCTAAATGACACAGTGGAAAAAAGTACTGCCTGTAGCACACGCTGCTTATCTGCAAACTACATTAACAAACACAAAGCTGAAGCAATTGCTGCTCACAAGTCTTAAAAACACTCTGAAAGACTACAGTTTTCATACAAACATTTTTTATTACTTTAATGAACTATCTTAAATAGCTCCTGCATGCTCTTGGTTGCTGAGTTTACACTACTAATTGCAATAATACAGTTGCAATGAAGAGTTAAGTCTTCAGTGAATGTTTTCTTGTGAAGAGTAAAGAAAACCTTCAGAGCCTGAAAATGAATCTTAGGGCAAGTTTGTAAAAGGCAAGTTTTAGTTACACCAAGGACGTAAGTAACTACAGAATAGACAAATCACTTGCTTATGGTCTTCCAGTGTAGCCAGCCCCAAATGTTAGAAGTCACAAGTCAGTCTCCCTTTTGCCTACCTTTCCTACTCAGCCTTAAATGAAACTCAACTGTCAGTCATCATTGAAACCTTTATTTAACCCTAAGTTACATGAAGTTGTGTCCCTAGTTTTGCCCTGGCATCCAAAATGTAGCATGCTTCTGTGCAGGACTCAGAACATATCTTAAGATCCACAAGTTGTTCTTTTTTATTATACAGGCCAAAACAAAAGTACCTTTACATTGCATTATAATATGAAAACAAGTTGTGCCTATTCTCCTCAGCAAGCAGTAGATAACTAATGTGACTTTCCCAAACAATGCTTGCTACCTAGGTAGAAAGACTATTATGTACCTGTTTCCCTTATTCAGCAAATCTTTAATCTGATGAGCATTCCTGTAAACTGTAGTTAACCACACTGTCATAGAACACGCTGCACAGGTGTTTTCCCTGCCAGAAAAGTCAAAGGTCCATTTGCATTTTAGTTGCTTTTTGATAAATGGAAAATATAACAACATAACCCACTTTAAAATGACTAATTCCTGCAAGGAAAGGCTAAGGCTTCGTGCTTTACTTAACTGTAAGTTTAAACCCTTTCAGACAGCGGGGCAGGGAGAGTACTCTCTTGTTGCAAGTTTATACCAAGCCAGATTCAATCGAAAGTTTCAGAAGTAATAAGGAAGAAACAATCTCACTAACCTAAAAAAAAATCAATCTCTATAAAGAGAACTCAGATGAAATAACTGCTAGGCAACCTTCTGCTGTTCCAGTATGCTTTGCAGTGCCTAAGCCTGCACCTATTTAAACATAACACTGGTAGCACATACACCCCTTCTGAATTTTAGAACAGGGATTCTTTAAAGCAGCTCCCTTTCATTTGGAGCAAGAAGGGTCCTCGTTCCTCAATTAACAATGTAAAGGTCCACAGACAACACAGGTCTGACAAATTTTAGCAGACTCTTAAATGTAACTACCTGAAAACTATTCAAACAGGTAGTAACAATTAAGCAATTAATTTTATTTAGTGTTAAGTATTTAGGTCAAAAGTGTTGGGAAGGCAGATTTGAGTTGGAAAGAAATTTAGTGTTTCTGTGTAATGATTTACACAGTCTGTATTTGTGTAGAAGCAGAATATTGAAACATTCATCTCATTTTAAGAACAGTTTTGACATTCAGGTTTTATGAATGTAAAAGAAAAACACACACCAACGCTCTGCACTTACTTTCTTCATCTATTTTCAACTCTTCATTGTTTTTGATCTTCTCTGCAATCTCTTTTTCATTAAAACCTTTGCTTGCCAAAAATTTAATTTTATATTCATCCCAGGACACATGGCCTGTAAGAAAGAGCCTTATCTCAGACATGGTATAACATGCTTAACAACAAACTTTCTTATCACTTAAAAGAGTAGGTGCTAAATTCTTTTGGCTCAGCTCCATAACCATCACATTAAGCTTTATGAATGGCAATATGAAAATTATCACCTAATTTACTTTTATGTTTCTTTAGACCACACAGGCCTTGTGAAAATAAGCCATTTTTGCCACCATCCTTACCCCATCCCTGGCAGAGCCACAATTTCCTATGACCACAAGTGAAATAACACAGCAGTCAACACAAAACTACCACTCTGACTGGAGCACGTTACTTCTTTGCTTTATTGTCTTGTGTAGGGATCAAATCTCACGATTACATGCAGACCAAAAGAACTTGCATTTTGTCACAGCACATTTGAAGAGCAGGTCTGGCTACTAGCAAGAGACTGAAGACATCATCAGGAGATGGAGGAAATCATTCATCTTACCATCACCATCAGGGTCCACAGCTCGGAAGTGCATTTTATTCTCTTCCACAGCTTCCTGGAAGTGTTCATCTGTCTTTTCCATGATCCAGCGCTGCATCTCTTTGGCACCTATCTTTTTATCATTATTTATATCCACCCTACAGACAAATAGCAAACAAGGTTTAGATTTGGAGATTGACAGGGGCAAACATGTAATGTATTTTTAGATTGTAACTTATTTACTTTATTCAACAGTAACATAGGTTGCTACAGAAAAGAGTGTATTTATAACCCTCTCTGAGAAGGTGTTTATAGTTCAAAGAATGTACAAGTAGCAAGTTAGTCCTTTATTTCATAGTTAAACTTAAGTAATTACAACACCTAGGTTACTACCCAATGAAAAGCATTCAGCCATACTTCACTTTGGTGTAAGTTAACTCATTTCAATATTAGGTTTTTCAGTAAATTTTCAAAGTACAGGAAACCAGAAATACATCAAAATTAGTTTATTTCATACTAGTTCAGAATTGCCAACCACCAGCTGCTGCAGACTGTCATGACTGAAAAATTTCTTCTCTAACATTATCTCAATTTATGCTTCCCAAGTCCTTTTTACCTTTATCTTCCAAGAGCTGCAACCCCTGTGTCTGCCTAGATGACAACTGCCACAACCATTAAAAACAAGCAAAATGGTACTTTTGCCAAGAAAGGATGGAACAGGCAATCCTTAAGGTCCCTTCCAACTTGGTATTCTGTGATTCTATGAAAATATAGCACAAGGACTTCCAAACTGTTTAATACTTCAAGCTACAGAACTAAACTTTTTCTGCCTGACTAAATTATCAGTAAACGTCCAATCTGACAATCCATTTTATTCCTTAATGGACTATCAATATTGCTTTATTGTACTCAGATGCACTGCCATACCAGCAATTCCATTAATGGGTATTTCATTAAAATGAAATAACATACAAATTACAGTTGAAGACCGAACACAAAACCATAACATGCCACTTTAAAGGTTTGGTTTTTCTGAGGATATCATTAAGTATTTATTTTGAAACAATACATTATTTAAAATCAAAAAGCCATCACTAACACTTAAGAGGCAAGATTCTATTTAAAACACACCAAAACCACTCTTGTTCAATTAGAACAACAAACCACCATAAACACACACACAAAAGAAGAGAGGGGGGGGGAAAGGCAAATGCACAGAAAAAAACAGCTTAACTTTGGCTTTTTTATCTGTTTGTGTTGCTGTCTTAGCAGTACTGAAGTGTTATCATTGAAATTCAAGTTATTAAATGTGATTTCCCTTTAAATGTCAACTAAATGTTAAAAGCTTAAGCCACATAACAAATAATCTTCTACAATACTTAGCTCTAAGAATAAATGCAGAATGAGTGGGTTTAAATATTGTATCACATCTCTCCTCACACATACGAGCACGTTCATTATTAGCAACTTTTCAGTATGACAAGACCAGTAAAATGGTCACACTCCACTCACACCACCCTGCACGTACAGGTGAATAATGTGGAGTGCGATACGGAACAGGTACCATCAAAAATGAGCAGGGAAAACAAAGCATTTCTCCCGCAACATTTAACATCCTAGTTTCCTTAGATCAAAGCCACCAAACTCACTACTCTCTAATTGTACTTTCCATATAAATGACTTTGTAACTGGGGAAAAGGTAAGAAACATCCCATTTATTGCTCTTCCAGGTCATGAAAGTACACCTTTGTTCTGCTACCCAGAGAGCAGAAGTCTCCAGTGACTCAGATTTTCATGAACTAAAAGACATTCACTGTACAAGGGGAGCTGAAATCCTTCTGCTGGCCATGAACAGCACTTCTGCTTCCAAGAGGAATATTTATGACTGTACGAAATATAAGATGTGGTCCTGCTGTGAGGTTACCACCTAAGGCAATAAAAACAAAAGACTGGCCACGCTTCCTCAGGTAACCATCTCATACAGAACAGGCTACTGAAAACATTTCCACTAATAATGGCAAGCTTAGATAATTACATGTGGCTGAACAATCTCATACTGAGAAGTCATGGAAAACTGATTTTAACACTGAGATGGGCAATCAGTCTTCTATGGCAGACAGGCCTGAGCACACAAAGGATGTGAGTAATGAACAGTACATTCTAATGTGCTCCTTAAAAAAATGCCAAAGAATAAGTACTGGCAAGAAAGAATTTAAGTTCAAGAAAACAAGAGGAATCCAAGCAAGGATATCTTGCCAATTTACAACATACTGGAGGGAGCAGGAAGGCAGTGTTCTTACCCAGAGAACTAAAGATAACAATTTCTTTGAGTATCTAATGCATATCATTTTAGAATTGGTTTGTTTCATCCAAATAATGAAACACAGACCCAGAAATTTTTTAAGAACAGAAAACAAAGCAAAGCTCTATGTTAGATGGTAGGTGTGCAAAATGCATTAAATGTATATTTAAATGTGTGGGTTAGGGAAAAAAAAAATCAGGATGCACACATCACTTAAAAGCTTCCAATGGCACAAAGCGTAAACAGGTTTTTAACTGAGTAACACAAATCTGTAATCTAAACCAAAGACATTAAAGCAGAAATACTTAAAATGTCACTTCATTCTTTATTCTACCTGCTATTGTCCAACATTGGCTGTCATTACCAGCACTTTCCCACCACAGACAGAATGCATACCAGTAGAAATAAATGCTGTGGTAGACTATGAGGCAAACTGAAATTAAGAAAGAGGGCATGGATATTACGCAAACCACTCTCTCCTTGCAGTCCAAACACAAACAGTCCCAGCTGTGGAGTCTATCAGAGCTACACTTACGAGCACTGGGGGATTCAGAAGGAGTTCTGCTTTTGGAAAGAGTAAGTTTATGACTTTTAAACAAGGGGAATTAAAACCAAAAAACCTCTGTACACTGCAGTAGTATGCAGAAGGCTATTTAAGCCTGTGTCCTGATGAATGACCATCAGGGTAAGGCACTTGGCTAACACAAAGCTTTTCATTTTTAAATCACCACTAGGACTGCTGCTCAGTAGCTGAAAACATCAGCAAAATGCAACTGATAGAAGGAGATGCAACTTTCAGACTCACAGACGTAACTCCATCACCACAAACACACCCTGGCAGAAAGCACACGTTACAGACTTCTTCACTTTATCAGTTTTGTTCAGTACATGCAATTCAATTTACAAGTTGTGACCCTCAGAAGCAATAAACTGAAGCCTAGTACCCAATGCCACCGATTTAGCAAAATCAGCATCACCATAAACACAACTGATTGCTTTTAATATCCTTCCTCCTCCCCTGCTATCAACACCCACCTTCACAAGCCAAACTACACCATACAGTAACACAAAAGAGAACCCACAGATTCCAGGCTGATTTAAACTATATCATTGACGACAAATTTAAACTTCCTAGCTTTCCACAGACATTTACACTATTTCTCTTTTCAGTCTTTAAGTGTGTCTAGAAAGCAAGTGAATTCCTCAGAATGCTGTTCTATATTTCTAATCATCTGATGGAATGTAATTGTATCTGAGTGAAGCTGATCTTGAATCCAACTGCTTTTAAGCTGCTTAAGACTCTTTCATCACAAAGAGGCAGAAATGGAGTTTGCAATTTGTGAATGACAATCACTAACTACCCACTGAGTGTTTCCAATAAACATATAGCAATAAAGAAAATTAAATCTTCTGAGCACAATCTTAGTATTTGGATATATCCTCCCAATGAAGTGAGTGGTCTGAAAAGCAGACACAGTAATAAAGGATTCTGCTCTATATGAGAAAGGCACTCTGGTTTGCCTGTTTCATTTAGCAACTTTATTCAGCAGAACACCAATGTTATTATTGATATTTTTTCCCTGTTAATGAAAAGTTTGCAGAAAAAAAAAAGCTTTGTTAAGCCTTCTCATTTGATTTCAAGTATAAGAGCATCCACACACCATCATGAGCATGAGAAGCACCAATGTAATTGAAACTGTTCTAATAAAATTAATTCTCCATTGCAAAAAGGCAAATAAAGCAAATTCTGCCACCTATTGTCTAAAAGTATGCACTGACTTTGATTTCCAATTCCATTAAGTGACCTTCAAGCACCTGACAGTTCATCAGCTGACACAAACCTTACCTAGCACAAGAAATGCTTTATAAAAGAAAAAATACTTTAATGTCTAGAAGTAGTTTTACACCAAGTAAAGATACGGACAAAGGCTTCGAAAAGGCTACAAAAAGAAAAATCTAATCTTTCTATTCTCATACTTCATTCTCTTTTCTAAATTCTAAAGAATTAAATGTTAACAACACTTCATACAGAAAACTGTCACGTCAATTTCTGAATTCTTGGTATATGCCGTTAGGCACAATTATTTTTACCCTTCATGTACTTCATTCAAACACTGACATTTTAGACACTCAGCATCTACTAGGAAGTTTCATGAACAGAAAGCAACTGTTAGTTTATCTACCACACTCTCATCCATATGTCAGTACGTTTTATTATACCATTTCCATGCTCACTCCTGAGGATGGTTTACACAGGTATGTTCATACCTTAGTAACAAGAACACAGTGCTTATAGTGTGATGCTTTTCCCCTCATCATCACAGGTTTTGAATACTACAGAAAAACTTGCAAATTTTACTTGAAACCAGAGAAAGAGGCTGCACTGCTCATGGCAACGTACAAAAACTTACTTGGAAAAGATGACCATGAGCTTCTTTCTATTTCTTCTGGGTTCTGAGTCTTCCTCAAACTCTTCCATCTCTTTTCCTAGGAAAACTTCTTGATGAAATTCCTTGTTAAGGTGTCCATCCATCTCCATTTTGACCCCATTCAAGTGATCTGGGGGCAAGATCTCATTCTCATCTTTACTGTCAGCTGGCTTTTCTTTGAGGGCTGAATTATTTGCAGGCCTTGCATAAACATCCATGAGGAGAAATACAAACAGAAGGGACAAATACAGAGATCCCAAACTGCAGAGAAAGGCCTGTCTTGACATCATTTTTTTTTTTTCCTTTTAATTCAAAGTACTGGCTGGTTAAATTTCTGTGAATGGATTAAATGATCTAAAAACAAAAAGGAAAAAGCACATGCAAATTCAACTCTAGAACATTATGTCATCAATAAAACTCCTAAAATTCAGAATCTATACACACATTTGCTGTGAAAGAATTAAAAAGCCTGTTAAATAATAAATATGCACCAAGAGATTAATTGTGCTTGTTTTCAGCCTGGACAATTGTAACCTCTGTCAGAGGACTACAAGAAGGATGGAGGGGGACTTTTGACAAGGGCCTGCAGGGACTGGACAAGTGGGCTTTAAACTGATAGAGGGGAGATCTGGATTAAACATTAGGAAGAAATTCTTCCCTGTTCAAGGCCAGGTTGGATGGGGCTTGGAGCACGCTGCTCTAGCAGAAGGTGTCCCTGCCCGTGGCAGGGGCTTGGAACTGGACGAGCTTTAAGCTCCTTTCCAACACAAACCATTCCATGAATTTGGTAAGTCTGAGAGACACAGGGTTACAAATGCCATCACATGAAGGGGAGCTGGAAAGACACAGGAAACAGCCGGCAGGAAAAAGCAACCAAAGGGGCGGACCTGTCATGCCCTGCTTGCCAGCGTCCGAAAACCTCTGCCACAAAAGAGTTCGCAGGCACAGAGGCAGGACCCCGTTAGCGCGCTGCGGAGCACAAAACCCCCGCACCCCAGAGGCCCAGCCCCGGGACAGGGAAAACCCACCCGGCCCGCGGGCAGGAACCACAGACGGAGAAGGGGAGCCTGACACGCACTCACCGAGAGCTCCGGGTGCCCTTTTCCTGCAGGAGGGGGAAGCAGCCTCTGAGAAGCGCGACAGAAGGGCCGCGGCCCCGGCAGCTCCGCTTGGAGCGGCCCCGAGCCCGCTCCCGCCCAACAAGCACGGGCTGAGGGACCGGGAGCGGGGCGCGGGCGCTGGGCGGGAACTGCGTCAGCACGCCACGCGTGCGTGAGGGGCGACGAGCGGCCATCTTGGAGCAGGGCAAAAAGCGCTCTGAGGAGCAGCCGCCATTTCCCTTCACGGCGGGCCCGGTGAGGAGGGCAAGCAGAACTCGCTGAGTGCTGAAGAGCTGAAGGCACTTCCTCACACAGAATCATGGAATCAAATGGGTTGGAAAAGACCTTGAAGATCGTCAAGTCCAACCGTTCACAGCACTGCCAAGGTTACCACTAACCCATGGCACTGAGGGCCTCGTCTGCACGGTGTGTGAACACCTCAGGGACAAGTGACTCCAGCACTGCCCTGAGCACCTTTTGGGGAAAGAATTGTTCCTCATCTCCATTGAAACCTCCCCTGGTGCAGCTTGAGGCCGTTTTATCTTCTCTATTACTTGTTACTAGAGAGAAAAGAGCAACCCCACCTCACTACAACTCCCTTTCAGGCAGTTAAGGAAAGCGGGAAGATCCTCCCTGAGCCTTCTCCCACCTAAACTCCCCAATTTCCTCAGGTGCTCCTCATCATTGTGCTCCAGGCTCTTCACCACCTTTGTTGCCCTTCTCTGGACCTGCTCCAGTGCTGAAGACATCCTCTCCAAAGCTACCTCAGCAAATGATGATCCTTCTTATGTCAGTTAACAATAAAGCGGAACTCCTCCACATGTTATAATTCCCTGCCAGGATGCTTTTCCCTTGCTATACATCCATCTCCAGCATTGCGCTTATTTCTCACCTATTTTCCTTGGGAGCCGTTAAATTACTGCTTTCTGTATGTAATGCAGTACTGGCAATCCTTACAGGATCAGAACGTTCCTAACACACGACTGCTTTCACAAGACTACGTGCTAGCAGTGCCGCAAGGACGAGCACCGCCACGCACCAGAACCACCACAGGGGCAGCCACGTTTGCTCCGCTGCCCACCACGGCGCGCCCGGAGCCACAATGGCACCGCCTCGGCTTCATATGCCCTGTTGCAAGATGGCCACCGCAAGGCGCCGCCGTCTACGGTCAGGTGGTGCGGGGCGCGGCCACGCCTCCTGCTCCTTCCCGTAGCAGGCCAGCGGCGAGCGGAGCGGCAGCGTACAGCGAGCCCCGGCGGGAGGCCTAGCAGGTACGCGGGAGCCGAACTGGCCCTGTCCCGGAGCTTCCCCGAGGAGAAGCAGGCCGGAGGCATGAAACCACCTCTGAGGCACGGCGAAGCGCGGTGAGGGCTCCCGCAGGAAGCTTGTCCTTTCTCGGCGGCCGTACGTCGCTCCAGCCCCCGGGGCTGGGCCTTCTGCCGTTCCCGCCTAAACCTTAGTGACGGGGCCTGGAAGGGAGGTCGAGGCCCCGCGGCCATGAAGCCGCTGCGGCTGCTGTGCCGCCACAAGACGGCCCTGGGCCTGGGCGGGCTCTCGCTCTTCGCTGTGGTCCTGCTCTACCTGGCCAAGTGCACCTCCGAGGGCCTCCGACCTCTGGCAGCCCCTCGCGGGCTCCCGCACAACCAGCCCGCGGCCCTGCCTCCGCGAGGTGCCCGGGGCCAGCACCCCCCCGCAGCCCCGCCACCCTCCCCTCAGGAGACCGCCTTCGTGGCCGTGCTCATCACTAGTGGCCCCAAGTACAGTGAGCGGCGCAGCATCATCCGCAGCACGTGGCTCTCGGGCACTGGGCGCCCACCTCACGATGATGTCTGGAGCCGCTTTGTCATTGGCACAGCGGGGCTCGGGGCAGATGAGCTCCGTAGCCTGGAGCTGGAGCAGAGCCGGCACAGAGACCTCCTCCTCCTGCCAGAGCTGCGGGATTCCTACGAGAACCTGACTGCTAAAGTCCTGGCCACGTATGTCTGGCTGGATCTGCACCTGGACTTTCAGTTTGCCCTAAAGGCCGATGACGATACCTTTGTCCGCTTGGATGTGCTCGTGGAAGAGCTGAGAGCCAAGGAGCCACGTCGCCTCTATTGGGGCTTCTTTTCCGGCCGTGGTCGAGTGAAATCTGGTGGCAAATGGAAGGAGAGTGCCTGGGTGCTCTGTGACTACTACCTACCCTATGCTCTTGGCGGTGGTTACGTGATTTCTGCTGATCTGGTTCACTACTTGCGTATTAGCAGGGACTACCTGAACATGTGGCAGAGTGAAGATGTCTCGTTGGGCGTGTGGCTGGCTCCCATTGACGTGAAGAGAGTGCACGACCCTCGCTTTGACACCGAGTATAAGTCACGAGGTTGCAACAATAAGTACATAGTAACTCATAAGCAAAGCATCGAGGACATGCTGGAAAAGCACCAGACCCTGGCTAAAGAAGGAAAGCTCTGTAAGGAGGAGGTTAAGCTCAGGCTTTCCTACATGTATGACTGGGGAGTGCCTCCTTCACAGTGTTGCCTAAGGAAGGATGGCATCCCTTGAAAGGCTGAGGAAGGAGAAGGCAGAATGTTGGTGGACTCTTGGTTACTGTTGTGGAGAATCCCAGTAACTAGGGCTTAAAGATTACTCTAAAGATTTTGCACGTTTCATTATGTCACAATCAATGAAATCCTGAAACTCCTAAGAGCTACTGATGTGGGATGATGCAGAGATGCTTAAAAGAAAAAAAGAAATAGATGGCAAAAAGCATGGAAAGGCTCAGATGACAGGATTGAAGGCAAGTAACAGGTTGCAAGATTTGGATAGTACAAAAAGTTTTGGGGGGATAACTTGAATGAAAAGTTGCTGGAAGATTTATTTGCTAAAGATCATGACTGGCCTTTATGCTGGCTATAAAATTGTCAAACTAGCATCTGCTGTTTATTTCTTGGCAAGGACGAAGTGGCAGCTTGGCAAGGTTTGAAGGTTCTAGTGGGGCTGCAAATCAGCTGCTAATGCCAGTGGGAGCAGGTGGCTGGTTATTGACACAAGCAGTCAAGTGAAGGGAACAATTTTATGGAGGATATTTGTGTTAGGGGAGGAGAAAGCCTCTTTCTCTGGCCAGTGCTCCAGTTTACAAGAATGGCATTATTAGACCTGTATAACTTGTTGTTTTGTTGTTTTAAAGAAATCATGTATATAAATTACCTGGCAGCTACAGGGTAAGTCAATATTTGGGAAGTTGGATGAGTTACGGTATTTGGCAGATACAGAACATATTTTGGGGGCAAATAGTTATGCTATGAAGCTAGCCTTGTTAGGTGTAGGTGTTTTTTGCTTATCCTCCTGTGTATGAAGAAACATTTCCTCTCCCACCAGTAAGTAATCTCACTGATGACTACAAGGTCAGACATTGTAGGCTTCAGCTTTACGTTGTTCTGGGTTACTTCTGTAAAGTGTAAATCAGCAGGATTAGATCAGTGGAAGCTATTCAGAGTTCAGACATAATTGCCCTGATATGGGTACTTCAGCTAAGAAAGTAAACTCTGAGTGTTGTCAAGAGAAATTGGTTCCCCCACCACCCAAATTCCTGTTTGGGGGGAACCTTGTCTCTCTTTTTAGGAGATACATTGCAATCTAAGGAGAATAATCCAACAGCTCCAACAACAGTCACCTGTAGATGCTCAAAGCTCAACTCTTATGAATTCCCTCTTTCTCTCCAACAGCACTTTTAGTGGAACTAAAAATAATATCACACGAGGTCTAAGTGCTCAATTCACCCATCAATAAATGGGATCATGACCTCTTAGTCCTGTCTCCAGTACAAGTAATTCTTGTACTGATAGAGCTGGTCAGTATCAGATCCAGTACTGGACAATAAATGCAGACGGGACAATCACACAATCTCATCATGTTACTTATCTTCAAACCCTGTTTATCATTCAAACATTTTTGAATGGCAGGTGCTCCAATACACAGAAATCCTTTCTTTTCCAGCACTAGTACAGGGCAACTGACTTCCAGTAACCTTTGTCAGCATAAGATCTTTCAGTGTAAGCAGAGTTTTCACTTTTATGCCTTAAGGGCATCCTTAATGATCAGTTTTACTGTTTGTTGCACACTGCACTTTGACACAATTCCATTTCCTCCTCCCCCAAGGTCAGTGTCTGCAGGAAGACACTAATTGCATAATAATTAAAAGGAAAAGGGTACTAATATCTCTCAAATTAGCAAATTAGCAATTCATACCAAAGGAATCAAGTCTGAGGGGGTTTTGTTACTCATTTTAATCCACTTGTTGACAATTAAGAATAAGTTTTCTGCAGAGGATAATTCTCCATGTTGAAAATTGGAACAAAGCTTTTGACTTCCTTCCAAAACAAATTAAGATACCGAAGAAAAAGTAAGTTATTTTAGCATGTGGCCATTCTAATGCATGCTTATGTATTAAGCTAAGCAGATGTGCTTTGCAGCAAGGTATGCTATTCCAAA
Organism: Lathamus discolor; assembly: GCF_037157495.1. Lineage (NCBI taxonomy): Eukaryota > Metazoa > Chordata > Aves > Psittaciformes > Psittacidae > Lathamus > Lathamus discolor. The sequence continues at coordinate 8,443,432 of NC_088899.1, read as the reverse complement.
ACAAGGATTTAACAAGATTACAGGAAACTTCAATTGATTTTTAGCATTAAGAACAAAAATACCTATTTGCCATTTGGGGTTCACTAGTACTGTGTGTGTATATATGTGATTAAATGCTTGTAATGTGAGTATTTATAATTATTGAAAATGTATTCTGTATAGGAAAAATAGGATAGATAAACATAATTTTAAATTTAAGGAGGTACTGTTATGTCCAGGAGTTTTACATATCAAGCAGTGCTTGAATTTATTGGTGTACAAGCCATTATTTAAAGTACTGGGATCTGAACTGCAGATCAGAGTCTGCTGCATGTCTCTGGAGCTAGTAGAATGTACCATTTCTCCATTTCCATCAAGAACTGTGCTCACAGAAGCTGTTTACATTGTTGACTTTGACTCCCCCAAACCACAACTCCCATCTTCACTCCTCAGAAAAAAGTGGTTTTCATAGCTAGCAGAATTAATGGGAGAGAAATGCTGGATCTCCAGCTGATATTTGACCCCATGGAAAACACTGTGCATATAAATATCTACTAGTTAAGAAATCTTCTTGCATCAGAGCTATTGTGCACCCTAAAATACATAGCTGATCTCAACAGCAGCACAGCATATTGCTTCCCCAGTGCACAGTTTAAGTGATGGGGACCACTCTCACATCTTCTGACACAGCTGTGTTATACCATTTTCTGTTTAAGGTTACCCATGTTTTGCTCTAACTGTGGAACCCTAAACTCATAAAATGGTTTGTGTTGGAAGGGAGCTTAAAGCTCATATAGTTCCAACCCCTGCCACAGGCAGGGGGGACACCTTCCACCGGACCAGGTTGCTCCAAGCCCCTGTGTCCAACCTGGCCTTGAGCACTGCCAGGGGTGAGGCAGCCACAGCTTCTCTGGGCACCCTGTGCCAGCGCCTCAGCACCCTCACAGGGAAGAACGTGTGCCTAAGAGCTCATCTCAATCTCCTCTCTGACAGCTTAAAGCCATCCCCCTTGTCTTAACACTATTTCCTTTATAAAAGAGTTGCAAAACATATTAATGTGGAAAGCGTGACAGATCCATGTCCTTTGATAAATGGCTTTAATTTGCCTAGTAGACACCTCCCTTCAAATAAAGCACTTAGATTTCAATCCCACTCAACTGAAAAAAAGTAAAAGTTTTTAGACTTTTTTCCTGCATTCAAAATAAATTGAAACATTTGGAAGAGAACAGACCCCCCACATGTTCTGTGGCAAAACCCTGAAAAACATTAACTATTACAGGATTATTATTTTATACATATTTTACTAGCAAGTATTTGCATGTGAAAGACCTACGAGTGTTATTTTGGGTAATGAAACATCTGTGCATTGCATGAGTGAGTCACTAAAGTTTGAAAACAAGGTTTCAGTCCAAACTTCATTTCTGAGCCCATTTTGCTTAAAGCAAAATCTGAAGCACATTTTGAACAGCGTATGTATAGTGTATTTTAAACATAGTAATTAAAGGCTGTGTTCATACCTGCTCGGTACTAGATTCCATGATAGTATCTCAGAAGTTTAATATATGACATTTTTATACTTGAAAACTATCTTTATCTCTCTTGAAAGTCAGACAGAGGAGCCTGACTTCAGTGAGTCCAGCATCTAAAAGGATGTTTTAATGCTGCTGAGGAATAACCAGGTTTTGGTCTTTATAGCAGCTATAGTAGCTTGGAAAGTTGTCTTGTTGGCCTTAGTGAAACAAGATTACCCAGGAACAGATTTACCTTTTTTCTTGTAGCCATTCTCAGTGGCAAGTGGTTAGTGATGTGTTGGGCTTATTATTTCTTTAAGTAGTATTTTTTCCTGGTTTCCAAGTTTTTTCTTCAGAAATACTTTGCATTTTTAATATTAATATGGGGAAAATGATCCCTTTGGCTTTTCTAGAGGTTAGTGTGTTACATGTTAAGAAGTTAAGCTTATATAGACTTGACACAGTTGCCTGTGTTGGCATCCCTTCAGGAGTACCAGTGAGCTAATCTGTGACACTCCTGAGCCTTTTGTTATCATTTACAGACTCATTCTACAAAGCTGGTAGGTACAATAGAGAAGGTAATGGTTCATGACATGCCTTTGCTGTGATCATATCCTAGAGACTTGATACTGAAATATTTAAAGATGACAATGGCATAAACTCAACTAGAAAGTTGATTTTATTTTCCAGTGATTTTAATGTTATGTGTGTAAAAATAAGCAGCTAAACCATAAATTGCCATAGTAAATAGACAAACAGTTCCACTTAAACCCTCAAGCTTCTAAGAATTCCTACAGTCAGCTAAAGACTTAAAAAACAAACCCAACTTAGAAATTACTATTCCTGTAAGCAAACACTTTCCTTTCTGAATGTCTAGCCCTATTAATTGGAATTTTGCTCAAATACAGCTTCTGTGTGTCATACTTTTAACAAACATTCCACTTTCTGGAGTTGAAATGCCTCATTTTTGAGCATTTCAGTTTGTATTTCATACCTGTTAACGCCAGTATTTGAGGGGGACATAAAATAAAAGCCCAGCAGCATGGGAAGGCCGTTTTAAGACTTGCTTTTCTAATAGTTTGTGTTCAGCTCAGCTCCAGCATCAGATTTGAAATATGGTTTTGATATTGCTGTGTGCTTGACAAGATGTCAACACGTTCACTACTGAACACACTGCCTGTTGCTACAAATTGGCTTCTGTAAGACGCTTTTACCTTGGAACTGGAACTACTTTATGCCAACATAATACACCAGTTATTTCTTTCTAATACTACTTAGTTAATGTCTAGTAAAACTTAGGAACAGATTCATTTGGTACTTGTAGCCTGTTTGAAGCTGAAGGATACTACATCCATGTGCCTTTATGAACCAGAAGTAGCGTAGGGTACCGTGCTGAGTACGTTTTAAGCAGTTGAATGAAATTGCACGTTTTGCAGCCACAACTTTCCCATTTGAGGGTGGAGTGTGGCACACAGCTTGTTTGCTGAGCATTTCTATAGGAAATAAACTGCTCGAAACCTGAAGCTCTCTGTGATGATGGAAACTCTTGGTTATTGCCTAAGTATGTTGTATATGTATTTATGTCCTTTCATGTATGCCTTTATTGGCTAAAGGATGTGTGCTGTGAGTTTTAATAAAAGATTTTTGCTGTATAGGTGATGGCTTGTGCTGTGTAGGAAAAGATACAAGTGTGGTTATTTTCAGTTTGTTATGCCACTGGGAGGCACAAAGAATTGGCTCAGTCTTAAGCAACTGCCCAAAAATGCTTCAGTTGAGGTCAGTAATAATGATGAATCAACATGCCAGAGCCCTGCAGGAGCTGCTGGCCCAGAAGTGATGCCATGGTCACACATACACAGAAATAAATGTACCTCATCATCCAGATCTTACATTAGTTGCAGTATAGAGGCATGACTTAAATTGTAAGGCACTTAGAAAAAGGGTTTTTCTAGCTAAAAAGCACATTGATTCTGGTCTTAGCCAAGAAGTATTTTAAGCAGTTGGGCATCCATTAACACCATTGGCTATAGTCCCATTTGATGTAAAAAAAGCCCCAAATACTAGCAATATTCTGACAGAGAACTGAAAATATTTTCAATGTAACATCTGCTGAAATCATGTCAACACTTCAGGCAGTTTGAACAGCGCTAGCTTTCTGCTGGTGAAGTAGGTAGTCCATTCTCTGTAGTGTGTGTTCTTGCTGCTTCTGCCAAACCCTTGGAAGCATATTTTGGGCTCTGGCCCAGATAAACACCTCTGGTTTTAGCTGAACTAACTGATCTGTTTGAACCCAGGAGCGCCAGATGGCACTGAGCAAGAGCAAGTTGTTACTTTGGATCAGAATTGTTCTGGTTCTCACCAGCAGTTCTTCAATTACCTGTTGTGATTCTTCTTGGAGATGTCTGTAGTAAAGTGCACTCTGACCAGAAAACAAACAGTAATTCTCCCTTTTAGTGCTATGATCTCAAAGTATCACAGTCACCTCTGACACGTGGGAGAGGCTGGAACTAGATGAGCTTTAAGGTCCCTTCCAACCCAAACCATTGTATGATTCTGTGATCTCAGGATCTACATAAAATTAGCACATCTTAAGCAGCTTGTGATTTGTATTTTTCCACAGTGTGGAAGCCTATGAGGCACACAAGCCTTTTTCAAGTGTCCAGGTGTCATACCTGACACTCTTTCTGCAGAAGGCAGGCATACCTGGGAAGCCACATCCAAGTAGTTCAAGTGAAGTGGAGTCCAGAGTAGCATTCCCTTGAAAGAGAGCTCTGGAGTTGCAGGCAGTAGGTTGCTCAGAGTAACAGGTATTTTATGTACACAGTATAATTCAGAACCATGGCAAACCAAATAGTAAGATTTGTGACTCATTTATAGATGCATTGCTAAGTAAACATGTGTCTGTTCATTTTGAGAAGTGCAAGTCTGAAATTCTTTGTCTACAGAAACTGGAACAAGGAAGTATTTCAATGCTCTGGAATTTTTAAGGCAAGCCAAGTGACCACTCAGAATGGGGGGTTTGGATTCCACGCTTGCATCTTGGCCCACAGTCCATGATTAAATTCAGAATTCCACAGTCACCTCACTCCAGCAGCAGTGGTATTGAGCTCTAGTTGAAATTCATAAAGCACTGGATTGCCAAAGAATACATGGGAACTCTTTTGCTGAAATAGTAAGTCCAAAGGTAAATCAAGTTAAATCCTGTCAGTTACAAATGCTGTATTCAAATATTAAGAATACACTTGAACAGAAGTCTAACCTGTGCGCAGTAGTAACCTTGGCTATGCTGCGTAGACTTGGGGACCAGCAAATCTTAGCAGATCCCTTATTACTTTATTCAAGCCTCAGTCTTGTATGGGAGTTTCAGTCATTTCGTGCTCCAAGCCCCATCAAACCCTGCCACTGTCAGGGATGGGGCAGCCACAGCTTCTCTGGGCACCCTGTGCCAGCACCTCAGCACCCTCACAGGGAAGAGCTTCTGCCTACGAGCTCATCTCAGTCTCCCCTCTGGCAGGTTAAAGGCATTCCCCTTGTCCTGCCTCTACATCCCTTGTCCAAAGCCCCTCTCCAGGTTTCCTGTAGCCCCTTTTAGGCACTGGAGCTGCTCTAAGGTCTCCCCTTAAGGAGCCTTCTCTTCTCCAGACTGAACCAGCCCAGCTCTCTCAGCCTGGCTTCAGAGCAGAGCTGCTGCAGGCCTTGCAGCATCTTCATGGCCCTCCTCTGGTAGTCTTTAATTGTCTCTATCTATTTCTTTAAGTTTTGGAGGAAACCTGGAGCAGGTGGATTGGACCAGCTTTGGGGATTTTGCTCTTCCACCCCAAGCTTGCTGGAAGGCACTATAAATTATGCTTTATCTGCTTTACTTAGGACCTACCCACCCTGTAGTTTTAGCTTACTGCCTCTGAGACACAAGAAGTTTTCATTGCTCAAAGCTTGCTTCAGACTCAAATCATCCAAAGAAAGCTCACTCCCGTTGCTCCAAGGCCAAGCAATCTAAAGGCACAAATATAACACCTTGACTCTAGGATGAGTTATTTTGCTACATGATGTTGAGGTTTTAGTTCCAACACAAATGATCAAGTTGCTGTTGAAGTGGACATAAGAAGGTGGACAAATAATGCAAGTCAAGGGAGCTAATTCAAAACAGTCTGTCCCCATCACCAACCAAAGAAGAGATTTGTTAAGATTTCTGCCAGTAACTAAGAAAGTTGCCTAAAAATAGAATTCATAGATTATAGAAAAACATAGAGACAATTGGTGTCTGAGTCTTTCACACAGCATTTCAGTTCTACAGTGAAAATAAGTCAGCTCAAGTGAAGTTGTCCTAGATCACATAGGAAGTTGGAAACTAGTTCTTTGTGCCATTAGGCTAATAATGCTCTTCTTAAGGAGGCTGGTGCTAGCCTTCCAGATCTTACAAGCTGATCATAAGACCTTCCTTTCCAAAGGAACATTCCAGAACTGTACAAATCCAACAGGTTTTAATCCTGTTTGTGACAACAGAACGAAGCCATCAGACCATCACCTGAGCACAATAGTCAGGTTTGCTTTCACCTGTAATTTCCCCAAATCATGGATATGTAGGCACTTCTAGCAGCTTCTCAGTGAGTTACAATGGTATTTTTCAGCCTTTGAGGCTGAAAAGATTAGCCCTTCAGAGAGCTTTTCATCAGGTGCTGGGGTTATTAACCCCAAAACATGTTCCTACATAGTAAAAGAGAAGCAAGCAAGATGGGTTAAGCTGATTCATGCACAACACCAGAGACTGAGTGTAAGTTTTCAGAGCAGTGTCAAAGTTGCTTTTCTTCTTCCCCACCCCATAACACAGAACAAGCAACATCACCTCTTCTAAATTCAAACCCATCTTCTTTTGCAACAGCCCAACCAACCTTAGATGCACTATTCAACAACCATCCACCTGAGAGCCAAAACAAGCCTTTCAGTTCATCTGCCTTACCTTTCATCCAGGAAGACTGCAAAGAAAAGCTATTTGCCCAGCATGCCTTCCACAGGATGATGTCCATTATCAGAGCCCAAGCATTCCACATGAAAAGAAGCCCCTTAACTCTCTTCTTGCTGCTTTTATAAAGACCTCACCTTATTACTGACCTCAGAGAAGCAGCTGGGAAGCAGCAAATCAGCTACAGATGAGGATTAGATTCAACTATTTTAAAGGGACATCCCCTCGTGGGTATTGCCCATCAGTTTTCCCTGATACCATTAAAATGTTTATTCCAATTTGTTTAAAATGCATTTTTGTCCATATATGTAAAATCTTTTTACATGCATATCATGAACCTGCTGCTTTCTGCATCTTTGCCACAAGGATTTACAATGAGACTTTTCTTCCTTTATTTTTCCCCATAATTAATTCAAAATAACTTTAGTGTTTATTATTAAAGGAGACCTTTGAAGCAAGGGAATCTATTAGAACTCCAGTTTTCTGTTTCCTTGCCCTATCCAATTCAGTCGCTAGATGTCACCATGTGCCTTTTAACAGCCCATCCTGGGATGTGTTCCGTGCTGAAAGAAATACCAAAGCAGGAGCCCAGGCAGTGTACAACACAGTTGTTTATGATTAAAATCTAGCTATGCTCTCTAACAAGTATCTGCTGTTTAATACAGACTCGAATGAATGACTGGGGAGAAAAGGAACAAAGGTTTTCCAATTCAGAGATGGAATTTTGAAGGAATTGCTGAGGTTGCAGCCAACATGCTGTTCCATGTGATTGATGATTGCTTTTAAGGCCAAACCTTTGCAGAAGCCCCCCAAAATGGAGAAAGCAAAGTAACTAAAACTGATTTGGCCAGTGTGACAGTGAAGTTCAGACACCATTTGGGAGCTGCAATAACTCAGGATTGTGGAAAGACAACTGAATGTGTCTGTTATGGAGAAAAAAATGCAGCTGTGATTTGCCAAAATCTTTGGATGACTTTTTCATGTCTGTGGATGTTTGTGGTTAAACTGGCCCAAAATTCCACATCAAAGGACTCTGTTGTTCTTGGGGGAGGGCTGGCAGGTGAAGAGAAATAACTTTTGAGTGAAGTGGATATTTCTTATAGAACAAACCAAAACCTCCAGTTCTCCCCTACCCTTCCCCTTCAGTCAAGTCTTTCCGTGGTTCCATCAGCTGAAAATACCATTGATTTGAGTTGTCAAATTTAGCTTTACAAGGGAAATCCTCCCCCAGAATATCCAAAGAAGAATCCAGTTCCAAACAGTATCTGTGCATGATTCCACAAACTTTTGGGTTGTTTAAAAAATATGTATTGAGAATTATCAACACGCTGATTGAACCTTGGAGCTTCTCAGGTGGGTATTTTCTGGGATAGGAAACTAATTTCTCATTATCTTTAATGGAAATATTCCCCTTGCATTTGATGCCAAAATGAGTTATCAATACTTTACATGTTATAGCAAGTGAAATAAGTACTTGTTCACAGTCAGATTCCAAAATCCTTATTAATCCTGAACAGCACCCACTGAGTAAAGCAGTTCCCCTGTGAGTACAACAGCACTTCCAGGGAAATACAGGGCAGCTCTGAGAACCAGGCCAGGTCTCTGTATTTGCCTATAATGCTGCTTGGAAATGGGAACTCCAGGGCATACCAGGCCAAGCAAGCCATGGTGAGGTTCTACACCAGTGTCCCAGTGTGGTTGTCCGTGCGTAGCATCCTGCTCATGTCAGCCAGGGTTTCTGTTTCTGTCCATGCAGGCAGGGATGCAGGGATGCTTCTTCGTGCCTTAGTGGGTATGAAGTGGTACAGCTCTGCTCTTGTTCCAGCACTATTATCAAGCTGTCATAGCCTTCATAGCTTTTATACCCAGGTCACAAACACTGCATAAAATCCAAGCTTCAGCCGTACTTCCCACATCCTGTCCTCTTTCTCTTTTTGCATTATCGGTTTCAATGAAAAACATGGAAAGAATGTGGAAAAATCTAGACACTGATTCATGCTTTGATGAAAACTCAAAAAGCCACAAGTCTGCACATCCATTCCTTTCTGCCACTATTTGATGATCACTCTGGCCGTGATTCCTGGAGACGCCAAGGCAATCGCTGATCATGGCAGGGGGTTGGAACCAGATGATCTTTAAGGTGCCTTCCAACCCAAACCATTCTGTGATTGTATGATATCTCTGCACAGCAACCTGCTTTAGCAAGTCGGCAGAGAGGCTACACAACATTTAAGGCCACAGGCCGCACCTTCTGGTGGTCCATGTCATTCCCTTCTGTGCTTGACAGCCAAGATCCAGGGAATGTGAGTCCTGTGACAGCACGTGTTTATTTTCCAGGCAGCAGGCTGATGTGCAGCACTGGAGCCTAAAGTGTTGCACAAGTAGAGAAGCTCCACACAGATCCTCTAGTGCAGAGTATGCCCCATGTCAACAGCAGAGGGGCTGGAGAATTAATAACACTGTCTTTAAATAGAGGAAAAGGTTGTTGCTAATGATCAATTGATTTGGGATAGTGCCAAATGGCTCCAGTTGGCTTTGAAGCATCATAGCACAAACCACTGCAAAAACATTTATCCAGAACAGATCCTAGCCACAAGAGTTACAAATATTTACTTTCTGTATTTACTTTAGGGAAGGATTCAAGCCAGAGGTAGTAGATCTTGACTGCAAACATACCAGCAATGGAGGTGCTAAGAACTAGAGTTTTGGGGCTAAGCTTTCTGATCTTATCTTGTCTAATATGTTTGTCTTTCTTTCCTTGCCTTGACCTCAATAAAACAAGCACTGGAAAACCAGCCCTCTAAATGTGTCGTGGATCCAGGCCTGAAACTATGGCTCTGCTGAGGTTAAGGAGGCCAGGAGCTAACCCAGACTTAGATTGATTTTGGTATCTTTTGTCATTCCTTCCATCTCTGTGTAGACATTTATACACTGCACACACTGTGTGTGCAACTTCCTCAGCTGGTTCTGCCCTGGTTTGCAGCTAGTCTCTCATGGTCCCTAGCAAGTGGCTTCTCTGTGAATGTTACGCTGTCCCTTTCTAAAAACACCTTGCATCTTGAGTTTGGATGGAGGGAATGTTAGGGAAGTCTTCAGCCATACAGGGATTTTCCCAACTATGAGGTGCTGTGGACAAGAAGTTAGAAAAGTTGTAGCTTTCTATCTTTCTTTACTATTCCTAGTCCCTGATTTCACAGGGACTGCTGCAATACCCCAATCTTAATGTGCAGTGAATCCATTATTTCAACAGAATTCAGTGGCAATAGTTCTTAAAATGAAACTAGTAACTACTCTGTGACTCAGTTTCTCCCTCTGTAAGTCAGTAATAACATAACCTCTTCTAAGGGTGCTGTGAAGCAAAGCTATCAAAGGCTTTGGGATCCAGGCATGGCTGGGCTTAGGGAAGCGCCTGATCATCTTACACTTTGTCAAAGTCCAATCTGGCTCCTGAAAACCTTCATCAAACAAAATCCGTAGCTGGAAGCTTTATGAGGACTGGGAGAAGGGTAAGAAAACAATAACCAAGATCTAATTTCTTAGGAGTAACAGATAGTCCTGGGAGGATATAATTGAAGTCTCTAATAGCTGCAGATAAGATCAGACTGAGTTACTATTTTCAGCCAGTCTCAGACATCAGGACTGGAGTCACCAAAATAAATTCTAAAACCTGAGACAAATGAAATGCACTGATCAGAAAGCTGCAGGGTCCCAAGGAGCAGGAGATAGCGAGAGATGCATAAATATTGCAACAGGGTAGAATCAGCCACTACGGATGTCCTGTCCTAAGCGCTAGGGTCACTAAAGAAGAGACAGATGCCTGTTTGGGGAAGGGCTGAGATGAAAAGGAGGAACTTGAAGGGGTAAAATGACCTTGATTTTAATGCCAGCTGTGACAAGGGGAACTTTATCCTCATTACAGTGCACCAGCAACAGTTTTCCGCTCCATTGGCCTTTGGAAGAGAGCAGGGCACAACCACAAAAGACCCTGAGCCTTGTTTTAGCCCAGGGAGTTGCTCTGGGGTGATGGGTATGAGCAATCCCTGAGGAAACACAGTGGGGACCTGATCACCAGGCAGTGGTACATCCCTTGGGAAGAAAAAGGAAGACTGATGATTAAAGGCAATGTGATCTCAGAAGCCCATTTGCTATGTTACGGGCTCTGGAATTCCTGGGTGCTACACAGCACCCAGACACCTGCAGGTAGTACAGATGGGCACCCTGGTTTGGGAATCCTTCCTCTTCTTTTCTGGTGTGCTGCTCACCCACTGTAGCTGCCTTAACCTGCCCATAGGCCTATAAATCCTCGCCTGAGGACCGCAGAACACACCCCCTGCACTACCAAGGATGTGGGTGCCTTCAGCTGCCTCTTTTCCAGGCACAGGCTACTAAGAAGCTACACGGTCAAGGGCCCAGGGCTTGTGTAGCCTGGAAAAGAAAAGGGTTGTGCTAATAGCAAGCTTACAATGCCTGTGAGAAGTTAGCAAGAAGATCCAGGCTCTTCACAGTGGTATATGGCAGGAGGACAAGTGACAATGGGCAGGTTGAAATGAGAGAGGTTCAAACTGGATAAACAGACATGTATTTTCATCATGCAAACAGTCAATCATTAGGAAAGCTTCCTAGCTATGGAAGCGTTCAAAACCCAACTGGTTAAAGCCCGGAGTACCCTGGTCTGCCCCCAGAGCTGACCCCACTTTGAGCAGCAGGTTGGACTGTAGACCTCCAGAGGTCTGTTCCAATGTTAATTATCCTAGGATTGACAGCAAGTCTGCCTCCACTCATCCTTGGCATGTGTGGAGATCAGCCCTAGCCAGGGCACATGACAAATGAGAGATTACATCAGCAGGAAGGGGAACGCTTGGGAAACATCCCATCACTTGCATCGGTTCCATGTCGGCTCGTGCACAGAGCACCCCACCCAATCCATGTGGATCTGTTCACTCCCTGCCTCTGACAGCTTGTTTATTCAAAAGCATTTGTCTCTCAATGCCTTCCAGATGAAATAAGAGATCAAAGGCGCTAATTTCCTCCCACTGCATTCTCCTTCCACATTCAGGCTTGGGTTCATATTGACCAAGGATTTCTTCATGGCACAGGAAGCGTGCTTTTGCGAAAGAACAGGCACAAGCCAGGAACAGGTTGGAAGTGCTGCAGGTTCCTTGGTTGGGGAATTGTAAGAGGCTGAGTTAGCAGCAGTTGGGTGTAGGGTTGTGCAGAGTAAAGAATAAAGGCAGGTTCAGAGCTATTACTGAACAGGCACAATGCTAGCTGGAAGGTTCTGCCCTTGAAAACAGGATAGGAAGTTCTAGGTCAGTTCTATGAACAGCTGGAGCTGAAGGGACCTACTTCCATTTAATGCTCCCATTACCAGATAACTCATCCCATCCTCACAATATCTCTACTAAAATGGTTAGTGCTAAGGAATCATTGCAGAGGGGAGCCGAGGCACTGGGGTGACAGCTATACATAATGCCTTGGATACGAGCTTTGTCTCCTACTCTACAAGCTTGACACAAGCCAGCTGTCTCAGGAACACATTATAACCACATTAGCATGATGCTGGACTGGAGCTAATCAAGCCCCAAAAATTAACAGAACATAAGGAACTTGCTGACATTGTGGGTCAGGAGCAAATTCAAAGCCCTGAGCCATGTTTGCCTGGTCCCATCCAGGCTGCTGTGGCATCACTCCTTGCTCTCCAAGTGCTCAGTGTCCCTATTCTTGAATCACTCAGAATGTGTTCTTTCTGCTGCCTGAAAACAACCTGTGATTCACTGATTTCTTCCTAAGCAAACACGCAACCTCTTCAATGTAATCAGTTTGTTTACTTCACTGCTTCCCCTTTCATGTGAGGCCTGTGGCTTTCCATTTCTTTTCAGGCATCAAATGCTAATTTCACTTGGCCTTTGTCGGTGAAATGGGCTGGAACAGAGACTCATAAACAACTGGATCAGTAACACTGATGTTTATTTAAAAGGCAGTTATGATTATTTCTTTCTTTACTGTTGTATTTAACTCTTGAAATCCAGCATCTTTCTGCAGCTGGGTGGCTTCCCTCTGCCTTTAAACAGCAAGAAACTGAAGGTGGAGGAAACAAAAGGCGTAAAATGAGCGTCTAGCAGTCACTGATCTTTGGGAGTCAATCCTGCAGGAGCCAGCCCTGCAGTGTGCTTAGTAAGGAGTGCACATACCTTTGTTTGCAGGATCGAGCCCTTATGTGTGAATGACATTAGGTAGATTAGAGGGAAGGAAATGTGAGGAATTCTTTTCCCCCAGCTTTTTTTTCCCTGGGCAAATCTAGGACTAGTGAAATGAGCTTGAGCAAACAGCATTTTAATGCAGCTGCACTGGGTAGCAATCACAAACTGAAGATGATAGCACAAGTTTGGCAGGGACTAGAGCCCACAAGAGCACAACCAGAAACACACCTGCATTTACAGTCTAAACTGGAAAAACTGTTTTAATATCCCTTGAACATTTCATGACTACAAAAACTGTGTTTTAGATCTTTCTTCTTTTAATTTGCACAAAGCAGGTGGAAATACAGAAGATGTCTGTATCTAGAGGCTTGAAGTGATGCTGAAGCAATACAGGCTTCTGCTGGGCAAATGTATCCTAGTTTAGAACTGTCTTCTTTCTCAGCTCTGCTACTTGCAAGCGAGAGACCAACTAATGCCACTTGCCACAATGCCCCTCTCGGATGGTGGATTAGGGCTGTTGAGTCTATTTTACTTTGGCTGCTTAAGCAAGCTAATGTGTTACCTCTGCCCAGCCCCAAAGCAGCTCTAAGATCCATATGTTAAAGACTGCAGCATCCTACTGAGGAATGCCTCCTCTTCCTGAAGCTTTCAGATTCACACAGAACATTTGCTTGTCCTTGAGGAATGTTGGAAAGAAAACAGTGTTGTTGATAACTGTGAATTGCACTAATTGGGATATTTAATACTTAGTTGCAATTGCACTGGTGCTGAAACCATCATACCCTGGCTATAAAAGAGCCTAGTGTCAGAAATACAGTAGAGTTTTTCATGCCAGCTGCTGTTCTGGGTTATGGCTCCAGTCTGGCTGCATTGCTCGGTGAAATATGTTATTAGAAAATTAAACCAACAAAGACAACGTTACAGCAATGTTCAGTCTGAGCCCAACCCACAGAGGGCTGGGACATTCAGCACAGAGCAGGGAATTGCATCCTAGATGCTGCCTCACCCTGCAATGGGCTGAGCTCTCCCCAGGCCTAAAGACTTCAGTGAACACAGTGATGGTTAGCATCTTACCCTGCTCCTTACAGGACTGAGCTCCCCCCAAGCACCATGACCCCCACATCACATTGCCAGCCTTAATAACATGGCTTAGCACTTGCTGAGCACCTATGGTAAACTCACCCATCGCTTTGTTTCTCATTGGATTGAGAATCATAGAATCACAGAGTGATTTGGGTTGGAAAGGACCTTAAAGCTCATCCAGTTCCAACCCCCTGCCATGGGCAGGGACACCTTCCACTAGAGCAGGCTGATCCAAGCCCTGTCCAACCTGGGTTGTGTCCTGGCCCATGGCATAGATGCCATTTGCTTTCTCTCCTGTGCTGAGATGTGGCACCCTTCAAAACTCTTTCTATGTGCCCTGTTCTCCATGTAGGGCCAGAGGGGCCCCTTGAAAGAATGCTGAGATAATCCACTGCTTAAAGCCCGCTCAAAACAGCGTAGCTTTGCCAAGGCCACCAGCAAGCAAAAACATTGGCTCTTTGCAAATACTGCATGGACTGAACCCGCTCACTCCCTTCCAATTGGTTTCCCAGTACTCCTGTACTGGATCTGAACTCACTACTTAGTGGTAGGAGAGGTTTCATGGTCTATTAGGTTGCATGCCATTTAAGCACACTCATGCCATGCTCACTCCACTCCCTAGAACTGACATGTGGAGCTTTCTTAGCTGAGCCAAAGCCTACTGGAGATTCACGAACATTCATAATCAGGAGTCAAAGAAGAGAAATTCTATCAGTCCATATGCTGGACGAAAATTGACTTTGCAGCCATGGGTGTGCTTAGTCCAGGGGCTATCTTTGATAAGAAATAATTTGCTAACAGGGAGTTTGGGTGCTGAGGGCATAGATCAGTGTTTGATTCAGTATTGCCTTTGCCAAGAAATAGAAGTGGTTGATCCCCTTTGTGTTCCGGTTTTTCTGAGAAGCTCCACTATGTTCAATAAAACCAATTGGTTATTTTCATCCTCCTTACTTGCAAGAGCTGTAAACCAACAGTGAGCATGAACGGGTATCATCTTGCAGCCATCAAACCTAGTGTGCTTTTCCCCCTCTCCAGTTCTCCAGTGCTGCTCAGCCAAACCTTCTGCAGAGGTGGACTCAGAGGCCAAACCAGAGAACCTTCCAGCAGTAATCTCAGCCCCTTCCGGTAGGGTTTATGGGTGAGACAACGACAGGCAGTGTCCCCTGTCTGGTGTGGCACTGCTGGTGGGCGCCGTGGTAATGCTCCCATTTATACATTCATTTCCTACTCTCATCTGTGGTTTTGAGTCCCCAGCTCTGCAGCAGCATGCTCTGCGCAGGGACACCGGCTTGCAGAGGAAGGATGGAATATCACGTGTGCAAGCTGGTTTGTAAGAGCCCACAGAAACAGAAAGGAAACCAAACCCACAACAAAACACACAACTCAAGAACAAGCACTTTTGCTGTGTTGCTGCTGTTATAAAAGTTATAAGCAAAGTGGGGACAAGATAACATCTGCCCAACCACAGCAAAGCAGTGGAAGCCCATGGCTGTTGATGAAAAGTTTCCTAAACTTAAACCGTAAAGGACCATGAGTCCTTTCTGTCAGAACTCTTCTTGGCCATTAGCACAGACATAAACTCCTCTCATTTCAAAATGTAAGAGAAAGAGGAATGTAAGGGACAGCAATTTGGGCACTGAACAAGAAGCCTGAACAATCAGGTCATGCTGAGAGAGGACCACATCAAATCCCGCAGGTTTCCTCATGCAGTAGTGCCCACTTCTCACGTGTGAGGGCACTAGTGTGTTTTCACTTGGGAAGAGGTTTACTCTCAGATCAGCTCATAAGCAGATGTGAAGGAATAAGAAATACAGAGGTTTAAATCTGGCCACAGTACAAAAACTCTGCTTCCAAAGACATCCCTTAGTGAGCCCCCACTAGAGATGGGAGAAAGGCTTTTCGGAAGGGAAGGATTGTGATTAAACACCAAGGAGGAGCTAAGCTAGACTCAGATTTCGGTCTCTGCTGTATCTACCTAGAGTCAGACTTGCACAGTCAGTGGTGTTATTTCAGAGCTCACCCCAAGGTTTTTAAGAACTGAATGTAGGTCACTGGACTAAGCAGAAATTGGCCAGAAAACACATTCCTCTTGATCAAGAGCCAGGCAGATTCTGAGGTTAGTTTCAGGCTTTGGAATAGTGTTCAAATCTGATTCAGAGTCCAAGCCCAGCAGGGCTAAAATCTTACAGACCTTATACCAAAGGGGGATTTCAGTGTTCTGAGACTTCTGCCATGCTGACTGGCCTAAAACAAGGCCATGTGGAACATCCCAGTATCCCAGGTCTGGCTGCCCATGTCCAACAGAATAGAACCTCCAGATCCATTAGATTTCTTGTCCTTCAGCAGAATTATTTCCATGATTTTTCAAAGCCAAGATGCAGAACTAATCCCAGCAATGACCATGAAGAGGTTAACTAAGCACAGACAGAGGCCAGTGTATGTATCTCCATGTGTCCTTGCTGAAGCAATCTGGATTACTGTTCCTGTGTAAATAAAGCACAATGAGGGTGGGTGGTCAGCTCCCATCCAATCTGCTAGGAAGACTGGATTCTGGGCCTGGAAAATCTCCAGCCACATTGGCCTGATGTGGGACCTGCTCACTGTGCAGCTCACACAGAACTGCCACCCCACATTCCTGCTTCCCACAGATTCCTCTTGGCATTTATTGTCACCTGCCACTGCATCAGTAATTAATGAAACTGATCACTCATTACTTGAGCTGAAGCCCATTAATGGAAGGTGGCACCTATTGAATGCAGCTGAGGATTGGGTCCTGGAGAGCTGAGAGCTGATGCAGAAGAAAGGTTTAGATAGAGATAGACTATAAATAGCTACATTTCATCTCACAATTGTAATAGTTCCTTTAACGTGGTCACTCTTTCTTTCACTATTGTCTATTATTACTTTGGCCACTGTTGTGTTAGGTGCTGAACAGATCCAGCACACACTGCCCTGTGCACACACCTGAGCTGCTCTGGAGTTAGGCATAGAAGCCAGACTCTGCTCTCTGTAGTAGCTGTTGGTAGTAGCCCTCTCAAAGCCAATATACAACAATACAGTATAAGGGTATCTGCACTGTAAAAATAAAGTCATAGAGGAGGCTATAAATAACATAGTGCCTGGTGAATCCAAGCCTGAGAGAGAAATCACTTTGCCACATACAGACATTCAGCCATTTGAATCAAAAGATTAATCCAAAGGGAATAAAGAATGTGAAATAAACCGTAATAGCCAGGATACAAAAACTAGCACCTGAGTTCAGCAGGATTTATTTCCTTGCATAATTCCTTTGCTTTCTACCTGAACCTTGACTTTCCACAACCACTCCCATTTACTTTTAATCTGATTTCAAAAGCCATTTGTTAAGCAGTGTTCTTTGCTCTTACCAGAGCTTTTCAAATGTTCTCCTGCTCCAGAGGTTAATGCACTCATCAGCTGGAACTAGATGATCTTTATGGTCCCTTCCAAGCCAAACCATTCTGTGATTCTCTGATTATAAAGCTCTATGTGGAAGCTCAGAAAGCTGAAGAGAAAGAGATGTTTGAACAGGTGCTCATGTCCTGCAGCATTTGCACACTTCAGAAACATGTTTCACTGCTCCTAGTGAATTCATTGTCCTGTGTCCCTCCTCTTTACACTATTCCATACTACTGTGAGCGCAAAGATGATGCTACAGACATTACAGGGACTAATTTAGGGTACTGAACCACCCTCTAGATAGGTAATGTTTCCCTTACGTTAGTTTCCATCTCTCACATACTAAGTCTGTTCACCTTGGATGATGTTACAGCCATTCACAGAACCCTGTTGCACACACTGCAGGGCACTATACTTGAAAACACTGCTTTAGCTACACGAACAGCTCTTCTGGGTTAGCCTGGCTTTCCTGGCCAGTATACTGAGCTGTTTTTCTGCCATCTGGTGTCCAGAGACTAAAGGCAGATGTTACCGCTAATCAGAGTCTTCCAGATGGTCACCAGCCTCAGGATGTTTGTCTTACACAACTCTGTAGCCAAGAACCAAAGAGCTCTCCTCATAGCCAAAATCCAGCAATATTACCCAGGGAAATACCATCTGTGTGCTCTCACAGGGATTGAGTTAGACCTAACTCATCTGGAAAGAGCACTGTTTGGCATTTGGGAAGCTTCTTATCCTATCAAAGATCTCCAAGTGCTTTGATAACATTAATCAAGCCTCATTAAGCCTCACATGCACATCTGTAAGGCAAGAAAGGGTTTCTTCTGCCTCAGTTACAGAAGAAAACACTGAGGCATTGGAAAGCAGAGAGACTTGCCATGGGTTGTTGAGCCTTATGGTATTAGCTTGACTGTTGTGATATCTTAAGGTCCTTTCCAAACCTAACTATTCTATGATTCTATGATACATTATTAGTGTCGTATCATTCTTTTGGGGTCTTAATTTTGGAAGGGTTATAGTAGGCAATGGGGCAATTGTGGGACCAGGAGAAGAAAGGAGGAACCTAGTCTTTGTAAAGTAAATTAATTCAAATCTTTTTATAAAGAAAGACTCAAAATAAGCAGTTTCATGTGTAGCAAGCTGCACTCTGCAGCATCCTCAGATCTCCACTGCCTGCTCATTGTGTGGGTCTGGCCCATTTGCTAGCCAAGGAATACCTGCTTTCAAACAGGAAGAGATGCCAAGTGATCTTAAAGGTCTTCTCCAACCTAGCTGATTCTATGATTCTCTGTTCCTGAGGGATTGTCCAGGGAAATCACTAGCGCAGGATGTGCTCAGCGACTGTGTGCTTGCGAGGAGATGCAGGCACCCCGCTGATGGGAGATGCTTTTTTACCTTCAAGTTTGAATCAGCTTTGTCCATCTTTGTTATTCTCGTTGTAACTCAGATGATCTAAAAATTGCCTGGGCCTCCAGTGTTTACTTTGAAAACAATAGAAGATGACTGGTTCTCAGTCACATAGAGCCCAAGAGGGTTTTTTCTGCAGTGTAATTAGAGTTCCTTCCATGGCTAATTAAATTCTCCAGTGAATAAAAACAAATTTCCTGGAATGAATATCAGCTTGATTCACTTTGGGCAAAGCCAGCCTTACATGCTTCTCCCACTCTGTTCTCGGAGGGTGTTGGCTGCATTGCTGAAATCTTCTTGTCAACACATGACAATGCAGGGAAATCATCTCATCCTGGGGTCTGCATGCTCCTTTGCCAGAGGTTGCAGGGAGTTGTGTCTGTCTTATTCCTTTTCTCTGCTGTATAGACTTTTATCATCTCCTTCACTAACCTTTTTTCCAAGCTGAACAGTCATAGTCTATTTAACCACTCTACATACCATATGGTTCCATACTTCTGACTATAGCTCTTGGTCTTTGCTGGACCTTTTCCATTTCTGCTATATGCTTTTAAAACTGGTTGACCAGAACAGTTATGAGAGTACACTGGGATATATATGGTAGAAATAGGAACCCTTCTTATTTACAGGATTCAGGATGTCAGCTCACTGCATGGTTTGCCCAATAAATTGTCCTTAGTGCCCCAGTTCCTCCCAATAACTGCTCAAGAAAATGGCACTGGTTTACCTTCAAATGTTGGTCTAAGCTCCCAGTGATGGAAGGATGCAGCCTTTTGCATGATGACACTCATTGGTTTTGAGAGCAACTTGCTCATAGCTTGCTGAAGGCCACCAAGTTGACAAAGCACTTTGGACTGAAGAGAGGCAGATTCCTCCCAGGATCTGTACCTGGCCAAATCAGCTCCTTTCCTATGCTTATTCCCAGCTGTCATCTCTCCTCTGAGCTTGTATTTTGTACTGTGTGTTCCCTGGGGCAAGGCAGGCCTATACTCGCATTTGGCAGTCAACTGAGGTTAAAGTCAGCCCAAAGGAGACAATAAATCATTATCATGGTTAGGCTGAGAGCAGATGGCTTTGGAGGCCATCCATTTTGAAGGCGAATTCCTTCTCTCTCTGATGTTTGCTTTCCTGTTTATTCCTTTCAAAGCCTCCATAAATGGTGCTCAGTTCTCCATCTTTCGACACTGAACTCCGTGTCCAACAGGCCTCCAATCATCTCTTGATGGTAAACACCATCACATTCCCCCATGTGCTGGAGAACTTCATTCTCCAAACTTGCAGTTTATCATTTTATCACCTGATTTCCATTGTCCTCTCAGAAAGGAGATTTGGACCATGCACTGAATAGCAAGACAAAGCAAGGTGACACTTCATAGTTGAACAGAAGCAAGGCTTTCAAGGATGTGGCCTCTGAGGTCTACTTTCTCTACATCTACATGATGTCTACTATGACTGTTAGCTTGGGGATGTGAACTCAGATAGCTGTGTTAGCACAGCACTGTTTTACCTGGATGTTCAGGCTGTGATCAGCTAGTTCAGTGGAATGAGGTATCATTCCTCTTCCCTGCTGCAGTGACTGATGGTTGTTAGCACTACAGTTCCACATCATTTCTGCTTTGAAGATAAAACCAATTCTTAGGCCTTATGCACAACCTTAGTTTATTATGGATAATTCCAATAGGTTTTTGGTTAAAGTTTTAGGATTAACCCCCTTGACTTTGTCTTTTGGAAACATCTAACTTATAAACAGAGCACTGGTTATTCCCAGCTCCTTGCTAAAATAGTGTAAACCAAGTAGACTGTTTTCACCTACCTGTCAGGCCAGTAGAGAACAGAAATGCTGTGTTAGAAATGGGATGGACATGATCTCATCTTGTAGGAGCTGCAGTTGCTGAATCCGTGTTGTTTGCCTAGTAATGTGTGAGTTGTTATGTGTGAAATTGCAGCTCTACTGTGTCAATTCACTTCATTATGCCATGAAATACTGGCGAATCTGACAGTAAAAGGCTGATTTCAGACATGGCCTTCTGTTGCCAAGAAGTGAGCTTGTGCGTCTGCTCAAGTGAGTCTTGGAGGCCACAGCTTGTGATTCAGTTTGTGTCTTCCACAAATACCTTGTCAACTGAGATTCTCAGGAGCTGTAAAGCATCATCATGGCAGTGACTCCAGCCGCCCTCCATAGCTGTGCTGTTCTAAACCTTAGCGAATTCCCTGGGTGAAGTGGTTCCTAAGACACGCTGACACAAGACCTAAACTCTCCTGGGTCAATTGCTCTCCTCTTTCTCCTGACATCCCTCCCTCTCCCCATGTTGCCTCCCAGACACAATGACACAGTGTGTGTTGATCTTAGCTCTCAGAGAAGCAGTCATAAAGGACCTATGCCAAGAATAATCTATCAACAGGAAAGCATAGTTTACTTGGATTGGATATGCCACCCATGTTGTGATGAGTGGAGCCAGGGGAGGTAAGGAGAGGGTAACACTGAAGGCTGTGCACTCAAAGCAATGCTGCAGCTTGGGATTGATATGGGATTGTCCTGGGAAACAGCTATGGGCTCTTGGTCTCTTCTGCACAACAAGATGACCTGTGTAAAGCTCCTTCATCCTAAGACCACCATATGTAACCACAACAACTTGCTCACCTCCTGTGACAAGCCAGTGGGATGACATCTCTGCATTAACTTCATCACAAACCAACATTCCACTCTTTGGCTACAGTTCTCGTGCAGGGCAGTGACTGAATACAGTAGCAGCTTTGTTTACCATGAGGAAAGCAGGGTTTGCCCCACTCATACCTGCAGTGACTGCCCCATGACAGGATTCCTCTCAACAACATACAGGTAGAACTCCTATCAGAAAGGGAGTCAAACAGTTCAGCCAGTAAGGTGCCTTCAACGCAGGCAGGCTGTTTCCCTCATAACTCCCCTATCAGAAGGCAAGGAGGAGGCCTCAGGTGTGTGAAGCATAAAGAATATTGTGCAAGGAAGGTGAGGTAGGGATTGTATCCATGATAACAGGATGAAGGGAAAGCCTTTTCCTCCCTGCTGCCCACCTTCCCTTTCACCAACTTTAGCAGCCTCTAGTGTCAGCTCTGACTGAGGCCCTGACTGAAACAGAAACACATCTGCAGGAATTTTCCAAGCTGTAACACACAAATAAACACATTAACCATCTTCTCCTCAGCAACCACAGAGCATCCTCCCAAAAGCAGCACAGCAAGTCACTTATTAGGGACTTAATGAGCTGTGGAAAAACAACACTATTCATTCGCAGCTACTTATTCTCTATCCTTTCTGAAGTCATAGCTCAGGCCACCACAGAACCACACAAGCAGAATGCAAACTCATGGGCAAAGGCACAAGCTCATTTCAGCACACAAGCTCCCAAACAGCATTTGTTGGCTCCTAGCTTTGGCTTTGACCTGGTTTGACTCCAGCCTCAGTTGTATTGGCCCTAAATCCAAATTGGATTGAGTTATGAAAGCTGTAAATTACTACCAGAAGAATGGTAGGAAGAGTTATCCCTTATAGTAGTTGATAAGCTATGTACTTCATCTTTACTTTGTAAAAGCTGCAGATACCTCTATGGTACCCCGGTTCCCAGGATCTCAAAGCGCATCATGAAGTGAGGGTTACTCATAGCTCGTTTTCTGTGTTCTGAGGTACAAGGAAATAATGTGACTTGACCACATAAGACAGCGGCAGGATAGAAACCATGTCTGATGTGCTTAGACTGGAACTCTAAGGCCTCAAGCACAGTGCCTCCTGCAACAAGCTTCTACCAAGGTGGAAGGGTGATTTCATTCCTATGCTCTTTGCCTTCCTGGTGTGTTTGGTGCTGCATCCCTGCCCTCACATTTTCTTTTCCACACAGTTTAACTTGGAAATGTCTAATGAGCTTCAGAAAGACACTTAAGGCTTTCTGCCTCTTATGCAAACCAGATCTGGAACTGGAGGAAGGAGTTATCTGCTATTCCATTGAAGATTCACATTCTTCACACAGTTCTGATGATGGACTAAGTAAAGTTGGTTGCATTCACATCTCAGAACTTAACCAAAATTGCTTCCTAACCTGCTTGTTTCAAAGAGCAGTCACAATCTAACGAGAATATCAACTATTTACTTTCTGCAAAAGGTCTGCCAAAGAAAACTTGCAGAAAACCACAAGTTTGTTCAAAATGTGGTCATATTCCATCTGTGGTGTTTGCAAAGCTGAGAGCACCTGTGGGCTAGTAAAGAACTGCCACAAATAGAGCTGCTACAGACACATCTCTTTCCTCATGATTAGCCTTTCTTTAGTCCTGTAAAAATGAGATCCAGATATCATTCACAAAGGCTCTGTTGATTCCCTGGAGACAGTTTTATAGTTGGGATTTGAGCTAGGAATAGCATGCATCATTCATTTTTCTTTCATGACTGGAAAAAACCTCCACTAAACAGAAGCAACCCATTGGTGTTTACCAAGAAGAAATTATCTGCTTGTCTGGGATTTAGGTTCAAGCATCTCAAAATCCTGTGAAGACCTCTGCTTGTACTAAAACCTCACAGAAGTCTCAGGAGGAATGGAGCCTGTACAGGTCTCAGGGACAGTGAGAAGTTTGAAACAGCTACACAAAGCACCTAGAAATTAATATCTGCTTCATATTAGAACTGGGAAAATAATAGCCCAAAGCTTTATTTACGTCTCAGTGAGTGAGACCAGTTCATCTTCTGCATCTCCTTTGTCCTCCATGATACGAAACCATTTCTGTTGAAAAGACAGTCATGGCTTTAAAAGCCGTATCACTGCTGCATCAGCTTGCAAAGGAGGAATAGCCTCTGCCACAGGTCCTTGTGTTCCTCGTAGCCACAGACTGTTTGAGGCTTTTCTGGTTTAAGAACAAAACCCAGCACATGATAAACCCATGGATGCCACTATGTGGTAAAAGTCACACCTGCCAGCCTCCTCTCTTTAGGCCAACATAAGCAACAGTATGAAAGTGCCATAGGGAAATGAAGGATGAGGCTGTAGTGGGTGAACAAACCTCTGCAGAGAGGTGCAGCTCCTAGCACTGAGCTTTTATTTATGCCATAGAATCATAGAATAGTTAGGGTTGGAAAGGCCCTTAAGATCATCCAGTTCCAACCCCCCTGCCATGGGCAGGGACACCTCACACTAAACCCTGCCACTCAAGGCTCTGTCCAACCTGGCCTTGAACACTGCCAAGGATGGAGCATTCACAACTTCCCTGGGCAACCCATTCCAGTACCTCACCACCCTAACAGGAAAGAACTTCCTCCTTATATCCAATCTAAACTTCCCCTGTTTAAGTTTTAACCCATTACCCCTTGTCCTGTCACTGCAGTCCCTGATGAAGAGTCCCTCCCCAGCATCCCTATAGGCCCCCTTCAGAGACTGGAAGGTCTCCATGCAGCCTTCTCTTCTCCAGGCTGAACAGCCCCAACTTCCTCAGCCTATCTTCATACGGGAGATGCTCCAGTCCCCTGATCATCCTCGTGGCCCTCCTCTGGACTCGTTCCAACAGTTCCATGTCCTTTTTATGTTGAGGACACCGGAACTGCACACAATGCTCCAGGTGAGGTCTCACGAGAGCAGAGTAGATGGGCAGGATCACCTCCTTCGACCTGCTGGTCACGCTCCTTTTAATGCTGCCCAGGATACAGTTGGTTTTCTGGGCAGCGGGAGCACACTGAAACCGGCCCATGTTCATTTTCTCATCAACCAGCACCCCCAGGTCCTTCTCCGCAGGGCCGCTCTGAATCTCTTCTTTGGCCAACCTGTAGCTGTGCCTGGGATTGCTCCGACCCAGGTGTAGGACCTCGCACTTGTCATGGTTGAACTTCATGAGGTTAGCATAAGCCACCTCACAGGCGTGTCAAGGTCCCTCTGGATGACATCCCTTCCCTGCAGCGTATCAACCAAACCACACAGCTTGGTGTCATCGGCAAACTTGCTGACGGCGCGCTCAATCCCACTGTCCATGTCAGCAATGAAGATGTTAAACAAGCCCGGTCCCAACACCAATCCCTGAGGGACACCACTCGTTACTGGTCTCCAATTGGACATTGAGCCATTGACCACAACTCTTTGTGTGCGGCCATCCAACCAGTTCTTTATCCACCAAGTGGTCCATCCATCAAATTGATATCTCTCCAATTTAGAGATAAGGATGTCCTGTGGGACAGTGTTGAACGCTTTGCACAAGTCCAGGTAGGTGCCATCAACTGCTCTAGCCCTGTCCATCAGTTCTGTAGCCCCATCATAGAAGGCCACCAAATTGATCACGCAGGATTTGCCCTTAGTGAAGCCATGCTGGCTGTCACCAAGCACCTTGTTGTTTTTCATGTGCCTTAGCATGCTGTCCAGGAGAATCTGCTCCAAGATTTGGCCAGGCACGGAGGTGAGACTGACTGGTCTGTAATTCCCCGGGTCTTCCATTTTCCTCTTCTTGAAAATGGGGGTTGTATTTCCCTTTTTCCAGTTGTTGGGAACCTCACCTGACTGCCATGATTTTTCAAATATGATGGCCAGTGGCTTAGGAACTTCATTTGCCAGCTTCTTCAGGACCCATGGATGGATTTCATCAGGTCCCATGGACTTGTGCACATTCAGGTTCCTAAGATGGTCTCGAACCAGCTCCCCTCCTACAGTGGGCCTAAGATCTTCATTCTGACAGACCCTGCATCTGCTTTCCAAGACTTAGGTGATGTGGTCAGAGCATTTGCCAGTGAAGACTGAGGCAAAGAAGTCATTGAGAACCTCAGCCTTCTCCAGTATACACAGTACAGTTTCTTACTTCTATAGCCTATCACTGCATTTGCCCCTTCTCCCCATTACATTTGTTTCCAGGCTTTCTATTCCCCCTCCCAATCCAATTTTCCAGAGCAACTGCTTGCTCAGGGCATCTTAGCACAGAGAACTCCCTTTGCACCATCCAAGCTTGCAAGATGTGTGTGGATTTCGTAACAGGTTTGTTTAGCAAGATCTGCTGACCAGTCTCCTTTGCCAATCACGAAATGCTTGTGAAAACCGAGAGCTGTGACACACTCATTCCATAACTTGGAGGATAAGGCCAACTGGATCCTTTCCAAACCAATTGCAGAGCCGGTGACTGGCTCTCTGCTCACACATCTAAACACCCGCATATGCCAACGGATCATTTTCCTTGAAGACATCCCAATCAAGGCCGTTAAGACAGAACACACATTTCATTTCGGGGTGGAAATGTCAATAAAGAGGCTTAGACTGAACACTAACTATGCACATGTCACTGCACAGGATAGGAAGTATCAGAACTGCACATCAGGGTCCATAAGCCCTAAAATGCTGCTAGCTAAATTGGACAGTCCCTTAGCTCAAAGTGAGAGCCTGTTTCTGAAGCAGAAGGCTGGACATATATCCAGCATATAGTAATCAGGAATGTCTAGAAAGTCATTACAGCATCTAGCAGAATAAAAGCAGAAAAGTCTTACGTGGTCATTTGGTAATATAAAAAGAGGTATGAGCTGAAAGTAATCTTAAAGTTTACTTTGGGATGATGCCGATTACAGAATCCACAACCATGGGTCCTATTGGTTGGAGACAAGGGTCTACAACATGCCATGACCAGCACAGGGTCCATCTCTCCTCCTTTCTCATTAGAAAAGCAAGACTTCGGCAGATAAGCCACAAAATCCACTGTAGAAGACTAGGAGTCAGAACCTGGATAATCCTGAAGCAGGGAGCTGGTCTATAGGCCTGTCAACCTGAGTAGTAACCCCCAGACAAAAGAAATACCTATGAGGAAGTATTTATTTTAGTGCACATTCCAGCCTATCAGATTTCTGGCAGTTTGACTGCAGTACTCTTGGAATCACAAGCCATGGGCCAAACATGACAATATCTCTGTGTACTCTTAATCTTATTGCACTGGGAATTGTGGCTTGCCCCAGGCAGTCTCCAGGGAACCAGCTCTCTTTCTGTCTCCTTCTCATGTCACCCCAGTGGTATCTGACATCCCAGGCACACTTTTCAGCTCAGTGTTGCACACTGGAGGACTGAGCTTTGGAAATGTTCTTCCTAAGGTGTTTAACAGATGGGATGAAAGGAGGAATACTGGATATGTCACAAGAAGCCTTCACAAGCTTTCTGGTTTACTTTTGCAGACACATAGAGCTCCAAACCCCAAGCTCTAAACAGAAATCAGCCTTCCTATGGAGCTGCATTCATGTGTCTGCAAATGGCCTGAGGAAAGAACTGCCCTCCTCTGGAGCTCAAATCATTTGTTTGGGGAAGCATCAAACACATTTAAGTAAATGCCAAGGAGTCAGACCCAAGATTCTGCAGTGATAAAAGCAGGTAGACCTGGACCTCAAAGGGACCAGCTTTCCTTTATAGCAGCGCCAGCACTGGCCTAAGTTCTTTCTTTAATGAGCAGCGAGTTGGCTGTCACTGCACAGCCCTTCCCAAATCATTTAAGTCACTTTTCCACAGCCAGATGGGCTTTGGAGAGGTGCTTGAGAGCTGAGCAGGTCTAATGGAAACCACCCCTGCAAAATCTGACCAAGGCCAATTAAGAAATGCATTAACAGTTGTCCTTCTGGAGTTTTGACAGAGCCTGTGGATGAATCCTCACAGTACCCAAAGTTGTGGTGGAAGCTGGGGAAGCTGCTTTAGTACTCCTGGTGCACTGAGAACAGACAGCTTGGCACTTGGAGATGACCTTCAGTTTGGCTTTGTTCCCTAGGGAGAAGCTGGATGGATCACCCACCTTATTTGCAAGGATGCACCCTGTCTGCCGAGACAAATGGAGGAGAAGAGCACATGCAACAATAAAGCACAGGCTGTTTAAAGAAGCATTCATAAGGCTGCCAGCCATGCTCTGCTGGCAGGCACCCAGTATTATGGATAGGGCTTAGCGCTCCTCAGACATGATCATGCCAAAAGGCTGGGCAGGCAGACTCTGTTGTCTTAACATCCCCTGAATGGAACTAGTTACATGAGGGTGTAAAGACTAATAGGTAAGTGAGTGAAAACAAAGCCTGCCATTGTCGCTCACCACCTGAGTGATGCTGAGCCTGTCACTCACCTCTGGGTTTCTCTCTTCATAGCAGGAGATTAGGAAGTGACTGTCTTGTCTGAGAGGCCTCATCCGAGGATACTAATGTAAGGTTAAGAATAAAAAGCAGCAGGTATACACCTGGTTTTCCCAGATGAAAAGCCAAAGCACGTCCCTTAGAGGCTGACCCACAGAGAACCATAACCAAAAACAGCATCAAGTCTGGAACCTCTCTTTCCTCTAGTTCAGATGAACCCAAATGGCCGAAACGTCAAGGAAGACCAACTTTACATTGCCCTGCTTAGGGCTGATTTGTACCAGAGACTTTGATAAAGGTTGGTTTGGTGACCTTTGTAAGGCCTGCTGACCTTATAAACCAGATACATAAACCATATATAGGTTGTCTGACCTGTAGAAACACACAAGTTGTATTCAAAAGGGTTTCTTAGGCTCATAGCGAATTAGGAAGTGACTGTGAGGCATCATCTACTTCAACACATCACCAGGGCAAGATAAACTACATGAAGCTAGCCTAACTTCTTCCGAAGCCAAGGGCCACCTGTGAAGCATTGAACCCATGTACTGCCCTTTGTCAGTCCTCCTTGAACCTAGACCAGTGCTTCTTTTGAAGGCTTCCTCCAAGGGTTTCTTTCCCAAGCTTCACCAGGAGAGAAATGTGAGCAAAGTGCTAAAAAATAGAGAAAGTTGTGTTTGTTTCTGCCATACGTTAAGCAAAGGGTAGGGAGGCACTGCCAGACCACACAGCTCTGTGTTCAGGTGGGTTTGTATAGAAGAGAGACAACTCGGTTTTTGTTTCTTTGCTTCATAAATACAGCACAATGGGTGGTCTCTGGAGGAGCACACCAGCCTGGGCTTTCCTATCCCTAGTCTCTTCCCAAGCTGCTAATACCTGGTGGTAATGTCATTACTGTGTTTGTGTGGGCAAGGAAAATACTTCACATGGAACAACGGAACAGACTCTCTCCTAAAGGAACAGCTCCAGCCTCTCTTTTCTGTTGTTGCCAGCATATTCCTTTGTGCCAGTGGTTTGGTGCCTGCAGTTCAATTGGCAATGGACCCTGGAAGGTCCAGCTCCCTGGCTGGTGAGATCCTAATCCTGCTTGCTGGATGGTGGGAACAGTTAAAATAGAACTTGTGCTTTATTACAGGCCTGGAAGAAGGATATTGCTCTGGTTTCCTTTGCACAGCAGAGCAAGGAGAGACCTTTTGCAATGGCCAGCAAGTGCCAGCAAGTGACAAAAGGTCCATGCTCAGGACAGCCTGAAGTGAAGAACCAAGGCCCAGATGCTAGAAAGATGGGAGGCACTGAACATCAGTCACTTTCCTTTCAGCATTCCTGTCATTTCAGTGTTGAGACTCATAACCTTGACAGATGTGGCACAGATGTGGCTCCAAGAGGGCTGGATCTAGGTAGCTGTTACTTGTACAATACATGTTACTGTTGAGGCACAACAGAGATGGCCAAGTGTAGAATTTCAGGCTTACCATTGGATTTTCTGCCTTTGCCTGGAAGAAAATGATAGCTGTGACACTCAGTGTATGGGAATTTCCCCTCTTAGATTATATAAATGTTATTTAAAGAGGTACTTGAGTAGATTTCAAAACGTATTTTCACTCTGGGAAGGAATGTTTGCTATTGATTCATTCAAAAGGCTGCATTTAGTGGTGATGCTTGGGTTAAAGATGTTTGAGTTGCAAGGCCTTACTATTCTAATAGTTCTACAGCTCTTTTTTGCTGTGTTACTGTAATAGATTGAAGTTATAAATCAATAGGTAACAAATATTAGTATAGTGTTATTGAATACAAATGCTCTGATCCTGACAGAATCTAAATACTGACCTCATTATTTGTATTCCTCAGTATGTAATCACATATTCCTTTGGTGTAAATCAGCTCTGGTTGAAGTCAGTGGAGTTACTGCTGGTCTTTGGGGTCAAAGATACAGGCAGTTTGATCCCCATGTCACAGAACTGTCACCCAAACTGGATTTAACTGGTGATATTTTGCACAAAACAAGTTCTCTCTTCCCCCATTCATGTTGCTTTTCCTAAGCAATCCTGTTAACATGCATTTCCACTGCTTTTGGACAAGTCCTGCTAGTCCCAAACACCCTTCTGCTCTAATTTTCATACTTAATGCAAAGCAGAACAGGCTCTGGTCCTTCAGGCACACCACGGGACCATTCCCTCTTCCCCACCTCTTTGATATAAAAAGCATGCAGCATAATCTTCCCTTCAGTCCTGAAAAATACAGCATAATCTTAAGTAAATATTAGTGTTCCACTTACATAAATACAAACTGCCATTGAGGGCTGAAGCATGAGCCTGTCAAAGCCCACACTGAACAGATTTCTTTGGAAAGGACAGTAAGGGTCAGGATAAAAGATACTTTGGTGCTCACTGTGAGTTAGGGGAAGAGTTCTGCTGGAAGACCAAATAAGAACATCCTAGAGCTCTTGGAAAAGAGGGAAAGGAGACACTGCTTGATTTCTTGATGTATTCCTGAACAAATAGCTCCTTCTGGCCATTCCACCCCATTTCTTGCTGCCTATTGGTGACTGATGAGATGAGGATGGTGTCCTCCCCCTTTGCAGCCATTCCAGCTCAGAGAAGAGGACAATGTCATAGTACCCACTGCTGAAACATCATTCAGATTTCCATGTTATAGACAACACTGCCTCCTGTACCTGAGCTAGGAGAGGTGGTTTTCATTCCCCATCCATTCTTTAGGAATATATCTCATCATATCTAAGGAGGTAGCAAGAAGAGACACTGTGCTGTTTACCAAGCTACCATTGAGATCAGCTGCTGCTCACAGAACTTTTAATAGGACTAGATGTTCTGGGAATGCCAGATCTTAAGGTTTTAAAGGCACCTATGATTCATAATCATAAAAGATCTTCAGAGCATTCCATTTTTCATTAGGGAACACAAGGTTTCTAAACCCATCAGGCATATTAGGCCCCATTTCAATGCAACAGTGACCACACTGCCTCTGCATTCCTGTTTTCTTTCACTCTGGCCAAGGGCAGCAGATTTCTACCTCCTGGGTGGGAAGAAGCGTAAGGCACTTCCAAAGAGATCTGGTATATGACAGATAGATCTCATTTTCCAGTCTATTTAACATAGTCTGACCTTATTATCGCACCTGCACTTTATCAGCTGCATATGGATGGTTCTGGTCAGTTTATCCGTCACAGAGTTGGCTTTTCCTTTGTCTAGAAGTGGAGTGGTAACTTGGATCTCCCATTGCACATCACAGAGTGGATAATAAAATACAAAAGCACTGATTACTGATAATGACTTGAATCTGTAATCATGGGAACAACACACAACATTGTATTTCCAACTGAGTTAAGAGGCATGGCTAGCTCCAGGGAAACACTTGCCAGAAAGGGATAACACAAACTGCTGACCAAAGCCAAACATCCCTTGGCTCAGAGGATTCTCATCTCCTAGCATGAGTAGCTAGTCCTTCATGGAGATCGCAGCATTTCATCTGCACTAATGACCAAGTCCTAGTCTGAAGAGGTACTGTTATTCTTCCCGTTGCATTCAGGAGACCCTGACTTGAAGGAAAATAGAGCAACACGCCTGAAGTCAGCCCAGGAGTCAGAGCTACAGGGAGAACCTGCACCTTTCAGTCCCCTGGTCCTGTGCTTTCCTATAATGCCCTTGGCCCCTGGCCAAGCAGGGCAGGAGGGAAGGCTGGATCCTGTTAGTGAACAGATTCATTCTGTCAGGGTTTTATTAGTCCTTAAAGTATTAGAGACATGCTGGCTACATTTGCCGCATCATTACTTTATCTGAGCATTCATTTCAGTCCCTTTTTGTGTCTCATGCCCTTTTATAATTGCCCGGCTCTGTGCCAAAACCCTGCTTGTTTCATAACTGCCATAAATTTGATATAGACATTAGATTGCAGAACAAAGCTTTGTCAGAAGAAGGCTTCTGAATATTGCTGATGACAAGAGAAGAAATCAAAGTGCATCTCTGCAGACAAGATTTGCCTTTCTATCAGGTGTTTGTATTATGGGATAGCACAGAAGTAATCAGCTGCTTACCTTTTACAGAGCTCTTATCTTCTGACCCCTATTGCCCACACGTGAGAGAATGGCAGTGAAACCCCTCTGGAAATACCAGAGGACAGAAAAAGTCAAGTCCTCCTTGGCAGGTACGTCCACCTAGGAGACACTCAAGGCCTTTTATATTGCTGCCCTTCTCAAAAGCCATGTGCTAACACAGTGCTGCAGCTGGTCAGCCTATGCTTACGAGTTCATCATCCATGCACTGCATGTAACGTGTGCTCAGACCTTTAGCAGCATGCACAGGTTGCCTGGTTCCATGCAGGGATACTGCTTCCATCTATTACGTGGAGGCCAACTTGTTATTTTGCTTCCTACATTTCTCTTTTGCCCACTTTATATCATGATACCTTCGTGCATTTGTAAAGAGAACCTGAAACCCCATTTAAATGCCACATCCCCACCAGCCTCAGTGGGATTTAGAGCCCCAAATATCTTTGTGAATCCCCAAGTGGATAAAATGCCAGGAACCAGTGATAGTAAAAAGACAGAGGGGAGGGGGAAACAGATGAGCTCAAACTCTCAGCCTTGCAGTCAGACTAAATGAAGCCTGCTTCTTCCCCCAGCTTTGCCATCCTTAGTACATACAACAGTGAGCACTGGAGAATAATCACCTACGTCCAGTTCCTCCCCCCAGCTCTGCTTTGTGACACTGCAAGCACGCACAGCCCATTTTAACATTTTCCAGCCCAAGAGCTCCAGTCCAAGCAGGGTGGGCAAACAAACGTCTCGTCACTGCCAAGTATGGCCCAACATTGGCTCCAGCAAGAAATTTCCAGCCACTATGGAGCCAGACACATTTACATTCCTCTATTTGAAGTAAAACCCTAATCCTTTGGAAGATTTGCAGTCTGAGCATGAGCTGTGCTCTCACCCATGCCTTCAAGGTTTTTTGCTGTCATGCAGCAAGGGGCAGCAGCAGCCTTCCAAAGAAAGAAGGAGCTGATAAAGAGAATACATTGGAAGTGAAGGGGCTTTTCTTTTGTTTCAAATCTTTGAGGGCTGTGAAGATTCTCAATAGCTTATCTTCACAGTCTTACCTCTAGGAAATTAACGAGTCTTTCTTCCTTAGTTTACCAGCAAGAACACTAAAGTCTGTAGAAGGCAAGTGTCTTCTCTGATGCCATCCAAAAACTAAAGGCTTCACAGCAGAGCCAGCAGGTGAACTCAGGACCCTTGGCTGCAGTAAGCCCAATAATAAACACTGACAATAATAAACACTGTGTAATAATACACAGGTTTGTCACAACTCTGATTCCTTGACAGGGTGATTAGCTTTGGCTTTCCTGCTGTTTGCACCCATAATTGTCACTCTCCCATTAGAGGATCAATTTTACTGCATGCATGATGTTTTGCTGCTCAGCCTCCATCTATTGGCAATGGGTGGAATTATTCTAACCATGGGAAGGAGGAAGTGCTAGTGCAGATGAACATGTAGAGAATTCCTTCTGGAGCTGCTGAAAGCACTCAATCCTGCTGTTCTCTCCCATTCTCAGCTCAGAGCCTGACAACCCACTTCTCAGCACTCCATGGGAGCCAAAACATCCCCAGATGGAGAGAGGACGTAGCTCATGCTTCACATTGCCACACAGCCAAGCCTACACCTTCCCTGTGACACCCAGCACCTCTCCTGTTCCACTGCCAAGGTGAGGCTGCGCCAGTTTCAGCACAGCTTTGGGGTGAGCACACAATGGTTATTGGCCAGGCTGGGACTTCAGGATGTGGTTGTGGCCTGAATCCCAGTCCTGGCCCCCAGGCAAGATCACTGTAAGTATAAGGACTCTCACTTCCTTCTTGATCAAGCCCAAGGATTAGAAGAAGTCTCAGAACGGGTCAGTGGATGCTTTTTCACTCCTGGAATTGGATACAGCTTACCTAGCAAACCATAAATTCTGGATTTCCAATCAAGGGCTTGGCCTTGCTGACCTAGTCTCCTGCTTCTTTCAGCAAAGACATTGTGAAACTCTGACTTTCCTGTTTTCTCTCGCCTTAAAAAAGAAATAGTAATATTTTAAGCAATCTTAAAAGAACCTAAAGATTCCTTTGCTGGCTGCTTTACACAGCAACTTCCCAAGCATCATTACCACAATGGTTTCCCCTTTCAGAGGTCAGCCCAAAACACCCCTTATTTTGTGTCTGCAGACAGTTCGTCTACTCTTTTCAGGAGGATGAGGGAGTATTTGATGTAGGGAGCAAGGGTTAAAACTGGAGGAAAACACGTTCATTCCATACTAAGGCATTATTCTCCCAACACTTGACTCAGATCATAGAATCATAGAATCATAGAATAGTTAGGGTTGGAAAGGACCTCAAGATCATCTAGTTCCAACCCCCCTGCCATGGGCAGGGACACCTCACACTAAACCATACCACCCAAGGCTTCATCCAACCTGGCCTTGAACACTGCCAGTGATGGAGCACTCACAACCTCCCTGGGCAACTGATTCCAGTGCCTCACCACCCTAACAGGAAAGAATTTCCTCCTTATATCCAATCTAAACTTCCCCTGTTTAAGTTAACCTGTTACCCCTTGTCCTGTCACTACAGTCCCTGACAAAGAGTCCCTCCCCAGCATCCCTATAGGCCCCCTTCAGGTACTGGAAGGCTGCTCTGAGGTCTCCACGCAGCCTTCTCTTCTCCAGGCTGAACAGCCCCAACTTCTCAGCCTGTCTTCATACGGGAGGTGCTCCAGTCCCCTGATCATCCTCGTGGCCCTCCTCTGGACTTGTTCCAGCAGTTCCATGTCCTTTTTATGTTGAGGACTCCAGAACTGCACACAATGCTCCAGGTGAGGTCTCACAAGAGCAGAGGGGCAGGATCATCTCCTTCGACCTGTTGGTCACGCTCCTTTTGATGCAGCCCAGGATACGGTTGGCTTTCTGGGCTGCAAGCGCACACTGCAGCCGGCTCATGTTCATTTTCTCATCGACCAGCACCCCCAAGTCCTTCTCTGCAGGGCCGCTCTGAATCTCTTCTTTGCCCAGTCTGTAGCTGTGCCTGGGATTGCTCCGACCCAGGTGTAGGACCTTGCACTTGTCGTGGTTGAACTTCATAAGGTTGGCATCAGCCCACCTCACAAGCGTGTCAAGGTCCCTCTGGATGGCATCCCTTCCCTCCAGCGTATCAACCGGACCACACAGCTTGGTGTCATTGGCAAACTTGCTGAGGGCACACTCAATCCCACTGTCCATGTCAGCGACGAAGATGTTAAACAAGACCGGTCCCAACTCACCACTGTTAAGGTAACTATGAAATAGAGTAGATAAACCTGCTGCAAAGCTCACACATGCAGTGTTCTAATTGTTTTAGCTTTGGCCTGCTATAAGAGCATGGCAAGACACTGCCTTCCAGACAGTAATGCAGGTCTTCTCTAGCCATGCTCTCCAGTGCCTTTTGATCACCTTCTAATGTTCACAGTAAGTGACTGAGTGGTGGCAGTGGTGCTTCCACATGTTGGCCTTTGGTTCTGTGGGCTACTGAAGTCCTCCTGTTGGAACACGGGCTGAAATCATGGTGTGTTTATCCACACAGCAAAGAGCTAAGAGGAACAGACAGTGGGAAAGATAAATGTTTCTTTGCAGGAGGTCTCCAGTTCATGCCAAAGATGTGGATTCTCCCATCACAATGTAGATAAAGATCAATATGCAAAAGCCCACTCTGTAGGCAGTACTGACCATGCCTGTGGTCATATCCTGACTATAAACAACATATGCCTCCAGCTTCCCTTTGCTGGCTCAGGCACATTGCAAAAGCATCACAGTTCCCTAGAGCTTTCTCACTGCACTTCATATCACTGGATAAATTAATTACTGCCATTTCAGATCCTGTTGCTTGTGAGAAAAGTAGCTCTGAAATGGAGACTTTCCAAGGATTAGAGTGAAGTGGTCAATAAGCTCTTATGAGGATCAGTAGAATCTGGAAGGAAAAACCAACCAGAGGAAGGGGAAAAGGGAAAAGCAAGCTGGCTGTAGTTCCACAGTGCTATGGCATCTGCTGCTGAACAGCTCTAGCACTCAACCAATTGTAATGCCATAGAAGTCCTTCCAGCTCCATGCCTTTTTGCTACATTTATTTCAGGCTAATATTACAACTCCAAACCTTTTCCTTACTGTAGTGCTTAAATCACACCCAGAAGAGAAAATCAATCCAGTTGTACCATCTCATACCACCTCAGTTAACTGGGCAAAGACAACCTCTGCCCACTTGAGAGGGTCAGACGTGTTCGTGTTAGACAAATAGTCTCATCACAAGTTGATTGAAAATGATCACATTTTCCAGTTCTGGTAAGTCTGTGGCAGAATCAAGACCACTGCAGCATAACCTCCTTCTGCCCTGTATGCCCCTGCTCCCAGCTCTGGTTAGAACATTGCTCCTTACAGCAACGTGTCTGGTTGATAATACGAAATAAACACAGATTATTCTGTGTGGGATCATTCTATGACTCTCTGAATAGCTCCATGCAGTTTTCCTGAGAAGGCTCCATGGGTTCTGGCTGGGTGGAATAGTCTGAACACTAAGTGGTACAGGGAAGCACTCAGATGTTCTTGATCCTTTATGTTCCTTTAGGTTCCTTTAGGTTTTCTTAATATGCTCAGAAAAAGGCACAAGTGATTTTGACAGCTTCTTTATGTCATTTTCCAGAAGCCTGAAATGGGATTCAAGTGACAAACCTCTAAATTCCTGTAAAGTTCCTCTGGATGCCATGGCAAATTAGGAATTTGCTGTCCAAACCACACATACTGAACAGGCCCTGATCCTGCTGCATTGACAGTCTGATGTGTTTTCTTTTCCCTCTGTTTCATTCCCTTTGGCCAACTGCAATTGTTACACATCCGTGAATCACGACTTCCTACTCAGCGAGGCTGACCCACTAATAACAGCATTATTTGCAGTAGAGTCAGCTTCTTTTGCTGGAGATTGCACAAAACCCTTGAAAATGACAGCCCTTGTCTCAAAGTCATCAATAAAACTGGACATGTTTGTTCCTTCTACACAGAGAAGTAGGAGGTCCTTGAATTCACTTATGTGTTTGTTCAGTGGTTGTCTGAAAATCGTACTTTGAGCAGTCCCTTGACTGACTAGTGTGCACAATGCCAAAAGACCACCCTTCCTAACCAGATTTGCCTCTCATCATCAGAAAGCTCATGGAAGCAATCTCTTGCTGCAAGAAAATGGGATAAGGAACATGCTTTGCTGCTGGTTTTGCTCTATCTTAATTGTGCCTGACCTAAATAGTGCTCCTCATTTGTTCATATGTTACCCAGATAGCCTTTATGATGGCCACTTCATTTTAGAGTGACTGATGATTTTCAGAGCTGACAAGGAACATTAGAATCAGAATAGTTAGGGTTGGAAAGGACCTTAAGATCATCCAGTTCCAACCCCCCTGCCATGGGCAGGGACACCTCACACTAAACCATCTCACCCAAGGCTTTGTCCAACCTGGCCTTGAACACTGCCAGGGATGGAGCATTCATAACTTCCCTGGGCAACCCATTCCAGTGCCTCACCACCCTAACAGGAAAGAACTTCCTTCTTATATCCAATTTAAACTTCCCTAAACTTCCATGCAGCCTTCTCTTCTCCAGGCTGAACAGCCCCAACTTTCTCAGCCTAAAATTCCTGCCTAACTTCTCAGCCTAATTTTCCTACCTAATTTCTCAGCCTAACATTCCTGCAATGCTTCCTAGTGCACGAATGATGGGTGATCTATGATCTGTCTGTCTTTCCCTCACCACTCGTCCCATCCTCACTGTTATCTGTATGTGAATCTACATGGCCCAAAATCATGTAGGCTACAGGAACCCCAGTCAAGTGAACTGCCTGAAACAGGCATGGAAGTTCTCTGAGGTTTAGCAACATCAGGCTGAGCATAGGGGATATTTTGGTCATCTCTTCCACTTGGGAAGCACAAATAGGGTAGTGCAGGTAGTCCTGAAATGCTAATACATCAGTTCACTGGGTGCCGTCTACAACCAAAGATACTCAGTTTGCTTTGCCTCCTTGTTATTTCCTGACTGATACATCCCATGGATTAGATGTTACTGCCTCTTTTCCCAGACTGAATTAACATTTAAACATGCAGATTCACCACTGGTTTTCCATATGACAAATCAGCAGGAAGACAAGAAAGATTTTGCATGGTGAAATTGAAATGGGTGCTAACAGACATTAATGTCAATGCTCCAAAGGTATTCTGTGCACTTTTTTTTAAGCAAAATCAAACATTTGCAGAAATAAAAGCTATTGGGACTACTGAAAAGTGTTTCAGTCCCTAACTACGCAAGAAGGGTCATGTAAGCAAAGAAGATGTAACTATCATACTCTGACATCTGCTCTGGGACCGGGCTTAAATATTTACTGTCCACATTCATCAGCTAAAAGTGTTTTGGAGCAAGGTGCAAGGGGAGAGGATAGAAACCCTCAAGGCTGTTGGCTCAAGAAAATGTGAGTTCTGTGGCACATGCACTCCAGTCAGATCTGGAAATAACTTGGGAAGGGGAAAACTTGGTCTGTTTAATGCAAAGAGTCAAAACAAATAGTCTCATTTCTGGCCTTCATGATTTCAAATGAAGCTTTATATCTGATACCGTTTCTACATTAGGCTGCTTCAGACCCCCTAACGCTTCTGTTAAACTCCTCAATCCTGGACTCTTCCCATCACTGCCACTTCCAGCTGCCCAGGCCACATTCCATCTCCTTTCCCCTTGTTTTTCTTTGCCTCCGTGGAAGCCATCTCTTCCTCTGTGACAACTTTCCTATATTAGGAAAAACAGCCTCAAAACCGGGTGCTGAGTGTTCGCAGCCCTCAAAGAAGCATCTTGCAGCTGATCAGTTACCACTGCCTACATCGTTGAACTGAGAGGGATATGCTTCTTGCTGGCAGACTCGGGAGACTTGCTGAACCCAAGCCAAGAAAATAGATGAGGCAAGGGGTGTTAAAACCTACCGTCTTGCCTCTTGTGCACATTACATGCCTGAGTGCCTTCAGCACCCAGGGCCCAGAGCCCAGACAATTTGCTGAAAGTCTAATGCATTTCAGATAAGGCCTTTGACTATTACCTGGATTGACAGCCAGAGAATGGGAGGAAAAACCCAGGCTCCGGCCTACCCAGCCAGGCAGAAAGCAGCCCAGCTCTCAGGCTAACCTAGGTCAAGTGATTTGGCGCCTGCGGTGTATTAAAGCTATTTACAAGAGAGGAGAGGGAGGAATTTACACAGTTTGAAGGGAACCAACTCTCCCAGTGAAAATTGGGTTTATTATTTTAATTCATGCTATGTCCTGGCTCTGTGCCCACGGTCAGGGTTGGGAAGCCACTGGCTTTAGTGGAAACAATGGGAAAAATGAACAATATTTCTTCAACCCGTCCGTTTCACAACTACCCAGCTCCCATGTTTTGCTTTCATTCTATGGACCGTGACCAGAAAGCTGTTCCTTCAGGCTGGAGGTGGAAAGAATCAACTCTCTTAAGTTCCCAAGAGCCATATGCCAGATTGCTGAAAGATAACAAGACATCGGGACCTGACAGAGTTGACTCTTTCATAGAGCTCGAGAATGGTTTGGGTCCCTTCCAAAAGGGACCTTACACCTCCCACTGGAGCAGCTTGCTCCAAGTCCCTGTATCCAACCTGGCCTTGAGCACTGCCAGGGATGGGGCAGCCACAGCTTCCCTAGGCACCCTGTGCCAGCGCCTCAGCATCCTCACAGTACCTTGAACTGTCTTGACTGCCAGTCCAAGGGCAGGGATAGGCATGGTTACTCTGGGTGGCAAAGGTGGGCTGGGAGCTCCACAGTGACAGTAGCCAGTGCACCATATCAGTGTAAAGCTTCTGTGTTCTCCAGCTTATCCAGAAGGAAAACTAAAGGGGGAATTGCTCCTGAAGGAACTGGACATTCATCCTCTTTTGGAGTCTTAAGAAGCTGCCTTTCCCACCACTTTTTGTCTTTCAGTTATCTTGTGCCATCACTGGCTGTAAAGTAGCTGGCACTTCTGCCAAGTCTGTTCACCACAGCTGAGAAGCAGATCTTGCCTCAAGGCTCTCTGAGGGACTCGTGTCTCATGCTGCCTGCCATGTGAGTGACAGCAGTCCTATGTGGGACAGGTCTGGCACCCTCCTGTGGTCTCAATGTGAGCAGGCAGGGCTGGGAGGCTCTGTATGGACTGGAACCCACACGAGTTCAGTGCCTGTGTTAGTCCTTATGGTTTGATCTGAGCCCAAACATACCACATCAGGACAATAAGCACAACCATTCTCTAGAACATTATGACTTTCCCCTCTGCTTCTATTTTCTCTTTTCCTCCTGGGTTGTTTAATGGGAAATCTAATATTCTGTGACCAATTTGCCCCTAGCTTGCCCCCCCTCACCTCCCCCCCATCCCCTTTGCTCTTTGATCTGAAGATCAAAGTGAGGCAAAAGCACAAGCTGGGGACAGTAAGAAAATGAACACACACATGGAGAGAAAGAAACCACCTACTTGTAACAAGGAGTAGTAATATCTGCTCCTCCACTTGTGATGGCCCCACATGCAGCTCTGTTCCTTGATTCTCAGGTAAAAGACTGACTAATACCCCAAGCTAACTGTGATATTCAGGCTCACTGGAATAAATCTGCTATTAAACACCCAGAAGTCTCATGAAGCTAAAGCATTGCCCAATGAAAGCATGTCCAAAGCAGTACCCCTGAGGTTTCTTTGGGGTGCTTCTATCACGCATCCACGTTTTAGCAACGAGGAATAACACAGCACAGCAATGTGGACATCTGCATGGTGTCATAACGCTTCCCAAAACTATGCACAGCAGACTCAAGAGGATTTTCTGCCTTCCCAGAACGAGAACAGGATCACAGCACTTCTGCTATGGGTTCTGAGCGGTGACTATCAATATACCAAGCGCATCATTCGTAAAACATTGAAGATCCTGGCTTTTACAGCAGCCCTGCACTGAGCTCTGCCCTTGCTGCTTATCGCGCTGCTGGCGGGGGGCCAGGGCTGTCACTCAGCAGCAGGCAGATTCCCTGTCAGCGTGCTCTTTAGCCATCACAACACTGTCAGCCCTGGCGCCTAGGCAACTGGGGGAGGATGCTTAATGAGGTCCAATTTGTCTGGCTGTAAGGGAGGAGAAACCAGGGATATGTTGCAGGATGTGTCCTAAAAAAGAACTAAGTGCTCAAGGCAGAAGCTGCGGGGCCCAAGGAGACAGAGACAGAAGCTAATGCAACAAATAGCCTCTTCTTCTCCTGTGCTCTGGGAGTCTTACGGGTTGAACAGGCCTCTCTGCTTCCATGTGCAGCAGTGTCTCTCTCTGAACTCCTTAATCTCTTCTTGCAACAGGCTTTGCACTGCCTCTATAAACAATCTTCTGCTCAGCATGGCTAAATGTATCTTTATCTAGCACACGCTTAGAGTGAGGCACTTCTAGCCTACTTCCTACCAGCAGCATGGAACTCCACATAGCTCTTCTATGCACATATAACTGTGACTCCCTGCTTCCTTAAGAATCCCTCCAGCCAAACCTCATTGCAGTGCAACAATTCACCTGTCTCCTTGTAAATCCTGCAGCCTTCCCCCCACCATCCTCATGCCTTTCTGCCAAGCTACATCCTTCTCTTTTTAATATAGGTGACTAATTCTCCACACTTCTCTGCATCACATTAAAAGGTTTCACTCGGGGCTGTGTTTGCTTAAAAAAATACCAAAGCACAGCAGAAAAATTGCTTCTAGCTAAAAGAAACATTCTTTCACTATTATATCACCATTCCTTTCCATCACATCTCACATTAGCTGTTCCAAGGCACTCAGTGAGAGCACATTTTACCTGTAGGCAGAAGATGGGTAATCCTGATTTCCCCTGAGTTCACAGACAGCCACGGTAGGAAGCGGGGTGGATTTCCACTTTAATCAAGACAGGAAAGACGAGTTCAGGTGGAAATGCAGAAGCTTCCCCTTGACACACTGGCCCATCACTGCAGATCACCAAATGAGTGTGGTTTCTTCATTGGGCTTCAGTCAGAAAAGCACCAGTTTAAACTCAAGAGTCAGGCTATTAGTGCAGGTTTAGGTAATGAAACAGCTGCCTCTGCTAGAAATCAAACTAACAGCAGTTCTGTTGCTCACTGGGATTTGTTAACCTGGAACAAGAGCAGGCTAGAGCAGTGACAAAGGTGAGATAATCCAGGAGATTTGGGGATGGAAGAGTAGGGCAAATTGTGGAGTGCTTCCTTTTACTACATTCAGACAAATACGACAACAAACCCAGGGTCCAAAGAAAGCTCATCTGGTACACTCGATTTCTGCTTAGCTTGGAAATGAGCATCTGAATACCTTTTGCCATTAAGAACTAGCAGAGACCAAGGTACAAACCAGCACAGTAACTAGCACACTGTGGGTATTAAGGCATAGACTCTGCCTGAATAAGATACTCCATGGAATCATGGAATGATGGAACGGTTTGGGTTGGCTCATCCAGTTCCAACCCCTGCCACGGGCAGGGTCACCTTCCACTAGAGCAGCTTGCTCCAAGCCCCATCCCACCTGGCCTTGAACACTGCCAGGGATGGGGTACAGGACACAGGAGCAGCCAACCTTCCTGCAATCCCCCTTTGTAGCTGTGGCTGGGGGCACAGTGGCAGGACACAGTCCCAGCGGGAGGCAGTGGCACGTTGTGCAAGACAAGAGCTGTGGTTAGCAGAGCTCAGCCCCGTGTCCGTGTTGTGCCCATGTGCCTCAGGTCATCTCGGGAAGCACCTGCTGTGGAGGTGCCAGACAGAGATGATATCAAATGAAAGTTTGGCACCAAAATTGACATACTTCTGCAAAGCCAATTTACATTCCTTGCTCTGGGCTTTGGGAGCCAAAGAGGGAAAAAAAGGGGTGGGGGGAAAGAAAGCACTTTGGATCCAGACTTGACTCCTTGGCTCCGGTTTGCCGAGCATATTTTCTCTGGTATAATGCTAAAATGAGGTTCTGGCTCACAGTGTTGTGTCCTAGAAGAGTCCCCAGTGGGTATTGGAAAGTCTATCACAAGAGCAGACTGGGAACAAGACAGCAGTTATGAGATTGTGATGAAAAATGGTCTATTTGTTGCATTGCCCAACCCTGTTCCCATCTTTGTCCTCAAGGGCTTCTTTGCAGACACTGTGATTTGCTTTTCTGCTCAACGATGTTGGTTTGGAAAAGAGAATCCTTTTTTTCCACCCTCCTGACACATAATCCATGTGATCACTCCTCCCCTGCGTGCCTCTCCCTGTAGCAATCAGGATTCTCAGCAAGGGAGATGAGCAGATTCACAACCGTAGAGACCCTACCCCAGAGATGAAGAAGCACCAAATACTTGCATGTTTATTGATACCAAACCAACCCCGTTTGCTCCTGGTAGAAAATAGAGTTGGGTAATCTGCGTTTTCAACTCTTGAATCTCTTACTTCATACTACGAGTTATTGCTTTACAAAACTGGTTCTATTCCAAGGGCTTCAACAGCTTGCTACATGCACCTTATCTAGGTTTTGTCTTAGCCTGGTTTTGTCTTACCTTCAAGTCTCAGACAAGTATGCGGCTTGAGCATCCAAAATCCATTTTCTTACACCAATAGCTAAAAGATTGGTGCCCCCAGCTTAATTCCCAATGTAAAGCATGAATTAATAACCCAGCTTGTTTTCACACAACATACTGATGGAATAGTATAACATACAATATTACCCATATATTATAAGGCAAGATACTCATTTGTCCACTTGTTTCGTCTTTTGCCCACTTGTTACACGAAGGCACCACACTAATGTAACTCTATTAACACAAGAGTTATTTTAACAACACATATATTTCATGTTTAGGCTTCTCACTCAGACCTGGCAAACACTTCTGCCCATGTTCAGCAAGTCACTACTGGCTCACTGCAGTGTAAGACAAGGACTTTGGTTTCCCAGTTTTGCCTGTTCACTCTGCCTGCCTTCTGCAGCATCCCTCCACGCCAGCAGACATCACCAGGAGCACACAGGTTCTTTCTGCTTCTGAGCTCACATTCTGCCCAAATGCCTATACTTAGTTCTTCCCGGACTTAAACACTGTGTCTAACGCATTCTTGCTGCTTCCTTTCTGCCTCCGTGGTCCTTCTGACCATCTTTTCTCCTTTGCTTTCTCTCCCCCACAACTCCATAACCCCATCCTTCTGCATCTGAACTCTGTGGACACAGCTCAGCTCTGGCATATCTCACACAGTCCCTGTGATTTGATGTCTCCTACAGTTCCAGTGACCTGATTTCCTAAAGGAGCTTTGTAGCATCTTCCATTTCTCCTGAATGAAGAGCAGGTCTTACAGCTTCTTACAGCCCATACCGTTGTAATATGAACCTGTTACACTCTCTGAGAGTAGCGCAAGCTTTCAAATAAGGCACTTAAGAAACCAGAACTTGTGTTTTTATTGGAGCCCATGGAAGCCAAAAGCAGCCAGAATTATATGAACTTCAAGTTTTCAGAAACACCCCTTGGCCTCTGCGGTTTCGAACCAAAGCAAATACACTCAAGCTATAAGGCTTGGCTGAAATGAAGGTAATACTCAGAGTATAAAAGCTTCACCTTTATGAGTAAGGCAACATTAAAATACCACTGAACTAATTATTGAAAGACACATATTTTATGCAGCCTTCATTGATTCTCTTCTCTGAGGTGCTGATCCGGCAAATACTTATACAGTTGCAGAGCTGCAGCCCTGAGGAGTGCCAGGCAGTGGTTATTTGCAGGCATGGAGAGGCTTTTGTGCCAGCTAACTAATGAAATATACCTTTGCAAAGCTGTCAGTGAATGAGCTGGTCTCCTTTCACTGAGTGTTGCTCCATCTTTGTGCTAGGGTTGTGTTAGGCAGCTTTCCCTGGCAATGAAAAACCAGTGATTGAGAAATTTCCCAGTCTGTTCCCAGTTGAATATAAATGTCACTGGGGGCAGCATTTTGTTTTCACAGTTTCTCTTGTGATTTTCTTTCCTGGGCGGGAATGTTTCAAGTGAGGGTTTGTGATTAAAACTGATCTTGTTAATGCTCCTCACTATAAAACCAACTCATCTGCACCCAGACAG
The DNA here is from genome assembly GCF_037157495.1 of Lathamus discolor. Classification (NCBI taxonomy): domain Eukaryota; kingdom Metazoa; phylum Chordata; class Aves; order Psittaciformes; family Psittacidae; genus Lathamus; species Lathamus discolor. Next base: position 8,398,665 of record NC_088899.1, on the reverse strand, counting down.
CTTTTCTCAAGGCAGTCCTGCTTCACGCACGAGAGGCACGAGCCCTTCTGGATATACACCCGTTGAATATACATCCAAGACAAACAGCTAATGGGAGGGATTCAGACTGTTTCTTTCTAGGAGGGATGTGTTTGCAGGAAACCAGCAGCCAGCCCCTAGAAAACAACCAAAGCAAGCACAGCTAAGAGTAAAAACAGGTTTTTACTTGGAAGTATAAGATCAGATTTGGAACTTTGCTCCCTCCTACCAGGGAGAGTCATGCTCCAGTAAAAGAAGTTGTCCTCAAATTCCCTGACTCCTCAGTGCATGCCCAGCCATCAGTGCCCATGGCCTGACCTTTCAGGGGAGGTACAATATCTTGTTTCAAGCCTTTTTGTCTTTACTGTGGGAGATGAGCTCTCAACCTGCCCAAACCTCACTGACATTCAGGCTGGTGAGTTCAGAGATCAAGGAAGGTGCGATAATGCCCTTGGGCTGAGAGCTGGTTGAATAATGGCATTTCATTTCCTCACTTGATGTCCTCCAGGCCCTCCCTGGCTGCCACTTTGCCAGCATCACTGTAGCACTGCATCACCCACTGGGAAAGAACACATTTCAGAGGGTTCCACAGAACCAGCCCAACTCTGTTCTTCCCTTTGCCTGCCAAAGTGCTCTGCAGTGGTGTCTGACCCTAGTTTGTGTCATGTTCTCTTCTTGCTCTTCCTCATTTGATGTCCTGCTAATGACATTGTCCCACCCAAGTTCTTGGTCACTCCTTATACTAACAGTCAGCAGTCCCTCAAAAAGAGCTACAGAGAGAAGAGAAGGAGATAACGGTCACATTTAGAGCATGGCCTTGTATTCATCTGCACAGCATTTCCATGTGGCATCTAGGCATATTCCCAGTGCTTTCTGGCTGGTGTCACTCAGATCTTCACAGGTAGGATGTTTTACACAAGACACCCCAGATACTAAAAGATGGATGCTCTTATCAGTGTCTTGTCCTCCCTTTCACTTGCTAAAAATCACTTCAGAATCATACACCCATTTTCCACTGACTTTCTCTACTCTTCCACAGGTTGTTGGGGGCTTTTCCCTCTAATCCTCAGGGCTGTAATTCCAGCACATCTTAAATTGCTCACAAATAAGAAAAATAAATAAATTAAGGATTTGTATGTGTTGCTATAATCTTAGTGGAGAAAAAGATAGAGCCTGAGGGCAAACACCAAGTGCTCAATATATGTACTAAAACAAAATATCCAATTATGTTACAGACAGCTCCTTAAGGGAAGGTGTTGATCTCCTCTTAAGACTCACACAAAAACATGTCTATGCGTAAGCACAAGTCATTTGAAGCACATGGTAGTGTCTGATTCATACCAGCAACTCTTGTACCCACCCATTCCCAACCCCGTGGCTAATCCAGCCTCTTCTTCCCCACACCTAACCTTAGGCATGACTGGAAAGGGAGTTCTGGAGTCTGGGGAGACAGAAACGCAAATCCTTTCCACATGGTGTTTACACCCAGAGTTATTTCATTTACATTCTGGTTTGTCTCAACTCTAATACAACTGACAACCCCTGCAGAAAACTTGGCTCTAAGGGAGTCGAGAGCCCAGATTTGCTCCTTGTAGTAAGCTGCATAGCTTCAATAAAACCAGTTAGAAGCTGATCTGAATTGCAGGAGTTGGATATTTGTCCCACAGTAATGCAAGCAGTGTTAGTAATAACTCCTAACTCAATAACTAATATCAAGGTAAAATAAAACAAAGCCATTCTAGCACAGCTCTACCAAGCCCATAGCAAAACCAGAACAGCAATGCCAGGGCAGAGCAAACTGTGCCCCCATCAGTGACCAAAAGCAGATGCAGAGAACAAGGACAGTGTATAGTGACTCCCACCCAGGGCCTCACAACAAGAGAGAGGACACAACAGCTCCTATTTGCCACTGAAGAGGAGAACCAGTGGCTCATCAGCAGTGCAGAGCCTGTGACATAGAACAAGGGAGCCTCAAAGCAGGCAGAGGGACTCCCTGCCACACAGGGCTGTTCCACTGGGGTCATTAAGCAGGCTGTGGGCAAGGCTGTGAGCAGGACCAGGACACATGGAGCAGGAACACAGCTGCACTTGGAAGTAGGAGCTTTTTCCTTTCCCCCACACCTCCTTTTCTTTGGTCCCGTTACAACTCCACTGCGCCTTTAGCGAATGCTCCCGCTGAGTTTTCAGAGTCAAAACAGCACATTCCATATGACCCCAAATGCCTGTGTGATTTCAGTGGGCATGAGAGGAGGGGGGGAAGCAAGAGCAGTCCTTGAGGCCAGCTGGAAGGAGGAAGGTGGTCTCAGTGGTCCACTGGAGACAGAGCTCGTTTGGAACTGCCCTTTCTGGAGATGAGCACCACAGCGGTTCCAAGCCCTCAGGGCTGGAAACAGGCTCCTCAGCCCAGCTTCTTCTGCACAGTTCATAGAGGTCAAGTCTCACTGTACCGCAGCAGCTCCACAGGCAGCCCTGGTGAATAAGAAGACTGGGACATGGATATCCATAGCTCTGAAGCAATGCTGATAACTGATGTACAGAGGGGGACTGGCTTTGGATGGCACCTTGTCTTCACATGGCTGGAGTTCATCACTTAAACAGTGATTCTTAACTCTTCCTATTTTTACTCCAGGCAACAAAAGCTAATGTCAAAACACATTTAGATAACTTTAACACCATTAATGATGGCTTGGGGGAAGCACGAGAGGAGGAACTGGGTTCTCTGGACACATAGCTGTAGTTTCATGGTAAGATTTAACGGACACACATGTGTGCACCTATGTCTGTCTGGTTTTCTCCCACACCCCATGCAGACTGCATGGAACAGCAGCATAGGCAGCAGTTCCCACATATTCCCTTTCCTTGTTCAGCCCTGAGGCAGTCACTGTGGCTGGGGAAGGGGAGCACAGTTACCTGGCACCCTTGCAAACAGTCTTCCTCTCCCCCTCATCCACCTCCTCTGTTATCAGATCCTGTTCACAGTGAGTTTTAAGCTAATGGCTTCCTCGGGTATAGCCCAGAGTGGTTTTATCAGTGAAGATCCCTATCACTCTCTAATATACCCCAAGGCTCCAGCTCCTATTTGTTTAAAACAGGGGGGAAAGCAAGAAGAATGTAACCCATTGAGCCCTAGGAAGTCAAGGGGCAGTGGCTGCAGATCCAGTGCTGAGATGTCTAGCACCGATGTCTGACATTCCCTCTTTTCCTTGGCATTTCTCTTTAAAGGGAAGAGTAAATGGCTAAGTTCACACCAATTCCACAAATACCAGATCTGCAGGAGCCGGGCTGACTGCAGTTTGCTCCCTTGCCTGTTGCTCTTGGCTACACAGAACACTCCAGTTGCTGCCAATGGTCTTGTCTGAAAGGGGGACATTTGTCCTGGTACAGAGACCCAAAGGGACAGGAGTGAACACCTTCTGAGCATGGTGTATGGCCCCTGGTCACTCATGGTGCAAAGAAGCCTGTTAGAACACATGCAGCAGGGGTACCGCCATCACTGCAGTGACAAGATGTGCTGCACAGACAAGGGGACACTTGCTATCAGGTATATTATTGCAAGAGAAACAGCCTCCAGATCAGTAACCTGATCCAATTTATTATTACAGAATGGCATTTTTACATACACAATTTGGATGTCACACACATACTTCAGCTTCTTTTTCTGACCAGGAAAGTTATGCAGTTAATCGATAAAAATGAAGTTACTTTTAATAGAGCGGAGCATATTAACCCCCTTCTTGCTCCAGGCACTCCAAAGCTTTGACAGGCTAAAGTGGAAAATAAACTCTTCTCCTATCACTTAACAGGTCTGCAATGGGAGGAAATGAGGAGCTCTGCACACCCCTCAGATCACATGAGTCAGACACTGCAGCATTTTTAACATAGTCTGTCATTAATCATGACAACACAAGAGAGTGAGAAGGAGATCAAAGAGGTACAAGTCTGAAATTCCAGGTTTGGATTCCCTGCAGTTAAAGGCAATGACAAGGTTAGGAGCCAGCAAGTGGTCACCAGGTGTTTTAACCTAGCTGGGCATCCACTGAACTTCTCTATGGCCCCCGGACTTTACTGGTTTAGCCCAGGTGAAGATGCAGTTGCATGGATTTATCCAAACCACAGCATAGGGAAACTGGAACCTTCCAAGGGATGATATTTCCAGTAGCTCCTGCCTGTGGTTGAAACTGGGAAGATGATCTTCTGAGGTCAGCATTTACCTCTGACTGCAGAACCCCCCTGGCAATGCAAAGGCAGCAGCATAATGGGGGTGGGATGGTACCCAGAAAGGTTTCAGAGAAGATGCTCCCCCACTCCCAGGGGAATTTCCATTTAACTTTCATCAGGAGCTTTCAGGAAAGCTGATGACCCCCTGAGTGGAAGAAAGATAAGAGTCCTTCACTGCTAGTACCCTATGCAGAAGCCCTGAATTCATTTTATACCCCTATCCTCTTTCTCAGCAGTAGGATGAAGGTGATGCTCTCACAACTTGTGGCAGTGTGAACACTTACCCTTCCCAAAGACAATGTTCTTACTGGTCAGGAGGAGTCCAGGTGATATCTAAGGTCAGTGTAAGAGAACTCAAGCACCCATTAACTTTGTGTGAGCCTAACACAGGGCTGCTGTAGCACACCAAAGACCCTTTCCTGCAGAGCTGGTGCCTGGACTAGATAAGACACAGAAGGAACAAGGGAATGTGCCCAATGGAAGTGCTGGAAACAGAACCCAGGTTTTCCATTTGCATGCTCTGAGGCATATTTGCTCCCAACAGACAGGTACATATCCCCTCAGGATACAGCAGCCATAGTCTCAAACAATTCCAGCCAGCATCCAGGCTTCAACCCTCAGGGCAACACCACAATAACCCATGTGAGCTGCTCTGTTCCTCGTGGAAAAACACCCCCAAATCTCTATCACTTCATAAACCTTTAAAACCCAAACCTGGTTGGAGATATTTATCCTGTTTGAGATCATTTCCCCTAGCCTGCCTGTCAGTCCTGGTTTATACATTACTGGCAGCTCCCAGCACCCTTTGCTGGGAAAAAGGAGGGTTGGGAATTACAACAGCCCTGGAGAACTTGGCTTTAAACAAAGAAACAAACCCCAGCTTCATCATCCTGTAAAGTTCTGTCATGATTCCAAGTGTAACACAGAGCAAACAGGCAGTGCCCTGTCAGAGGACACACCTGAGATAGTTCAGCTCATTTCAAGTGGCTGAAAACTGTCCTTAAAGCTTTTTCCTACTTGCAACTAGCAGTACACTAAAGAACATTCTCCCATCCACTGAAACCTGGTTTCCTGTCCATGCAAACATACAGTTTATTAGTATTGCAGCTAGAACTGCCAAGAACTACCTTTAAGCCCAGCTCGTGCTAAATGGGCTCCCTTTATCTGTGAGCCCCATGGAGGGATGCTTTTTCTTAGCAATATATCTTACTAGTGACTTTAACCTGAGGGGAGAGCGAGATGAGCTATTAGGCAGAAGCTCTTCCCTGTGAGGGTGCCCAGAGAAGCTCTGGCTGCCCCATCCCTGGCAGTGTTCAAGGCCAGGTTAGACTCAGGGGCTTGCAGCAAGCTGCTCCAGTGGAAGGGGTCCCTGCCCATGGCAGGGGTGGGACCTGGATGAGCTTTAAGGTTCCTTCCAACACAAACCATTCCATGATCTCCATTAAAAGATCCCCAATATTTTGCCTGAAGAAAAAGCCTAGGAAAAGTTGCCAGGCATTTATAAATAAGCACTGAGGGCCTGAGTGAGACATCAGGAACAGCCAGGATGCAGCCTTGCTACTTTTCCACCCAAGCTCTGAGCACTTTGTTTTCTACCCGCACTGATCCAGCTCCATGCGCCAACCTGGCCTTAACACCTCTTCTCACAGCTCCTGCAGGAAAATAAGCTCTGCAGAAGCCCCTGGGGAAGAGGAGCACTCCTTAAACACAGCAAGACAACAAACTCTCATCCAGTTGCCTCCTGCCAGCTCCAGCTCTCCACCCCATCAACCAGGGCCACTCACAAAGAACCTCCTTTCCAGAGGGCTGTGAAAGCTGCATTGCTCTTCCAGTGCTCTGCTGGCCAGGCACAGCTAGAGGGAGAGCAAACAGCGAGCAGGAAAAGCAATAAACACTGAAACAGCGAGGGGAAAACATGCAGACAATGTTTATGCCAAGCAAGCAGCAAACACAACACTTTCCTTGCCAGAAACCCAAGCTGCAGTAAAGAACCAGAGTAGAGAGTGCATCTAACAAAGATGCAAGGGCTTTAAATGAGATTGATGAACCTGACCTTAAAATTAAATGCAAAATCTGGAGAGAGATTATGGCCTGAGCTCTATTCTCAGGCCTACCTGGGAGCCTAGAGGCTGTTTGAAATCAGAACTGCTTGCCACAGGGGGAATAAAACCACTCACATGGGAATAGAGGTTATTAAAGTAGTAATAAAGAGACACTCCCTACCTCCCCCCAAGCATCACATAAACAGTAGAGTTACCTGAATAACCAGCAGATGCAGCTCCTCCACTCCACAGGGACCTAATACCTGCTCATCAGTACTAACATTATAAACACCTTCCTATCCCTTCACCTCTGGTTATTTATCAGGGGAACACTGAGTCCTAGGAACTCTGCAGGGAGCCAGCCATCCTGCAGGATATTTGCAGCACCTGGACCGCTGTCACGGCCTTTTAGTCTTCATTGATACCAGCCTAACCCGAGCATCACCTGAGTGAGAATCAGCTCTGTAATAAATGGGAGTTTGAGACTTCCTTTGCATAGGTATGAGCCAGGACACAAAGCAGTAAAGACTCAAGATTGTCTTGGTACTCGGATCTGTTGTTACAGGGTCACCAGCTCCCTACCTTTCTGTGGGAATTCAGTTCTTTGGAGTCTGATGTTAGGGCTCTCTCCATCACTGTAGTTACAATGCCAAAGTATCCGGTACTGATTTCTGAATCTCATCTACTATTAGTGCTATGTAGGACTAATTTTCTCTGCTTTTTAATACAGTCATCAACTCAGAACAGTTTTCAAACTACCCTTGAGTTTTCCTTGCAGACTAAACATTTAACTCACATTCTGTTGCTCACTTCTATTTGCAGGCCTCTCACAAAGAAGAGGCTTAGAAAGGGTTTCTCTCTCTGTTTGATTTCATCATTGTCCTCAGCACTGATTTATAACCTGCACCTATTTATGACGAAGAGTTTTATATGACAAACTTCTTGTTTTGCTTGAAGGTTAATAGCTCACCATTGGAGGGGAGTTTACATGTGAGGAAAGGCAGGGAATCTGCTGCTAATCCAACATAAATACCCCTGGAGTCAGTCTGGAGCATGGCATCGAAATCATTTACAAAACCTGAAATCTGAATAGAACTTAAACCCTCATAACCTGTCAGCTCCCAGCCAGGGCAAACAGCCCCAGAGTGCCTGCAACTCAAATATCCCTGCCTGGGAGATGGCTTTTGTTTGTCTGGAGCAGTCAGCACAGAGAGCAAGGGTTGAACTGGACAGCCCTGGCACTGGGATGTGGCTCTGCTCAGCTCCTAATGCTAACACAGCTTGTCAAGGGCTACTTTAAGGCTCTGTGTGAATTCACTGCAGATTCCATGTGTGAAGGGCTGGTCCAGCACTGCACTGAGCCAGTCAGCATGGTGGTAAATACAAGTGTAGTGAAAAGCAGCAAGATGGGGACAACACAGCAGGTTTTAGTTACTATAGCTCCATAGGGCAAAATTCATAGTGGCCACACCAGCAGAAACCCTTCTGGAGCTAAGCCTTGGACTAGATACATCCCTATACTCCAGGATGAATCCCTAACATCTTTACCAGATATTCCACCAGCCTCAGTGGGCTGTGTCAGGCTCATAAATCAATTACAAGATGTTTTGTAAGGGCACCCACCATGGGAGCTAAAATACCTCCTAGTGATACTACCTAGCCTAGACCTTTGAGACAGGCATCTTCCAGAAGCACAGGGCTGTGATGTTTACCAGCCTTGCTAAACACCTAACTTAAGCTTGAAGCTGGAAACTTAGAGCTGGAATCTGTTTAGAATGAGGAAATATGAATGAAGATGATGCTTTTATAGACACTGAAATTAGCAGTCAGTGCTCATCGAGGATGGTTTGATTTATTGGGCCTGAAATACACCCTAGGCCACAAAGCAGCCTGTTCACATCGCAGCCTCTGTAAGAAGGAGGTGTAGCAACCAGAGTAATGTGGTGTATAACAAGAGTATTGAGCTCAGAGTCATATGGGGCCACAGCATCAAATTCAGTGCCAGTATCTTTAAAGCAAGAAGCTCTAGAGTAGGAAAAATTCATGTGAGATATCCCAAAACCCTTGATAGGGAACACATCTCCCTCATCTGAGAGCTGCACAGAGCATTAACCCTAACAAAACCAGGTTGATTTGCATTAGTTTTGTCTAAATCTGAACTATATACACAGCAAAAACCTCAGTGCAGATGGCTGCAAAGATGGGTTGAGGCCTTTGTAGAGGAAGGGCATAAAAAATGCAGCAACTGGTTGTGTTTGCTATTTTCCTAACACCTCAATAGTGAGATGTCCCCATCATATCCTTCTGCCACAGCACATAGCATGAGCTCAGCATGCTGGAAGCACCCAGGAAACAAAAAAACGCCATTTAATTTGTCCCCTCTTTTAGACTTCTCCCCTTGCGTGCCACAGAAAGCCACTGCCACTGGGTGGGATTAACATCCTTGGCCATTAAACCATCGGCTGGAGTACATGGGGTTTATTCTGTTATAAACAACTTCTTCAGCCTGAACTCGGTCCTCTTCAACTCTTACAGTTTCTTGGCCTATAAATGTAATACCGAGAGAGAAGCAGCTTCGCACACCATTAATCTCCTCACTCCAAACAGCACAGAAGCTTTGCATAGTGTTTGTCGTGGGCACAGCCCAGCCAGGAGCCAAGTGTCCACATCAGTCACGGGGTTGGAGGCCCAGCCTCAGCTCCCTGCATGGCTCTTTCCACTCCTCTGCACCCATCTGACTGCTGGTCAGACTATCTCATACTCACACTGAGTGCTGCTGAAGAGCCAGGGTACAAGAGAACTGAGGCCTGGGAGCATTTAGAGCTGAAAGACTCTTTAAGAAAAGGAGGGGGAATAAAAGAAAAAACTTAGGGGAAAAAAGAAAAAATAGGGGGGGAACTAGGGGAGGGAATAGGAGGGAGAAAATGGGGGGGGGGGGAGAGGGGAAAGAAAGAAGGGGGAAAGAAGAGAGAAAAGAAGGGAGAAAGAAATAGGAGCCTTTTGGCTAAAAGACCTTGGGGATGCAGAAGAAAGCTCCTTAAGGGACAACAGGCATTCCAGCAGCTCCTGGTACACTGGGGAAACACCAATCGGGACAGCATTTCTTATATACATAAGGGAAAAGAGGTACAAAGGCAGAACAGTTAGTCTCCTACTAAGGAGATCATGAGAGTAAATAAAACACAGCAAAGAAGGGGGGAGAAATAAGTCACAAATCCCAAACCAAAGTGTGACAAACAACTTTAGTTCTACAGCAAAATAAATATAACTCTGATTTACTCAACAGTGAGACTTGGCTCAAACCCAGCTATAGATACACAACATACGCTGCATGTCACACCACTTGGATTCTGTCACTGCAAGTCGTGCAGGAAACAGCCCCATTTATTACAGATACACAGTACAACATACAGTAATACATGCTGGGATAGGGGCTGTGTGCCCTCACTCCACTTACTCCATCAAATCCAATCTTTATTGATAGGGTTTAGTGATGAATTCATGTGTTACATTGCTTCCTGAAGCTCCAGAAATGATGACTGTTGCTACTTGCTGTGCCTCTAAATAGCATGTTCTCCCCAAAGTGTACCACAAAAAAATCCATAGGAATTCCGGCATGTATTGTGGAGCAGGAATGAATATATGAACATTGATAACTGCTGTATTTTAGACAGTCATACAGGTCCAGTTAGGACAGCCACATCCCTTTGATTAGAAAGTGAATTCACCCGTATGTACTTGTATAACAGCACTACTTGATTATTCCCTGTTCCCTGATCATACCCTCTCCTTCCTCTTCCTGTAGGTATCACTTGAATGTTCTTCCCAAAGGACAAAAGAATACCATTGAGCACCCTTAAAGATCTGTCTCAAGGTATTCATAATGGAGATGAAAAAGGCAGTTTCATGCCTGGTTTACAGCTCTTGAACTAAGACATCTTTGCATACCACCAACTCCAACAGCAGTGTTACTGGAGCTTGTAGGGACATCATGGATTGATCAACCTGAATAGCAGACCCAGCAATAGATGACATTGTTTTCAGGCCTCCTGCTGTCCCCAGCAGTGTGTGTTTTCATTGCACAAAGATATTGTAGTTGATCGAAGATGGAACACGATGATCAAAGGGATGTGCTCCATTCCCTGCAGACATTCCAGAACAAGTATCTGGACTCCAATTTGGGCTTTGCTACCACCTATTTATGACACTATGGCACAACCAAGCTAAGTTGGATCAATACAAGGGCCAGGGGTCTGTTGGAAGGGAAAGCTACAGAGGTTCATTACATGAGTGGGTTTTTTTAACAACAAGGATGTTACCACATCTTGGGTAACACCTTGAAATGTCAACACCCTTTTACTCTCTTTAGATGACTTTATAGCCTGGAGCTACATGCAGAGCACTTTGGGGCTGGATCTCACATGCTTACATCCAGAAACACTCACTGGATGGTCTTTTAGATGGTCTTTGTCAGCACTTTAACCCAAGCAGAGCTCACATAGACTCCCTGTGACGCCGGTCACTGTTTCCCTGCAGTTGAACAAGCACCAAGCAGATGACGTACCTGATCCAAGACTGCTCTCCCCGCTGCCTTTGCCAGGCTTTGACAACCAGTGTGATGCATTTGACACATTAACAAACCCACACGTGTACCTTACTAAAACATAAGAACACAAGTAGGGGAGTTCCTGCTAGAACTGGTGCCATTGGCCTTACTTTTTCATAAAGCCAAAATGTACAAGCAGCAAGATATTCACTCCATCAATCGTATCAAGGCAATACTTAGATGTAAAGAACCACAATTAAAGAGTTCAGCCCTTGGATTCCCATTTCTGAAGCAGGCATTGTCTGAGAATTCAACATGCTATTTGTCAATACATCCAATTCTGAACGTGAGATAAGGCTTGTACCATTTACAGCTGAGAGTAAAAAGCGGTTTTGCTGGCAAACCCTTGTCTCCTTCCTCCCCAACACATAGAATATAGTCACTGTTTTACTTCCCCTCTCAATCCTTCATTTACAAACTCAAGCACCCCACAGTCAATCCCAGAAGACACACTGATTACAAGTGCTATCGTGTTCTAACGTAACAAATGCCAAACCTCAGCCTATTGTTCAGTGAGCACCTGGTGAAGCACAAATTAAATATCACAGAGTTCATTTCTGAATGATAAAAGTGTATTCTTTATGATGAATGAACTGGTGTGGACCTTGAAAAGCAGTAGCCTCCAAAAGCAAGCTGAAGTAGCTGTGAAGGGAAAGGCTCTTTGCCTGGTTAAAAGGATGCCAACAGGAAGCAGTCTTCAAGAGGCAAAGTAGAGGTTTCTTCAGTCAAATATACACTGCAAGGCTCTAATTCGTATCCTTCCCTGCTGCAGATGATGCTATGCACCCATTAACATGCCCATGAAATCAGATCCATTCTGGATGGTGATGGGAGCTCCAGCGCTGTTGTCCACAAATATGGAGGTATACTGGCCAGCCTGCAGAGGGAATGAGAGGGAAAGGAAAATATCTGACAGTTCATCCCAGGTAGGGGGAAGTATTTCATTACTATGGACTAAGCACAGAGACCTCTTGCACTTTTCCATGGCTCTGGGAACAGGATCTGACCTGTTCATTTAGTGCAGCTGGTGGAAGATGTGTAATTGTGTTATAGGTTTATTACTTAGATCCTTACTGCACCAGCATCTTTTGGGGTGACTAGCCAAGTAGTCATCCATGTTTCAGATTCCTTTCTATGTAATGGAAAGTAGAATTGCACCTTGACAATGCTAGGGGAGATGTGAGCAATGGAATGCTGTCATTTCTTAGAGGGAAGGTTACCTCTGTAGCTTAAAATCAGAACATTTAACACAGGTCTGGCTTTTGTTCCTGTTGCTGCCCCAAATTCTCTCTAATCGCCCCAGGTAAGGCTTTTAACTTCATTAACTTTAGAAAGAAGGTTAATAAAATCTTCCCTATCACCAGGTGGGAATTCAGCCTTGCCACTAAAGAACTCCACAGCCTGCCAAGCAAATTAGCACAGTGATTCCCAGCTTCCATAGGCTTACCTGCAGCTGCAGTAAGCCATGGACGTAGATAGTGAAGATCTTGCTGTTGCTTTCCAGACCAGCAATGACTTCCAAAGACCTAAACAGTGTCAAAGGAAAACAACAGGTTAAACGCCTCAGGAAGTCACAACAGTTGTATGTGGAGTGACTATAGTCTCATGAGCTCTAGGACCTGGTGGTTCTAGTGCCCACCTCTACTAAGCAGGTGGAATGTTGACTTGATGAAAAGAGAATAGTAGAACCTTGTCCTCATGGTAGGTCTAATGGAAGACCTATAGAGGGTAAAGGATTGTTGTTGTGGCTTAAATGCACCACGACAATTGTGACTGCAGAACTCAGCTGAAGCCACCTCCTCTTTCTGGAGGCCCTATAGTTTCCCTCCCCTACTGCTGAAGAAGTGCTGCACACCCCCTTTAGATTTCCCTATGTACCAGTTATCCCAGTTTGTTGACTGCCACAATAGCTCCAAAGCAATATGAAAGCACAGAGCTCCATGCCTGCTTCCTCTGAAATCTGCCTAGCCAGTGGTAGCAGATCTAGTTGTTTTCCCAAGAAATCCAACCCCTTTCCTCCCTATTTTCCATGAAGTGGTGGTGACAAAACCTAGCAAGTCCAAACGTGCTGTTTCCAGCCCCCTTGCGAGGAAATAAGATGCATAAGAGGTAGGGGAATTTGGCCCAAAGAGAGCAAGTCACTTGGCACCACCTTGACTGAAGAGCACAATCCGTGTGTCCTATCCTGCCAAAAGCCTGGCTTAGGTGGGAACTTCCCACCATTAATCTCTTTTACTCCAACTGTCTCCTTGCCTCGCAGTTTCCATCTCTCAGCCGAAAGCCCTCAGGGCGCTTTCAGCTCCCTCTATGAATGACTGTGTGTGCTGACATCTCCAGGAAATTCCACAAGCTCCGGAGGCAGGCAGCTCAGCCTCTGCTGGCAGTGTCTGTCCAAACAGGTTCCCATCCTTCCACCCATCTTCCTTCCATGCCACAGACCAGTCACACTCACCCACCACATGAGAGGTGTCTCAGAGACAACGATGAATCTGCTGATGCTAAGAGCAGATTCTAAGAACTTTCAGCTCCTGCAGTGAGGAAGGCACAGGAGTTTCCATGGCCCCACAGGGAATCTTCCTATTCAGGTAACTTGTGCTCACATTCACCAGAACAAGGAAGCAAAACTAAAGTCATTCACCTCTATTTTCCACCTATTCGTTCTCCTCATCACTGCAGCACTTCCGTGGCAACATGAGTGAGATGCTGTGATACGTACAGGATGCAGCTGAAATCATCAAAATTGAACCTCTGGCACTAAACTGAAGTGTTTCTCTCATTCTGTTTGTGATGATAGCTGAGCATTCAGCATCTTCAGCTGCATCCAGTTTCAGCTACATTCAGTTTCATTCACACTTCTCTCAAGATATGCAATATTCAGCTATTTAGAGCAATTGGCACTGAAAAGTTACAAACCAGCATAAAAAACCCCATATAAAAGCTAAGGGCCAGATGGAATCTCTCCTCAGAGAAGTTCTACAAGTATTTATCATATCAAATTCACTGCTGGTGAACCCTATTTCCACACTTGGTTGGATCATTGGCCCATCTGAGGAAACCAGTTGCCAAGGCAGCATTGTTGTAACTCACGTGTATCGGTGGCACAAAGATTCGATGCAGATCAGCACTCGGACGTTGTCTCTGGCTCGGAGTTGGACTTTACTCTTCAGCTCACTGTGATCTGAAGGAGGCAGTAGAAGCAATATAAGCACATCACAGAGCACCAGTGTTTGGCTTAGCAGAGGCACCAGGAATCTTATGGCACGTGGCTGGTTTGCATGGCCATGTTTGGGGAGAGGGCTTCTGTAAGAAGGTGCTAGAACCTTCTATGTTTCTGATACAGTAACTTCCAGACATGAATGTCATCCATAGGGAGTGTTACGTGCTTGGCTTGCATGGAGCAGCCTGCTGTGGCATTGTCTTTGAAAGTACCCAGCTCTAAAGACAGGGGTTTGGGCCATGGTACCAAAGTGAGAGCTTGTTGCAAAATGCTGCCATTACCCATGCTTCAAATCAGACAGGACCCAGAGAGTTCTGCAGCGCTCTATCCTGCAGCTCTCAAGCAGTACAGGAGAGGTTTCTGTGGACACCACTCACCAACGTGGATGTTGGCTGAAAACTGGTAGATGCCGGACACGGGTGCTGTGAAACGCCCTGTTGCCAGGTTCAATCCTGTCCCCCGGAGGAAAGCGCCTTTGGCCAGAGGCTGTAAGATGGGAAAAGCAGACCTTGAACAAGTCCCCAGCACCCCAACAATCACCTCTGCCCATGACAAAGAGCAAGCTTATGCGCATGAGAACAAAACTACTGCCTTGTCTCCCCAGAACACACCTTCCAGATGGGTTCTCTCTCAGCATTTGGAACCCACAGGAGGCAAAATGATCACTATGAGACATGAAGATGCTCTTTTTGCTCACTGCTGAGCTCTTCTAACCCATCTTGACTCACTGTGCTCACTGCATCCCTGATGCTTTGCTGGTCCTGGTGGCCTCTAGCCTCCACTGGTGTTCTGATACACGAGATCTCCCATTATATGAATCAAAAGGTCCCTACTACTCCCAAACACTTCCTAGATGGGGCCAAGCAGTGTCCGCAGGCTTAAAAGTGGAACCTTATGCATTATTTTGTGACAAAAGTACAGAGGAAACACTCCTATGGGGGTCTACCCATTTGAGGTCTAAGTCAGGCAGCTTTGATACTGTTGAAGAACAACTGCTTGGATCCTTACACATCCCATACTCAGTTTCATTTTGTTCTAGCTTTGGATTCTCCAGAATAAGCGAAACCCTGCAGCTTCTCCTCACGTCAAGGAAGCAGCTGTAAGTCAAACTCACAGCACATGATCTGACTCAGGCTAAAACAAACTTGAGGAGAAATGTTTATTGTTTGCTTTGGCCTCAGATTCAGATTCAGCCTGAAGCTGGAGCTGGGGAGAAGCAGCTTCACTAGGCCAAGGCAGCACATTAGGCAGCCTCTGCTTCCACCACAAGGGCATTCTGTGCAGTGTGAGTGTTGTCCTGAGAGGTGTGCTCTGCAGTGGGCTTAAGGCACAGAAGAGCTGTTCAAACCTGGCTTTGTAAAGGCACAAATACCCAAAAACCATGCACAGCACATCATAACCCAACATTTGAGTATGGTTTGTGCTATTAGATGGTGAAAGGGGCCTGAGACATGGGTGAAATTTGTAGCAGTGTTGCCATGGGTGCTAGTAGGCTAAAAATATAGTGGAACACCTTTGTTCAAGTACTAGAAGGAAGTTGTTTGCTATTCTAGCTCATCACAGCCAGGAACTGACAGTTTTCACAGTGCAGGGCAGGATTAACACCCTTAGCTTTCTCTTTGATGGGAAGTAAAGCTGCACATATCTGGGTCTTGTGGTGTTTGTTATAGAGTTACTACATGGTAGAAGGAGTGCAATGACTAACCTGCCTTGAGTCAGCAAATCCCAGGCAGGGCTCAAAGAGACATTCCTTCTTTACTTGATCTGCCTGGAGCCTTACATTTCATAGAGCTAGAAATGATATGTGTATGCAGATGGTGGGGAAAATATATCCATGTTTGCAACAACAGGGACACTTCTCGTAAGTATAATGGGAAAACTGATAATGAGCTGCAGAACAACTACATTTCATACGTTTATACACTTTTTTATATATTTATCAATGTGCCTTATGTATAGAATCATAGAATGGTTTGGGTTGGAAAGGACCTTAAGATCATCTAGTTCCAGCCCTCATGCCTCACACTGGACTATGTGTATGCCCATGTGCATATATAGGCACACAAAAGGAGCTCTGTTTTCTTTCCATATACACATATGGTCAATGTATCATCCAACCTAACAACAGAGACTATGGAAGGAGCTTGATTCTCTTCTTATGCTATCACTACACCATCCTTTTTGGTAATGGTATTTTGGATTTATCTCACTGAAAGAGCAGATCCAAGCCCTGTATGTGCAAAGCTGCATTGCATAGTTAATTCATTCCTTTCTTGTTACAGCTATTAGCAGAATCAGCAACATAATTCCAAACCCACTGGCTGGGCATGGAAGGCAATTTTAGGCACCAGTAAATTATCACTGATAAAACATTCCTGTTTCTTCATGCCCTCTGTGGCTTTGTTATTCTTTTGCTCATAGGAATAGACAAGGCAGGGTGAGGTTCTCTGGGCAAAAGATTCCATTAAGGCCCATGCCAATGAGAGCTCCTGCTGCATTTGCTGCCTCAAATACTGCAGGGATTTATAGCTGAGAACTAACCACTTGCACACAGTCATTTCAGTCAGCAGACCAACAGCAAACTAAAGAGTTCAGTACAAGGCCAGCTTCTCTTCCTCCGGGTTCATCTGCTGTCCCCACATCTTCCTCATACACTCCATAGTTTATTTCTGGGTGGAAAATAGGAACCGTGCACAGAGGACTGCGATGTTTCATTTCTCAGTTTCACTTTTCAGTGATAAATAACATGGAAAGCAATGCATTGCCTTAGCAGGTATTAAAGAAATAGCTAAGTTGTGCCTGCACAGCAGGAACAATGCACAGAGGATGCACCACTCTCCTGAAGCAGCAATAAGGTTCAAGTGCCAGAGGCAGACATTTAGCTTGACCTTAAGGCACTAGAGAAACCAGGACTGCAAAGCACATGGACCACTTTAATCTTAGATGGTGCGATTCCAGTAACATTCCTGGGCTCCAGATAAACCCTGTTTCCATGGCATGTCAGAGGTTGCAGTTACTTCAATCCTGGCTGAGTAAAGTACCATCCTGAAAGCTTTTCAAGAGGCAATTGTTAGGAACCTCAAACAATGAGATACAGGAGGAAGAAGTGTGGAGAATTTGGGAGACCAAGAGGGAAAGAAGGAGGGAATATTCTTGGAGGAAATTTAGCATGGGAGGATGAGAAAACCATGATGCACTCTCAGTACTCAAGGTCGGAGTGACTTAGACACATTCCTCAAATGACAGTGTAGATGTGATAGGCTGTTTCTCAGCACAGGGTCTTTCCACTGTCTCAGAATGCTTTGGGTAAGGTCCAAATCCAGGAATTAGAGTCAATCCTTATCATTGCACTGAGAAGTAGCAAACTGTTGGCTTCTTCACACTATTAAACTGACACAATGCAGGCAAAGGAATTATGTCTCTCTCTCCCCCTTGGACTGTTTAAAGCCAATGTTTTCATATTTGCAAGAACATCCACTGTCTCCCTCCCTGCAAATTCCCCTATATCAGAGCACAAGCTAAAACCAGACACTTCTTGTCCCAAAGCTGAAATGAAAGGCTGGCATCCAGAGCCCCTGCCAGCCCTCCCACAGCAGCTTCAGGGCCAGGAGCAATTAGAAAGTAGCTAGGCATGGGATAACAAAGCATGGGAAGCATCAGCCTACACACTGATTGCTGAGATGTCTTTATTCACATTTTCCCTCCTCATTAATGAGGCAGCAGATCTCTCTAGCCCTGCCCACATTTCAAGTACAATCCTGCCTCTGTGCCAGCACCCACAGTGCTGTCAAACCAGGCTTCCATAAGTATATCTGGGAAAGGTCCAGGAAAGCACCCTGTTTAGAACATAACCACTGCCTCTAGTCCTGCAGCTGGGAGAGGTCCTAGCAGCAAAACTGCTCCATAGGAAAGGATCTGCTGGGCAAGGTTCTTCCAAAACAGGACTCAAGGCAGCTGGGAAGCTGAGCACCTTCCTACATGGGCAGTGTTACAAACGCTGCTGAGGAAAGCCATATTCCCTGTTCATAGTCTTCAAACACTTCTTAGCACGTCACAAAAGCAACCACATACCTGAAGGCCTTTTGCTATTAGACAGTCTTTGTGACTCCGGAGTCTGGAGTAATTCCCCTCAATTACCGAGGAACTATTTGGTTGTAGCTCTTACATTGCCTAACATCTGTATGTCAAATTCAGGCCCTATTTGAAGCCGGTTAGTAGAGTTTTAATAGCAAATTCAGCAGCTTGCTTGTAACCATGCTTATGCTGCCCTACAGCATCCTGTGGTAGTGTGCTTGTCATTATAACACGATTGTAATGAAATTATAGAGGTAATATTTGTTAGTCTTTGATAAGATATTAAGTAAAGAATTTGAGCATCAGGACTGGTCCATCTAACAAAATCATGTCTGGGCTCTTATTTGGCTTCACAAATCCATAACCAATGGCTTCTGTCTGCCTCTGCCATTTTTCTACATCTAAACATTACTCTGGAATTAAACAGGGTGTGCACTGAAACAAGAAACGGCTCCTTCAAACTAATGGCAGACATGGACAACTCTTTCTCCATCATTAACTGAAATAAAACCTGACTGTTGTTTGGACCTGTGAGACAGCCCTCTCTTGCACAGACCTGTTAGAACTTCAGTAAGAACTGTAATGAGATTCAGCTAGAGAGGGGGAAAGGCTGCCTCTTGGGTTTGTCAGGAAGCTAAATGCCCATCTAACTGCAGTGAGCTTCAGTGCTGAAATCATAGAATCAGCTAGGTTGGAAAACACCTTTAAGATCATCAAGTCCAACCTTTACCCCAGGACTGCCAAGGCCATGACTAATAAACCATGTCAAATCACCATCTGAGATCCTACTTCTCTCAATCACAGGAAAGGCAGCACTGTATTCATAGTATCCAAGCCTGAGGGATTAGTCTGCCCTTTCAGGAAGCACCTTTATCCACAGAGCCACCCAGCAGCTTTGCAGACAAGAGGGACTAAAGGGGATCTACGCACAGTGGCTGCTGTGGAGTTGCACAGGTTCAGTCTGTAATCCCTTCTCACCGACTGGAAATTCTGAAGTTCTACCAGGGTCTTCTTGTCTACAACGACTTGTCCTTTTAGCTTGCAGTGGAATGCCTCCTCGACACGTCTGTGGGCCGAAACTTCCTCCAAAGAGAACAGGAGGGGAGGCAGCTGACTAGGATGGGCTGAAATAGCCAGGGATGCTCGGCGCTCAATGGCTTCTGAGGAAAGAAAAGGTACAGGAAAGGCTTAGTTTAAGAGCCTGGTCTGTGAAGCCATTAGTTCTGCACTTAACTCTTCAACTTGAACTAAGCAGCATTGGGGAAACATTTTGTCACATTTTTGATTCCCAGATAGGGGAATGCTTTCAAAGCCAGTTCTTCACTTGCCATGGTGCTCACCAAAAGAGACAGCCCACAAAGGCACAGAACAGTCTTTACCTTTCAGTATCTCCTTAAACTCCTGCAGAAGGACTTCCCGGGTGACTTCAGCACCAGGTGCTCCTGGAGGTCCCTGGGGACCAGGAGGTCCTGGGGGCCCAACAAGGCCACGCTAAGGAAGTAACCAAAGAAACACAGGTGAATTAGAAGCAGGCCATTGCACTGATAGAACCAGAATACTCTCAGCCATGAGCCAGTCCTACAGCCACATGAGCAGTACCCAATACTCTCAGTTCAACTATAGGCCTGATGCAGTAAATCTTAAGCCGGTTCTCCAGCCAGCTGTGAATTCCAGCACTTGGAATTTACTCACATCTTTATGTAGGAGGATAAACTTTGCTCAGGTAGACACCAACTGGTTCCTGAAGTACCTTTATACAGTGTGAAGCACAACAGGCACAACACTAAGTTTGCTGCTTCTATATCTTCTTGTAGCACCAAATCATACTGGCCTTTAAGCTTCTTATTCTATTTTCTAATAAGAATAACCATCTAGCTACACTTTGGGTAGATACTAATATAATATATATTAACATCTTAGATAGATAATAATTTATATATTAATATATTTTGCTTATAGTGATCACAACCATGGATATTGGTGCAACAGTAGAGCTCTTGGGAAAAATGAAACAGTTCATTCAAAGCTTTAAACTAGAGGCATGAACACAACAGTGTTATCAGGACTATTTTGATGGATGAAGTTCCTGTTTCCTCAACTAAACTGCAGTAAGCCTGCATGGAAGCACTCCTGCCTACCAGCTCACTGAGAAATAGAAGGAAATCATTAAAAGCAGCACTTTAAAAGTGCACATATGGTCAAGCAGCACCCAGGCAAAAGCTGGAGCATATGAAACACCTTGCACATCAGCAGTAGGAAGGGAAGCTGCAGTGTGCATGTATTAGCTGATGGCAACAGAACAATAACCTACCAGTTTCTTGTCTTTGCCTTTGCATTTCCTTTTAGACGTGTTGCCATCATCTGGGCGGTGAACAAAGGAGATCCAGGTCCGCCGTGGGTCTGTGATTCGAGGATCTGGAGATTCTAGGATCTAGAGAGAAACAAGAACAAAGACCCACATCACTGTAGCTGTCTGTACCTCTGTATCCCACTGAACTGCATGGATTCAGAGAATGCGAAGTTTCCAGACCAGAAGGAACCAGTAAGAGCAAGGAGCTGGGAGGCAGTGTACATCAGGGACCTTTAGCTGCTGAGACTCTCAGCCATCTGACATTCCTCATATGTACCACAGAAAACCTGCCCATGTGTCAGAGACTGTTCACCACTGGCATCTGATACAAATCAGTTGGCTCAATCAAGCAATACAGGAGATTAAAATGTACAGAAAACCTTGAAACACTCCAGAACTTTGAAATCAGAGGCTGTGGAGTGATACATGTGCTCACAGAAAGAAAAGAGCTCACAATGACAACCAAAGTTGACATCAGTGCCCGTTTGTCCACTGGCATATTTAACTCCCTTGCCCATTCCTATGTTCTGCAAGTATATCATAGCCATAGAGACAGTATCTAGAGAAGCTTTGACATTACACTGCCTAGTTCTGGATCCCTTCTAAACAGAGTCTAGATAGAAGAGGGGGTCTGTCTGTGAATTTGGGTCCACTTCCTATTGGACTTCCTAATTCCCATTACTCACCTCCCAGAGACAACCAGAAGTGATCAAATAGTGATTAAACTTACTTAGAATGAACTTCTAACTTTAAACATAAAAAAGGCACCAGAAATCACTGGTTATCAATGCCCTGCCATGCTCTTACCAAGGGCAATGAAATGTTGACTCTGCAGGCTCCAATCTGTTGACATATCAGCATCCCAGATGTTCATCACAGTAAGGATAAATGCACAATCCCCCTTAGGGTTCCATGAACTATGCTTAAGTATTGAGAGCCATAATGAAAGAGCCAAAGAGGAAAAGCTGCAACGAACACTTAAAATCCTTAAAACAAACAAGCAACCAAACCCCCCCCCTTCCCCCCCCCACCTTGTGCATAGTGAAAACTTCTGGAATTCACTCCATAAACCTGGTTTTAATTCTCCTGGTGAGACAGAACAGGTAGAGAAGTGAATTCCAGCAGGAAAGCAACACAAGAGTGACGTTTACAATGATTCCTAGACCTTTACAAGTTTATGTAAGTCAATATTGATCTATCACCATTTGGGAGGAAGAAGACAAGGTGGTTGTGGGAAAAGCATAGAAGCAAAGGCACTTTCCAGGTCTAAAAGTGTTTGCCGTGGGTATTAAGCTGCTGCTAGGTCTGACAGCACCAGACAGTTCTGCCACAGCTCAGACATCACAGCTCTGCACTCAGTGGCCTTAACAGTCCCAGTGACCTTGCAAGGTGCTTCGAGTGCTGCCAGGTTAGCAAACACAGCTATGTTTGCTCACTTGTCCCACTTGGCTCCCTAAAGCATTGCCACTTCTCAGAGCACCATAGTGAGTTTTAGTAACATTTCTAGTGCCACTTAGAAGCAGCAAAGAAGGAGGACTGCAAATGTGAGGTAGAAATAGCAGGGCTATAGCAGGAGAAAAGAGCCCAGTCTGTGTGATCTGCTGTGAAAAAGCCATGCAGCTTGAATTGTTTTGAAGTTAAATCTGAAGTCTGCTGGAGTTGTGTCTGAGGTTATAAGGAATGTTGATGCTTCTGACCCTGGAAAGCTCCCTCTCTCTGGCAGGCATCCAGGCACACGGGGTAGTACAAGGCACTTGTTCTGAGCTGATGTGATCACAACTAAAGCGCTTCAAACAGGCTGAACAAATGATTGACAAAGCAGCAGAAAAGGAGCAGCTCCCCAGGAAGCAGATGTGCTGTGAGCTGGGCAAGGGTATTCCTTAAGCATCCATCTCAAACTCTGTGAAGCCAACTCAGACCTTCTCTATTCAGCAAATAGTTGTAGGTGATTTACTGCTCAGACACAA
This sequence comes from Lathamus discolor, assembly GCF_037157495.1. Taxonomy (NCBI): domain Eukaryota; kingdom Metazoa; phylum Chordata; class Aves; order Psittaciformes; family Psittacidae; genus Lathamus; species Lathamus discolor. The sequence continues at coordinate 8,376,173 of NC_088899.1, read as the reverse complement.
CCCACAGCAAAATCTACTATTGAATTGCTGTATTCAGGCAGTCCCCTTATCTTCCCCTCCAGATATATGGCTGCAGAGTAACTCATGTCTGTGCTCTAAGCCACAGCAAGGACATCCCAAGATACCTCATGATACTATGCATGCATTCTACTGCAGTTAATGAGACACTGAGTTATGGTTATGCACACTCCCCCTGCTCAAATGTAGCAAGACAAACTATTTGTAACAACATAGTTCATTGTTTCTGTACCAAAATCAGTCTTGAACAGACCTTTTGTGTTTAGAAGCACACTTACAGACAGCCCTAAATCACATGTTTAGTCAAGGGGTTCTAGTAGATCATTTTAGCTAAATTATATATGCCTTTTATACTTACCACAGCCAGGACTTAAATAGCTTTCCAAAACCCCATTGGAAAGTAATGTAAATGGAGCAGCATAGGAAATCCAAGGTATTGTGGGATTAGTCACCTCAATAAAGCATTAGAATCTTTCCACAGATTGCTCGACTGCAGATCTGTGTGAAGCATAAGACAGGCTGACTGAGAAGGCCCATTCTTTTCCATCTGCTGTAACACAGAAACATCAAGTCCACAGGCATTCATAAGGCTTGCACAAGTCCTTAGAACAGCACACGAGGTGCAGCTTATGTCTATAACAAACATGGAATATATGTATCAGTTCTGTGGAGATTTAATGGTTTCTGATGGAAAAACCTTGTTCTTTCCTACCCCACTTCATCTGAAAGCAGATGGGTGCAGCATCACCACACAGGAGGTCACTGTTTATGAGCACTGAAGTTAACAAAGCTCAGAAATCTAAAGCAGGTAAAAGGAAACCTATGCTTTGCCCAAAGGAAGCAGTGACTGAGTGACTGGGTCTGACAGGTCTGTGGCAAAGCTGCAGTGCAGCTCACAGAAGGAAGCATCTTCTTACTGGAAGCACCCACCTCAGGCAGGAAGGAGCAATCCCTCAGTGCTGGAGCAGAAGCAGCAGAAGAACGGCTGAGGAAAGGCAAATAAGATCAGTTTGTCCTTCAAAAAGACTGGCCCATGTGGCAGGAACTCAAAACTGCAGTTTCCAGAACACAGCAAACACAAGACCAAGAGTCTTAAGCACTGGGATGCAGCATTTGCTGCAGATGTGGAATAGACCACTCAAATATTCCTGATTTTCAGCAGGCTGTGAATCAGGCATGAACTCCCCTCCACTAAAAAGCAAGGAACCAGGCCAGCTAGAAGCAGAAGCCAGCAATCACGGGCAAGCTCTGACCATTAACTGTGAAGACAAACAGATGTCCTCAGCCTTTCTGGGGCTCCAGCTGTGAAGAAACAGGCCAGAGCAGGCATCTTGTCAGGGAGGAATAAGAAATCCAGATGGCACATCCCAGCGAAATCAATGGATAACCCCCCACCCCCCGCCCCATTGCTCTCCAGTGGCTTGCTTGAAATACAAATCCCTCTACAAGACAGTCATGGCACTCCCTGGTTTCTTCAGCCTGAGGATGATTGACAGTTAAAATGAATGTTCCATCCTTGTGGTGTTATTATTTAATTACTATGGTATGCATGAGCAATCCCAGCAATAAGCATGCAAGCCTCTATTTTGCTTGGCAGCAGCAGCCTCCAGCAGCCAGAGAGACCTCGCAGCCAACTCAGGTATCAGTGAGGGCTGAGAACAGCTTTGGAATGCCAGCAAAGGGGACTTGTCCCTCCTGGGCTGCTGGGTGTTGTCTCCTACAGGAGGAATCCTCATGTTAACTACGGTGAAATCAGGTTTATTCCTTAACACTCGGAGCAGTTCCTCCAAAATCAACAGCAGCCTTGCCAGCTGCTGCCAGAAAGTTTTAATGAACTTTCAATCAGGCCTTTTGCCATCACTTGGGAATCACAATGGCATCTGTCCCTCCAGAACTGATGAGCCCCCTCTGTCCATAATTCCCTCCCAATAAAAGACAAGTTGAGCTGGAATTTCGACTGCTGTACAAAAGCAGAACCTGTGGTTCTCGCTGGCTCCAACTCCCAGAACAGCACGCACTGCCCAGAGACACACACAGGCTCTGGCCAGCATGGAAGGAACTACCAGCAGGAATCTACAGTCAAGAAACAGAGTCTCGATCCTGAGAAATTCCTGAACTGTAGCTGAACCTTCCTGAAATTCAGTGATACTGGGATCCAGTGTGCATCCCTGCTAAAAACGAAAGTGAAGTGGACTGGGATCCACTGTGCATCCCTGCTAAAAACCAAAGTGAAGTGGGTAAAACTCATTTCAGAGTCTCGATGGATAAAAGAATGAAGACAATGCTATCTGGGGGCAAGTCTGTACACCTAAAGCATCACAAAATCACAGTCTTTATGCCTGAAGTTACTACCCTGCACGTTTAGCTAAGTTTGCCATGTATTTTTCCATCTGTGATGGAATTGCATTCAGTAATTCTTTGCTCAATAGCAAAGCAGTTGCCAGACACAAAATGGACTTGACAAAGCATTTCGGTTCTCTTCATCCACAAGCTGTTATGCCTGATGTACACCAGCAAGAGTATTGTCAGCTTCATGATGAAATTAGGAGCAGATTCTTTATTTCAGTTGTGTGTTTGACTTGGAACAGGTTAAAAAGCAACAGAGCACTTTTGGGGTTAGTAGTTGAAGTCCTATGGCAGCTGCTAATAACTTCTGTTGCACACAGTCCTGGTTATTAATGAGATGTAAAACCAAGGTCCTGACCACTTGTGGTTTTTACAGTCCTCACAAGGTTTTCTCCTGAGCAGAAGTGTTAGGTTTGGTATCTCAGCCAAATCCAAAGGGAATTCCTACCTGAATTCCCACTGTGTTTTTGTGAGTGAAAAAATAACCTTCATTCCTCTAAATGGCTTTCTCAAACAGCTTCCCACCTCCACTTAGAAGCAAACTGCTTTCAGTGGTCACATCCGTAATGAATTTAATGAATCTAATGGAACACGTAAGCAAGAGCTTCTCTGGGTGAGGAAATGTGTTTGTGGCTGTGTTAGCTGTACTTCAGCACTACTCAGTGCCACTCCTGGGTGTACCAGGAGAGTTCTGTCCGTAGGGACACCATAGAAAGGCAACTGAACAGCACCACTAGAGCAGGTGTAGCAGGATGCATCTAACACACAAAACCGCATCTGATGTAGGACAATTTAACAATGAGCTTTAAAAGTCTTATAAACAGCTCTGAGAAATGAGACCAAGCACTGAACTATTTGATAGTGTATGAATCCAACATTATTTTACATGGGCCACAAGGAATTGCTAGGAAGCATGTGTCATAGCCCTTCCTGTTCCTAATATGCCAGAGCAAGACTGACAGTGATGACAAACACAAAACAAGACCCATCTTCTACTACAGAGAGGTCACAGTCCAGTCTCTCCCGTGGCTTTAACACTTGTAAGGCCCCAAAATACTCAATTCCACATGCAAACACACACTTCAGGCTAGGACTGACATCTCTTTACTGAGGAGGAATGCAACCAGTGCAACATCATTGAATCAGCTGCTATTTTCAATTGAAAGCAAAAGGTCTCAAGAAAAATTTAAGTAATAAACCAGGTGGACCCAGCCCTAGATAGCTGACAGGGACAGAAGTATCACAAAGCAAATGAAACTTGAACTACAAACTGCAGCAGGTTACTCTGGACCAAGTTTTGACTGTCTCTAAGGATGGAGTCTCCACAGCCATTCTGTCCAGCTTTTCCCAGTGTTTGATCCAGTCAAGAAGCTTTTTTCCCTTACATTTAAGTGGAATTTCCTGTATTTCAATCTGTACCCACTGCCTCTTGTCCCTTCACTGGGCACTAAGAGGCTGACTCCCATCTTTCATCCCTCTGCTCAGGTATCAAATGATAGCTCCTGGTAAGTGTCAACCCTATATAACCACTGGGCAATCTACTACTGCTGAACCCCTGTTAGTAAAATACATCTTCTCTCTTAGTCCATCTTTGTCAGAGAAGGAAAGTCTCATGTGCGCATCACATTGATAGCAACTCAGCAAGGACAAGACTGGAGAAAAGCCTTAAAAACAAACCCCAACATTCTATTTCCATGGGAATACCAGATTTATCAGGAGATTTAAGACTTCTGCTTCCCTGTTTTAGGTAGAGGTGTCACCGTGACTCATGCACTGTGAATGTTAAAGGAGAGCTTTCTCCATTCCTATTTGAAAAGGATTCCCAAGGGAAATGTGCCCCAAATTGCTTTGCTTCATTAGAAGGAAAACACGTGTACCTGTTCAACAGTATGAATAAGAATCACTGCTCTCAGCTACTATTTCATTCCCTGCTCCTTCTGCTTTGATAAACCCACCGGCTGGCAACAGAGTCTTCCAAGGTAAACCCAGCCTTAACTGTTACTGCACAGGGCCACAGAAACTCCATCTTTCCTGTTGTGTGCTGTAAGAAACGACATGGGACACTGCTGCTGTTTCCCTTTTCATGTGCAGGGCATCCTGTCATGAAGAAAAACTGCTCATAGAAGCACCTTCCAGGCTCAGAGAGATCAGTGCTCCATAGAGAACTGCTTTCAACCTTGCTTTAACTTAATAGATTAGGTAAGGATAGCTTCACTACCAGTTTATTCTTCCCTTAGTGAATACAAATTGGGATGCTTTGGTGTAAATGGCAAGTGTCATTTACCCCAGAAATGGTGGCAAGCCTTAAGCCCTGCATTTGCAGTGTGTGGAATAGTCCCTTAGCTTATATAAAATGCAATCACATCTAGAGGCAATACTTAACCAGAGCCTGAAATAGATTCCACGGAGAAGAGTTCACACTGCAGAACTGGGAGTGGATATCAAGCAGACCTCCGAAGCATTTACATCAAAGATTTGGTTTCATGCTCTCCTTAGACAGGACCTGCCCTCACTGAACTCGCCAGCTCTTTCTGCAGCCAAACCTTTGCCATGGATATTTTAAAGCAAAACATTTCAACACACAAACTGCAGCTTCCAAACAATGTCAGGTTTAATGGATGCCCACTAGAACCGGGTTTCTCCTAGCACTAACGTATGTATGATTGCATCAGAATGCACCAGGACCAGTTTCTGCTCGCTTCTGCAATCCGAACATATTCTGCATATATGTATCTCAGACTATATTCTGCAATACATTTCACATTAAGCCAAATTAATTCCAGAATAGACAAATTGAGTTGCACCAAATACGTATCTGGCCCCTTCTGCAAAAGCAGACCGCAGCAGTTCTCAAGAGAGTAGAAGGAAGTGATTGATTATGAGCACCTCAAGAACTCAGCATTTATACAACCTGTCCTGACAGAGCCCTGCAACACACAACAGCAAATGAGCTGAAGACACGCTGCTTACAGTCCCCTAATGATAATTGTAAGTGCAGCAGCCAGCTTTCTTATAGAGGGCTGTTTCCCAGACTTGCCCAACCTTAACCAATTACTCTCACAACAGCATTGAACAGGATATTTACCATGGCAGCCCAATTGTTCTAACTTGCCCCCTCTGCCATGCCCCACTTTTTGACAGGTTTGCTCCTCCATTACTATAGTGACTGCCAGCCCTAATGCTGGTGATCAAAGTCATGCTTTAGAGGTCACCTCCATTCGAAACAAGGGACATTTTTGTGTGAGCAGGGGGGAGAGGGACAGAGAGAAAGGGCTGTGTGATAGGGAAGACTCTCTTCTTTCTCAGTGTTGTGGTCTCCCATTGCATCCTGCTTGTAATCCTGCTTTTAATTCCCAAACCCCCTCTCCTATTCCTAAGCAGATGTTCATCTTATAGGAATCTGGGAGTTCAGATCAACTGACTGGATTTTTTCTGCAGCTTTCAGCCTAGGGTGATCCTCCTAAACATATAACTGGAAGGCTCCTACCCTGCCATTCACTCACTGAGCCTAGCAAGTCATCAGCTACAGGCACTGTGGGGTCCTACACACAGTCCTAGACTTGCCACTTGCACACTGTCAGCACCATCTGAATCCTTTCCTAAAGAGCACAATCACCTGAAGCAGATCACCTACAGCAAAAATGCCCCTAATTGTCAATCCCCACAGCCTGCCTGGTGGAAGGTGCAGTGCAGGGAAAGCTCAGGCCTGCTCAGATGTTAGTACTGATGTATTTACCTAAGTCTGAAATAGCATTTCAAAAAGCAAAGGGAAGAGATAGCCACTTGCCTTTATTTAATCATTTCTTTCTGCACAGGATACAGTTCACACACTACTCCAAAAAGTCTTTACACTTAGCTCCTATGGAACTTGAGCCATGCAGAGTCTAAAAGCAATACTAATCATAAACTGTATATTCCAGTGTTTGCTCCAGGAAGCAAGAAAATCAATCACAGAAAGGCAAAAGAGAGAACATTTCTCTTTAAAATCAAGTAGAATTTAGCAAGATTGAGACTAAAAAGAAGCCAGCATCACATTACTGCCAGAAATCAGTGCTGACAGCACATAAACACCTACCTTGGGATGCCCGTGCAGCTCCTCACTGTTCGAGAGGGTGGCATTGAAGGGCTCTGTGTACTGATTAGGCTCTTTCTTCATCTTTCGCTCTCTCTTTGCTGCTGTAACTCTGAAGAGGCAAAACTGCTGACAAAGTAAAGTTGCCACAAATACCCAGGTGCACCCCTTCATTTTGGAAAGGGAGGGGCCAAGGCAGGAAGGGCACTCTCCAAGCACAAAACCTTTCACCACCAGTAATAGGAATAGACCCAAGGCTGCTCTCTAAAACACAACTAAAAGGGTCAGGAGTATTAAAGATGATCCTCCGGGCTCTGCAGTGTCAAAGGAGCAGCACACCCGGATGCGCTGGTTGCTGGAGCGATCTCTGCTCAAGCAGGACACATGGAAATGGTATAGATAAACTTGTTTGGAAAATCTGGATTCACTCGAAGCAAGAGGTAAGTCCATTCAGCCTCCTGAAGCTTACATAAATACAAGAGGCCCTGGAAAGTCCTGCCACCCACCTTGAAGTGGCGCTCCCCCCTCGCCCCAATAAGTCTTCAGACTCGTTTAAAATGCACTCAACTATGAAACCCAGAGAAGTCAAATTGCTCAGGGCAAGAGTTGGTCAGGCCAGAGCTGACAACACAGACTCATTAGGGGGGTTGTTAGGTTGTTCCTCTTCAACAGGAGATTTCACTTGCTATCGTTTGAAGCACTGTGTTCAGCTCAAAGCAGGGTTGCAGTTGTTCCATCCATTCTCTCCTGAACGATACTTCCCTTTCCTCAGTGACAAGTCCTCATCCTTTCCTTCTAAGATGCTGAGGAACTGTAATCCAAGGTTGCTACAGCCACTGCTCTCCTGAGGAGGCTGAAAGCATCACAGCCAAGTGCTCAGTCTTCTGAAGGGAAAACAAATGTATCATTGAAGTTAAAACAGGGAGAAGCCAAGAATCTGGGGATGTACCCAGGTCCATGAGGAACAGGTAAAGTTTTCCCAAGTCAAGCTTCTCTGCTTAGCTGAGTTTATCCTCACTTTAATGAGCAGCAAGTCCCGATGCCACAAGCAGCTGTCAGGATGTAGAATCTTGTATCTTTCTCATCTCCATCTCCCCTCACACCAGGGAAGGTTTCAGGTACCTCTCCTTGTAGATCACATCTGATTGTTCTTGCTGCTCCTTTCCCCTGCTGCACACCAGCAAAACCCTCCTGAGCTTTTGCTTTACCTCAGCAAAGAAGTACTCCTTTCCTGAATGAGTTTCCATCAACTTCAAGAAAGGGAAAAAAAAAAAAAGGGAAAAAAGAGGAGGAGGGATCACATTCTAATGAGCTGTCAAGCCTATTCTCTTCACATTCCTATTAGACTCACTGATAAGTGGAGCTGGCCCGTGTGCCAGGCAGATTTAAATCAATGCCCATTCCATGCTCCCTCCCCTCAGCCCTGTTCTGTACCTCCCCTTCAGTATCGCAGGGAAATCACCATTTTTCTGGGAAGTTTGTAAAACTCTACGTGAGCGTGTGGTAGAGCTAAAAATATGTGGCTTGGAATATGCACTCGGCATTGCCCCACACATAGACACATCACTACTGCTTTACACTCTCCTTAGCTGTGTCCTATACATTTCCCCCCACTCTCATCAGATGCTGGCTCAGTGAGTGCTGATTCCTTTACAGGAGGGTGGGCTGCTTATTAAATGTAACAGAAACCCCAAGGTTACACATCTACAAGCATTTTAGAAGGGAGATCTTGAAGCACTTTGCAGATCTTTGTCAGTTCCCCACCACCTACAACATTCCTGTTCTTTCTGCAGATAACAGAACATGATGCAAGAATGTCTCTGAGGTTGGACCATGAGAAAGTCCAAGAATGATAAGAGGTGGAAGCTCGCATAGTTTGAAGTCCTTTATGCAGCCAGCAAGCAACAGATTTGCTTTGTTTAATACTCCCTTTACCTGCTGTAATCCAAGCTGTAATGTCAGGACTTCACTGGATCAGGAGTAACAGCTCTGGTATGTGTAAACTCAGGGAAACTGAGGCATGGACAACCCAAGCACAACATGAAGAAGCAGAACAGAGTTTGGGATTTGTCTTACAGCATCCTTTGGGAGAAATAGAGTTTGGGAAAGAGAAGAGAGTGTAAGAAGGGAGGTTACCCAGCCCCTAAATAGTTAACAGCCTATCACCCATCCCCCAAGAGCTCACATTCCATCAAAACTACGTGGCAGACTTTATTTGTTAATAATATTTAACTTTCTTTGGCGCCTTCTCCTACTTCAGCCTCTTTTTTTCAGGTTACTTGTAGACAAGCCATGAATTTGTAAAAGTGCACTTGATGACACATTAATAGGACAATCTGTCATATCGCAGCTAAACAGCCTGACAGATCCACACACCATGGCAAGGAATGACATTCAAGGCTGGAATGGGGCAAGTGCTCTCATGGGCTGCCAGTCTGCAACATCTCCTCTCCCATTCCAAAAGCCAAATCCCAAGACTAAATCCTCACACTTGAGGGGAATGAATCCAAACTGTATTTGCAAGCATGAGGCAAAGTGACTCGATGGTGCAGCAGTGGCTGTATCTAACTCCCAACTGCATGGTTTTCTCTCTGTTGGGCTGAAACGAGTGCCAGCACAGTGGTTACCTCCCCTCCAACCTTCAGTTCAGCATTTGTATTATCTGTAGATAACTCCACTTTGCTGCTGCTGTTCTCACATCCAAGTTGCAGCAGTTCCAAGCACCCGAGTCTTGCTAATCCAGGAACAACATTCCATCCACATTTACAACTAAAAGCAGCAATAGGCCAATGCTGCACTTCACAGCACAGCAAACCAAGATCTCAAAGTGACTGAAAACACAAACAGTTTCTTCTCCAAGCTCAGCACCATTGCAGCAATAATGGGAATAGTTAAAAGACTGTAACAACCATCAATTCTGCATGAGGAAAGAGCTGACATAGGGAAGGTATTATAAGAAGCCACATTTACAAATCAAAACTGTGCTCAAGTAGCCAAATACAGGGTTTGCAAACACTGCAAGTGTGTGTAAAGCTGGAGGAAACTGAATAGTCAGGCAACGAATTTGTGATTTGATCTGTCAATCTCTACTTATGCAGTTCCCCTTTTACTCAAGATAAACCTTACCTAAGCTAAGGATAATATCCAAAGGGGAAAAGGTCAAAAGCTAGGATTTTCCTGGACTTGCCCATTGTAGATATACTGAACAATTCTTAAGCCTTGACACAGAAACTGTGATTTTTAAGCCAGTAAAGTAGAAGGCACGTTGTCATTCACTGACCCACACATTCCCACTTCATGGCAGATGAAAGTTTAGAGTATTCCCATCACAAATCCCTTTGGTTTTGGTGTGAAGTTTCCCAACACTAACCCAACACAAACTCAAGCTGTTCATCACGTTATACACACATGCAAGCTGTTAGAATAGACCTCATTACACCAGCAGACATAAGAGCAGCTTTGGGAAGCCAGAACAAGAGCTTAGGGCCACTCCAGCTGCCTTCTGCACCCCATGATCCTGTTCCCCCGCCATTCCCGACCTATCCCAGCCATCAGCGACCGCGGGATCACTGCGCCACCTAGTGGCAAACCTATGGAGTCACCGAGCTGTTTGGAAACGTTGAAAACATCATGGGGAAACACCGTCAGGTTTCTCTTGCAACAGGCTCTTTGGAGAGCCAGGGTGTGAAACGACATTGTTTCACACAATAGGGGCACAGACAATAACAGGTTCTTGGTAAATTCCAGTAAATCATCCTCAGCTGTCACCCAGAAAAGTCTTTTCAATACAATGTGAATGCTCTGAGGTAGTTTTCAATAGCCTCCCTTTCGTGTGAGCACAGAAGTGAGTTTTCTGCTGAAAACATGGTTATTTCTGCCTTGAACAGTAAGATCTGATCTTTGCCAGGCAGCAAAAAAAGCATCATCTTGTACATTAGCCCCCCTGTTGCAGTTCTGCTGTAGCTTTTGTTTTACAGTCTATATATATATATATATGAATGATAGCTTCCCAGTGATTCCTTCCCAAAAACAGTCCCACAGAAACTATAAATTTCATCATGAATGTTTATTATGAACAAACAGCTTTACAATGCAGTCATTTCTACTCCTCAGTACATGCTTGAAGGAAGGGAACTCCTGTGACCTTGAAACTTTAGCGGGGGGGGAGAAAAGTTCTGACTATCCATAAATCCAGGTTGTTAAAGGTGACCACTGAGATGCTTTGGATTCAAGCTGCAAAACCTCCCTCCCACCCGTAACAAGCTGACAGAAATTGCAGCATGAAAGTAAAGGGCCAGACATTTGTTCCAATATCATATATCGAGGGGCAGCTTTTAGTGTAGTACCACGTTAAGTAATGCACTGCTTCAGGGCACGGTCATAGTTTTTGCATGGCTAAGAATGGTTTCCTCCATCTAATGACTTTGGTAACATGAATGTAAAAACCAAACAGAACAAAGAGTAAAACCTACACAGAAGGGAATAAATCTTCTGTTACCAAAGGCAAGGAGATGTAGCAGGAAGGATTCACTCCACTCCTAGCTTTCAAGCAATGGCACCTGAAGTGACTGTCAAATCCTTCTCTGAACCCAGGGTACTGAAGAGAAACTGCAACTGGAAGTTTTGTATCTTAAATACAACCAATCCTCAAAATAAATGCAGCATGTTCAGGGTTTAAATGAAGTTTTGTTGTTTCCAGTGGTGGCACTTGCTAAGAACAGGAGCTCCACCTTCCTTAAGGCCAACTTCTTGCCACGTAATAAAATGCCTCTTATTCAACATCTCCAGACTTTGCTGGTTCTTCTACCTTGGTTAGGTAAATGCAAAACATCAGAAGACGCAAACGCACCATGGCAAGGTCTCCTTGCCTATGTCTTCATGTATGTGGACAAAAGAACTTCCATAAGATGATAAATGTAGATAACTGATTCTAAGCTGCTGCCTGTAGGCGATGTCAATGGTAATAAAAGGCATTGCGAGAACACAAGCATGTCTGAATGACACTAAAATCTATGAGGCTCTACAGCCCCAGCTACAGGTCCATGTGCTTTGAGAGGAGATACACCAGCCTGACAAGCCATCCTGAAAACCCTCTCACTGCAGGAAAGACAGGACACCCCCAGACTGCCACAACACAATTGTTTCTAGATAGATCCACCTGGCCCTTCTCCTTCCACAAGAGCTGATGAAGCACAAAAGAGGTAAATTAAAAAATAGTTATAAATAAGATTTGGTAAAATAACAAAGTCTAAAAAAATCAGAGATTTATAAACACATTCTATCATCCAGCCTTTTCCAGTTCCTCCCCCCCTCCTTCCCTTCCTTACCTCAGTAGGAACTGCTTTAAGATTTCTTTAGTACAGAGCTGGTCTGCTAGTCCTGATCATTCCTACCTAATGCAGAGAATTGGTCACATTTATTAATGCTGTAAGCTGCATCCTCATTCGTTAACAAAACAGTTTTGCTACAATTCAGGATACCAAGAAGCAGAGAGAGAACAAATCTGAAAGGGAAAACAAAACAGCTTTGAAAACATTCTTAGATAGATGAGGTAATATTTATTTGGGCTCTTCAGAATGGATAAGACTAGCCAGTGAGATGCAGAGCCTCCTGCCCTGCCATCACCTTTGACAGGTTGTTGTAACATTAACAGCATGTTCTTCTCTAGATGATGAGGCATCACTGTCAAATATGAAAGGCACAGTAAGTTTGCCTCTGATAAAACAAAGTATTTGGATAAAATTAAGCGGGGGGGGGAAAGAAAACTTGGTTTAGAAAGTAATTTCAGGCAGACTTTGAACTACTCTAGGAGCTTTAGAGTATCCATGAATAATCTCATGAACAAACATTGGTATTTCAGTTATCTGAAGGGGAAGAGTAATGAACTTACACCTAAAAGCAAAAAAGCTTCTAGAATCTCAGATGAATTAGAAGGGTTTGAGCTTTTGGTGGTGATGTTTAAGAGTTTATGCAAGTCTTCAAGTAAGCAAGTGAGACTAACTTTAAAGGTTTACTTCAGCTAGTGACACTTCAGATTAATTCAACTGACTCTGAAGAAGCTGGTTTGTTATTCACTCATCTTTCAGTCTTCACAAGGGCTTGGGTTACTCCATTTACCAAAGGCCAAGAAATCCAGAGTTTTGCTGAATATACAATCAACTCTCCATTGGTGTGTGCAGTTTTATTATTCATTTCACCAGTGGCACCTTGTGATCAAAACTAAGTATTACAGCTTCAAATGTAACATCTCCCAGATGGAAATCTGTCAGTGAACAAACCCAAAACAACACTGGATATGGGTATCCCCATGAAAGACCAATTCAATTGCCTAAAGGTAGATAACTGCACTTCTTGTAGCCCAAATAAAACCTTCCATGACATTGTGACAATTTAGACAACACATTTAACACACATGGTGTTACTGTCCCACTCATCTAATCACTACTGACTAGATATGAAATTATGGTCATTCTATTTTATAAAAGAAACCAGCAATCTTCCATAGCATCAATGTTCACATGAACCCAACCCTTAAGAAGTCCACATGGAATCTCTACTTGAATCATTTCAACCCCTTTTCCCTAAGGAAAGTAAAATGTGATATGCATAAATTGTGATGTCTTAAAAAGTGTTCCATAAAGTAAAAAGCCTCATTCGCTTCAGATTTTCAAACAACAGATGGAGAACTGCTATAAAAATCAAAGCACTAGAAATGGTCGTGTCTCATCAATAATGCTTTGACTTGTTTGTGAGCCACTACCAGACAGTAGCGAGGACAAGAGGAACTGTGAACAGAACTTCTTTTAGTTTTCTGACTAATCAAAACTACTCCATTTCCCAAACATAACCAACCAATGTTTTACCTGCAACTTGGTAAAACAACCATTTCCCCCAGTGTCAAGAGTCAGATGCCCAAAGAGTCCCACTCATTCTGCAACTATCACTAATTTGGTCTTGGATTTCTTTTATTATCCTCATTCTTGGGCTATGCTTCTCAGTACATACTTGACTGTGTAGGCAAAGGCTGCAAAACCAACTATGACAAACAAGTTCGCCAAAGCTCCACCTAAAAGTCCATGGTTACGGTTGGCCTGTTGGAGACCTGGATGATTGGCAGGTGCCAACGGTACATGCCCATTCAGAAGGGGTATTCCATTCTGCCCGTAGTGTGCTTCCCCATCAGGAACAACATCTGGTAAAGGGAGGGATGGAGGTCTGTTGCTGAGTTCTTCTTGTGCTTTCTGTTTTTGTTTAATCTCCTGGAGAAAGAAGAAAGAAAACTTGAATAGCTGGAAGTGAGAGTGGTGAAGCTATTGGGTGCTTTGAGAAGATTTCAGAGCCCAAGTTCTTACTTCAATCTAGGAAAAGGATATGGTACACTTCTTTACATTGCAGGTCTTTTAAACTAACTTAACTGCATTACATACATTTGGACAGTCTCTCCAACTTCCTCCAGTTACCTACTTAGTGACAATACAATCACCTGGACAACACACCTACAGTATTACTATTATGCAGGGAAGTTATATAATCTAGAAAGCTATCCCCCATTCTCAGAAGTTGAGCAGGAAGAACTACAGGAAATCAAATTATTGCATGGATTAATTCCCTTACCTCCACCACTTCAGGGAAGAGCTCACAGAAGACTTTATCTTTTAAATTAAATGCTAAGCTCTGGGCAGCAAGCTGTCTTTTCTGTAGAGGAAACAAGTATCATCAGCACTTGCAAGTAAAGAAAGTTATTCACTATAATAGACACTTCTAGACACAAGTTACGTTGTCATCTCTTCATCTTACGGGGTTCATGTTCTGCAAGTCTGCAGTAGGCAACACATTCATTTCTGGATACTAAAATGCCAGCTGCTGCCTGTAGTTTTAACCTCTAGGTCACATCCATCATTCCCTAAGCTGACAAAAGGCACATCACAGGTTCTGGAGCTTACCGTGAACTCTGATGTCTCTATGCTGCCCAGTGTGGGGCCCTTTTCCACCATAAAGCTAAGAAGGCCCGTCAAGATCGTTGAGACTGACCAAGCTGGATTCCATGTATCCGGGTGGAAATCAGTGATTGAAAGACACAACCTTCAAAAGGATAAGACAGGCAGTGTGGTTTATTTTTGCCATTAAAATTATTATACCTTATACATATTGCTAAGACAGTGTTAATTGCTTAAGTGTTAGAAGAAAATCCTTACCTTGTATTACACTTGAACCTTCCATTAGGTGTAATCATATAAATACTAGGAGGTTTAAAAGGAAATTCTCTGGGGAATATTAGTTTCCCATGATAATAGCCACCTGCATTACATAGAGAGATGAATTATTTATTTTGCATGAAGAGGAAGTCCTAAGCTGCTACTCAAAACTGGCCAAGTAAAACCCTTTGTCTCCTTTCCCCCACACACACACTAAAGAGATCAATGTCATCAACTTGTGCCTCTCAAACACAAGAATAACAGTAAGCCACATCTGCAGCTGATTTACTTTGGAGCAATCCTCTCCCATGCATTATTACAAACTACTTTCTGTTGTCAAGCCCATAACACATTTAAGGAAAATCAGCCAAAGTGCATTTAACACAATACAAATGGGGTCATTTCCCAGAAACACAGCTAACTGCAAATAATAATCCTATGAGGAATCAGATTTCAAAAAGCATTTTGTGAGAGGCTCCAGAAGATATTGTGAAATATGTGACTACAACAAATTATGAAGGTTTTCACATTCCTCACTTTCTCCAGAGAAATTCATAAAGAGATTGTGTCTCAGTTCACTGAGAACATTTATTCAGTTACAAAATGGAACTTTGTTAAAGTATCTTTTCACTGTCACATAGTATCTGAAGTGAGTTATCTGCTCCAAGACCTTTAGAATTTACTTAATAATAGGAAGCTATCTGTCCTCAGCTTAACTTTAACGTGGTTTTATGAGAACCTTCGATAACAGAAACCCCACTAATAGACAGCAGTACCACTACCTCTCTTCCACAAGCTATCACACAACTCCCAAGCAGCTTTGAAACCGCACTAAGAGTTTTTAGAGCTCTTTACAGCAGTTACGTTTTGCCCATTCAAACAGATATGGAATTACTCAGGCATGTCAATCACAACCAAGCACATACACAAGTTTGCTATAAGCAAACTTTTACCTTCATAAGGAGTCATCTCAGGTCCTCGTACAACATAGTGCCTAAGACAAAGAAGATATTTAAGCAGCATTAAGCCATCATACAAGCAGCCAACAATTTCCCTAGTAAAATCAAGTTCAGTATCACTTCAAGTTTCATACTCCACCTCCCAAAAACCCAGATTCCCATTCAATCTGTAGGAGTGAGGGAGACAGAGTTGATGACCTGGAAAATCTTGTTCTCTCTACAACAGAGAACATCTTAATTCTTACCATTCAAGGATATTAGATGGGAGGGGCTCTGCACAGATGTAAGGCACTGGATCCTTCTTAATTCGAAGGTAGTCTTGTTTAAGTCTCTGTGTTGCTGTTGTTGGTGCTCTCTTATTACTGTTGTTGCTCATCTAGTTGTTAAGAAATATATATAAGACAATCTGAATACAGTCTTAATAGATACAGAGCTTCTGTGCCTCATTGAACACAGATCCAGGTATCTGCCAAAGCTACTTTACAGAATACTTATTTGAATATAAATTACCATAACTTCTACATGGCAAGAATCATGCAAAATCCTAACCAGGACACCAACCAACACACTCCTTAGAGGCTCTGGCATTGGCAAAATAGGAAAATACTCCTTCCAGAACAGCACTGTGTAAATACCAGGAAATATGGTGCACTATAGAGCCCACTTGAACTCTTAATAACCAGTCCTGTATTTAGGCTGAATACACATCATTATGACACTGTTTTAAAGGGCTTAGTCTGAGTAATTAATTTCCCTATTCCATGTTAATATCCACTGTATACATTTGCTCATGTTTTAAATTCTTTTGGTGTTTCTACACATCCATTATTTGAAATAAATAACAAAACGCCACAATAACCTCATTCCTGCCTTTGAGGTGCAGGAGTTTACATTAAACCCTGCTTAAGAGTCAGTTGAATTTACAGAAGGGAATTTCTGAGCCAGATTATTCCCTTCCAGAGAAACAAAGCCCTCATCCAAAACGAGACAACTCCGTGTGAAGAAAGGAAATTCCATGCTGCTTACCAAACAAAGCAAGCATTAGCCCTTACAATGCACCTACAGAACACACACCAATTAGCAACTGCTGTTTAACTCACTTTCCCCCTCAGAAACTTAGCAAGTTACTATGGAAATCCAAGCAAGAACAAAAAGGACATTTAACAAACAGCTTGTACAAAGAGATAAGTTACTGCTTACAACAGGAGAGCAGCACTAGGCACAAGAAGTATGTTAAATGACTGGGACACTTTCTATTCCTTTGCTTTGAACATAGACCCGTAGAGTTTATTACAGTAATAACATTTAAACCATGCGGAACAATTTTATGTGGTCAAATATTCAAACCCTCCTCAACATTACCGCGTTTAGTCTGGCTTTGGTCAGAATTACTGTAAATCATTGTTTGTATTAATGTAATACATACAGTATTTTGCCTTAAATACACACGTTTTTAAACCATCACTTGAAATCGTAAAATCAAGGGGTTTTAGCTGAAGAAGTGTGCTTTAACACAGATTCAATCATGTAGCTTTAATAACACAAGTATTTGTTCTTAAGTCTAGCAATAGAGCCCTTCACCAGGCAGTGGAAAACAGAGCACTTAGCTCAGTTCTTGGGATTTTAACACCCCGCAAAGCCCTATCTTAAAGACCGTTCGTATCTTAACGCGGACAATAAGCGGCGGCATTTACAGAAGCCACGACCACAAAGCCACTTCCCCATCTCGACAGCCCGATATACCAGAAACGATCAAGGAAGCACCTCGCCCGCGTTCAGGCCGCCAAGCACCGGGTCGATCAGGGAGCCAGCACAGGAGCACCGACCCCCCAACGCGAGACAGCGCCTGCTTCCGCGGGGAAGCGCGGCCGCTCCGTGCCCCAGGAGGCGAGAAGTGACTACGAGAGCCGAAGGGGCAAGAGGACAAGAAGAAGCTCACGGCTACAGCGGCGGCAAGGGCAGGACGGAGGGAGGAACAAGCCGGCGCGGCCTCCCTGCTCGCTTAGCGGCGCAGGCCCCACTCACCTCTCGGTGCTACAGCAGGCCCCTCCGGTGCCGGGACGCCCCGCCCGCCTGCAGCCGGTGGCCAAGGGAGCAGGGGAAGGAGGGAGGCACAGAGGAGAGAGGGAAGGAGGGAGGAAGGGACGGCCACGAGGGCAGAGCAGGGCCGCCACCCCCTCGCCACCCACTGCGGCGCGACCGCGGCTCCCAGCCAAGATGGCGGCCCGGCAAGGCGGGGCTAACGCAGTGCTGCCGTCTCCTTCCGGGAAGGGACCGCCCCGCTTCCGACGGCTGGCTTCCGCTTCCGGTACCGCAATGGCGGCTGAGGGAACGCTGAGGCACCGGTTGCTGGGCCGGGTCAGGGGCGGCCCCGGTGGCTTCTGTGCTGCAGGGACCCCGACCCGCCGGTTAGGAGGGCCACAGCTCAGCCTGTGTGAATGGCAGCGGTGTCCAGGCTGGAAGTCAGCCGTGAGGGGAGAAGGAGCGATGTCGGAACGCCAGTGTGATTTGACATCACCGTTCGACTCATGCAACTTTATCGTGTTCGTGGGGTTGTCTTGTTTTTGACCTCCCTGAAAAACGTTCTGCTCTGCATGGTGGGTTTTTTTGTTTGTGGTTTTTTGGGGTTTTTTTTTGTTTTGTTTTGTTTTTTTGTTAATAAGTTTCCTGAATCTGTTCTTCACATTCCCGTTTTTCATAAAATGGATAAATACAAACTCATTTTCAGATATTCAGTACACAGGAGGTGGTTTTTGTCACAGGTTTTTGTCTCAGGATACAGCAAATCCTTTTGTCTCATATTCCTTTATTTGCTTCACTAATATTAAAGAGCAAAGCAAGTTAGTCCCTCATATTTCCCAATTATAATTAGTAGTCCCTATTTCCTAAATATAATTAGGAAGCCTGATGTGACAGGGAGATGTAGATGTAGTGGCTGTTCACTCTTCTTATAACTGCATATCCAGACCATCTGGATTATGCCTTTCAGGCCTTGCTGCATGGAAGTGAACGTGGAGTTCTCTGTCATAGCTCCTCAGCTCAGTGTCTAGTGCAGTTGCACACAGCCCCTTCCCTTACAGGGTGATGTGAGATGCCTGTGCTTGAAAGATTCAACATTTCAACAGCATGGGTACTGGGGAGTGTTCTGTCAAAGCAGAAGATTCCATCTGGCCTCAATACCATTCTTCGTACAATAGGCGTGTTGGATGTTAACACTAAAATCATGCTGCTTTGGGCAAGACAGGATTTAGCGACACCAGTCACAACAGTCCTTATTCTAAGGCTCCCACACAGCCTCTTCTGTCAGGGTTATGCTGATCTCTGCAGTGATTTCAGTCCAGCGTGAGACTGACTCAAATCACTTGTGCTTGTTCACACACAGAAGTCACCAACCAATTAAAAACTCCATTTCAAAAAACAAAGAAATAACCAATTGCTGGTTAACATTTACTGGTTTGGCACTTTGCTTGTCACCTACACACTGAATTGTATCCCAGTTGAGAGAAATTCTTTGCTCGCTCCCTTCCAATGCTTTTCTTTAGGGAGTTTTGAAATTTGCCGTATACATCTAGACATGTATCACAAGGGGATGTAATGGTAGGACCAGGGGAATTGCTTTAAACTGACAGAGGGGAGATTTAGATATTAATAAGAAGTTCTTCCCTGGGAAACACTGGCACAGGGTGCCCAGGGAAGCTGTGGCTGCCCCATCCCTGGCAGTGCTCAAGGCCAGGTTGGGCACAGGGGCTTGAAGCACCCTGCTCTAGTGGAAGGTGTCCCTGCCCATGGCAGGGGGTTGGAAGTGGGTGAGCTTTGAGGTCCCTTCCAACACAGACCAGTCTGGGATTCTGTGATCTGCGTTCACCACTCCAGGTATAGAGAAAGCCACTGTCCTCTGTTCATTAACTGTCAGTATTGGTGCTAGTTTAAGAGAAGCACACCTCTGTTGCTGGGCTGATAATCTTCTTTTATTGCCCAGGTGAAACGAAAAGGCAGAAAAGGAGTTGCCCAGAGAGTTTGCTACAGACTCATAGACGGGACCACAGGACTGCAATAAAGGCCAGAATTTTTCTTACTGTTCCAAAAGAGGCATCATCCATGAGATCAGCTCCAGCAGTGACCATGGGTCTCCTCTGTGCTGGAGCTCCCCTGCACAGGTACCAACAGAGGGCAGTGGTAGCCCACGTAATTCTTAAGCTCTTAGTTGTCAGTGCAGGACAGGCTCTGCACGGGCTGGCGCTGCCTGTCGTGGGTTAATCAACAGCAAGAAAGGGGAGGAAAAACATTGACACTGATGGCAGTACCTTTGGGCAAAACCCAAATCTGAAACCATCTATAAGTTTTAAATTTCACTTTGTTTCTACAAACTGAGGATTGCAAAATCTTGTGTCCTTACAATATCTCAAGCATGTTTGTGCAGTTTTAGTGGGACTATGGAGTTTTCATTTATGTCCTGAGCACTGAGGCAGGGTTGTTGATGTAAAGTGACTGTTGTGTTAGACCCCAGAGAGAGCTGCAGTTGTGCGACAAACTGAAATGATGTTTGGACTTACAGAGCCCTACTGAGAGATGGAAGAAGTTTTGTTACTTAAGCTTCAGATCTGGACAAGCATTATTTTTCCAGAAGTAGGAAAATGATAGAGATTTTAGGGGGAAAAAAAGCCTTGTATATGAATACAAGGTATTATTAGAATGCTGTTTTAGCCTACGTGTATTTCACCTAATAACTTCCCCATGGCAACTCATGCAGTGTAATCCATGCCTACTTTTATACCTGAGGATAACTACATGTTTTTTTCTCTCTGCTACACCATTTTGGGTTTTTTTTTGTGTGATTACACTGGACTTCCTACTGAGTCATCCAAGTCTAGAACTGTGAGAAGCATGCGAACCTGGAGACTGTAATAAAGGCCCCCAAATGCTGAAGGGATTCCAGAGTTCATATTTACACCTCTGTCATTCTCTCTAATGTTCCCCAACCCCAAAGTATTTCATACATAAGTGTGTTGTCATTCACATTCCATTCATCTCTCTGGTATGTTATTCTCAACACTGATGATAACATAGAATGAGATTTCTCTCTCAGGGTAGTTTCTTTCTTCCCAGTTGTTTTCCAACATGCGAATGAATAACACCAGAGAATTTCCTCTCTGTAAAGTATCTTTGGTGGACTGCTCTCACGTCTCCAGGGCATATTTTAAACCTGAGCTTGGAAAGTCAGTAGAAATTCCAAATTTACATTCTGAAATCATTAAGTGCATCAAGTAGGTAAGTACATGCTGCTAAACTGGAAGGTGAATAACTCCAAGACAGAGACAAGTGAGACAGTTCTCTATCTCATGAAGATTGGAGTTGCTCTTTAACCTGTTATGGGCTCCTCAGCAGGATCATGGCTGTTTACAGGACATGAAAACATCTTTATGTGCTTGTGACCAGACCTTTTGTATTATTTTAAACCACAGAGCTGTCTGACTTTCACGCTGCAGGAAATCTTCCTTCAGTCGTAAGAAAAGCATTGCAGATTTTCAGGACAGATACAAATAACAGGAATTGGAATTTGTTCCATTTGTGGGTGCCTTTGGGTAAGTCCTTTCCTTCATTTTTTCCACCCGATGAAAGTGGTACTTCATGCACTGCTCCCCACATGCAGTCAAATGAGTATTTTGAGGCTGACCTTGGTGGATGAAGAAATAAATTGAGAAATAAAACGCACCCTGAGGAATGTTGTGAGGGGTAATTAGTGTTCACATGTACTCAAATGTAATCTTGTCCAGTAAATGTGGCAATGCTGTGGCTGCTCAGCTTCTCTTAGATTGCTTCTCAGCTTAAATTGTCCACAAGGACTCAGAATGCTTTGAAGAGCGGCCTCAAGGCTGCTCAAAACTGAGGATGCTGGTGAAAGGGAAAGCTCTTATATCCCAGAAAGACATTTTGTATATCCTTGGGGAAGCAATTTTCCAAATCCCATTACCGACAGCCATGTTACAGTGGGATCAGGAGAGGATCTTCTCATACGTATTCAGTTGGTAGGTTTGTTTCTTTAGCTACCTCATAGGTTGACCATTGAACCCATTGCTGCTTCAGATAACCGAGATAGGTCTCATCTTAAGTAGTGAAAATAAACCAGGAATCTTTACTTCTGCCTTGAATACAAAGAACTGCCCGTTAGGCCCTTTACTGGTTTTTCAGTCTCTATAGCCTGTGGGATTGGAAGATCAGTCAGTTATAATGTGTTCTCTCCCAAGTGAGTGGACATTGCCAAGCACAGTAAATTGAGGATGGATTTGGGCAGAGGAGCAAAAAGCTTGGGTGGAAGAGAGCAAGTGAGGGGAAAAAATACTCAAGGGTCTCAGAGCAGAGGGGACTGTGGCAACCTTGATCTGGATGGGCTGGATGTAAATCAGGCATGCGGCTGAAACTCTGCAAAGCCATCGGGAAGGAAAGACTGAATCTTTAGGATGTTGTTAAGGAAGAAGTAGCACTGAACCATCACCTTGAAGAATTCATCCTGTGAGTAACAGGCGATTTAGCTCAGGAAGCTGCAGTGACATCTTCTCTTATTGAGCAAGGGAGCACCATTTATTGGCAAGGCTGTTGTCAGTGTTTGCCAAAGACAGTTGTAAGGAGCTCAGTGATGCTAATGAAGGCCTTCGTCCTTTAGCCTATGTAAAATGTGTGCTCTGGACACTGTTACCTGAAAGGCCTTAGTTAGGACTTTGGTTTTGTGTTTAAGCATTAATACATATTGCTGAG
This sequence comes from Lathamus discolor, assembly GCF_037157495.1. Classification (NCBI taxonomy): domain Eukaryota; kingdom Metazoa; phylum Chordata; class Aves; order Psittaciformes; family Psittacidae; genus Lathamus; species Lathamus discolor. The sequence goes on along the minus strand of NC_088899.1, from coordinate 8,353,830 downwards.
CTGTATTTAACTTTTAAAGTGTATTTGTTCATTCTGGGGCAACGCAAAGCTTTGATGAGTTTGGGTTTTCTCTTTTTTCACCAAAAGAAATTTGGAAACCTGAACTTTATTAAAGGCAGAAGGATATTTGCTCTTCAATCTGGTGAGACTCCATCACTGAATGTGCTGCAATTGTAATTACTAGTGTGCAGATGAGAACAGTGAGACTGAAACAATAAATCACTGTCCCAGGGCCACGTCTGTAATAGAGCACTAACTGATCACATGCTTTCCACTGTCTGAGCTTGCATTCAAACCAGGAGATATCCTTGGCCAATAATCCTTCAGTGATCTTTTTATTAGGGTACAGAACATTAGTGCTAATGTCCTGGCCAGGTTTAGTTCAAGTAATTATATCCTGCCTTCCTGAATTCCCTTCCAATTTCAAGTGCGTATGAGATGCATCACTTCCAGGTCCGAACTATGAGCAAGGTCATTTGCATTAAAACATCTTGTTGCTTTTCCATCTCAAAGTCATTCCACTTCATTGATGAATGAAACAACATAGGAGGTTTGGTTTTCTCTTCAAGTGCTGCTAAGTTGGCTCCTAATCTTTGGCCCAAAAGCAATTTTAGAGGTATTGTGTGTTTAATTGTTTTTCTTAGTTTTGGTACTTCACCCTTCTGAGTGGGTTTATTGCTTCAGCTGCCACCCCGGCTCTTGCAGAGTAACTTTCCCCCAGTGACTGTTTTGTCTCTATAGTACTTGTTTGCTTCATGGTATTACAGAAGTATAATGCATTATTATCTAGTAGAACTATATGATTTTACAGAATTCCCCAAACCCTTTGATTCCCTGGGAAACTGATCCTCATCCTTTCTTTTAATGGAAACTGATAACTGCTTTGTAAATTACCTCAACATAGTGATTTATCTCAAGTTTCAGAGAAGGGCTGTGTTGGCTTCTCTCACTGATTCATTGTTGATCACGAGGAAATCATTCCACTGTTCCATCATTCAATTTTTTTTCTTGTATAATATAAAGATAATATTTATACAGCTTTACTGGAAGCACACACACTTGATCATTTGGTGAGTGTCACCTACCTTGAGCTCTCTGGACCAAAGGTTTCTCATCAGCAAGGGCCAAGCATGAATCATAATCTTGGGTTTCCATAATCACTGCTCTTATGATAACAATCAATGTTGTTCATTTGCAGGCCGGATTAATATTTCCAGGCATCATACTTCTTGTGATTTATTACTTTTTCTGCTGTCTGAGTTGGAGAGGCAGCAGACAGCCTTAGGTGACCCAAATACAATGACAGGCAATTTAACCTAAGCACTGATAAATCCCTGATAAACTTGCTGAAACAAGAGCTTTTTTCTCTCTTTGATTTTCTCTCCTGCCTGGTTAAGGTCGGGTGTGACCTGCTTTATGATGATGGACAAGGAGATAGTATTACTATCTACTAGAAAATGATTCTGACATGTTTCTGAGTCAGAAAGAGAAAAGGTCAGTCCTCTTCGTCCTTTATCCCACGTGTACTAGGTAAGGAGCTCCATCCCCAGGATCAAGTTCCCATTTAACTCTCCATCCTGTGTTTCTCAAATGATAATTGGTACACAGCCATCAGTGGCCATAAGTGACCTTCTAATGACATCACCTTAAGATGCAAAGACAAATAGCATGACATGCCAGTTTCTCCTTGCTGTTCATCACTTTCTCTCAGAGCGTTTCACTGCTTCCGCATGCTTTTCTTTAGTATTTTACATTTGTGTGATTACATTGCTCTTTATATCCAACGTACAGCATGCCTATGTTAGAATGTTATTAAGCTATTACCTTGCAAGATGGATGTCTGCCTTCAAAAGCCATTATAATGGCTGTGGTTTCATTGCTGCTGAACTTCCTTTAAAGCCAAGTAATCTCCACCAATAATCATTCTGCTCAGAGATCGTTTGCAATTTCACAGCAAATTTTCTGTGACAACGTAGTTTTTCTTATTTAAAATACTAATTTAGTCCTACAGGAAGATCCTGGCTGAGCTGATGACTGTTTTCAATGATAAAACATTTCCTTTATAGAACTTATTAAGCAAGACAGTACCTGCTAAACTTAGCCCAAGCTTTAAATCCTCACTCTCCCACTCCACCTTCTGATCTGCTTACGGCCATGAAGAGAAATGGGCATGCACTGAATGCCACCAGAATGGTTGGAGCAGACAGCAGAAGCACATGTAGTCTTTTACAGCCAGATTCTCATCGGTTCAGGTAGATAAATAGTTCACTTATTGATGCAAGCTTTTAGAGATACTCTAGCCCTGCAGGAAGACACATCTTTGAAGAAGAGAAGCCTTTGGGAACTATTGGTATAAATGATGTTTAGAATTGAGGTCTGCCAGCACAGTCTCTGGGCAGCTTAATAATAAATGTATGTCAGCCAGATTATCAGAAAGAACAAGGCAGTGTTATTTCCTGTGGCACCCAGAATAACAGAGTGATGTTCCATCTCATAATTTACACTGAATATTCATGACAATGTGTCCTAGCAAGTCTTCTCATGAGGGCTGCTCAGGGCATGTTCTGAAGTCTGTGACAGATCAAAGGTAATCTGCATAGGTTCATCCCAACAGCAAAACCCCCTGATTTTACCCTCTTTGTAACTCCGCTATTGTGTTTAGTCTTTAGTACATAAGTATGTGTAGAATACAGTATTGTTTTAACAAACTAACCTAGCTGCAGTGGCAAAGCAGGGCACAGGAAACAGGGAATGCCTTGAGCAGAGTTCAAGTCAAAGTCAGTGTTCAGGTTTCGAATGGAATAAAATAGCATGTTGATGTTTGCTGCCAAAACCTGCTGGAAGATTCCAGTCAAAATGGCAGGATAATGAGGAAAACCAGGTATTTTTTCCAGAGGCGCTTTTCAAAATTAGGCAATGCAGCATGCCTTACTTGCACTATAGTAACTGTCAGTCCTTGTCTGAGGAGGAGATGCATTCTTTCAAAGAGGAGAGAGAATTGCAAAAACAGTATCAGATGAAGGATATAGGCCCTCATGGTGCATATTCACATCTATCTGGAGGCATATTGAATGGCCAGCATGGCAAATGCAAATTACAGGTGTTCTTGATCTATAGACATCTAAATAGTGAAAATAATCTCAAGATCTTATCCTTGAAGTGAGAAGAAAGTCTGTTATGTTAAGCAAGAGGCATTGCAAGGAGCTTATTTGATTAGGCTGAAAGCTAAAGGCCAAAACATGGGATCTGATGTAGGCAGCACCCCTTTCGCTGTGTGGGAAGTTAATTCCAATACAAATAACTTGTTAAATGCACAAGGAATTCTGTCACCTGATTGTCTAATACAAGAGTAAGCACTGATCATCTTAAAACAGCAGATGAGATCTAGAAATATCTCTTAAAAACATGTTTTTAAATACTATAGCATGACTACAGCCCATCCTGTTGCAATTAGCAAGTAGTATCAAAGCAGTAGTCATCATCATGCTTACATGGCAGCTTACATCACCAAAGCTTTATACAAACACCAATTAACCCTCTCAACAATGCTGCAAAGTGTCATTATGGCCATTGCAGAGATGAGGCAACAGAGAGAGGCAGGCAGGAAGATTTGGCCAAGATTGCACAGCCAGAGAAAAGTTCAAGAGTTTAAGGCTTTCAAGTGGGTATTTCTTTGTGGCAGACTCTACCCTTGTCTATAGGTGGAGTTTTGACTTTATTGCCATTGCTTTCACTGTCCTGGTGGATAAGGAAAATTGAACATCATCATCTTGAGTTTGTTTTTCAGTTTAGTTAGATGGGGTTTAGATTGTTTTAAATGTGCTAGAGACTGGACAAAACCTTGGCAAAGCAGGGACGCTCCGGCAAAAAGTTTGTAGACTTTGAACAAACAGTTGTGAAGAGTTAAAATCAACTAGAGTCAAACCTTCAACAGTTGTGAAGAGTTAGAATCAACAACAATGACCTTTTTGTAGACTTTTGCCTCTACTTGGGTTTTATATAGTGCCTATGGGATAAATTGTTAGAAAACGTCACTAGGCCAGTTTAACTCCTTTCGGTTACAAACCATTCCTGATCTGGCTTTTGGGGCTTGTTTGGGGATTTCTGTGGAGGATTTCTGAACGGACAGGTCAGACCAGGAATATTTGTGCTCTTCAGGTGGACTATTCACTGCACATTACTCATAGTGAGGTATGGGTCCTGGAACTCACATGGCAGCTTAACTCTTGGATTGGCTCATAAAGCTTTCCTGGCCATGAAAAACACACTGAAAAACAAGTGATTAATAGCAAATTTTTGGCTAAGTACTGGCTAAGTACAGTGCTTCGCATGTGAATGAGCACACCCCAAGCATCAGAACAAACGGACCCAGAGCACAAGGACATTCATGGGTCTCCCAGATCGTCTTCTGCAAGTTTGAATGAATCAAAAATAAGTCATCAATGGAATCCTTACATCTGCCTAGCGGTTTGGATCGCCTTCAGCAGCATTTAGAGGTTACAAAACTATCTCTTTCCTAAAGCCGGGTCTTCTCCTCAGCCATGCTGCTTCCCTGAGGCTTTACCTGCATTCAGAGCATCATTACTCTGCTTTGTAAAGTTTTCAGCACTGGTAACCTGTATAGAGCTGTATTTGTATAGAGTATATTTGCTGCTGGGGCATCAAGGCTATGACTGCAATTACCCACTCAGGCATGGATAGAGCTGTTCTGCAAGAAGGTGAAGGAATCCTTCAGAGGTTGCTGATGGAAATGTAGTATTACACCTGAATTTAACCCAAAAATCCTCCATCTGAAGAGGTATGACACTGACACAGGCACTTATGTAATAGCTGGTTTCAGTTACTGATTCGCTAATGACTGTTTTGCCCTTGCGCAGTTTGTTCCCGGTTTCTTCATTCCCCTCCTTCCTAGTTGCCATACTGTAGTACCTCTTCCTCTTGTTGACATCTTTGCTAGTTCCCAATAGGAAAGCCTAAAGCCGCTGGATTGATTTTCACCAGTGAATTGATCCTTAACGTTGTACTACTCTCTCTTTCCTGGGTACCAAGAGGAGTAGGGATCACCAGGGAAGATATACTTGTCTACTGCCAGAAGACAGGAGCCAGAAGTACTATCTACCACTTTCTCCAGGAGCTTGAACAACTGCTTGGGGAGGTTTGGGCTTCATTTGTGACGGAGTTATGGTATCTGTGATTCCAGGATGGCTCTGTTTTACATGTCCACAGTACAAGAAGCTTTTACTGGTGTTCTCCAGCCTCTGCCAGTCATAATTGCATCAGCATTCCTACAGGTACTGAGCTGGAGTAGGATTAAGAAAAAACCACTAGCGAGCAGGATTTCACCATCCTGTGAATCTTTGGAATTGGCTGAGGGGTTGACAGGTCTGAACAAGTGGAACATTATCTATGAAGACTTGTGACTAAAGAAACAAGAACAGAGAACAGGAAGAGAAACAAGAAGGCAGGTGTTATCCCAGAGGCATGACAGAAGCAGCTACAGACATCTTACTCAGAAAGGTGAGTGAGTAGAAATGAATGCTTGGTCATACTGGAAGCAAGCAGGATTTTACTACTGAGGCTGCAGTTTTAACCCTCTGCGCCTCTGGTGGAGGCTTAATGAAAAGCAGGGGTTATGTGGGGCCTTTTCATAGCAAGGGGTGTAATTAAGGAATGTTTAAATGGCTGGTGACTAGCAGAGCATGCATGTGCTCAGCGCTGGGATTTCTGGGTTTTGTAAGGATGGGCCAGCTAGCTTTAGCCTTGCCAACCCAGGCACTGCTGGTGATAAAACTAGAGCAACTAAGGGCTCAGCACAAGTTAAGCAGTGTTACCTGCATCCTTGAGCAGGTTTGATAGCCTTTGCAGCACTCAAAGCTGCTTTGGCTAGATGCAGACCAGTGCAAAAGGGATACCAAGGTACACCGATGCTATCCTATTTCTGCAGGCATAGCTCACTGTGGTTTCAAGATAGAGATCTCCGCAGCCACGGCTCAGAGCATCGCACAAGCAAAGCAATGAATGTTGGGATTCTCAGAAGAAATTTTGGTGAGCAGAGCTTCAACGCAGATTCCAGAGATGAGGAAAACACCTGAAAAATCAGAGTCAGTTCAGGACCATTTAGAGCAGGATCAGAAGTAGACATTAAGCAATGTTTGGAAGTTCTCCAGGGCAGGGACTGCTTTGTTCTGCCTCTTGCATAGGACCGAACAAGTTCTCAGCACATCCTTAATACCTCTGAGTACTGCTCCTTTCTCCAGTAGAACAGCACAGGAACAATTTCATATTCTACTTTGAAATGATGACAAAGTGGTTCTGGCTTGTAAGAACTAGGAAAAAACTCGTGAGGCAGAGCCTGATGCATGCCAGTTCAAGTCCATACACAGCACAGCCAACCAAGTGCAAAAAGGAAGCACTGGGAGTTTCCTTATTCTCTAGTTGCCCACAGAAGGTTGTCAGCCTTTGAGTGGGAGGAGTAGTAGACTGGCTTATCCAGTGGCCATGAAGAAAGCACTGTGAGGGAGTTTCCACAAAGCCGGAGGAGACAAGTCACACTGATTTCAGCGAGGGGAAAGCTGGGTTGGTATGCTGCATCCTGTGTAACGAGAGAAAATGTGGGAAGATGGTTTGACAGAGCAACCTGGAGCATTCCAGGGGATAAACCGCCATTCATGCAGGAACAAGTGACGTGAGTAAAGCAAGATTTGCTAAAAATCAAGTTTAAACTGTAGATCTACAAAGCCTCCTGAAGGCAGGAGAGTGCAGGATCTGCCCCATATCCCTGCCACTGCTAGCAGAAGGGATGCTAAAGGCTGCTTTTCTCAGATCACAGACTGAAGAACAACATGCTGAAAAATGGGGAATCTCTGGAAGACAAGTTGAGGGATAATGGAAAGTAATGAAACTCTGAAGTGTGAGAGTGCATAATAATATGAAACAGATGCAACAAGGGAGAAAGTTCATAACTGAAAGACAGTTTGTGTGGCTTGTAACAGCAAATTACAGTAAAGTTCACAGTGTGGAATGGCAGCAGGGAAAGCTGCTGGAAGTGGGGGGGGATTTTGATATGTCCTTTCAGTTTGCTAGCTTTTTTTAGGTCTCTCAGTGCAAGTGATTTTCAACCAACTGGGAAAGTCTTCATGAATGAGTAGCTAGTGTCCTCTCATTCCTGTGCGAGACAAAAACACTCTTCTTGTCTGGTCAGACTCATCTCACTGCAATTCAGTGTTCTCACAAGAAGTGAGATGTGAGAGTGGAGAGTGCCATGGTGGCACCTCTTGCTTTGGACATTTAAAATTATATTGGACAAAACATGAATATCTGAGCTCTGGAGGAGCAGCCAGTCACAGCAAGAGGGACCAGCCAGAGATCATCACTAAGCTTCTCCAGTTTAATCTCTGACCTCAAGCCTGGAGCAACAGCAAATGTAGGAAGGGGCAGGTACACTCAATGTTCTACATGCTGAACTTTCCCTATACTGCTCATCTGCTTAGTGTCTAATAAGCAACCAAAGTCAGTGTGATGAGATATTTGATCTATAGAGAGCAAAACTCTTCGTGTGCACTAGCTGTAAGGAAGTACTCAAGGATAAATGATTGTCTGTGGTAGATTTTTGCAAGTGCCCGAGTCCATTCCATGAGGAACATTAATTCACTAACTCTTCTAGCCCCCATGAAGTAGCTAAAGTCTCTTCTCTCTGCCTGCAGGATACTCTTTGTACCTCTCTTCTGTTACTCTGAGCTAGTGCTGATGTAGACAAGGACATATTTAGTGGCATGTTTGTACAATCTGATTCTCATTTGTTTCAGCAGTCTGTCGCATAGGCGAGAACTGCATCACCACCCATGATGAGTATGCATAATAATCAAGGCTAGTGTAGAGCAACAGGGAAGAGAAGAATTTGGACAGTTCCTTCAATATGTGACAGCTTAAAAGCAAACTGTCAGAATTCCCTTATTTTGTTTACCTGTATGGTTTTTATCATCTAAATGGGATGCAATTCCATTAATATCAAATTAATATCAACTGGGAAAGAAATTGTAACTCAGGGAAATGGGCTTGAAGACTTACAGCGTGGGAGGCATCCTTCTGTGTCAAGTGTAGCACATCCAGAGTGTATTCAACCACTGACGTTTCCTGCTGCTCTATGGTGCCTGCAGTATATTTACTCCTTCCCTCCACTACAGTACTAGGAGCATTGACAAACATTTTCTGCCCCATTGCAGAGTAAGGCTAACATAGCCTTTTTGCAGCTCTAAAGGACTCTCTCTCATGAGTGTTATCTCCATAATCTCTGTATTTTGAAAGAAAAACCAACTTACTTTTTAACCAGTGAAAGAGCTCTCTTCCCCTCTCCTCCCAGTTCAGGATACAGGATGACAAATGAGCAAGTGCAAACAGAAATGGTATCTTGCTTGAGGGACAGCGTTGTCTGCATATCCAGTTCTTCTCCATTTCCTGCAGGAAAAATTCATGGCTGGCTCAGAAGGTATTGTTCTGATGTGTTGCCAGAGAATCTCTACACTGAGGCCTGCAGCCATAATGAAGCAACAGACTTTGTCTTGTGTGTGTTCATTGTGCAATAATTTCATTGTCAAGGATTTATTGTTACGATTTTCTATTGCACAATGTAAAATGAAGTGAGGAAGAAGGGTGGGGGACAAGTAAATGGACATGACAGAATCTGGGTTTCAGTCTTTTGAGTTGTTTAACGAGAATTTAACTACTTACCTCTTCATCAGCCAGTGACAAGGGCCTCTGCTGTAGCTGTTCTTTCAAGAGCCAGTTGGATTATATTTTTAAGCAAAAGTTTAATTTTTATACCCCCAAACACTGGCTTTTGGAATATTTAAACCATTTTCCACATATTTTATGGCATTCCCTTTTAATACCAAAGACGGGTAAACCGTATTAGTAGAAGCTGTTTAATAGGATCATCATCTTTTAGATTAATTTTAAAATGGGAGATACATGTTCTACAAGTTCTGTTTTTCTAAAGCAGAATCCAGCACAAAGCAATTGCTAAAGATGTGAACAGGATTTAAATCAAAGTCAGAAGAGCACGTTTCCCCTGATATTTCTCTTTTACCCCTTCTTTTTGAATTCAGTTTAATAGGCAGTTTCAGTTGTCTTTGCAAATGACAGTGTTTCACACTTCCAAGGTAATAGCAGATCTGGTTCCAGCCAGTCTCATAAAGCTCTGGGCTGATCTGGAGCTCTAAACATTATCTATATCCAAAGTCTTCATATTTTCATGTAACAAAGCTTCTTGCAAAACCACTGGGGAGCTGTTTTCCAACTGGGCCAGTGTCAGTAGTAATTGTGCAAGCAGTCCTAGGTGCTTGTGTCTCTGCAGCCCCAGAATTCCGAATCTGCTTCTGCATTACTTATGCAGCCTTTTGCAAGCTTTAAATAAGCAGCATTACAAAACCAGGATGCTCTGATTTCAGTTGAGTGTCATAGTTGATTTAGTCTAGTCAAGTCTCAACATCTGAAGAGAAGAACAGCATTAAGAATTTAATGGGGATGGAATAGCCCACTACAGATGAGCAATATTCTTGGAGAAGCAGGAAGAAATCCATTGCCACGTGTGCCTTAGCCTGAGTAGCTGATCATTTCAGATTACAGAGGTATGTAATTCCTCAAGCACACCTGTGGAAACCTTAATGGCTTCAATTACTGGTGAGCATGCAAACCTCCGGAAACCATGGTAAGACAGAAAGCTAGTTCCTTATTGGAAAATTCAGAGCTGAAAGAAACTTATAGGATCCATGGTTACTTCCCTATGTATTTGTAGAAATTATGATTGTGTCTGTAAGAATTATGGCTAAAAAGCTGTTCTGGCCATTAAATAAAGAACACACCACCACCACTCAAATCAACTTTAACTCTAGCATAGCTTTCATGTTAACTTGTTTGTCCAGTTCATTCACTTCCTATTATTCCCTGGATCATGCTTTGAATAATTTCCATGATCTGTTTAAGTCCTGCCCCTTTTGATGTCATCGATACAATCCATATAGGCTGGAGATCTCCCAGGGTACCTCCAGTCAGGGAAGGAATCCTGCACACTTTGGGTCAAGACTTGTCTTCTGCTCAGGACAAAGCTGAAGGCTGAGTTTAGTGGCTACTCAAACACTCAAAGATAGAGTTTCTGCCAAGGTACAGTGGGTCTTCTTCAATCTGGTTTTACTCTACTTTGTATTTCTGTATATGTGTATGTTTGATATGTAGATATACACATGGTTAGATATTTGACTACATGACATGCATGTCTAAGTGTCTAGTGAGTGTTGAGCATTGAGCTGCTGTGTTAATACATAAACATATACTTGCTTGCCACTACTCTATAACTTCCACTGACTTTCTTATAACCTGCAGCCTCTCTCCAGGCATTTACCACAGGGAAGACAGGCAACTGGTCACTGTTATGTGTTTTAAGTTGCTGACTGCAATTGCTGTGTTAAATAAATTAGTGGTAGGCTGATCTGGGAAGCCAGTGGAGAGAGGGTGTTCTGTTGCCTGTACACGTGTGTTTTGGAAGCTTCCCTCTGGGGTTTCTTGCATTATCATATGCTTTTCATGCTAGTTATTTTGAGAATGCAGATTCAAATGGTATGAACTAACTAGACATAGCTTTAAGAGCCATGTCAGAGTGTCTGAAAACTGGGGATTGCCACTGAAAACCGTGGTATAGAGGTGCTTTTTCAGATTCAAAGCTATACATAGAAAAAGTGTGCTTGATAGATTTCATTTAGCATTCACTTTTGGTAGCTCTTAAACCTTTTTCTCATTAGAGCAAGGCTGACAAGTGGGATTCATACAACAGCAACGAATTCAGTTTTCCTGTTTTAGTCTCACACAGTTTTCATTTCTATCTTTAAATACCATAAATATTTAAGGACTCATTCAATATGTTTCTTAACATACACTGCAGGCTCATTTTAATGTATTCCTATCTCATTAAAATAAGAAAGAGCTAAGTTAAAAGTTGAACATGCAATTTAGCATTAGAGTTTAATCTGAATAATGTGTAACTAGACCACGTTGGATTTGTTTCTGAAGTTTGCCACAGATAGTCCTTTTTGTCTGAAGAAACCTCAGTTTTAAGCCTTCAGCTGTAAATCTGGTTGATAAAAATCGGTAACCAGTGGTTCAGAGTACTGTGTAGTCTGCATTTCCTTGCAGCAGAGCATGGAAATGCTCATTTCCCACTTTGATTCTTTATCACACATCTTTTCTTCTAATTGTTCATGCCCTGTTTCTTAATATTTTGTTTTGCTGTGGCTCCCTGCCCTTGTTTAATGGCAAGTACATCTAAAATCTGAAGAATCATGTCATGTTTAATTATAAAAGTATCAAGGAGGTGCAGATGCCTTCGAGTTAACTTTGTATTATTGTTAAACAATACCTTAGAAAATACTAACATGGTATGTATGATGGTCTGTGGGGAAAATAGCTCGTGATAATCTGTGTTTCCTTGTCAGATGATATGCTGTGGGCTATTTTAAAGCTAATCTGGTGCATAGCTTTTGGAGTGCTCTTCACTGTGTAAGGATTATTCCTAATCTGGCTGACATGAATAGATACAGTGTTTTAGCAGTTTAGAACTCTAAGATACAATTTCCTATGAAGTATCCTATTCCAAAAACCCCTGAAATAAAGCCATGGTTTAAAATGGATAGGTCTGCTTGAGGATGAAGACACTGCAGCTTTGTGTATCAGCTGTGGTAACCTCACTGGCACCTCAGACCAAGCCGCTGCCACTACCACCACTTCAAGGCCATAACTCAATAAAGGACCTGAGCTCCCATTTCCTTATGCCACAGCTCACTTGCAACAATTCTTTAGTTATTCCTGCAGTCCTTGGCTTGGCTTCAAACTCTGATACTGTATTTGTAAGATTTTCATTTCGAGATTGTACCAAAGTGCACTGAGTAAACTTCTCTTAATAGCATAATAGGTAGAGTGATTCACAGGGTGCTGTAACGTTGGGAACTCACAGATTGCATGACTTGGTGTGATGTTCAGTACGTGGAAGTCTGTCAACGTTAGTCCAACATCCTTCAGTTTTAGTATCGTTTTGGAACATTTCCTTAGTCTGTGCTGGCTAAAATATATATGAGCATAAATAACACACTTTTATCAGCATGAAGCCTGAAATGATCTAGAGTAGCACAATAGGTGTTCTACTTACTGTGACAAAGGAGATGGATTTTTGATTTCCAGTTATGGCACTCTTATGTGATTTTGAGCTTGTGTTCCCTTTTCTCTTCTGTAAAATTAAAGATGATTTTTAGGTTCCTGGAGGAAACCATTTAAGTAAAAGATAGGTGGCAATAGTTCTGTTAATAGCAACAATATTTCTAGGGTCTTCAGAAACAACCCAACAGCATTTTAGTTTAAGTAGTATCTGCAATGCTTTATACACATCCTTCTATGTTTTCAATGGAGATGTTGTTTTTCCTCACTTCCTTTCCCAAATACCTCATTCTGCTCATCTGAGCTGTGGAATACTTACTGTATTTCATCCTGGAAGCAGCTCTGTTTCAGGGACAGTAGAAATTAATTCTGTTTACCTCCATTCTGCAGCAAAAATTAACCCCAGATTCTAATTTGTCCCTTTCATTCACTTGAAGGTTGGATTTATCCTGATTCCTTGACATAAGGATGAAACCACATTGCTAGTTAAGACAAGTTTGTTTCAGGCTATAGGGCAGCATGTTCCTCTAGCAATACACTCATAATAATGAATTAGTTCCAGATCTGTATTAATGCACAGTGACAGTGTTTCAGAGTTAGAAGTTGATCCTGAGTGTTCTTAGAAAGAAAACTACACACCCCTTTGGCTGCAGACTTCTCAGCTCCTGCATTAATGACTAACCTTGCGTATCCATACTAACAGAGAAGTCATAGCCTAAGCGTGATAGATTGCCTTGCGTTACTTCAGCAGCACTATGCAGGATATTTGCACTTTGCACTATTTCCTAGTGTCCCAGCTCACAGTTATTTTCAGCTTTTGCTAGCAACAAACTCATTGGCACCCTGTTTGAAACAGTCCATACATTGGCCATGGTCTCTAACAAGATACTTCTCTTTTTGCATTGAACAGAAACAGACTTAGAGGATGGAGCAAGAAGTGGCAAGAGAAGAAAAGAAAGAAGGCTTAATTGAGTTTTATGATTCCTTCAAGGATATGTTTGAGTTCTTCTGTAAGAACACAACAATCCATGGCACCATCCGCCTCGTATGCTCAGACAGCAATAGGATGAAAACAGCTTTTTGGACTCTGCTTTTTCTTGCCAGCTTTGGCATGTTATATTGGCAGTTTGCACTCATGTTCAGCCAGTATTGGGCCTACCCTGTTGTCCTGACCATGTCAATGCATTCAGGGCCTAAGATGTTCCCAGCTATAACCATCTGCAACCTGGACCCATACAGGTAACCTGTGCTTTCCCCCTTGTAGTCATGTCTTTAGTTGCAAGAGTTCAGGAAGGGTTAGCAAGGTGATGACTGCAGCCTGGAGGAGCCGCTCTGCCTCTCAGAGGTGGAAATGGACTATTGTTTCTTCCAAACTGGTTTTATGATAAGATCGTGTTGGGAATTGTGCAACAGCTTGTAGCAGTTTGTTTCATGCACTGAGTCAGGATAGAGGGAACTTCACCTTGTGACTTGGCTCAGGCTGCTAACTGATTTTGTGCTCTAATGAAAACATGGCTACTGTGTGCTTTCATTCCTAAGTAAACTCCCAGTCCCTGGAGTGATGCATGCTAGAGCTGATTCTGCTTGGGTTTTCATACCACAGAATGGCTTTAAGGAAGAACATAACTTCTATAGAAGGCTGTGTGGCTCTGCTTGTCAAACAGGGCTCACACAAGAGTGGCAACTTCTCAAGACATTTCAAATGACATAGTAAAGGAATTATGTAGTTTCCTCAGAATAATTATCAAGTTGGCTGACAGGAAGAACAGTTTGTGCTGCACAGCTGCAAGTTCTGAGGTTTACACTGCAGGATCCAGCAACTGGGAAGTCAGCTACTACTACTAGTTTAAGTTATGTATGTTAAGCATAGGTACCATAGTTACTGACTTCTCACACAGACACTGAGGTCTGCAGAGATCAGGAGAGTAACTCTTCCATACATACATAAAATACATAAGGTACATAAAATAGAATGCCTTTGTGTAATAGAAATATGGATATTCACAAATATTTCTGTTCCTTGCAGATTTGAACTGGTCAGTGAACATCTGGTTCAACTGGATCACATGGCAGAGAAATCCATTGCTTTTCTATATGGCGTCAACACATCAGCCAGCTTATTCCACGTGAATGAGAAAAACATCCACATAAAAGACCTGTCAAGCATAGGCAACCTCAGCAGATCTACCTTCAAGCTGAGCCAAAACTTCTCACTCTTAAGAATGCCTGGCCACAGTAATAGGTCAGGGAAGAAGCATTCCAGGGTGGGCTTCAGGCTGGTAAGTTCACGTCCTCTTTGAGACTTTAACCTGGCTACAGGCACAGCAGATACAACTGGATGCTTCCTAAAGGACAGGAGACAGAGGGGAGTCCACTAGTACCTGAGCAAGCAAGCAGGGAAAGCCCACAGATGATGTCCAGGCCAGTCAAGCTCCAGCTCATCAGGAGGTTCATGGTGATGAGGCAGGTTTGAAATCAGGCTATGAAGTTAACTCACTGGATCAAGAGGGTCCACAGTGAGGCAGGAGCACAGCAGCAGCCTGGCTAGAAAGCAGCTCTAGACCCCAGCCCAAAGAAGAGCTGAAACCCCTGGGCTGAGTTTAAATATGCTGCTGAGCCCATGGGCAGAGGGTGTGGTTGGAGGCCCCAGGTGAGGCTGCTCAGGGCTGTTAAAGACTAACAGTGCCCTCAGGGCCCTGACAAAGCTCTCACAAGGTACATTCAAAAAAATGAGGGAAAAAATCATTGTACCCCTTTCTAAACATGTACAAAACATCTAGACTGAGCACATGAGCCAAGAAATGGCAGAGAAACAACATGCAAGGATCCCCTCAGTGTCTAAGTGCTGTGGTACTGGGGCACTAAAACTGTTGTAGATAAAACAAAAGATGGCAATAAAAAAATCAAGAAGATGAATACAATAAATGTGTATCTGTGACTGGAGAAGAGCACAAATGCTTTGGAGTCTTCATATCAAAACCAGGGTTAGTATAGATCTAAGAGCAGAAGCCAGAGAGAGATTTCACATGACTTGAAAGACCAGAAATTTTTGCCTGATTTTACCCCCTCCTGAAGTCCTTCACCCACTTCCACCAGAATCTGTGGGTGTTCGCTTATCTGAGGCCTGAGAGTAAGAACAAAGAAAGTGTCTCAGGACTTGGCTCATGATTCATGGACTGTAGAGAATTCCTATTAGCCCTGTCCTCTTTTCCCTCACACTGAGATCAAGCAAGACACCTAACTCAGCTTGGAGGAGAGAAGGTGCTTCACACGTAACAAGATGTCCAGAGGTCCCCTCCAACCTCCAGAGGTCCCCTCAACCATTCTGTGATTCTGTGGTAACTAAAATGATCAGAAACTTCAATTTCTGATGAAAAAATAGTGGTTCCCCTTGTTTCTGTATCCAGCATTGCCTTTACCCCCTGATCTCTGTTACGCTCAGGCTGCATGTCCTGGCTGTACTGAATGGCCCCTCTCTTCTTCCAGTGCAATGCCACAGGTGGGAATTGCTTCTACAAGACCTATTCATCTGGGATGGATGCAATTCTTGAATGGTACAGGTTTCACTACATGAATATCATGTCCCAGCTACCCGTTATAATCAACATTTCTGATCATGAGGAGCAAATAGAAGATATGGTCTACTCGTGTCAGTATGATGGGGAGCCCTGCAGACCCAGGTATGTTACTTCTTGAGGCTCTAGTTGTGATTTCAGCAGAGCTCAAGGACTTGGGAGATGAAACTGAGCGTACACTTCACCTCATGGCCTACTGCCAGGCTTAGCCCTGGTTGGACATCCAGCTGAAAGAAAGAAAGAACAGCGTTTCATGATCAGAAAATCAGAAATAGAAATTCAGTGAACCCCAAAAGGGTCAGATGGTCTTTTTACATCCTTTTGTCCCTAGAGGCGTGAGCCTGCTGCGCATACGCATGGCAGAGGTACCTTCTTTCTCCTGCATGCCTAAGGTCTCCACTGTTGGAAGCTCTTCCACATATATATCTTCCACATACACAAGTGCACTCATCTATGACACAGAATAAGCAGAAGGCAAATTTAAGTGTTTCTGAACGCTTCCAGCAAAGAGGAAAAAGGTCTGCAAAGGTTGTTGTGGATCATTTTATGAGATAAGGTCCTTTTTTATCTTTCCTGGAGGCAATTGACTCTTCATTTCTGCATTTAGTGTTTCTGATTCTTTTATGTACTCTCCAGTGAGTTAACAACTTCTTCCCATAGGCACTGCTGTACATACACACACGAACATACACAAAACACATACTACATAGAGGTAAAGGTGCTGCTACACTCATAATTAAAACCCATCAACATCTCTCTTGATTTCAGTGACTATGTTCACTTTCACCACCCAGTCTTTGGAAGCTGCTATACTTTTAACAGCAAGGGAACAGACTCTTTTTGGACAGCTACAAAACCAGGAATTCCTTACGGTATGTTATTTGGCAAAGGGTGGGGAAAAAAGATAATATAATATGGCTATGGCTTAAATACACCTTCTATACACGACTTACTGACATAGAGCCTCCTCTTCTAGTCTGGTGGCACAAATGGTGTACTCTATTTGCTTGCTTCACTAGCCACATATACATGATAGCCATATCAGCAATATCTTAACTTTACAGCAAGCAGAATATTACTAGTTTTGGAATAAGCTGGTGCAGTTATTACCTGATCACTTACTGGGACTCTAGAAAAAGAATGGCTCTTCTGTGAGTTAAAACAGCAATTCCATCAGTGCTGAGAATTCAAGACTTAGTGGGGTTCCTATTTTGGCCCAGAATAAGTTGTTATCTGCTTCCCTTTCTCTGGTTGACAGGACTTTCCCTTATCCTGAGAGCAGAGCAAAAGGATCACATCCCACTCTTGTCTACAGTAGCAGGTGTGAAAGTGATGATACACAACCACAATCAGACACCATTCCTGGAGCATGAAGGCTTTGACATCAGACCAGGCATTGCAACTACCATAGGCATTCAGCAGGTTAGCCACTTGCTCAGGAGCATTGGTTCTTCTCTTTGATTGGAGAGCAACCAGAAATTGGTTCTTTTCTTTCTGTGAGAAGCTGGATATTGTCACTGACTCATACAACACACCTGTGGGACTCCTGGGTCCACTTCTTGACTGTGCATATACATGTAGTAGCAGGTGTACATGTATATGTATATGTATATGTATATATGTGCAAACCCTTTTCCTCTATTCACTGGGCTCAGGTTCCAGTGGGTAAACCAAAATGATTCCAAATATGCAAGGGGCCTTTTGGTCCTCAGTACAAAGGTCCTGTGGGGCTCTTACACCTCTTACATCTCATTCCAGCTGTACAAAGGGGGCATGTGTATAGCAGGATGAGAGAAAAATTCAGTAGTGATTTAGTTATTTGACATGATGAGCTACTGCTTGTCACCTGAAGGATAGCGATTTACCACGTGCACTCTCCTACCTTTGCCCTGGTACTGTGTATGTTTTATTAGCCAGGTATAGCTCGGCTGCTCATGTCTATTACTACATTTCCTGCCCTGTATATGATGCTCCATCCAGTTAAGATTAGATGGTGATGGACAGGTCCAATTACAGCTCCTGATCACTCAGGCCTCTTCTCTGTGTCCACAGGATGAGGTGAATCGCCTGGGTGGCAATTATGGGAAATGCACGACTAATGGCAATGATGTGAATGTTAAACTCCTGTACAACAACTCCTACACCCTGCAGGTATTGTCAGAGCTGCTGGCTGAGGCCCCAGCTTCTTCACAGTGGATTAATAGCGAACAAGTCATACCTTACTCTCCAGAGAGCTTTTACAAACCAGCAGGTTCACTGCTGGAGATAACAGAGAGATTCATGCCCCTTTGACAAGAAGGTCACAAACAGGGTGTTGTAACTTGGGATGTGTTTTACTGCTTGGAGGATACTCAGTCTTAGACACTGGTGCTCTTCCCTCCTTGTAACACAAGAAAGATCAGGCAGTGAGCCAGTCAAGGCAGCTGGACTGCTCTAGTAGGAAATTCTTGAGCCATCAGGTCTTTATTTGTGTAAGCAGTTGCTCTTGGCTCTGGATGTTTGTTTAACTGAGATATTACTCCCATAATGAAAACGGGAGAGATTTCTGACTGAGCTCAATACTGTTCTCAGAGGTAAAGACTAGGAATTGAAAGTGAAAACCTTTTGCATCATCACACTCCAGTACTGGCTGCTGTCTTTTTGCACTGACAGAGCTGTGTGTTGTCTCCTACCAGCTGCAGGCTTCTGCTGGAGGTTGGGGCACTTGAGAATTTGTGGCTTATCCAACTTTTTATGCCTTCTCCGTTTCCCAGGCTTGTCTGCATTCCTGCTTTCAGCACATAATGGTTCGGAAATGTGGCTGTGGATACTACTACTACCCGCTGCCTCCTGGTGCTGAGTATTGTGACTACAACAAGCAGCCTGCATGGGGTAAGAGCAGAAGACTGCTGTCCTGTCCTTGTGGAAGGAACACCTTCCTACAGGCGTCACTGATTCCATGACTCCGTAGATCTGCCCTTCTACTTTGTGCCTATTTCCTGCTTAGACCAATTCCTCACATCGCTGAATCCAGCCAGATGGCAGACCCTTTTCTGTGTGGAAATATCATGGATATGCATGGATATAGTGCATAAAAAATCTCAGTGCTATCAAACGTCCTTTTATTAAGGCCATTAATATAAGGTCAAGCTCTTTGGTGTTGTCAGCATTGGTGGCTGTGCTGCTGTAAGACAAAGCTTTGAATGACTTCTCTTGGTTTAGCTGGTTGGCCTATCCTCAGCAGATCTCACTGCACACACGTAATTAGTTCCATTTGGAGCCATTCCAAAGTGAGAGTGAGCCAAAAATAGATCTCTCAGAGAGTGCTGTGTGCTTGGGAAGGCCAAGGTGGGGGCAGAGGGTTTGGTAGCCTTCCATTTCCTGAGGAAGTGTCTGAGTGTGTTCCATTTCTTTCACCAGGTCACTGCTTTTACCAGCTGTACAACAGGCTCCGAAATCATCACCTCAATTGTTTTGAGCAATGCCCCAAGCCCTGCCGGTAGGTCACAAAAGCAGAGTGCAATAAATGCCAGCTTGCAGAGGAAAATCGCACCAAGGGAAATGTTGGAAACTTAGTGGGAAACTTATGCACCCACTGGCACTTTCTGAAGCCGAGATTTCAGTTTGATGCTGGATTTTGAAACTCTTCTGGTTTTCCTCCTGAACAGTTTTCGGGCATCCTTTGGGTTTATGTTCTAAGCTGATTTAGAAGCTTTTCCCAAAGTTCTCAGAACTTCTGATTTAAACAAGTAGTTCCCATTGCTAAACTCCTTCATGTATTCACTTTTAAATGACAAGAGTCATAGTGACCATAATCTCCATTTTTATCTCATCAGGGAATCACTGTACAAGGTGTCTGCTGGGACAGCTAAATGGCCATCAGCGAAGTCTCAGGTAGTCCATAGAGACAACTCTTGTGTTTAGAGGGGATGCTATATTTACTGGGCTTGTTGGAACATTCAGGGTGCAGTGAGTCAGGCCACAGCAATGGAAGTGGCAAATAAAGCAAAGTGGTCCAAACCCTGTGCCCAAGGGAACAACCTTGTAGTTGAGATGCCAGACTAAGATGTACATTCAATTCCAGTTCTAATCCAAACTTCTTTGTGACCTTAAGCAATTCACCTCATTGCCTTAGTTCCCACCTACAAACTGGTGTTAATGACTTTCTGCTTCCAGTGGGTGTTGTGGTGTAACAACTCATTACTGCCTGCGAGGTGCTGCAGGGCTACGATGGTAACTCTGTGAGTCAGCAGATTGCCTCTTGCCATTTCTCATGTTCTGATGCTAAATGGGTATTCAGGCTGTAAGACTGGGTAATTAATTCATGTGATAGAGGTGATAATTACATGTAAATACAACCAATACATTTGGAGAGAGGAAATGATTTGGTGGCATTGCCAGTAAGGGCAGAATTTAAGAACCAGAATACTGCGCACAACTAAACTATCAGTGTGTCTTTCCTTGCTATTGTGGCAAATACAACTACCATATGATAGCTGTCACTATATGCTATAAACTAGTCTATTACATCCTTTGTTATTACTTGCAATGGCCATTTGATTGCTAATGAAATCTACATTTATAAAGCATTAAACATACCCAAGCTCTGAAGGCAGATTGCCGGTAACATACCTCTACTCTGCTGCAGGACTGGGTCCGCCAAGCTCTGAGGCATCAGAATGGGTATAACTCCACCAGCAACAGGTCAGTCACTGTGAGAAGGTGCTCCTCTTAAAACTATGGGTTAACTCTTCATCCATATGGATGAATGTACAGAGTCATCCAGTGAATTCCCCATCTTTGCTCACAGCACTGTGAGGCAATTCCTTCTGTAACCTTTTCCCAAGTTTATGTTTAACACCCTCAGGAAGAAAGCCTGAGCGGGGAGATGAGAATGCCAGACCTCCCTTGCACCAGGTGAATGACATGTGGACATCCCACCATTGCTACCTGCTTCCTTTCTCCACTACAGGAAGGATATTGCCAAGGTGACCATCTTCTACCAGCAACTGAACTACCAGTCTGTGAACGAGTCTCCTTTACTCACAGTAGGTTGCACTACATCAGCTGAAAATGTTGCTACCTGTCATTAGTTACAAGTGGGCTGTGTGGGGTTGGAGGGAGGATTATTTACAGCCCCCAAGATGGGATGGGATTGTTCTTTTTAGGGAAGAGACTTGGAAATGTCCCATTTTACACAATCACACAGAATTGCTCCCCAGATGGCAGGCAGCTTACTGACCTGCAGTAATTCCATGTTCCCAGAGCTGTTTGATAAACACAGCCCATTGATTCTTTCCACAGGAGAATCTCCTTCTGTCCAGCATGGGAAGCCAGTGGAGCCTGTGGTTTGGATCCTCAGTGTTGTCTGTAGTTGAAATGTTTGAGCTGCTCATAGACACACTGGTCTTGTCTCTCCTCTTCTGCTACCAAAGGTTCAGGTCAAGGAAGACAATGAATGTAGCTCACACTCCTGCTATCCCCAGCGTGAGCTTGACCCTAGAGAACTACCGAGTTGTGCAAGAAGAAGCTGCAAAAGGTGATGATTCTGCTCATCCTCACCCTTCTGCAGTGACTGTTGCCGTGGACAGGGGAGATCTGCATCTTCACCCATTCTCCAGCAAGGTGGAAATGCCAGAGCTTTGCTCAGATGTGGTGCTTAATGGATTTAGGTACATGAAGGACAGCACTTTGGGAGTGGAAGTGAATAGCTAAGGGTATGTCTGTGTGCACAGGGAGACTTGGAACTCCCCTATTGCTCAGATGCTGTCAGAAAGGTTGCAAACAGAAACATTCTGTGAGCACTAAACACCACACTGTGAGCTTGGCAATCCTCCTCCAGCTATTACAGTTCATTATTAAATCATCCGTGTGTCCTGGATTCAGGCATCATGCAATGTTCTTTTGCTCCTAATGAGTATCCAGGGAGGGGAGAACTGTTCTTCTCCTCTCTGGGACAGTCGTGGTGTCCTCATAAAAGCCTATTCATAGCATTTAACTTCTAAAGCCTTGTGAGGAAACCAGCCTGTGGCTTTAGACAGGCCCATCTACATTTCACACATGTACTCAAAGGAGAAGTCAGCCTGGCTGTTAAAGGAAAGGATTTCCAGAGGAGGCTGAGGACTGTGTGCTCCTGTCAGTCAGGATGACAGAGCACGTCATGACAAGAGGTGCCTCTGATTGCAGCTTTGCTTCCCAGACACCTCTCTGTCCTTAACGTGGGTATTGGGGACAATGCACAGGATGCTGCTGCTGAGATGCTTTTACATTAATTCAGATGAGACTTAACTATCCTGCAGGTAAGGAAAGGGAAGAAACAGGGTTGAAAACTTCTGTGTGTCACAGGCAAAGCATCAGATTTATTGAGGAGATTAAAATGCTGCATTTTTGTTGCAGCCCGTGTATAAATAGAGATGGTTTAATGTTAATATTTGACAGTAACTTATGTGTACATAAAAGAACACATTTATTTTTGATGATGTTTGCACAGGAGCATTTTACTGTTACGTTCCTGTTCGTGGCTTGCTGTGGAAAACAGGAGTTAACAGGAAATCACTGTGCTTTGTTTTGTAGCTTTTGTAAGTAATAAAATGCTCTGGATACAAACTGTGACTGGGGTTCAGTTTGACTTTGTTTTGCCTTCAACCATTACCTGGGTTTGCTACTGTCTGATGGCTCCTTCTCAATACTGAGAATGGAAAAGGCTTCTTCAGAGTGTCCAGACATTACCTGCAGAAGCCTAAATGCACATGGTCAAATCATGGAAAGAGGTCTGGTTCCAGACACAAAGGTGAGATCCCCATAGCCTCCAGTGTGCTGCTGACCCCAAGATGCTTTTAAAGTCTCACTTTTTTGCTTCATTTGCTTAATTATTTCTGTTTTCATTCACAAGGAGAATCTACAGAGACATGGAGCAAACCCAGAGGAAAGGGGCTGTGAAGCACCAGCCAAGTGACAGTGAACAGGAACACGTGGGCTCCATTGCAGCGGGTGAGTCTGTTTCCCACTGCTTAGCTTTCATCTGGGAGAGTGGCAGCTACTACAGCAGCTTTCCATGAGGGAACAGCAGCTGGAGCAGGGTGCTGACGCTCTGGATTTATACCTTTCCATGGCATCGCTGGGTGATTCAGGCCGTGACTCCCATTTGTGCCTCAGTTTGTGCTCCACGCTGAAATGCACAGCTCAGATGGAAGGAGCTCCAAATGGGTCAGTATTGCAGGGATGATACCACAAGCACTAAGGTATGACCCAGTGAAGGATGTGTAGGGCTGATTTCTCAACTCCAGCAGGGCTCGGGGATGTTCTGTGATACAGAGGTAGCTGCTAAGCTGAAAATGAACCTACACCCTCAGAGAAGGTTGCTCTAAGCTACCTACAGACTAGGCACTTCCTACTTATGCTTAGAAACCATTATTTCATTCTACTAAAGGTGGCACAACCTGGTGTGAAGCAGATTTCCTCCACAGTGCAAGGGCAGGGGAGTCCAAAGCCTGTGTGCACATCCCGCTGTGAGGCTCCATGCTCACCTTGGAGCATCATTCTGGGTCCCTGTGTCTGTGACTGCCTGTGGAGCTGTGTTCTGGTAGGGAGGGGTTTGGCGTTTGTCTCTTAGGAGAAACACGTTGTCAGAAGGACTGCGATGTCTGTTGAGGTGCCCCATTGCTGGAGTGTTTCATTGATAGCATTAATGAAATTAGAGAGTGTCTGAATCAGATAAAGGCCACCAGGAGAGTTCGACTCATATCTCTTTGGGGAACAGTTAATTTCCTTCCTCTTGTCAAGCCATCCACCTGTGCCAGATAAATTTCATATTTAAACCTTCTCCCATTAAAGTGCTTCTCTGGCTTGTGAGCATCTAGAACCAGAAAGACTGCAACATCACCTGCACATGGAGAGCTCCAGAATGGTGTCACCACCAAGGGTGGGAATCCACCCTTGCTTTGCCACCTCAAACCACCCCCTGCGCACTGCCCCTCTGTTGAGGCATCCCAGCTCCCAAAGAGTTCAGAAATGGGCATTTCACAATCCCTGTCTTTATTCTCCGTTCATAGACACTGTTTGTGCGGGAGCTTTTCACTCCCACCTCTTCAAAGCAGGATATATTACATGTCTTAATTTATATAAATCATTCTGACAATGCACTTTATTATGTCATGGTGCCTATACCTGTATAGTCCACACACAACCTCTTGTTAGTTTTGGTACATACGATACTAAAAATGACAACAATAACGCTGAAAGCTGTGCCTTAGGGAAGAGTACAACTCTCCCAGCAGAGGCACAACCAGCAGGAGATGGGGAAGGAAAGAAAGGTTCTGGTCTCATATTGCTTGGGAAGCGTCCATGGAATCAGTATTGTATTTCCTGGTCCATGATAAACCAAACGGCTCCAAGCACTCAGTGTGGAGCTATCCTAAGAGGAGAGTTACACAGTGAAGTGGGTTTGTTGGAGGTCTGGGACCCCACTACAGCTCAGCTGTGTCCTGTGTGGCCTCTCTCCTCCAAGAGGATGGGATGATGGCGTGAGGAGAGCATCCTGCCGCAGGGGATTGCATCCTGTAGCCACTGTGGGAAGCTGGTGACACCCCAGTGGCTGGTGCTGGCTGGGATAGTGTGTCCAGCTCCGGTGACACAGCCACAGAGCAGGAAACCAAGTGTGGGACATCCACTTCTCAGTTTCACAGCACTTCGGACCTGGTCTCCTCTGCACAGTCAATGCTCAGGACCTGTGCTTCATTTGGGGGGATAAATGATTTATGGTCAATGGTTCATGATGCTGCTGCAGTACCACCAATGCCAGTGTCTGCATCCACCCAGGATGGGGAGGTTTTCCCAGGAATAGCAATGCAGAAAGGGCTTAGAGAGCTCAAAGATCACCTTAACTCATTTGAAATTGGGTATTGCAAGGCTGGGACCTAACCCTGCAGTCTGAATCCATCCCTGTTCTGGAATTACCCCTGGAAGCTCTGTCATTGTCCCGGTCAGGACACAAGCAGACACCAGGGAGATCACAGGCTCCTGGGAGAAGCACGTGTGAGCAGAGAACTGCTTTCCTCAGGAGCTGAGCTCAGCTTGCTCCCATGTTCTGCAGCTCAGAGTGTGAGCTTCCAGCAGGCCTCAGCAGAGGGAGGGATAGATGATGGATGGATGGATGATGGATGGATGGATGGATGGATGGATGGATGGATGGATGGATGGATGGATGGATGATAGATGGATGGATGATGTATGTATGGATAGATGATGTATGGATGGATAGATGATGAATGGACGGATAGATGATGAATGGATGGATGAATGATGGACGCATGGATGGGTGGATGGGGCTATCTGCAGGAGTGGCTGAAGTACAGGCTCCTCCTTTTGAGCTTCTCAGGGTTGTTTGAAGCCATGTAAGAGAACTCCCGGAAGATGTCCAGGTACGTGGCATCTCCTGCAAAGATACACAGGAAGAGGCATTAATCCCCTTATTTCTGCTTTGCTTTTCCATCTGCTAACAACAACAGGATTATCCATGAGCTTGAACTATGCAAACTGCTCCCAGGCCTCTGCCTTCGCAATCGGATTGGGGATAATTCCTCCCTTTTAATAACCATGGTTCTTCTTTTCCAGATCCCAAGAGACAGCAGAGAGACTGAAAGGAGAGAGCTGAGTGCTCTGGAAGGCAAAGGTCACTCCTTGTGCTTTATGCAACCAGTTTGCTGGAGCCAGTGCTCAGCCAGGGGCAGAGATAAGGACATTTACTCCTTGTCTGGCTTCTCTTCCAGCAGCCGGACGACCCAGAGCTTGTTGTGGCAGGTACAGCATCAGTCCACCTGCACTGGAACAAAACAACAACCTGTTGAGGGGCACTATCAGGTAATAACAGCTCTCAGTGCCAGGTGACTCAAGGCCTGTCCAAACCACAAGTGAAGGCAAAGAGTTCAGGTGTCCCAGCAGAGGTTCTTGATAGGATCTCCGTCGGTGCAGGGATGGTTTCAGGTTTATGCTGCAATTCTAGGGATAATTGGGCACCCGCATCCCATTAGTGACATCTCTGCTCTGTGTTTGCTGCTTGACATTCTAGGGCAGTTTTGGCCATGGACTAAGCTACTGAGCTAATTTTTACCTGGTGATGAACCCATGTAGCCACAGGGGAGAAGATAAGTGGAAAGATCGCAGGTATTCACTAGCAGCCACCTTTAGTCTTTCACACAGAGCTCCTGTGCCCCTTGTTTGACAGAAGACAAGTCCTGGAGAGTCACCGGAGGGTAGATCCAGAGCTGCAGAGCTCCCAGGCACATCATTGTCCGTGTTGGTGCGGTGCTGAGGGTAATACACAAACTTGGTTCCACAAAGCCAACTTGAGCAGGATCCAGTGTGACCGTGGTGCCCTCTTCCACCTGAGCTCATGGGTGAGCACACTGGGATGAGAGAATTGTCCCTTTGCAGTCTATGAAGTGTCCAGCCCAAAGACCTTGAGAGTATCAGCCCTCAGCATTACCCACATGCACGCGGCAAAGGCTCACAGCACGACCCTCATCCTCAGGTAGGCTTTGATCAGGAGCTGCTGTTTCAGGTACATCAGTGCTCAGGCAATGGCAGGTTTTGTGCCTGCCACAAACCCACCTTGACCTACCTGTGAGCTCCTGATTACAGTCACTTGAGCCTCTCCTTAACAGTGGGACTGAGCCCGTCCCCACTGCCCCACCAGTGCTGTCCTGTGCCTACAAACATGTCCTGATGCTACAGCAAGACCTGGACAACCACCATCCCATCCCACCTCCTACTCTGCCTTTCCTTCTCTGGGTGCATCACGCAGCTTCCCAGCATTCCCACCTGCTCCCTATGTTCCTTCCCTATATAAAATCTCCTCCTTTTCTAGGAGAGACAAAACCCCAGCCCACCCACATAGCAAAGAGGTGACTGCTGTGAGGACAACACTCAGCTCTCCAGGGTTTCTTTAGGATGAGTCTCGAGTCATTAAGCTCACACATCAGCAGCAGGTAAGCAAGCACTGAATGGGCTGATGGAGAGACCCAGGAACAGCCACTACTTCTCTTTGGTGTCCAAGTGGTACCTTAGGCAGTGGGACAGAGAGTTCCTATTGCCTCCTGCCAGATGATGTGGGCAAAATCATGACTATGTCCTTGTTCAGTGAGCTCACCAATCCTCCTCTGTACTGATACAGTATTTATTCTGCTGACACTGAGATTTAACTCCAATTACAAGAATCCTACTGCTGTAGTAAAGCATCAGTCCCAGCTTGGGGAAGATAGCTGAACATTTAATCCTCATTAACTAAAGAGAGAGTCTTTGGGGGATCTGGGTGTCTGCAATCCTATTTCAGTCTCCAATGTGTTTATCCTTGTGAGGTTTGGGGACACCACACTCTGCTTTAAGACAGGAAACAGGGGTGAAGTGGGAGGCAGCAGCAGAGCGAGGAGCAAACCACGTGGCCCCCAAGCTCTGTGCTTATAAATGCACTCTAAGACCATGCAGATCTCAATGCCTTAAATGACTGCAGTAGTCCTGATATCCGTGGATCCTTCCTCTTTAACTACTTCACTGAGTTCATGAGCCTACCTGGACGCATTAACTGGGATGTGTTTGTCCCTCCAAGGGAAAACAGAGGTTATTCCACAGTCCTGGTTTTCTACATTTGTTTTCCATGCCAAGTGTGACAGAAATCATGAGGCCAGGCCAGGCTTTTCTTCTTCTTTTATTTCTCTGCCATAGACACACAGTGTGAGAGAAACCAAGGGGAAGGACTGCACCAAGATATGTGGGGAAGGGTGGTCCATGTGCAGAAGATTCCATGTAGTGCAAGGTCTCCTGTTACAGGATTGCTCATCACATACCAAGCATTGACTGATGCAGGTGCTCTGAAGAAACAGGAATGGGTGGGTTGGGGCAGGGGAGGCTGAGCTGAGCCTCTCACCTTTACCCCAGCCTTCTCCCAAAGCATCCTGAAATCACAGCGTCACAAAAGAGCATCACAGAACCCCAAAGTTAAATGCAGAGCATTACGTGCCATTCCGCTCTATTCACTGCCCTGAAACTCAAGCAGAGAAGGAAAACAGGTTAAAAGGGGCTGGGTTTCTAGATCCAGTTAGTACAGGCAGCAAGGCAAGAAACCCTACACGAATAAATGCCAAAGGAAGAGGGAAGGAGTTTCTCTAGCTTTTTATTAAGAGTGTTTCAAGAGACAAGAGAAGAGCAGGGAAGGGGGAAAAAGGCAGACACCACAGCAACAGGTTTAAAATAGTACAAAGATAATCACAAAGAGAAGATCTGGTTCTGTAGTTACAGTCAGCACAGGCTGTGCGCGGAAAGGGGGGATTAAAAAACGTGGTACAAAGTGGTACTGAAAGCAGGCAAGTGAAGGGGGTTAATAGGTTACAGCGTATTTACAGCCCAGCAGCCAGTGTGCAACAACCACACGGGGCAGCTTCCACTGCCTAAAGAGAGAACTTCTTCCTCTCTGTGCTGTTTCGATAGGAAGGGTTGGAATTCATGGCCAGGAGGAGGCTTTCTCATCCCAAAGGCTCTCACCTATGTAACCCCATGGGAAGAAAGGCTCTACCGTGATTCAGAAGCCACGGGTCTCACATAGTGTGGATTCCTCACCCTGGGATCCATCTAACATCCATGTGCTGTTAGAGGGACACAATGGATTCCAGTCAACTGAGCCCTGGGAATCCACACTAACATCCATGTCCTGTTACAGAGGGACACAATCGATTTGAGTCAGCTGAGGTCTACAGATGTGCTGACACCCAAAGGCAACACATCACTGATGGGAGTGCAGGGATGTACAAACTCAACCTGCTCCTTCACAGCCCTCACTGTACGCTGGTGCCAAGGGCTGGCCGAGGTATGTTTGTGGAGCAAATGCTCCTGCTTCAGCCTCTGCAAACACACGTGGTCCTCCTCATGCCTTGGAAAGTCTCTTATTCCCACCTCTGCCCCTCATTCCCTCCTATAACCATTCAGAGGCTCTGTCTTCCCACTGGGACAGCACTGGGTTTACAGTAATCCCAGCCCAAACTCCCCACAATGCTGAGGAGGACGCAGCAGACTGATGTGAATCCCATTCCTATGGAAACAGCACTCGATATCCTGGAATCTCAAAGGAAAACCTTATTTCTTCAGAGCTCCCACTCTCCTGCTCAGCCCCTTCTCCATGGAACAGCACCACACGCACGACCACTCACACGGACACTTGGCATCAGCCAACCAATGCTTTAACAGCGCGGTTTAATCCCTTCAGCCTCTTTTGTCTTTGGTTGAAAGCAATAATGCTCGGGCAGTGAGGAGGGAAGTGGGTTCAGGGACAGTCGAGCAGCACAGCACCACCAGCAGCTCAGCACAAGACACTTTGGCTGCGTTGTGGCCACTGGACTATAAGTAAATCAGTGCATTCCTTTAGGAGGTCCTGCTTTTCCTTTTGCATAAATAATGGCCATTTTGGCTGGGCTGAGACGTTTCCTCATCTCTCATGCTGAGCACGGCCTCAGCTCCTCAAATCTTTCTCTTTCAAGACAAATTCTCCCAATTCCCTGTTTTCCCTCTGGGCTGCTCGAAGGAATTCCTCATTGCAGAGACCGTCTCAGAGGCAACAGCATGAACATAACCTGAGGCTTCCCTGGGTGACATGTGGAGCTGGAACATGGCATCATCTCCACTTCCCAGCAACCTGAACTCATCCCATTTGGAATCAGAGACGTGGCAGACCCCAAAGATCCAACCCTAGACTGCCTTGTCCAGGCACTTGGTTGTACAGGGTTTGGGTCGAGTCAAACAAAAGCTGGGGCAGGGATGGAACTGTTCAGCCTGATCCCCAAAACTCAAACAGTGACAGAATCCGCATGGCTGAGGCGATGGTTTGGGTCCATTTGTGTTTGGGCAATGCCTGGCATGTTGCTTTCTAGACAAAGGCAGCTCTCCTCATGTTAACTGTGGTTGCAGCCACATCAGATGGATAACACAGGAAGAATGCAAAGAGAGGGGTTTGGCTTTCGATACCTCCAGTGAGGTTGCACAACACAAACCCAGCTGTAGCTGAAGGCACAAAGGAAGGTGCTTGATCCCCACCTTCCTTGGAGCCTGCTCGGCCTTTTCCTTTGCTTGACAAGAAACTCCCTGGCCAACATCCCCACTCTGCCCTCCAAGCCTCCACGCACCCACACACGGACACAGGCACCCAACCACAGGAACACAGAGAACACGGAGAAGTGCCTTTTCCTGGAGAACCTTTTGCTTTAGAAAGTGCAGGCTGGGTGACAGAGATAGTGTTTTGAACCGGAGGCAGTTCTGATGTGTGGAATAGGGAGAGGAAAGGGAGGAGGAAAGAGAGGGAATTGTGTGTGTGAGGGGGGAAAAGGGAGGTTTTGAAGGGTGTTCCCTAAGAAGGCTACAAAAAAACTCCTGACATTAAATACAGACCAACTGTATTGGAGGAAATTGCACTAATCCTCTGGGCACAGCGAGAATAAATTAAACACTCAACAAACAAGTTCACTGCTTAAAAAAGACAGCACAAAACCCATAACAAAAAGAACAAACCCCCCCCCCCAATACTGTATGTAGGAAAAGTGCACAAAGTTGCTTTATACATTGAGAGTCTAAATAAAGTACCCATACAAGTT
This sequence comes from Lathamus discolor, assembly GCF_037157495.1. Lineage (NCBI taxonomy): Eukaryota > Metazoa > Chordata > Aves > Psittaciformes > Psittacidae > Lathamus > Lathamus discolor. The sequence continues at coordinate 8,323,448 of NC_088899.1, read as the reverse complement.
AAATAGAGAAATTGTCTTGCAAGACACTGCTTTCTGCATCAGTATTTACATTGGCTTTGACTTCGTGTACTTCAGCAGTGAGGCAGAGCTTCAGTGGATCCAACTGGACAGGACTTTTGTCTTGTTCCCCTGAGCCCCTGCTGCTGTGAAATCAAATGACCCAAAGTGGAAGCCACGGCTCCAGTTCTCACTGGCTCACAGCAAGGATCAGTGGTTTCTAACTCTTAAAAGGCTGGAAAAACAACGGGGGCGGTTGAAGATGCTGTACATGGGAAACCAGCCATTGCTGGGCAATGCCTGGGCTGGGATTCAGGAGCACAGCAGGACCATGGCAGTGGTGAAACGTCCATTGCACTTGTGAGCTCGCTCAGGTACCCTGAAAGATGCCAGCTGTGATTCAGTGCCCCAGGAAAGGGCACAGCTTGAGGGGACATCAGCACTGGCAAAGCCTCAGTTGGGGCAGGTCAGTATGAAATGGGATGGGGTTCTCAAAGAGAATTCATGACACAGAATCCCTAACCCAGGAAGCACAGTGGGCTCTTGGCTGAATGCTGGTTCCTGTACCAAGCACTAAGTGCTGATGTGGATGCTGCAGGGTGATCTGCAAGACCCGAGCCTAAGCATAGCACAGTCCTGCTGAAGGCACACCCATGCTTCAGGGCTTTGCTGTATTGCTGCAGGCTCAGCACTGCATCCCATCCTGCTGGACAACAGCATCCAGCACCATCTGAGCTCTGCACAGAGCAGTGAGCATCACAGGATGTTTCACACCAGTGATGATCTGTGACATGACAGACTTGCTCCTGATCCAACCCAGACGGAGAGCAACACCAGCTGCAAAGTGGGCTCCACTGGTAAGGGAGGGGTGTCAATGGGGCAATGACAAGTGAAGGCATCATCATTTGAATGGACCAGAAAGAAGACGAAGCCCAATGCAAAGGACCAAGAGATGAAGCTCCAGTAGAACATAAAGTGGTAATCCTTGTAATGCTGCACAACAAACACCAGCTGTACCTCACATGGGCATCAGGAAGAAAGATTTAACCCAGGGCATATTAAACACCAACTGAAGGATACCAAGTAGCAGCACTGCAGCAACAGCTATGCACAGTGCACATCTGCCTGCATCTGGTATCAAACAGCTGGATGCCTGGGGCCAGCCCTCTTCACTCAGTGATCATGGACTGGTTTGGATTGAAGGGACCTTAAAGCTCATCCAGTTCCAACCCCTGCCACAGGCAGGGACCCCTTCCACTGGAGCAGCTTGCTCCAAGCCTCTGTGTCCAACCTGGCCTTGAGCACTGCCAGGGATGGGTGACAGGATGCCAGAGTCACTTGTGGGAGCTACAATGAGGACATGGTCCCTGCTCCTCTGAACCAAGGATTTCTACATCCTGCATTCCTCTGAAGCTGAACCGCATTTTATGCGCAATGCTCCATCCCATAAGCACCCATCCTGAATCCCTCCTGAGGGTGCCACAGCTGAACAGAATGTGAATATCACCAAGGGACCTGCCCTCTGTCAACTAAGGGCACATCCCACAGCTTCTACTCCAGAGTTCAGAGGGAGCATTGCCTTGTCAGAGGCTATGGGATAGTTTCAGACCAGAAAGGAGCCCCAGGACAGAAAGAGTGGTCTGAAGGAGAAAATGCCATGAAAAGCCAATGATTGAAAGGCTGATGGGGCCAAGTTCATTTGTTTTTGTTTTCCAGGATTGATGGAAGCAGATTGATTGTTATTTATGGAAGCACAAAGGCCCTGGGGCAGCTTTTGCACTGCCATGACCTGCAGCAGCTCCAGCACAGTCACCAGGAGCCTTTCAGATTCACAACTGTGACCGAGCTCAGAACTTGGTGCTCAGCACTGTGCATCCCAAAGGGAACAAGCAGGAAAAAGCTACAAGAAAAAGATGGATTTCAAAACCCAGCCTGTGCAGATGGAAAACTGTAGTCTGGCTGCAGCAGAGCTTGGGACAGCACGTTCCTAAGGAAGCAGGGATTCTCCCATGCACTGAGAGAACTTCTTACCAGAGACTAAAGTGGAATTTATTGTTCCACTTCCAGATGTGAGCATGGACACTAGTGCTGTTGGTTCAGTCTGAGCGCAGCATCTTGAGTGAGGAGCTGGATCCCTGCTGCTTCAGTATCTGAGGACACATGATCTCAATAGAACAGAGCTGTGAAGGTTTATAAAGGGAGCAGCACACCAGCAGCCAGAATAAAACAATATAAAGGACTCAGACAAGTACTGGGTGAAAAACACTCTGTGCACCACTGCTGATGGAATGCAGAAGGATGGGGAACTCTGCCTGGTATTCCTGTGTTCCTTACTAGATCTTGATCCCCTCAAGATCCCAGCACTATCCATAAGGCACAACGGCCCAAGCCCAGAGCCAGCAGCCTGGGAGCCCACGCAGGTAAATACCAGTTGTGAAGTGACAGCCATGAACCCTGAAAAACTGATGTCAGCTGCAGCTAAGGGCATTCCCAGAGGCTCTGACAGGGACACACCTCAGCCTGGCACCCAGAACCCCAGCCAGAGGATACCTGCCAGTGGTACATGTGCTCAGAGCCACTACTGCATGGCTGCACTATCTCTGCAGAGCCACTGCAGCATGATCCCATCACGCAGGCCATAAACACAGCAACAAAGTGCTCCAAGTCAAACCACATTCCCCCACTCCAGCAAAGAATAATCCAAGGAAAGAAACAAAAAGAAGATTCTGCCGGGCACTGGAACTGGGGAACTGGGCCTGCTGCTGAGATGCCCATCTCACACGCATCAGCATGCGGGGGTAGAGCACAGAGGGATGGATACATGCAAGTCGAAGTCTCCTTCACAGAGATGCTAAGTCAGAAATCTGAAGGGAGCAGGAAACAAACTGAACCAAAGTCCAATTGCATCGTGCAGCCACTCGTTCAGGCAGTAGGAGTTGGACGTGGCTTCTCTTCCCTGACAGCAAGCCCATCGCCAGCGACAAGCTTCTCCCAGCCTCAACAGATTAGCACTGCTGCTTCCATAACACTATATGCAGGTTGCACCTTGGCCCTGGAAGCAGGTGAGCTATGGCTTTGACCAGCTAACCACCACAGGCAAAACAAGGGGAGCGTGGCTGGCGTAGTCCTGAGAGCAATCGAGGTGAGGAGCCATCGCTCTCAATCTTACCCCTTCCGTTGTGCCTTCTGGAGCAAATCTCTCTCTGCCCCTCAAAACAGCCTGGTCCTGACTTCGAGGTCATTTTTAGCTTTGCAAGCTGCTGCAGCAGTTCCATGGGTGAGCAGGCTGCTGGTCATGCTGCCAGGCCAGAGGGCTCTAGGGCAGAATCCCTCCCAGACTGTTCAGATGAGAACTCAGTGCATGGAAACCACACTGAAGCAGAGAGAGGTCTGACTGTATCATTGGTGGGCTCCTCCTGGTGATAGAGGGTTTCCTTTTCTTGTTTTCATTTTAAATGCTAAACTCACCTCCCATACTTTCCACACACTCAAGTCCACGTGCCATGGTCTGTGGTTATGCCCTAGGAGTCTCCTATACAAAAATCAACCATCCAGTAGTCAAGCATGAGAACTTAACGCTAACAGGAAAGATCCCTTTTCCTTCCTGCGTGCATCTCAACCTATAAGTGCAGGCATCAAAAACAGACCAATCTGCAAGAAACACCAAGATACCAAGGATGGGGCTTCTCAGGGCTTCTACAAGTTCAGCCCAACTTCAAGACAGCAAAGGGGAGGTGGGGGAATTGTCACTAACACTCATCTATATTAAGGCTGATGAACTCCTGTATACATTTCCTGTACTGCAGCTCAGTAGGGCTGTTGCTGGGATATTGACCTGGTTGTCCAAAGGGCCCCTCTGCTTCTCGCATTTCCTCGTTCATCCGAGCCAGACGCAGCCTAGAGAGAAAGCACAAGAGAGAGGGGTTTGGTTATTCCTCCCCATGGCTATTTACAGGCAGTGCTCCTCTGCACATGCACTGCCAAGTCCTGGCTGCACTTACAAGGTGACTATGTCTGCATTGGCTGCTTGAACTGCAATGCTGAGCGGGTCCTGCCCATCACCATCCACCGCGTGCTGATTTGCTCCTCGCTTGAGGAACAAGCAGACCTGACTGTACAAGGGAAAGAAAAGACCATCAGAGCACAATTCCAGCTCCCCACCCCACGCTGATGTAGGCAGAGGGCACTGTCTTTCTCTAGGCAGATACAGCTTCACTTGTATTGGTCTAAATCAGGACATGCTGCACTGGCATGGAGAAAGGAATGGGTGTACAGTGGCCCAATTACCCCCATCTATCAATATGGGGACAAATATCCTTAAAGATAACCAAAAGGGCATGCTTTACAATAACCAATTCACCAAACGCCAGCTCCCCTGCCCACCTCACCCCATGGCTCCCAGTCTTAAGGCTGTACCTCAATCCAAGGGTGATGGAGCACATCACAGCAACGTGCAAAGAACTTACCCAGTGTGTCCCAGGTATGTGGCGTGGTGCAGGGGAGCTCGGCCTCGGATATCTCTTTGGTTAACATCTGCCCCATTCTGCAGCAGGAATTCACAGGCTATCAAGGAGCCCTGGCAAGAGAAAGGGGGATTTCTAACCTAATTCAGGCAGCAGTACTGAGAGGATACATGAGCGTGTACCAGGCTGTAAGTTGGCCACGGTCAGTGCACCCTGAACTAGAGTCAAGACCTCCCATTCCCAGCCACTAGCACAACATACCCCCATCACAGCTTGAATCAGAGGAGTTTTGTTCTCATCTTCATCATTCACCCAGTTGATCTCAGCCCCATTTGCAAGTGCTTCTGCCATGAGAGGCAGGTTTCGGGCTTGTGCTGCCTTGTAGATCAACAAGCCAGGATGTAGCTCCCTCAGGTCCTCCAAATCTGATGCTTCTTGTTCAATCTCTGCTTCACCACTTGACTCCTCTGACACCTCACACTCTAAGAAGAGTAAAGGATAGAAAGAGATGATCCAATAGCTTCAGATTTCCAGTTTCTTCTGTTCCCTGTTGTTCTTGGCACCAGGCAGCCCTGACCATCCATCCTGCCTTAGCATTAGCTGCCTCCCCACACTTGTGGCCTGTGACACCCACCTTCCTCTGTCACACTGTCCACCACAGAGCCAAACACCAGGATATCCGTGCTGCCATCTGTGCTCCCTCCAAGTCCACTGTCACTGCTCAGACCTGCAGGGCCAACAGAAGACAAACCAAGCCCATTTTAATACCCTGGCATTCCAGTACCAGGCACAGCTGAGACCACAGGGGAAAAGGGCTGCGCAGAACGTCACACACACACTGCAGCGAGGGAGAGGGGGACTGCTATCCCATTTAGCCCCACTCAATAACACTGCCCAAGGAAAAATGGCAAAGCCTTATAGTGTCTGTGTCCCCACGCTGCCCTTCATGCAGGGATGCTCCAACATTGCCATGGCACTTTGGACTGCTGAGACAGCCCCTGCTGCAATCCATGAGGGACGCCGTGACGTAGACTGGAGCAGAGCAGCAGCAGAGACAACTTTGCAGCAGCTTATGCAGTGTCAGAAGCAAAAAGACATCCCTCTGCTTTTACCACTGGTAATCTCAGTTTCTACTCTATCCATGGTCTCCCCAGAGCTTTGCAGTTGTCACTTGCCAATGCACTGCTCTTGTGACAGATTACTGAGCACGACTGGGGCAAACATCATCAACATTGTATATCTCAAGGCCAAACTCCTAAAACATTGTCCATTGGCTCATTCACCTTCACAGACATCCCCTCCTGTTCCCTACAGTGCTTCCCACCTTCCCTGCTTACCTGATGAATGTTACAAAGACAAGAAACAGAGTCAGGAAGAGGTAAAGCGATTTGCCCAAGGACACGCAATGTGTCAGTGGCAGAGAAACTTGGTACCTTTGCAGCCTGCTCTCAAAAGCAGTCAAGAAAATGACAGGAAGACAGGAACTGCTCCTGTGGGAGCATGGACGGCACATCCCCTCTGCCCCAGGGGATGCCTGGACCTCTTGGGAACTCCATCTGCATTCAGCTTCTTGCTGCTTTTAACTTCCCAATGACTGTAAGGGTTGGGGGTGTCTGTCCTCCCACAACTCAAGAGGTTAAGTCCCCCTGATCTACCCCAAGACCTACCCTCCAACCTCTTGTGATTAGGGATTAAAACACGCTGACAAAGTTCCTAAAGTATGAGCTGAGTACTCTTTGCAAAGAGCAAAGGGAAAACAGCAGGGAAGGCTGCAAGAACTACAGATCTGAGCCTGGAAACAAGCAGAAAAAGACACCTTAACCTTAAAGGCTGTCTGTTGAAATCTTCAAGCAGCTACAGCTAGGACCCAGGTAAAGAATACTATCTGAATCAATGGTCCTGACATTCTGGCTCACAAGTAATCCTTTGGCACTGTTCAACAGCCAAAGGAAATAATGAAGCTACAACAGGGAAGGTTTGAAGTGGCACCCATTGGATTTGCTGTCAGGAAAATCACTGCTGGTTTTTGCAGAAAGGAAGCACGGTGCTTGGTGAGATTGTGCTCTGCATTGTCAGAACAATAAAGAGTGACTCCAACAAGTCTAGAGCTACATTCAAGCAAGAAAGAAGGATCTGGCTCCCATCACACAAACATTAATACATCAGATTCCCGGTTCTGTTCCCACTGAATCAGTGATAAACTCCCATTTTCTTCTATCAGGCTGTGGAGCAACTCTGAGGTCTTGCATCCCCCGAGTACTGTTTCTGTTGTCTAATAACCCTAAATTCCTTGAGACTGGAAGAGCCCGTAAGGCACTGATTCAGACAAGCACTGAAGCATCATCTTCTTGATGTTGAGATAACACGTACTTGTAGGAAAGCCTCTCATTTTCTGCCGTGCTGACTCAGGGCCCTAAGTATTTCTCAGAAGTTCATACAATAACAAGCAACTGAGCTGGTAGGTAAGAAGTTACCAGTCCTCAGCTAAGTATGATAATGGACTACAGGACTGCTCTGTGAAGATGTGGGGCATTTGAAGTAAACACTTCTCACTTCCTATTTGCCATGAGATCCCATCTGCAGAGGACTGGATCCTTTATCATATTTGAGGGACAGTTGATCCTTTAAGATGTAGTAATGACTGCCAAGTCAAGTAAGATCTTTCTCCAAGTGAGACCCAACTTGGGGTACTCTGAACAGTTCTGGTGTTCCCAGCACAAGAAGGACATGGAACTGTTGGACATAGATCAAGTCCAGAGTAGGGCCATGAGGATGATCAGTGCCTGGAGCACCTCCCATATGAGACAGGATGAGAACATTGCGGCTGGAGAAGCTGCATGAAGGCCTGAGAGCAGCTTCCAGTGTCTGAAGTGGGCCACAGGGGTGCTGGAGAGGGACTCTTCATCAGGGACTGTAATAATAGGACAAGGAGTGATGGGTTCAGACTTAAACAGGGGAGACTTCGGTTAGATATAAGGAAGAAGTTCTTTCCTGTGAGTGATGAGGCCCTGGCACAGGTTGCCCAGACAAGCTCTGGCTGCCCCATCTGGAACTGGATGATCTTAAGGTCTTTCTTTTCCAACCCAAACTGGTCTATGCAGGAAACCCTAGGAAGCTTTCCTGCCTTTTGAAAGCCTACCGTCTGTCTTTCCCACAGGGGACTGACAATTCCATGATTCTGTGTACCGTTCCAATCATTTGGCTGAAAGAAAACACAAAACTGCTTCTGAAGCTTGGTTTGGAACAGTAAAATTTGGGTGTCTCTTTTGCTGCTAGCTGCCAGAGCGTCACCTTACCTCCGTCCAGGAGGAACGGCGTACCGCTCCCACCGGGACCAATGCCACTGCCACTCCATGGGCCAGCTGCTAGCGGATGCTGCATAGAGATGTGGCTGGCACCTAGAGGAAGGTGGACGGAACATGAGGGGAGTTCATCGTCACAAACACAAAAAGAAAAACTGTCCAGAGTAGGACTTGTTAAAAAAAAAAAAGGAGGAAAAAAATTAAAAGCCAAAATTAAAACCAGGAAAAAAAAAAAGCTGATGGAATGCAGAAGATGTTGGGAAAAAAATCCCACCAGAATGCAAACACCAGGGACTGACTGGGTATTAACAACAGAGCAATGGGTTGGAGTTTGTGTAACTAACTCCCCATCACTCTTCTGACATAGTTACCCTCTTCTCCAGTGAGGCCGATACCTTCCCTTATTTCTGGTGCTATGCACGTGCCCTGGCAGAGCTGGAGGTGAAGTGTGCCAGGAGCAGGGGTACTTTCTTTGTACTTACTACGTGGGCCGGAGCCAGCACCAGTGTCAAAGTAGGAGAAGAGAGAGTCCAGCTCATCAGGGCAGAAGAGGGAATCTCGGCGGAACTTCCTCTCCAGCGTAGCTGCTGTTTCACACACAGAGATATGAAATACACAGTTCATAACATGCAAGTGAGAGTTCTGCAGCTGTATTTACACAGGCTGAGCTTACACATCCAATGCAACCCAGTGTCCAGTGCCATACTCATGCCCACATACACCATGATCAAAGTACAACAAAGAACTGACCACAGGAGACACACTGCAGACCAAGTCATCCCAGAGCATCCTGAGCAGCCAGAACCCTTTAGAAGCATGGCCTCTCTTACAGACCAGGTAAAAATCAAAAGTATTTGAAACTTATTACAAAGCAGGAAGCTGGGATACAAAAGAAAATGCACAAAGCAGCATATATATGGTCATATATATATATGTATCACCCTATGCTGGATATCCTTAGTGTAATCATCTCTTCCTTTAGCCACAAAAACCTCCTTAAGCAGATGGAAAATGATAAGAAGTGGTTCTAAAGACCCATGTCAACAAAATTTGTGCAACAGCATTTTGCTTCTACCTCTGGCAGGCTTGCAGGTCCTAAAGCCAGGGCCCCACAGTGTTGTAAGGGCAGCTGTGTACACACCTACAGAGTGGTGGACAGGCCATGCTCTGCATGGGGAGCAGGGAGAAGAGGGTTCCCACCTGAGGACAACATGGCTGGTGATGCGTTGCCTGCTTCGTGGCGGTACTTCCTACGAGCTGTGGGTGCTTTGGTGGTGCTGTTGTTCCTCTGGCACTTCTTCACACACCAGCGCCGAGGTTTCCGCTCATTCTCTGTTAGTGTCTCCCCATTTGGCAGCTTCTTGAGGAATTTCTTCTCCACATACTTCACTTTGATCCAGGCTTCCTTGTCCTGCCTAAGAGGAGAGCGGCATAAAGCTGCTCACAGCAACATCATTCACCTAAAGCAAACCTAAATGCTCCATCCCTGGCAGTGTTCAAGGTCAGGTTGGACAGAGCCTTGGGTGACATGGTCTAGTGTGAGGTGTCCCTGCCCATGATAGGGGGTTGGAACTGGATGATCTTAAGGTCTTTTCCAACTGTAATTATTCTGTGATTCTAAAAGCAACACTACATGCTTCAGTACATGTATTTGCATGGTCTCAGAGCAAGTGGAAACCCAGCAAGCCCTGGTTCCCAAGCATGCTTCAGCAGGTTGCTGGCTAGTAATGTCCCACTGACCTTTCTGAGAGTCAAGCTCAGGCTAGAAACAGAGGGACTGGACTCACCTGGAGCTCCCTGATGTTGGCTTCTTAAGTCCCAACTCTTCACATTGTGCCTCATAAATCTGATTCATGGTGCTGTTCCCCAGCTCACACATCAGCTGCAATGTAACAGGGAACAAATGAAATCCTCAGATGAGGAGTTAAATTCCCCCTAGTCTAGCTTCCCACCAAGTAAGTCTCCCTCCATGTCCAACATTTATCCATCTCTTGATGTTAAAAGCCAACACTCACCTTCAGCAACTCTGGCTCCCAGGAGTCCAGTGTGAGAGATCGGACCTTGGAGCAGTGAACACCCAGGCTCCTATTTATCCAAAAGGAAGAAAATTGAAATGGTTACATGCCTCAAAACAGAACTTCTCATGCATCATAAGATGAACAAAATCAGTCCAGTTCTTGTGTATTTATCTATGCAGATTTAGTTATAGCAGAGTTTTATGCATATGCATACACAGATGTGCATCACTTTTGGATCTATCTGTACCAACATTATGATCAGTTATAATTCAGGCTCCACTGTTCTTTCCAGGAGCTTGCAATCCATCCGTGCCTGGCAGCACACAGCACACATGCACACAGTACCTGTGGATCCCAGAGCACTCGATGCACAGCAGAATGCCCAGGTTGATACTGGCCCAGCGAGGATCTGGCTGACCACAGTCACAGCACTGGTCATTCCCAGGAATGCTCTGCACTCTCTGTAGGATGGATTCTCCTTTCACACTGCGCTCCCGGGAGTCGCTAGCGGAATCAATGCTGCTGGTTGATGGGGAAGCAGTCCGGTCCAGTCTCTGCAGGGAAAAAAGGGATCTAGAATTCTGCAGAGGACTCTGGAACAAACCAGAGCTTTGCATAGCAGAGGCACTGATAGGAAGCATTACCTGAAGAACAAACTAAGGCCAGTCCAGGAACGGAACAGGTAAAGCCTCATTAATGTCTATTATTACCCCAAGGCTGTGCTGCACCCCATCCCTGCTCTGGCAGCATGCAAACCCCTGCTATCACTGTGCATTGCTTGCACTTGTTTGAGATAGGGAGCAAACCCTTCACAGGGGAACTGAATTCCTAGGTGCACATCAATCCACAGTGATGGTAAGAAAGTGAAGATGTCAGGACACAGATTTAAAGCCTTGCCTTTCTCCCAGCCCAGCTTTACAAGCTTGGCTTTGTTGGTGAATAATCGTTGCCTTTGAGTTCATACTGACACCAACTCCCTTCCTTGAGGGCAGAAGTATTTCCCAACAGTCCACATAGACACACAGGACCTGCCACAGCCCAAAAGGCCAGTATCAGGGTTCTGAGGTACAACTATGGATCTTTCATGACCCTCTCACTCACTTCAATATAGTAGCTGTCAGGACTCTCCCGGTATGCAGAAGCGATGCTCGCTTGCACAGCCTGGATCCAGGCCTGACGCAGCTTCTCCGAGTCAGCCTGCAGCATGCAGCTCCTGAGAACGAAGGAAATGAGTTGGAAAGAGAAGGACAGGGTTCCACTTCCTCAACACAGACATTCCATAGACATACTTGGTAGGCGAGACGACCTCAAAGCAAAACCTCCTCTCAATGTCTTCACATGGCTTGACAGTACAGAGCCGCAGGTCTTCTACCACAACTGTGAGGACATCCTGAAAGGGTGAGAAGAGGTGGCTTTGTTGGCTCCCTCAATCTGTGTAGGACACAATCAGGCCTCTCAGAAAACTCCTTCCCAAACCCTGCTGGTTTAGCATATGCTGAGTCCAGAAGAGCAGAGCCAGCCAACCACTGTGTAACTCCAGGGCAATAGGAAGGGGCTATACAGAATCAAAGCATGGGACAACATGAACCTGAACTGGCGGGCTTAGTGGGGACTTCAACTTCCTCTGCTGAACAGGGGTATTTAGGATGCCACATATACCATCTGCTGCCACTGAGATCTCAGCACAGTCTAACTTTAGAGCACAATAATACCTGAATAGGCTTTCTGTCCCTCTGATGCAATTCCACCCCACACTCCTTCCGCTACACTCCCCAACCATGGTTGGAAGTCCCCAGCAAAGCAGGATACCAGACAAGTTGGCTAATCTGCCAGCATCATCTCAGGCAGCCTCACTGACCTTTAGCTTTTTCTGGTACACCAGCTGACTGTTCTGTATGGAGAACCACCTCCTGAGGGAAGACAGACAGACAGACATCAGAATTGAACAGTACTAGCAGTTTGCTGTGGCAGAGCAGGTATCTCTCCATCTTAAGAGCGTGATTTATTTCAAAAAGCTGGAAAGTAACGCCACAGGAAAGCTCACACTTCTCCAGTGCCCTCCCTCAGAAAACAAGAAAGGATTTCCAGCCTTAGGGAATAACTCCTGGCATCAGGATGCTATGATGGCAAGCGTTCTAGATACATCAGTGGATAGCAAGAAGGAAGGAAAGACAGGGAGAAACAGAGTAGGGCAGTCCCATGTTACTGCCTATGATTTCTGGGGCAACAAACAGTGTCTGCACACCGGGGCAGGCAGTAAATCCAGTGCCTGTGGGGCATGTTGCACTGGTTAGGGCACACTTCCATATGTGCTCAGTGGGTACACTGACATTTACTGTGGAAGCTGGTCAAACAATGCCAAAGCTCCTGTTTCCTCTACAGGCAGGTATGTGTGAAGGAAGTCTACCTTCTTAGGAGGAAACAAATCACCAGCTAGCAACTTTCCACTAAAATACAAGTGACAGAAGGTCCACGTGATGCTGACAGCAGAGATAATTCTCTGGTGTCTTAATCCAAACCCCCATGTCATTTCCTCATTCCAAGATACAGCCTAAGATTGCTAAATGCAATCTGGTCACCTTCATGGAGGGCAATGGAAACCACCACCATCTCTAAGGTTTAGGAAGAAGGTACTGGAATACCTGAGCATAGAGAGTCAGAGGCTTGCAGCAGGATGTTATTTAGAGCATGTACTACACATTCTGTTTGCAAATGAACTAGGTTCCTTGGGAAAATGAGATGAGAGAGGGTTCTCTTTGCCATTGCTGAAATATTAAATAAATAAAAGACAACAAAAAGATTTGACACATCTGGGGAGAAACGGGAAAATACAAGTACTTGGAGGCCACACCGGAGCATGTATTTCTGCCTGGTGATGGCTCCCAGCCTGATATCCCAAACTGTGGATTTTGTTGTTCTTTTTTCCTGCCCCCTCCTGCTGACAGGAGGGGGAGGCACAAACAGTGAGTAGCTAAGTGACAGTGAGAAGGTGATGAGTAGGCTGCAGGAGCTGTGAATAGCTCAGATGCAGGCAGATATGGCTAAGAGTGGGTGGGTTTGAGGAGACAGAGATGGCTGTGGGGAGGCTACAGACTGTGTATGACTGAGATGTAGGAAGATACAGGGAGGAACCATTCCTCTCTATCACAAAAGTCAAGCACAGGTCTGGATATTAACACAACATAGTCTGAATGTACCTCATAGCCAAGTAAAAGACCTCTTAATATTGTAATATCTCCCTGTTATGTGAGAGCAGGAAATGTAGGTCAAAAAGGCATTGATCTCATGCATTAGAAACTCATGGGAAGGGCTTGAATCGTTTTGCACAGCCGTGTATGAAACCCATTGACTCTCTCAAGGGAAGCTAAACACATAAATATCAACCGAGGCTAGAGCATGAAATCTTTGCTTCCACCTCCCCAAGGTCTCTGGCAGCTGCAGACACTCCTGACTAGTGCAGGCAGCACATGGCATTCCCAGTCACCCATCAGATGAAGCAGAATTATTAAGAGCAGGGTCAGGGCACTGAAAGCCATTTCCCAGCTCCCAGCAGCACAGTTGGTGTCTCCACTCTCCCTGTTTCAGAAGAGACAGGTTTGATTCTCATGGCATGTCTTGCTGTGTTACGGTATTTCTCTTAATTGTTGCATAGCTTTCCCAGGGCAATACCTGAGCTGACTGTGCCTTATCTTCCCTGAATGGAACCTGGTCACTCTTCCACTGTAGAAAGCATTCCTGGGGTTTTAATTCCCTGGCATTTACTAAGATGCAGAACATGAGCTTGCTCATTCCATGACACAGCCTCAGAGGAATATACAGCTTAGAATCTTTCCAGTGATAACAACAGTTGCTAAGATGCCCCTAAAAGTGAAGTGTGCTCCTTTGCAGGCAGTATTAATTGTGCTCAAGAGTCTCAGCCCAAATATCAAATGAATATGAGTTATTACTCACCGATTCCATGTTTTGAAAGCATTGCTAGCTCTCTTGAAGAGGTAGCCTTCCATCACCACTCCATTTGGGGCATCAACATTAAACTCCACCTTCGAGTCATCATAGGAGAAGTCCTGCAAACAGAAAGAGACTGAGACTCTAACACAACAGCACTCTGCAGGACCAAGATGAAGATGAGCTTAGTAAAAATATCAAGAAGAGAAAAACATCTATGTAAATCCTAAGGTTCAGGCAGAGCTGTCTGCCACACCATATCCCTATGCCTTAGTGGGCTGCAGCCATGAATAGCAGTCACGAGCTATTCTCATTCCAGTAAGCTTATGTGACCTTATTTTTTGCCTAAAGCAAATACATGCTGTATTTCTCTGCTCTGGTAGCTCATGAGGAGAAAGGCAGGTTGCTCATAATAGTGAGGGCTAAAAATTCCCAGTATTTGGGGCAGTTTGCAATGGGAAATATAGCAATAGAAGTGCTTTTCACTGGCTGAATTAGCAATTCTTCTGCCACTTCTCTGTTCTGGAAATGGCCAGGAACAGAACAAACCCCTTTTCACACAGGGAAAATGGGCATAGTGATTTCTGGAAGGAAGACTTATCAATTCCCTTTTCCTTAGCTATCATCATGTGCCATCTCCAATCTGTGCTCATTCAATTCTCTATGCTTTGCTACCAGTCAGAGCTGATTTGTCAGGTTTGGCACTGATTCATCAGCCAGATCTCATGGATTCTGACAGCTGCTGAGCAAGACACAGAGCACACAGAATAGCAGCTGCTCTCACAAAACACAGGATCCTGCTCCCTGGGCCATGGTCTGCCTCCTTCCCAAGGGGAACTAGGTCAGGAAAGCCAAATGACTTCCCCCTCTAACCTGGGGAACTAAGGCACACTGTTTCTGCACACTGATCCAACTCCAGTGGTTCATTCTACCCACAGTTCCCTCTCTACTGAGTGAAAATATTTCCCCCCATACTTTGTGGTCCAAAGACACAACAGTGCAGTGAAAACAGCCCCATTAAGTGCCTCTCCTAGCTCAGCATAGAACACCTCAGTGATGCTGTGTTGCTAAGCAACATGCACTTCACTCTCATTAAGATGAGTTATTTTCATGCTCAGAGATGCAAGCTTGCCTGGGAGGTGTCATAGTAAGAATAAAGCTGATACAGAAGGAGGAGATGTAATGGGACAGGACTGAGTCATTCCTTGGAAAGCCAGCAGGATGCCCAATTACACGCTAGAAACTGCTGTAAGGCACCCAATTAAGAGTTCTGCTCAGCCCTAAATTTCTTTGCTGGAAGAGAGTGAATCCCAGGGGGGTCCTCTTCTGCAGATGTCTTTCATGTACATGCTGCAAACAGAGGCCAGAGGGAATTTTCCTCTAACTCATAGGTATTTGAACATGGGATTTTTATAGAGCTGCTCCAAAGTGACAATTCTATACATTTGATGAGAGATGTATAATAAATAATGCAAACAGCCAAAAACCTGGGCCTTGCTGAAAAACACATAGCAAGTGCAGGGCAAAACCCTTCTTAAAATGACCTTCTTAAGCTGTGCCTTACTTTGTAGAACAGGCAAAAATAAGGGGGGGATCTACATAAAAACACCTGACTTCCTCAGCTGTCCTTATCTACTCAAGCAGTGTGATGGTAAGAAGGACAGATTGCTGATGAGTGCAGAGGAAACAGATGGACCACATGCGTCACTAGAGTAAATCCACTACAAACCAGTGGAGTCAAGCCAGGTGTGAAGTTAACCTCATTGAGTCTGTATTGTATTACACCTCTACAAAGTAAATGGCTAAAGCAGAACAGCTGAAGGCACATGGAGTTGTTCCTTGCCTTGGGAAAGGAACAAGCAAACCTGCACCAAGCCCAGTTTTAGGAAGAGAAAATAATACACAAACCACCAAGCACAAGTACAGCTAAGATGACAGAGAGGCATCTGGATGATGGCCAAACATAGAAACACTGCTGGGAAGAATGGCTTGTGTTCACATTATTTTGAAGCTATTTCTCTTCCTTGTTCTCTCATTAGTCAAGAAACATCCCCAGGCCAAACTCTGCTCATGTGTCTGCTGGTGTAACTCCTGAGCAACTCCATTGCTCTCAGCAGTAAGTACTGAAGGGCAGTTGAGGGCACAACACATTGACCAGAGCTGTAAGCTGGATTTGTAAAGTAGGTAGAAATCAAGGGAGAGATCCAAGGGATAAGGACCTGTCTGCCTCTTATCCCTGTGGCTTGTGGTAGTCTGATCCTCAGGGGCACTTTGTTTCATTACACTCTGCTTCTAAGGACCCGAAGTCTTTGCTAATAAGTTATTGGGGGGGGGGGGGGGGGGGAGTGAAAGAAATCCAGCAGTTATCCCCTTAATCAGAATCATTTTTCCTTTCTCAGCCGGGCCAAGGCCAAAAGGGAGATGTACAGAGGCAGCTCAGGCAGCTGAAAGGCAAAATCATAGCGAGTGCAACTATGAAACTTCCAGCACACCAGAACAAGCTTAAACTATGGGCTTAAACACTGGATTCCTGAGCACATCTTCCTGCTGCAGCCCATGCAGGGAACTTTCCTATCAATGGTTGTGATGAGAGGACAGACTTCGGGAAATAAAGAACATGTGTTGACACCTGATTCCAGGTAAGAGCTGGCTTAGAAACTGTGTGAGGAGATCATCTTACCAATGGTGTTGAAGTGGCTACAGCAGGGTAGGAGAGGGTACACATATGCTTTGTCTTGTTCCCTCTTTTTCCATTTCCTGCCATACATGAGGTTTTAATGCAGGATTTTAATAAACTACCTTTTACTGAATCCTTCCCATCACTGCAGTTTGCACAGAGTAGGCAAGTCAGCTCTACAGGAGTTTGGACTGATTGATTAAGTCTGTATTTAGCACCTCATTGTTTCTGTAACAGGGAGAGTACTTGACATGGAAAAGGCTGCCTAGGATTGGGATGTGGATGGCTTTGGCTACAGCACGATTAGCAACAGCAGTGACATGCTGGATCACACATTGGTGTAATAAATGGGATGTCTTCCAGAATCAGAAACCAGATCTCTGCCATCATCTGCTTCCCTTCCAGTAGATCACAGCAACCTTGTCTCATTGTCCCCTTCCCTTCCCAGTCCTGTCACTCCAACTTTACACACAGGGCTGCCTGGGAAGTGCTATTCTTCTGGACATGACCTCAACAATGGTTTCAAGGGGAGCACGCCAAACACTGCTGAGGCAAAAATGAAGTAACACATTCCAAGAGACACATCCACTGGGATGTGGAAAAGGACATTAATGCAGATGCTTTCAACCCAGAAAATGGAAAGGAAAAACCCAGCACAGGCACAGAGAGACCCATGGAAGAAGAAACAAGAAAACCCCTATTTGAAGGTTGCTTCACAGTCCACTCAGTTAAGAACTCCCTGCCCATCTCCAAGCACACTTGCACTGCAGAGGCCAGACAAGCTCTTCCTATTGCTCCTGTGAAGCATTTTGGGCACAGAAAATGGTTGATGAAATTAAATAACTCTCAGGTTCAGAGAACTGATTTATTATGAAGAGAGAAGATGCCCCTCATCACTCTGGAATCCTGTTCTGAGTAAGGAGCACTGCCTAAACAAAAAAGGAGGAGGAAGATCTGGTTTATAAGTCCATTTCTATCCCAATATGGGTAAGAACACATAGAACCCCTCTCTAAAATACCAAAGCTTTCTTAAACCTCTTTAAGATGCATCCACTATGGCAATGGCCCTACCTGAAAAGCCACAGCATCACTCCCTCAGTGTATCAGTTCAACATGGAAATAATGATACTGCCCTTTTCTGTACTATGTTCTGATTTCTCCTGATAGAAAACACTATCAAAACTAGGCAATCCTGACCAGTGAATCAGTTCAGTCCAGGTGGGTTTAGATACTTGGATATAGAGAAATGTATCTTATTACCAGACCTCCATGTTATTTTAGTTTCAATCAATACCATTCAGGATAAGCACAACACATGCAATACACACTGTTCCTCATAGAAAACAGGCTTTTATCCAAAACTGCCCTCTTAACTAACCAATGATGCTGAGTACTGAACAATAATATTAAGCACATTCTAACAGCATCATGTATCCATCCATGCATTGAAAAGAACTTCTCCTGGAGATGAGTTAAAAACTATATGTGACTAGTTTGACTATTTGATTCTAAAGAGAAGACCAAATTATCTTCTGTTACATTCTTCTCTTACATTGAATACATTACATACATTAAAGATGCTCACATATCCCCCTCCCACACAAACACTGGGGCACGCATATTCTGTTCACTTCTGGTGCCTGAATATATTTCAAGCTTTTCTCTGGCTATTTTTACCTCTGTATATATACTGTGTAGAACCCAAGACACTCAGAGGCAGATGGAATTTGGAGGAGGGCTCCACCACCTCCACTCCCATTCTGTGCAGACAGCTTTCATCCATTGTGGCCAAATCCTATTTACAGACCTTTTGTTTCTTGAATTTCCTAATGCCAAATGATGCACAGAGATCTGTGCCCTGCCCCAGAGCTTTTCCAACCCAAAACAGAAGCAAGCACATTTGCTCTCCTGCAGTAATAAAGCTTTTGGGTCAGCAAGCACGGTCCTACAGGCACAATCCTTGCTCCCCCAGGGAAAAGTGCCCTCTAAACTTCCTCCCCAGGTCAAGCCAACCCTGCAGCAGTCTCCTTACCAGGAGGTATTCAAGCCTGCCGAAGATCTTCATGATGCCAGCTCCAAGGGAGGTTTTGTTGCTCTCGCCTAGAGAGCAGGGAGAAGCTCTGTGTGTCCTCTCTCTTCGCTCTCTAGAGCAGCATCTCTGCTAAGCACCGTGGGCTGGCAGGGAAGGAGGGATTTCTTTTTCAGCCCTTTCTCCTTTACCCCTCCTACTCCTTTTTGGGAAGCTGTAAGCTCTGCCACTGGCTTCTGTCAAAGCAAGGGGCACCAGGCAGAGGAAGTCCGCTAGCCCCTGAGGACCACCTGCCTACCCCCTCCTGCCTCTATTCACTGGCAATCGGCTTAGAGCAAGGGCTGATTATCATACAGCTGCTACAGAGGCACAGAGGGAGCAGGAGAAGCCAGGCAACACAGAGCAAAGTTGACAGGAAGATGCTCACCGAATGCCTCCCTGACCTGAACAGAGCCAGGCTTGTCTGCCTTTAGCAGGGGCTGCTTCCCCCAGCTTCCTGGAGCAGAGCCACTCTTTGGCCAGCAATTCCATCCCAGCTTCACAGAAATCAGGGTGCTGAAGTGCCATATGGCCCCTGGTTTGTTATCTACCAGCTGGACTAAATGAGGCAGAGAGCTCGGCCTTGGCACTGCATCCACCCCATGCAAAAGGGCAACAGAAGCACAATCGCTTCCTCACTACTCCGCACCATGGAATAGGTGTGAGGATGCGAAGGAGCTTTTATAGAGCCCTGTCCTCTTCCACTCTCAGTTGCGGTGCAGTGGAAGGGTTCAGAATCTGCAACACAGGACAGGTTTAAACATTACCATTTCTCTACCCATTTCCCACTGGGAAAAATTGTGTTCCAGTGCTAAACACTCCAGATTTTGTCTCCTAGGTGGTCCAACCTACACCAGGTCCTGCATGTCTTTGTGCATCCATTTAAAGCAACTAAACCCACATAAAAATATATAAGCTCACTGCATGTGTGGTTTAAGACAGTTTAGTTTAACACACAAGAGAAATGTGGGAAGCTACAGGACTATTTCCTCAGCTTTTGCAGAAATGTCCTTGCACACAGACATCCCACACACAGGCTGAAGAAAGACACCTTCATGCTGAAAATCCTCTCACTTAGCACAACAGAAGGAGAACTCAGATACTTAGTGTAGCTCGTAAAAATTTAGGCTCTTTCTTTTTGCTGATTTATTAGAACACTTTTGTATAAGTGAACATTATTTCTTATGAAGTGTGAAGCTGCAGATGGAGATCTTTAAGGTTTTGGAGCTGGGCAGACTTAAAATGACAGCTTGAACTGACATCTGTCCTAGGAAACTGCCCTGAGGGTGGCAGATGTTCCATTAGGGAAGATGGGGAAAGACTGGCATAGGAAAAAGGCACCAAAATGAGAGTATCGAAGGAAATAGTCAAGATCTGTGCTGAGTTTTTCTTTCCTAGCAAATTTAACTGGAAGAGTAATTAAATAAAATGCAACACACCCCCTTCCTTGTGAATCTGGTTCTTAGGAGGCTGCCCTCCAGGCCTCACAAAGCTGCCCCAGGACAGTTTAACTCCCTGTCTTCAGAATCTGCACAGCTTCCCCTCCCCAAGAACACTTCAAAAGGTATTATGTTTAAACTGGATTCCCTCCTTTTCTGTCATGCCTTAGCAGGCTGCCTGGGAAATCCCTGTGTTGAGGAAAAAAGGATATTTCTGACACCACACTTTAATTAAACAAAACTAAATCTCCAAGAGACCAGAGGGTGTTCTGGGCTCAGCATGAAGACAGATTCAACTGTGTGTGAGATGCTCACCAGCTGCAGAGTGCCATGCTCCATTGCAAAGGGAGGAGCAACACTGACTCAGAGTAGCTCAAAAGCAG
This sequence comes from Lathamus discolor, assembly GCF_037157495.1. Taxonomy (NCBI): domain Eukaryota; kingdom Metazoa; phylum Chordata; class Aves; order Psittaciformes; family Psittacidae; genus Lathamus; species Lathamus discolor. Next base: position 8,303,156 of record NC_088899.1, on the reverse strand, counting down.
CCTAACATTTCCAGGCAGGAAGCTTTAAATCCTAAATTGCTGTAGGGATGTTCAGCTCTCCTCCAAGCTTATGTGCACAGAGTCACACCTCTATGCATATGTACCCTGATGAAGGCCAATTGCTCTTTTCCCTCTTGGAGCCTGACCTCTGCTTTATTCACTGCTAGTCCAGTCAAAGCCACATAAAGAGATTTAACTGATGTACTACACTAGAGAGATTTTCCATGTTCCCTTGAATGAAGTCATCACTTCAGCAGAGTCCCAGAGGAGCTGAGAGATCACAAATGGATTTACCCCTCCCTCAGAGCACTTAACCTAAGGGAGCATTTGCACAGGCTGATTCACAGGGAATGTCTGTCATTAGCTTTCAGATCTGGTTACATTTCCATTTCATGGGCTATGACATTTTTGATAGAGCATTAGAAAGAAAACAACAGCCACTTACACTCCTGTTGCTGACAGTTATTGATTCACATGAGTGCCTGACAGATACAGACTCATTAGTGGTTCCTGCTCAGGGCTTGGTTCATGAACAGCTATTCCTCAAGGGCTCTCTGAAATCCACTCTTACTGTGCCCACAGAGCATGAATGTGTATGTTTAAAGTCCACCAGCAGCTTCTGTTATGAGCCTTTGCATCCAGTTCACCTCCCACCAGACCCATGGTCCTCAAAGGCTCCTTAGGTACCAAACATATGTTAAGTGCCAGCCAAGCACTGCTGCCGCTGCAGTACTGAGCTCTGAGTCAAGACTGGCCACCACACAAAGTAAATGGGATGGGAATCTTGTTTTAGCACATGAAAAGGAAATACATGTGGGTACTCACCTGCAGGAGGGTCTGCAGGGGCAGGTCAGCAATCCATGGAGAGAAGGAAAAGGAAAAAACAATAGTTATGTTTCTGCAAACTTCAGATTTGGGATCATTCCCAGATAAATGGTCAGAAAATCAGAGCCCACAATAACCAAAGATGCCTCCTTACTGAAGGCTCAGACTTGTTTGATAATAAATCCCATTGTTTTGTCAGTTCATGGTGGTTAATCCCAGTTACAGCAGGTGAGAAGTCACACAGTGGGGTACCATAGCTGAGAACAACCCCTTGCTTAGCCACAGCAGCTCTGTTCCTTGGGTCCCCATGGAATAGAGCTTTCCAAAGTCATGCTGCTCAAGGCTGTAGCCATGTCATGTCACAAATGCTACTGCTGTGAAGGACCAGCCCAGCAAGACCCTTCATCAGATGGCAGTTGCCACTATGATCCAGAGAACCACACTGATGGAGAGAAGTGCTGCTTGCACCAAGCTGTAGCCCCAAGACTCACCCTCTGCTGTATCAGTGCATGCTTGTGCTCCATCTCCCTCTTCTCTACTGCAGAGTCAATCACCAGCTGGTCCAGCTAAAGGCAAGGAGAAGAACATCAGGTATAAAAGTCAGGAAGGAGGTTTACAAGCCACTGTCCATCCTTGCTTCCCTGCTCTGGTATCACACCAGCTCTAACTAACATCGTAAGTCCCAGAAGAGGGGAAGGGCTGTGCTTGGGTGTGCACTGAAAGTAACCATGGCTCTTGGCTGCCATCCCATAGTGCAGCATGGCTCATCCAACACCCAAGAAGCATGATGCTCTGACCACTCCCAGATTACCATGTATGGCAGCTGAATATGAAAGAGTAAGTCCTTCCAGGGTGAAGGGGTACAAACACATTGAATCAATGTATTCCCTGTCCTCTCACCTCTGTGGCTAGTTTCTTCATGTAGGGATCCAGTTCATGGAGAAGACTGTAGCCCTGCTGGAAGAAGGTGTACTGGGCATGCATGAAGGACAGCATCTGGGGAGGGAAACAACAGCAAGGTCAGAACAGGTTCTGGGACAAAAAGAATATGACAAGTCCTTATCACCCATACACAAGTTTTTTCAAGGTCTAATTCTTTCCTTTCCCAAAGCAATCTATCTGTTAGATACCTCTCCCTCTTCTCCTTTCTTCCTCTCACAAATCCACACTGTCAGGTAACCCTGTTGTGAGCACAAAGCAGTAAAAGCAGTGTCCTTCACCCCTAAAAGTCCCCTCCAGGCCTGGCCTGTGGAGTATCTTGCTGGTCCTTCATTCTCCCCTCTTGTTGGCATACCTGCAGCCCCCAGAGCAGTCCCAGACAGCATCTCCAGGGCAGACTGAGGAGTCAGTAATGTCGACCCATGCAACCTGAAATGGAGAGGGCTGCCTTTCATTGAGTCACTGAGAGCAGCCAGAGAACACAGAGAGCCCTTACCGCATCCAGGATCTCAAACTTCTTCTTGGCCTGCAGGACGTTGATCTGTGAAGGAATGAAGAGAAGGCTCTCAGAACCAGCAGCATCAGTCTGGCACAGCGATCTAAGTATGAACAACTTGCTGCAATACCCCTTAGTAGCAAACCACAAGCTATTCAAGGACAGCAAAGCCCTTTGCTGCAGTAGGTCCCAAGGTTCTCTGAGCTGCCTTGAGGCATAATGCAGCCTGTCTTTATGAAAGAGCAGGCTGTGATGGGATGAAAGGACCTTCACTGGTGGGGCTGTGAGTTCTATAGCTGATCACATCTGCTTGGAATAGCCAATAAGTCATAAGTGGTGTAAGAGAGGGGAGGCTCTTCCCTATGTCATTAGCTGCTTTGATCTTTATAACTCTCCAGAGAGGCTGGCAAACAGTGTCATGAAACTACTGAAAGTGAGGGACCAAACACAATACTGTCAAGTGTTCTCTGCATGCTCCTACATGTAGGACATGTTCTTAAGGACAAACATCTGTGTCTGTGTACATGTAAACATGTGTACTTGTACTCATAGTGGTCCAGGAGATTGTTTAGCAATTTCCCTCTGATGTCTTGTCCTGGACTAGGAGGTCTCTGCCATCAGAGCAGGGGCACAGACACCAACCTGCAACACATAGTCTAAAGCTAGATGTCGGAAACACTTTCTGGTTATGGTCAAGGTGCCTGTCGCTTCCTCCACTTCATGGGGCTTGTGCCGAGGTGCTTGGGCATTCTTCACCAGGGAAATCTCCATGTCCTCCCGCACCTTGTCAAACTGCTTCTTGGTTTCCTTGAACTTCCGGACATCACTGGAACCCAGAGAGGATGAGGTGGTGAGAATCATCGCTAAAAAGCAACCAGGATCTTGCTGATACCAGCAATATATGGAGCGATGCAATGAGGTACACTGCGATCATTAAGATCCTGCTCCAGACGTCATTGGGATCCTAACTCAGCCCAACGAGCTCCACTGTGTCCAGCTGGACTAATTCCAGATTAACTCTAGACAGTCTTTAATCTTTACAGAGAGTTGGTAAGGAAACATATTTGACCAAGGGCAAGAGCAATGCAGGTATCAAAGCACCAGGGCCTGCAAGCACAGAGACTGAGCAGTACAAGAGAAAAAAAAAAAAAAGTCAGTTGCGAAGATGCTGGGAGGATGACAGACCCAAAAGGAAGGTGAAATTCCCCTCCTGCCTGCCAGCCTTAAACAGATTAAATCTGAGCTCATCAGAGAAATTATTATAGAGAAAGCAGGGGTAGGGTTAGCACAAGGCAAGAAGATGGGGATGAGAAAGGTGGGGGGTCAGCCAGTGACTCCCTCCTCCATCAACACACCCAGCTGCTGAGGGATGCACAATTCCCCGTTCCCATGGCAACTAGCTCCTTCTGAGCTGAAGCCTCTCCTGCCTCTCTGACCCATATTCACACACTGGGATCTCTGCTGCACCCAGTACCTGCCCCAGGGAAAGAAGCACTCGGAGGAAGCACGTCAATGCAGCAATAGCAGGGACAGCCTGGCAGGAGCCATGGTCCAAGGAACACACTGTCCCCATCCATTTAACAACCTGGGCCCACTTCTTCTGCACCTCAGCCTTGCCACATGCAAGTCAACATCCTTAATAGCAATATTTTGCATTGCTCACACCACTGTAAGCTTGCTTTTCATTAACAAATAACTCAAGCTCCAAGCTGAAGGCACAGTGATGATAGCTGCTCCCTCTACAGAAAGGCTTTCCTGTCATCTGACAGGTGCTCAGGTTACTCCAGAAGAGCAGGGCTGCTGTAATTTTGAGCAACTAAACATGATGCATAGGGAGCTAAGAACAGAATGATTCTACGGGACCACAAAGTCATTTGGGAGCAAAGTTCTTCCTTCTGCAAGCTTGCACTAAGGAAACTCTGCACTGAACATAACTAAGATACAGAACTGGTGCTACTCTATAGGGATCTGAACTCTGGGATATGATTGACCTAGAGGATCAGCTTTGCAGGTGAACTTCGTGACGATGCTCTCATCTGGAACTATGCCCGATATCCAGCTTTAACTAGGAGCTGGGAACAGGACAAAGACATCTGGCTGACAACACAGCAACCAACTGATTGCAAGATGACAGCACACAAACCAGATCCTTTCCTCTGCCCTTCAGTGTCTCTTCTGCCTCAAGCTTCAGCACTTGTGCAGAGGTCATAGTTCTGTTTCAAATGCACACAGAACAGGGGCAATGGAAGCTCAAGAAGCTGAAGCCCAAATTGATGGGCCAAGTACTCACTCTTTGACAAAATTGTGCAGCTGCTGCCGAACTGACCTTTGAGCCTGGTCAAACAGGATCTGCAAGAGAAGAGAAGGCAAAGAATATAAATTTTTTTTTGCAACAGGAAAGACTGAGGAGCCAGAAAATCCATGAACACTCTTTAGCAGCTTCAGTGTGAAGGACTCAACATTACTCCAGTGACTGGTGGTGTTCAGCACTCCCTTACAAGTACAGAATTCCCGTGCTGCAGGATCCACAGCCTGTGCCAGGGCTCTGAATAGCACAGAGACCTATGCCACCAACACAAGAGGAGTAGTTGCATTCACAGTCCCCACTTTGAACTGTCTCCCGAGTCTGGAATTCCTCGTTCTGCCAGAGGAGGGCACTGTCACCTCAGCACTTTACCGCTTAGGGCCGGCCACCGGAACCACCGCTGACGGTACATGCCCGCCAGCCGCATGCTGGTGAACATCAGAGGTCCAAGCACATGGTATAAAGAGAGACCGAGTTCTTACAAGTCTTTTACATTTTACTCTCCTATTTATCCTTCACAAAAACGATGGTCTCAAGCCCTTTCATTACTCTACACTCTTTGCCCATCTCTTCTCCAGCCCTCCCCACCTTCCTTTAAGAGATGCTCTTCCCCTACCATCTGCCTGATGCTGAACAGTGGTGCCCGCTCCGCTCTCTCCCATCCATCTCTGACAGGCACGACCACAAATAACTCCGTATTTCAGACATGCATCGGGATGACACTGCACTCTGGTTAATGGGGACCAGATGGGCAGATGCGCCCAGACTACATAGCAACTGCAGCAGGAAGTACACATCAGCCAAGGGGCAGGAGTTTCTTCTCTCAGACCATTTACACTGCAAAAGAGCTGGCACTGCCTAAAGCAGCAGCTTTTTGTGAGGAGGTGGTGGGTTAACCTTGTCTGGCTCGCAGGTACCCACCAAGGCACTGACTACATCTCCTCAGCAAGACAAGGAAGAAAACAAAATGAGAAAGCTCATGGGTTGAGGTATGTACAGGGAGATCTCTCACATTACAATCACAGGCAAAACAGACTTAACTTGGAGAATACTGATTTAATTAACTGCCAATTAAAAAGAGGATAGCATGATAAAGAACAGAACTAAGAACACCTTCCCCCTGGAGCATGATTGGGTTGCCCAGAGAAGCTGTGGCTGCCCCATCCCTGGCAGTGCTCAAGGCCAGGTTGGACACAGGAGCTTGGTGCAAGCTGCTCTAGTGGAAGGGGTCCCTGCCCATGGCAGGGGTTGGAACTGGATGAGCTTTAAGGTCCCTTCCAACACAAATCATTCTGCCACTGGCATTCCCAGCCTGAACAGGCATCCTCCCTACCTAACACCTCCTACTAGGAGGTAAGCAAACACTGCCCAGATGTAGCACCCCGAGGAGAATGCAAAGCACTCTGCAAAGACGCAGCAGCATTGGCTGCAGAGCCTCCAACACACTCATTGTGTATTGCTGCAGCCAAGGAGAAAGCAAGGGACCTGCCAGGACCAGCTGAGTATAAACAGCCGTGAACAGCCTCTAAATATGAACAGATGCAATGCAAAGGGGAAAGAAAGAAAACCAAGACCACCCAGCACTGTGTTTTTACCAATGTAAATTATTTACTGCTCTTGGCATCCATTCACTCTCTCCAACAAGACTCCAAGAGGCATTGGCCTGCAACTGCTCACACAGAGCTGCTTCCCGAAGCAATGCTTGATACCATGCAGGGATAGGCAGGCAGTAAGAAAACCATCTGGTTCCCACCTGCACCTACATTTGGAAAGCTTCCATCACTGGTTTCCATCAGGGAAAGGAAGGGACACCATTATGCCATACTCAGGACTGCAGACAAGTGCCCTGGGACATTCCAGGGAAGAACAGATTCCAGGATACATAAAAATCAAAGGAACTGGGCTTCCTCAGCTTGAGGCCTATGTGTAATATTCCTTACTGAAGCTGCTTACTGAGAGGGAATGGAGGTGATCACATAAGCAGCATTCCTAGGCCTGTGGTACAGGGACATTGCTATGGGGAAGTTTAAATGCATTTTTATCCAAACAGAAAAGCTGCACAAATGAGGAAGACAAGCTATATATATGTATACACATACACCTCCTGCTCTGTCAGTACTCCTCTTCCCTGTTCCTGTTATCGATGCACTAAGCCCCATATCACTGTGAGGATGCCCTTCCTTCTAGCCTGCACTGATTCACATGGGCAGTGATTGCCAAGGGGCACCAGGTAATGAATAAGCCTTTCCTGCCAGCAGCATCACTGCTGAGAAGCATCCTATGATACCAGCATTGCTTTGATTGCTTCTGCATTAATTTTGCCAAGCAGGAGCACCAGGGGAATACATCGAGGTGGGTCCTCCCATTTTCAACACAAATTAAGGAGTTTAAAGAGCTAGAGTTTCAAACCTGAAGTTATCCCTTGGCTTCCACCCCTTTCCCAGGCATACTTGGAACAAACTCTTTGTTGTCCAATTTTTCCAGACCAAATATCACCCCACCCTCTCAGCTTCCACCAAGACATGAGAAGTCCAGCCCATGACTCATACACATCTGTGCCTGAGGAGGGTCAACGTGGAAGAAGGGAGTTAAGCACAGCTCTCACTCAGCAGCAAAAGGCTACATTCTACATTGCCCTTTCCCAGCAGGGGCTTTTGTAGCAACAGAATAAATCCAAACCTGTGTTTGACAGGAATTTCATGCCCCCAAGACATGCAAGCAAGATCAGCAGCCCAGGATGTTAATTCTCAAAGTGCAAGCCTAGAATTCAAGATACATCAGAGAGAACAAAGGGATGCCATTGCTACAGTCCCACAAGAGCTCACAAGAGAAGAGATCCCACCAGGCTCCAAAGCAGAAGCAAAAATTAAGTGAAATTACCTGGCTGTGAACCCCTTCTCTCAGTACTTACATCCATGAAGCTCAGAAACAGGGCATTACCACTGCATGTGGGAATACTGCTCGAGTAGAAATTGAAAGCAGGCAACGGAACTAGACTATCTAAAGTTTCTTTCCAGACCTAACTATGATTCTACAAACAGCATTTGTGGTGGGATTTTGGCTGGAAGCAGCAAAGGGATCAGGAGCTTGAAGAGGGATAATGCAGCAGAGAGGACATGGGCCTCACCAGCCAAGGCTCCACCACACCAGACCAAGAAAACAGGGCTGGTTCAGAGATGGTAGCCTGATTCCACCAAGATCAAGTTGAACATGACTGTAGCTGAGCTAGAGACCTGTGCTGCTACAGCACAGCTCAAACCAAGACTGAAGGTCCTGGGGTGGAGCTTAAATGGAGTGTCTGGGCCCACCCATGGGTGGAGGGGATGGATAGAAGCCCCAGGTGACACGGGTCAGGCCGTTACGGTCTATTAGTGCACTAAAAGCCATACTGAGATGGGATGAAGTTCATTAAGCACATCAGCCATCCTGCAAGAGCTAGCTCCAGATGCGAGATAGAGGGTGTGGAGCTTCCTCTGCAGCTGCCTGACACATGGAGAGCGGCAGCTCCCCCTTGTTCAGCTCCATCATGCAGCCATGAGCTGGATGAGTCACATCTCTGTGCTTATCTCCCTCATGGCCAGTCTGGAGGCCTCATTCCAGTCTAGGGACCGGTTTGTGCTGAGTTTAAATGAGGGTTGGTTGTCTGGTGGCCTGGGAATCAGAGCTTGATCCTTTTATCTGCTCTCAGGAATCCTGTCCCAAAACAGGGGCACTGCAACGTGTCTGTGAGAGAAGGAGGCAGCCACAGCACTGCCCATATGGGATTCCATCAGCTACCTCTCAGTATCTGCTGGGGAACAAAAGTAACCCCCCTCCCTGGCCTGCAGAAGGGGATCATCCATAACCTTGTCAGGCACCCTGCTCCCCAAAGATGGCCCATTCTGCTCCTTCTCAAACACTTCTAGGCTTTGGAAGTCTCTCCTGACCTCTCCACCTCTTCTCTTCAGCTACCTGTCCTGCTGCAGAGTTGCAAAGAGGATCTCCAAGACCCGGGTTGTCACTCGTTCTATGGCATATCTATCCAGTGTGTGCCTGACACAGCTCTAGAAAGAGCATACAAATACCACCGCACTTGTCAAACAACTAAACCTCAACAGTGACAGCATACTGTACATTTCTTCCTGACTTCGTATTCCTACAGTATGTTTCTCTTTCACTGCAGCTTTGAGCAGCTGAATACAGTAACCCAAGGGGCAGGAGGTCCAGGCAGAATTCAAACATCCTCTGTTTGGCAGGAGATGCTTAAATGACTTTTATTGCTGTCTGGCTACATGATTCGGTCCTTCATCTCTTGAGCAATGGCCCACCAGATAAATGCCACCCATGAACAGCATTCCGTCTGTGATGCCTCTGTAATACAGCTCACTTGAGGATTTGTGCTCTGGAAAACAAGATGACAACAGTACTTCTATCACACATCAGATGTCAACAGTCTAAGTTCAACTTCTGAACCAGGCTGAAGTTGAGTTGCTCAAAAAAAAAGCTCAAGAGCTCCAGTTTGTGCTTTGGTCAAAGGACATTTGTTCCTGCCCCTTAGATGTTACTGAAGTTGGTTCTCTCCCCTAACTAGAAAGGAGACATCCTAAGATATTCCAGACACTGACAAAACCTGGTCTTTCTTAAACCCTAGCTGCAGCACTGAGCTCGTGGTAACTGCTAGACTGGTACCAAACTTCAAGAGCAGCAGCTCGCTGAAGTCTGTTAGACTAGTGTAACATCATTGCACTAGAGCACAATAGCCAAAACTATGAAGCCATGAAATGACAGAAAGCATCTCTCCTGTCAGCTGGTCATTCTGCATCCACCAGTGATGACCCTGGACCTTTCCCAAGTGCTGTCAGATAATGCAGGTGGTCCCCCCAACGCTGTGAAGAACAGGCTGTGGAAGCCCTGTCCTCTTTCATTTCCTCCTTCCTTCCCCCTGCACTCCACCACTACCCTCCACCCATGACATCTGCCATCTGCCTCACTGACTCATCACAGCTTGGGTGGCTTTTCTCCTTGTCAGCAGGAAATGCCTTCTGGCTCGCTCAGCAAAGCTAAATCTCCTCTGCAAGCTGCTGCTGCTCCTGCTGGAGGATCCCTCTGACGTAGCTGCAATGATTTATGGCAGCTGAGGACATAACGAAGCTGGGGTAGGACTGATGAGGACAATGTTCCTGTTACAGCTTCTGAAGATGACGTTGAAGATGCATTTAAGGGGTTCAGCCAGAGTGATCCCATCACAACAGCACTTTCACTCGCATTCTTTCACTTCTCTTTCTGGTCACACAGAGAAAGGGAACTGCCTGGGAAAGAGCATTAGCCCACATGCATGTGGGCTAAGAGCACAAAAGGCACAGGACACTGATTGCAGCTCTTCTGAACTCAACTTTCTCTTTGTCATCTCTCCTCTAAGGTTGCTTTGATGCTTTTTCCTCCCTCTGCACTATAAGGTGGGAAAACTCTGGAGCTCAGTGTGTTCATCTTCTACATTCAAGCAGGTTTCATGCTTGGATTTTGCTGATCTAACATTCATTGTTCGAGCAATAAAGTCATAGATTAAGCTGTTGCAACTGACTTTTTAGGGGATATTTTCCCTTCTTTTTAACTTGCTCCAGTCGTACATACTGTCCTGGCCACATTCCTGGAGCAAGCACTGACAACTGTTTCATTGCTGAGCTCCCCAGACACAGATGAGCCAAGATACACATACACACACACGCACACAGCACACACAAAGGAGACAGCAGAAGGCACTAAAAATAACTCCATTAACTGAACAGCGGTCGGAAAGGGCTCAAGATGCAGCCATCATTCCAAAGCCATTTCCTGGAGAGGGATTCACACTGCTGAGCACCAAGGGAAGAGGGTGCTCTCCAAAGGCAGTGGGGAGGGAGGATGTAAGTATCCCTTGTGCATGCAGCTCATGGTAGGGAAATGCTGCCCCAGATGGAGCGGGGAGTGTAGAGGGTGGGGTGCATGGGAAGGGTTATTCCAGCGGGGATTTGACAGCTCTGGGAAGGTCTTTCTGCTTATTAGTTGGCTGAGAGAACAGAAATCCCTGAAGTGCCACTTCTGGCAGAGAGCAGGGATCCAGTGAAGCTGCACAGCCAACAGCATCCTGCAGCCAAAGGATCCTGGCTGGGACTGCTCCCTCCTGCCTGGGCTGCACGCACTGCTCAGCCCCTGTTAGTGCTGCTGTGATGTGATCCCTGGATGGAAGGAGCTCAGGGGTTCTTATGTTCCTTGGCCAAAAGGCGTTATGCTTTCAGAGGGAATGTGAGCAGCATCAGAAAACCAGGGTTTGACTTTCTCTGTTTTCACACAAACACACCTTTTCTCTGAAGCTCACACTGGTTTGTTCACTCTGTCCCCCCACCACTACTTTTTACCTCTTTTCCCTCTCATTTTTAACTAGGAAACAGCCTTCCCACCTGCTTCATGAAATAATTACAAGAACTTGAAGCAATTTCTTCTCCAGGTTCATGTGGTTAACTTGCATCCCAAAATCAAGCATCGTGCCTAATGTACTTAGACAGGAGCACTGTGGTATAAAAGTGGGTCAGGGCAGTGCTGGCACCATGAAGCTTTACAGTATTTGTGCTTTAAGCTCCAGCTGAGTTACAGACTTAATATTGTAGGTCTGGCATGGAGCCACCAAGCATGAAGCACCTTCCTCTTCTACGAGGTTTACAGATGTGATGGCTGGATGTTTGGGATGGAGAAAGGGCAGATTGTAACTTCTTGGGCTCTGTTAGTGAGATAAAGTCAGCTCAGGAGAATAGGCATTGTCTGGACACTTCCCTCCTTTCATCTCAGTGTATCATTAATATTTCCTGTGTTATCCTTAGCCATGGAGCTGCACAAAATGCACTGAGTCTGCTCTCAGCATCAGCTGAACAAAGCAATCCTTTCAGTTAGATCCATTCACAGCCTTGCTGGTGTCCTAATGTCAAAAATGTGAATGCCAAGCTTCAGAGAGTATTCCAGATCTGCAGTAACATGGTTGTACATGCAAGCTGCTAAGAGCCAGTCCTGAGTTGTCTGAGCTCCTCAGTCCTCACTATAAAACCCTGTTCTGTCCAAAATGAACAAAGCACATGGAGTGTGGGACCTTTGTAAGCTCTCCTCTTCCTTTGATGAAGGGGCCTCTAACTTCACCCTTCTTCATATTCATTGTGTATCTCTGATCTGAAATGAGCCAAAAGGCACCCATGTGGCAGTACATACCCTTTCATTCAGTGGTACCTTCTCTGCAACCCATGGAAATCCCATTTCCTAGCATACATGATGCATTAGGATGGATCACTGTGAGTAACAGAGTCACAGCTCATCCAATTCAATCCTGTTGCAAAAGGCAACAATAACTCCCAGCCCTTTGCTGCTCTCGAGGCTACACAGTGAGCAGGGACTGGAATCAGAAAACACTTCCTTTGTGGACCCCACCTTTGTGCAGTGTCAGGTAAGCCAAACTCAGGAGACCATAATCAGTGCCTTGAGAAAGGTTGTCATCAGCACACAACAAGACAAGAGGAAGCTGCATCTTACCATGTGGTAGTTAATCATTTCCTGCAGGCTGTCTCCAAATTTGTCAAGGCACTCCTGCAAATAAAGGTGAAGAGACTGGCAGTGAATAGAAGCAGCTGCCCTTCATACCCAGGGGTTCAATGGCTGAGAGACACCCTCATTACACCAAAGAGCCACTCTGCTGTTTGGCAAGAAGGCATTTCAGAATGCCTGGCATTGAAGCCATAGACTCCCTGTCCTCTCCAGTTCAGTGCTGCAATCAAGATGTCACTTGTCACTTGTGCAGGCTGGTTCCCACATTCCTAAGTCACTGAAGCTTACTGACCTAGATTCCAGCAGCCTTGCCAGCACTGCAGCTTCTTAAAAGTCCAGTTCTCCCTGCAAACAATGAATCTCACTCTGACCTTTCAGCACTGCACTACCTCTACCTTCCTCTAAAAATAAAATCTCATACTAAATGGCTTCTTAATGCTGATGCTCTTGATGCTCTATTCACAGCATTGGGAAGGTTAACGCTCCCCAGGCCTCACTGTGTCCCATGCTCCATCCTAAAGGATCACTTACCGAAATCATCTCATCCTTCTTGCACTGCTGTGACAAGTCCCGGACTCCGGTGACAAAGTGCTTGTTGGTGGTGATGTAGGCTTTACCTGCTTCAATCATCCCACTGCATAGCTTCACCAGCTGCACAAGGAGAGAGGTGTCAGTGCATACGGAGCTGATCACATCAAACTGAACTGCAACCAGGTTGGTTTTAATGTGCACCAGCACCCCAGCCCAAGACCTTTAGAATAGGATGCCATTCATGTGGCTACACCAGCAACCCTTACTGCACATAGCAGCAACAGGGATGCAAATCACATCTCTCAGGGCATGTTATGCTGGCAACATTTCACTTCTCACTTAAGAATAAGGGTTCCAGGCTACCCCTGAGGACAGATAAATCAGAGCAGCCCATTCTTTCCAGTGGGATTCTCCTGTTCATTCTATCCTGAGGCATCAGGACTGCACTAAAAGGAACCTGATCACACAGACTGACTGCAGAAAGGTAAAGACACCTTGGTGCTGGGTGGAAGTGATAGGCTGTCTAGAATCTCCTTGCTGTGAGTATGCTGCTCTTTGGGACTGTCACATCTCTAAGCCCAGCTGGCTGCTCCGTATACTTGTGGAGCCTTGTTTTGCTCTTCTTACCTTAGAATAAAGGGGGGCCTGATGGTTTTGTGTCATATTTTGCTTAAACCAACTGACCAGGACCGCTTAAGCCATGTCTGCTGCATGCAGCCAATGAAAAGCTATGTTCTATCACACACAAGGATGGAACCATCAAGACTGTAGATTAAGTATGAATCAATTCCCAAAGTTCTGCAGCCCAAGAAAACCACTGGAGCACTGTGAGGGATTCCATCATGTATCTCTGGACTGCCTGTGACTTAGTACAGACTTTCTGATGGACCTCTGTTCAGAGAAACATTAACTTTAAGCAAGATACACATGCCCCGAATCAAATCACCAGCCTTGGTACAGAGAAGTTACCTGGAGCTTCCAGCAAAATGGGGTGGCTTCCTCTTGTTGGAGTCACTTTGCTGCATCTCTAGACAGCCTTTATTAACTTCTGATAATTTAACAGCTGCAGGGAACATTCCCAGACTTCCTAGCCACACCAAACTGCAATAACATGCCTGGAACTCACTGTAAAGACTGGAGCATTAGCTTAGCCAGGATTCCTGGCCGTTAGCCTATCTCCTTTCAGCCAAAGCTCCTTGTAAAAGGTTATGTTAAACAACTTCAGACAAACCCATAAACCAAAAGCCCAAGAGATTTGCAACAGGAATGGCTGATCACTGAGCAAAATGATTCCACTTTTTGGTTGTTGGTTTATTTTTTAAATCATCACTGTTCTGAGCTTTTTAAATGAAAACTTTTAACTGCTGATAATGAACAACTCTTGGAACTGAAGTTTTCCATTCTCAAAATCCAGGAGGTTTTTAGGGATATTAATTTTACTCATGACAAATGGCTTCAGAAACCTTGCCCTGTCAACCAGCCTCACCTACAGGCTGGCAATGAGCAGCTCTCCAGTTTGGCTGGATACCAAAGCCCCACTGCAGCACGGTGTGCTTGTTTGGGGCTTAGTGCTTGTTCTATGTATGCAGCCACAAGGCTTTGGGGCCTAATCTCTATGCATGCACTGCAGAACAAGCTGACTTCCCTCTGTCTGCAGTTCTGTAAGAACATATCTGAATGTATAAATATATATATATAGTCACACAGGGTTTATCTGTGTATACACAGTATATATAGTCTTCACTCTTTCACACTTACATCGTCTCCTGGCCACTCAATTTGATGCTGGGTACTAGCACATTTGTGCTATCCCATCCAAGCCCAGAGAAGCAAAGCAAACAGATGCAGTTCCTGTCACATCTGGAGCCCAGACATACACTAGAGGTTTGGACAGATCCTCTGGAAAGGAAACCCAGCCTAATCTGCAACGTGGCAGTTTCTAGAATGCCTCTGTGCACACACTCCTGGCCAAGGCTGAGTTAGTGGTAGCTGAAGGCCATTCAGCACAAATACATTCCCAAGGGGAGCAGTGGTGGCTTTGCAGACAGAGCACAGGACAGAATGAAGGAATTCTTCTTGAAACAGCAAAACAAGCCCCAGTTTCTGGTCTTCCCTTAGATGAATCTCTTACACTGCCCTTTACCTCTATCTTAAAGAGGTGTTAACAGGCTTATAGTTTATAAACTAAGTGCTCGGGAGCAGAGTAAAAGGCAGAGAAACATTCAGTCCTTGCCAGCTTCCTGCTCTTTCAGAACTAGTGATGCTGGCTATTTGGGTACCACTGCACAACACCAAGCCCTAGGAAGGCTGAAAGACAGGAGCTGGGCCATCAAATACTGACTGATTAAGAATGAGGGTGACTGATTCTCGCCCAAAGTTACTCTCAGCAAAACAAAGTTGAACTTCAGTGGCTCTTCAGATGCAAAATCCAGCCTCACTCCCCCTGCACCCAGGGCTGATACCCTGCAGCTGATGGAGACTGAGGCAGCACTTCATGTGACTGGTCACCTCTGCAGCAGGCAGGGGAATGATGCATGCAAACACAATGAAATGGCCACCCACGGAATATCACCACATACCTGCTGTCAGGGGAAGGCAAAGCTGCAGGAAACTTGTTTGGATGCAGTCCTAACCAAAAGGAGCTCAAATCAATTTGCAACAAAGCACTGAACAATAAGAAACTGAGAGCCTTGAGCTGCTCTTGTACTTCCAGCCCATCCTTCTCACTCCAGGGTTGTTCCTGGCACACCAAATTGTCTAACTACAGCGGGCACTGACAGCAGCAGTGGTAGATTCAGAGCAAGTTTCACCCCTTGCTTTGTCTTTAGAGCCTTAGCTTAGAGGAAAACAGATAACCCAAATCCCTCTGCAGCTTTCATCAGTGACACTAGTTAGCTTGTGCAGATTACTGTTTCAAGCAGCTTGATTAGTAAATAGGTTTTATAGGACACAGCTTTGCCTAAGGCTGGTGACTTCAACAAAGCCCATTTCTCCATCATACACAGGAGTTTTACCCCTTGGTAGCTTTGGGAAAACTCTCAGATAAAAAGCCCACAGCTCCTCTGGCTCCTTTTCTTCATTTTTCTCTGTTCCTGTTCAGAAACAACTTGGCTGATGTCTCAGACATCAGGAGAAGTGGGGGTGGAAAAGCCGCCTTCTATCATAAAGCTTCTGACTTGGATCCAAACTACCAATTGGATGTAAAGAATCACCAGCATAAAAGCAAAACAGCCAAACTGGTCCCTGAGAGGCTATTTCCAGCGTCAGATTGCAGCTCTGGTTCACAGTCTAGCTGAACATCAGACAGCACCACCACCATCAGCCTGGATCTGGCACCTTGTTTACCTGCAAGGGTCTCCTTATATCCCTTAGCTGACACAGGGGTGCTGGAGCTGTGTGGACATGTAACAGCTCCTTAATGTCACAAGCAAGGTGATGGAGAGAGGCATCAGACAGCACCAAAATAACTTTCACAGCAAGAGAAGCAGTGTCAGTCCCCTGAGATCCAGGACCAGAACAAGAAGGCCTTCCTTCAGCATTAGTAACCCACCTGGATCTCTTCCTCTGAATCTTTTGGCAGCCACAAAGCAGCCTTGGCAGGTACCTGTCAGTAGAGGGAGTCATGGTCCTGTTGACAAGCCCTGTACACTATTGGCTTCCAGACTGCCTGAGATGGGCTCATGTTTTAGAAGCGACTGGTGGGGCCATATTTCTAAGCAGGAACTCATCAGTCCCTCTTAAAACCATTGCGCTGAGCTGCCCCATCTTACCTTGTCAAGCTTTGCCTCTATCTCCACCACATCTGTTTCCACTTCATCAATGGTTGCCCTGCAATGACAAGAGCAAAAAGCAATCATTAATCCATTGCTTACAATGATTGGGAAAGAAGCCAGAAGTCCCATGAGTAAAGATGAGAGGGACTGAGGTGTGTGTGCTGGTGGTGGACAGGAGAAGGGACTCGCACTTCCCACTTTGGATTTCCTGCTGCTACATAAACTCAGGACTTACTCTGGAGAAGGATCATACCACATCAGGAATGAATTCCACAGGGCTGGGAAAAGAGATTCTGCTGGCAGTGCTGTTAATTGGTAGCAATGACAAGTGATACAGAAATAACCACTGTTACACCTTAGCCATCCATTCCTATAAGTCACAGATTGCTTATTCAGTAACACCAAACCCCAAACCCTATTTGCCAGGCTATTGCTGTGGCTGAAGTGCAGCTATGTGATGAATTACATGTCCTTTGAACCTTAGGAGCCATCACTCAAGCAGAAACACATCTTGGTCCTTTAACACCATGAGTCTCTTTCACTCACATGGGCTCTGCCTGCATATGGATAAATCTGCTCCATGATTATCAGATCTGTTTTCCTTCCACATCACTGGGCAGATGTGACAGTAACAGGCCATTAGAATCCAGCTGCAAAGGTCACCAGGCCTCCCTCATAAAGTGAAATATTAACATGACATCAGGCATTTGCAATAGGCATTCCCAGATTGAGGCACGTGCTATGGAATGACGTTTTGGAGGCTAGAGTCCAAAAGTAAGCACTGTAAACCTGAGAGCATTCCCTTGTAGAGCTGCTTGCTGCTGTATGATCTCTATACTTGGACAGATGTTTCTTTAAGCACACACCTGGAAATGTGGTAAGCCTCACACCACTCTTACACACCAAGGATAAGCAACCCAAATTTCCCTGCAAGGAGCTCCTTAAGCTTGTGGGCTTGTAATTTAAAAGGTTGGTTCTTGAAATATTACACTCAGGCTTTCTGAGCATGTGCCAGCTGGCAGAACAGGAGGGGAGAGCTGTGACTTACAGCCAGATGAGTCAATATTGTTGTCCCAGCAAAAGGGTAGAACACCCACCAAAGGGAACAGCAGAAGTCCTGAAAGGACCATTAGAGTTTGTAGTAGCTCTGTGTCTCTGGGGCTCTTGGTGTCCCCTGTGAGTTAGTGAAGGATGAAAACAGTGACTGTCACCACTAAGGGACATGCTTCTTGGAGAAGGAAGGACAGATTTAAGAAGAAAGCCCTTGAGGTCTAAATCTAACTTTCTGACAAGCTGAGGAAGGGTTCAGGCCAGCAGCATGGTACTTGTATGTACCTTACAGGGATTACACGTAACCAAAGTAGCACAGCACATCCACTAACATCGATTCCAGGCATTCTTCAATGGGAAGTATGCACAATAGCTTACACGGGGGAGTGCAGTCCCCATCTGCGAGCTATGAGACAGCCAACATTTGCTATAGCTCTGAGTAACCTGGACGGAATAAAGAGGAAAGAGTCTGCCGTCATGCAGTTATTCACCACAAAGTCCATGGATCTTGTTGAATCTGAATTGGCAGCATATTCAAGAACCATGATGTAACAGCTGGAACTTTTCTTCAGACTCCTGTCCTCCCCTTCCACTGCTCTCCTGCTCCCAGATGACATTACTTACAAGTAGAGGAGTGTCACCTCCATTAATGTCCCTTTCCATTAACAATTCCTTCTAGCCTGTGGTTTGCCGATGCTGCTCCCAGCCAGGGAGGGCAAAAGGGGGATGCTGACCATTTACAGGCCACTTGTGACTCCACTGCTGTCCTTTCCTCATCTGGTTTCTTTTAAAAAAGGGGTAGGTCTGCTGTTCCTCAATGAGCTGTGATGTTCTGCAGCAATGGGAGCTGAAACCCTGTGTGAGGAAAGGATGTGTCTCTACTCCCTTCATCCAAGAGCTCTTGATGTCATCTCAGCAAACAATACTCCCTACATCTTAACATAATTCACATGATAATTAACATGATTCTATAAGCGGAACATCAAATCCAGAGGAAACAGCCCAAGTCATTATATATCCTAAAAGACATTCTGGAATCTGCTTTCATTAAAAAGTACCAGATGCAAGAAAACACAACTACTGTCTACAGCTGGCTCCTCTACTTCCTGACATGCAAGGAGAAACACCCACTTACGGACAGTTTACACCTGCTGAGGACAAATGAAGCACATGTGACACGTCTTCCCTGGCCCCACACATCATCATCTCTTCCCTTGATAACCTCTCTGCTACCTCAAGCCATACAACAAAAGGGGATGTTGCAAACTCTAACAGAAGAGAGAGACAACAACCTCTGCTTCAGCTCTGTTCCCTTACTGTGTCACAGTGCTCACCTGCCCTGGCATCCCTCCCTTCTTGTTCTGGTACCCAAGTGGGCATCAAGGGACTTGCCCAAAGAAGAAGAAACTGATCTTACTTTTAAAGTGCCTTTGACAGTTCAGAAAAGGTTCTTTAAGTTGGTGTATTTAACAGTGGTCTTTTCATTGGCTTGCAAATTACACTGGATTGGTTATTGGTGTTTAGCAATTCCTTTTCTTTCCAGTCCTGCTGCAGTGTTCATTTGAACATCTAAGCCAATTGGGAGGCTTCATACAATTGCTATTGACTTAATTCCAGTATAATAATAACCAAGTATCCGCTCCCTAATCTGAGCAAACTCAGATGTCCTCTTCAGCACAGACAACTCACACAAGAGTATTTTAAAGCTTTGCAATATTCTCAGTGTTTCTCAATAGCTTCAAAAGTGTCAACTTGCAAGCGCTGGAGAAAGATATAAAGACTTAGACATCACAGGAGGGAATGGGTGGCTTCTTGAAGACAGGGTGTTCCATCAATGCCCTGAAACACAGACTCACCAGGCTGCTGGTTACGGTAGTGTCAGCTAAAAGCTAAATGGCTTTGCCTCTAGAATCCAAGCAGAAACCTAAACCCCTTCACCCTCACAACAGCCGGACTGAAACTGAAATCCTGGTGACTCACTAGGAACATACAGACTGCCTCATGCCCAGGGCTCTGCCCACAATCGATCTGCTACCAGCTCTTTGAAAACACAGCCAAAAAAGCCACTTCTTTCTCTCTAATAATGCATTGCTCAAGCTTTACTACAACACATACAGCTTCTCTATACAAATGGCAGCCTGGCTGTGCCGGGGGCAAAGCTTTTGAAAGAGATGGAATAATTAAAGACCTTCTTGCAGGCCAGTTTTTGCTCTTGCAGCTATTTTTGCTCTCTGGGTTTGGAAGCTGTGTGCCTTCATGCATTGCACTCTTCCTGCCAGATTCAATTTTTCCACTTGGTTTCTTTGTGTTTCTGATAGCTGGACATAACAACCGGCTACAAAAGGGAGCTGGCATTTCTGGGGATGCTTTTCTTTTCAGGAAGGCAAGAGCATTGTTTAACCTGCAGCCATCAGCTAGAGGCTGGTGAAACAAGGCTGTCTAGTGGCCTGTCTCCTGCCAGAAGGTGGAGAGAGCATCTATAATTTACTCCCCATTTTTATCGTAACCTAAGAAAAGGAGTTGATATATTTGGACTCTGTGGAGGAGGAAGACATTTTGAGTCTGGTATCCACTAAGGCATGAATACAACTGACTGTGGCTAGGAGAGCGCGAAACTTGAGCTTTCTGTTTGGTGCACAGGCTTGATATAAAAGGTGCCAACTCTTTGGTTTCAAGGACAGTGATCTCAGGGACCTATTCAGTTCCAGCACTGTAATGGAGTTCCAGCTTCATTACAGGAAGTGAGACTGAACATTTATCCATCCTTTCCAGTCACATGGTGCTTTTGTATCTGAATGAAGTCCTTGGGGAGATGAATTATGAAGCCAAATTGTGGTTAGGGGTACTGCAGCCATGCATTCATCTTGGATAAGCTGTAGTGGAAGACAAAAAGACCTCAGTACTTAAGCAAGTGCCTAACTCCTTCCCTGCAGTGTCTTTTCCCATTTACCAAGTAGAAAGCTTTGGGAAAGAGATTATACCAGGTTCTTTTAACACTTTTCTGAGGGATTTCCCATCCTTCAAGGGTACCGCATGCCTAAGTCTATTCTTTTAGGTCTAAGTCTATTCTATGGCTTTTGGGGTTCAAAATATCTTATCCCGCTCCCTAATGCAGTTCCAAAGTCCACTGATGATGCTTCCCTAGAGAAATAACAGGTTCCACTGTAACTGCTTACTGCAGAACATAAGCATTGGGCTGAACTCCCTGCCAATTTCATTCCCAAATTTAAATCCTCCCACTATTCCGCCCGCATGTCATAGATAAAAGGCAAAACCCTTTCAGTTACACAAGCAAGCTGGGAACCTGGAATAACTCCACAAGGATGAGTAATGACACCTCAGCATTGCTGAGCTCCCCTGCTCCATCCTGAAGGAACACAGAGGTGGGTTGAACAGGCATGGCAAATGGCACATAATGATCCCTACGTATGAACCTACACACTTGCCACATCCACAAACACAAGACCCCAGGCACAGGAGTAGCCACAGTGTGTGCACAGGGATGCTCAGCACTCATTGCTCACACTCATCCAGCTGGAAGCATCTGGCTAGGAAACAGCGATTCTGACGAGAGGGAATTGAATCCCTTCACCCAAAAATGCAACGTCCCAACTGCTGGGCAGCTGAAAGCTGTGTAGTCATGTCCTGGCTGGGTGCCCTTTGCATTTCCTGATGCTGCGCTCTTCCTGCTAATGCTTTTCCAGGCCTTGGGCTATTTCCGTCATGAGCGGGGAGAAAACAATCCACGAGCTCATCTGGTGGTGGTTCAGTGCAAAGCAGAGTCCTTCCAACCACAGGGATGACGCTTCAGCTTCCTTGCTCAGAGAAATCAGCAATTCCCCACAGTCCAGAAGGCTCTGCATTGTGAATTTTAATTTGTCCTTTAAAGAAGCCATTCAGAAACATGATAAAGAAATCTTCCCAGAAGCATCTTTATATCCCATGGGAACAGGAATAATAAGCAAGACTGCTATCCGAGAACAGAGTCTGCAGCAAGAACACATCTGCCTTTCACCTCTTGTGACTTGATTTTACTGACTTACATTAGATGGTCCTAGCCAAGCACCAAGAGAATAATCACCCACATCCAAAAAGCGATCAGAGCAAGAAAATCCACTGGGAAACTGATGCAGAAATTGCCTTTGGCATCACTACAAGCTGAAGCTAAGTGTAACTGTGTGGGTGCGTACAACCGCATTTCATAAGCTGTGCTTAGAGTGCACTTAGGACAGAGCTGGTAGAGGAGTATGGTCAAACCCGAAGGGTAAATGACATCCTGACTGCGGGGCACTGGCTGTGACAGGTCAATCACAAGGCCCCTCTTTTAGTTACGTTATAATTAGTCACTATTTGCTTCTGACTCTGCAGAGTAATAGTCTTACAAAAGAGAGTTTACGATGACTGGAGCAACGAGCAGGCTTACCAAAGCAGTTATTAGCTGCCACATAAGTCATCTCTTAGCTTTGACTTCCCCATTGCTACATCGATAAACATTTGCTTCACAGTGACACTGAGTGTTCAGTGATTAATCCATGTTTGGCAAGCTCCAGGGATCCTCAGGTGAGGAGCTGACTACAGCAAAGAACAGTCATGTATTTGATTAATAAACCTTAGAACTAAACAATAGCACGTTACTAACCAGCTTAGGCATGAAGTGATCAACAGGCACTCCTGAGAGAGGCCTCTCTGCATGTTTCATGTTTCTTTTGCTTCATGGTGGAAGAGTGGTAATGATTTTCTTCAATGCTTTTGTTCACTGAGTGCTATTGACACAAACACTCATCTGGTTTCCCTCACTTTGCTGGCAGGGAAACTGAGGCACAGGAATACACAGACTAAGGTTGGTTTTCAATTCTAAAACTCCAGGCTATTTTCTGCATGCACTCACCACATTACAGGTTGTTAAACTGGTCAAGCAAAGGGCTCATTTGTCCCTAAGGAACACTTATATACAAAGGTCTCCTCATTCACCACCTCCAAAAAAGCTTCATCTTTACAGCCAAGCAGGTAAAAAGCACCTTGGAGGGTCTTGCTTCCAAAGGTGCCCATTAAATGTAGGTACATCTCCTTGGGGCCACCCAGCTCTGCACTGCATGAGCTGATCCTACTCCAAGTGTACCAGCAGGACACACGGGGCTCAAGCCAGCTCCCATTGCAGTCAACATGAAGATACTCCCTTAGCTCAGCAGAGCAGGAATGCTGCCAGAGAGCCTGGATCCCTCTCTCTACCTCCACTGGTGCCAATTCCAACTCGGGCTGATTTGTGACTCTTACATATGTGATCTAACTGCTATATGGTGTTAGCGCTCCCTTACAAGCCCTATGTACTGTTGTCCATAAAACTCTCCCCAAGCTGGAGGGAAGGAGAAGCTGTAGCCCTTGAACCCTGAACAGACCCACCTGCAGGCCAGCTGTTCCCAGCTGTGGGCTTGGATGCAGGCAGGCTTGCTCCATCCCTCTTGCCTTGGATGAGACACACATGAAACAGGAGCACCACATTCAAATAGAGGTTTTATACCTTGTGCTGTACCTGATCACCATGTTGAGTGGGCTGGGAGATTCCTCGAAACCCACCTTACACCAGGAATAGCTACATGGGCATAAACCCCACTTTGCTGGCAGCAATAAAAGTGCCTGTCAAATGCAGAGAAACAGCTAATCCACGCCTTGCAGTGACAACTGCTCCACAGAAACATCCTCTGTGGCTAGGAAAAGGACTGCCTCCTGAGCCTAATGAGTTTGGAAGTGAGCCACTGGCATATTCAGATCAAAGACAATGTTTAGCCACGCAGAGCATTCAGCTCTCTGTTTAACATAGCTCCAAATAAGGCTGGTAAGGGCCCAACACTAAATGTCATTACAGTCATGTTCAGGGTCTCCCTTGGTTTAATGAAACATGGGCTTTTCAGACCTCAGGACAGGAAACAGGAACTCCTGGATCCTATTCCTGATGGCTACAGCATCTACAGAAGGCCACTTACCGCAATCTCTGTGCTCCATTATCACTAATAGCCCAAGAAAAAATGAACCCTTCCCACTCTCTCAGGAGTGTTTGGAGGGTTTCATCCACAATAGTGGCAGAAAGTTCAGAGAGGAGCTGTAGGTGTGCAAAGTGGAGCTATTGGTATTATTATTTATCAAATCTATGTTTTATTTGATATTGAGTGAAACCAGCATTGCCTTGGTGAGAACAGCTCTGCCCCTAACTAGACAAGGATGTTTGGCACAGACACAATTCGTTTCTTATTCAACTCCTTCTTCCAGAACCATCAGCAGCTTGACAAGGTCACTAAGAGCTGCCAAAGTACTTGCCAAAGGAGCACAGACTTTCTCTAGAAATTAAAATGAGGTGAGTGTGTTCCTTCAAGGAAAGGGGGCCTGCAGGGGAGATGGGCTTTTAAATTCCACCCTCATCTTCTGCAAGATACTGGATTTCTGGAGGTTTCAACTCAGATGAGGTAAAAGCCAAACACTGGTTACTAGTGGTCATTCTTTGGATTGTTTTTGCAAGAGAGAAAGGTGCTGCTTTCACAGCATGGTGAAATACTACTGTGGAGGGTGCTACAGCAAATACGTAACATCTCACTTCCTTTTGTTGGCTGCTACTATAAGATACAAAAGAGGAAATAAGGAACCTTACACAGACAGACAACAGAGTCAACAAAACTCTAAGCCAACCTCCCTAAATCCCTATCTGAAAGCTCCTGCGCCCTCCAGTATCCACTGTTCTTCCTCCTTTCTTCAAAGTATACTTTGCATCTCTGTGGATGGGAGCAGAGAGCACCATGGCAACAGCTCCATAGTGACAATATCCATGACAACCATATCCTGCAAGTGCAATGCCTTCCTGTTCAAAATGAGAGCCTGATTTCCAAGGCTTCTGCTTTTGCTCATGGAAATAGCATGGGACTGGTTATGATGTGGTTAATGCAGCCAAAGGTTTCTGAGGACAGTGAGCAGAGAGTACAGAAGAGTGTTGGAGATGTGAGTTCTAAGGAGGAATGAAACTGGACAGTGTCGTAAACGCTAGCTCAGCATCCTGCCTTGGCTGGGAAGAGAAGAGAATCTATGTGAGATGCTTTCTCAAGGCTACAGCCACACAAGTTTGTAGTTCACCAGGCTTGACAGCAAACTGCCACCTCAGACACCGTGTCACTTGTTAAAATACTGGAGATTTCAATCACTGTTAGTTCTGGTTCTGCAACAAGCACAATCCTATGGGAGTACCTCCCAGAGGGATCAGAGAAGGGACTGAAGAGCTGCCCTGGATTAGAACATATACTCCCTCCAGTAAAGACAGCCATTCCCAGACACAGAAGCTCTCTGACAACATGAATGGAGCCTTATCTAGATTAGATATTAGGAAAAAATAGACCCTGGCACAGGTTGCCCAGAGAAGCTGTGGCTGCCCCATCCCTGGCAGTGTTCAACCATTCCATGATTCTATGCTTCACACATATCATACAGCTTAGGTGAAAGAAATTCCCTGAACACATTAGGTCAATTGTCAATGGAGAAGAGGAGAAAAGAGCTCCTTCCTAATCCTTACAGTGAGCAGCAGGTAGGAACTATGGTGTTAGTGTACCTCATCTTACCTTGTCTGACTGTAGGGACACCCACATAGTACTGAACATCTTGACAGTGAGAATTTTTACCTATTTTTCGTCCCTTCAATAAAAAATCAGGATTTTTTAATCCATCATTCCCTTAAATGTGTGAACTTCCAGTTTCTCCTGTTTGATCCAATAGCCCCAGAGAACAGTGCACAGTGCAGCAAGAGGCAGCTCAGTGCTTCACAAGAGACAAACATGGAGTTGTAGCTCAATTCTCAATGGATAGCACATGTGTAAACTGTACTCCATGGTACCTGGAGGAGAGAGACTCACTGAGGTGACAGTTTGACACTGGAGGTCTCACCACAGGGCTTCACTGCAGGTCAGTAGAGGCTCCCTGGGAAAAGCTAAGCCAGTGAGAAAGCTACCAAAGGTGGGTTAACATCAATGTCTTCACTGACAAAGGCTTAGAGAAGTCCTGGAGCCAGCTAGGTTTTAAAGGGAATGCATATGCGAAGTCCTCAAGCAGATAATTGATTTGAAACCTGTCTCTCACTCCCACCAAATTCAGTGGGATTTCACATATATGCCTAGTGCTAAGCACATGCTTCATCCAGCTTGCTAAGTTGGAGCAGGAATCAGAGTGAAGAAATGTCCTTGTAAAACCAGTTGCACTTGTGTAGCTAGTATGATGAACCAGACCCAGAGATATGCCCAGAGAAGAATAAACTAGGGAGTCAACGTTACATGCTGCTACACTTATACCCCTGGGTGCCTTGCTGTCCCACACTGAGAGACAGAAGACAGGGAGTGCCTGTTGCTAACCATGGTATATGAAGCACTCATAGGTTTCTTTAGTCTTGCTCCATCTGCATTATTTAACATTAAAGAGCAGTTTGGCACAGAGCACAAGAGGTATGTGTGAACTAACAAAGTGAACCCCACAAAGGTGCCAGCCACAATGTGTTTCTAAAACAGTGAGCATCCCAGTTAGCCTAGACAAAGTGAGGGCAGTTGTTGACCCAGGGCACTGTAGGTCAAACTTTAGGTTGTTAAATTTCTCTATACAAAAATATGCTTTTATGCAAACAAACAGTAAAACCAGGCACAAAACTGAGGGTGAGATACTTCGGAAGTCTGCACGACCATTGTGTCTCTTTTATTTCTGGTACTGCCTAATGCAAGGACACCACAGATGTCCTTGTCCATGGAAGTGCATTGCCCTGTGACTCCACAAATCACACTTTCAAACACATGACATATCCTAAAATAAGAAGCACAAAATCCTTTTTACCTGCCTATAGCCATTGGGCATTTCTCTATGGAAACCATCAAGCCTTTGATTTGTCTGGGTCCCATGGGATCACTTGGTACCAGAAGCTGCAACTTGAAGACAAATTAAATACCACAAAGCAATTATCAACTCCTAAAGCTCAGCAACCTCATGGTTGCTATGGTGGGAGAGGTGAATTTGGCCAGCAAGTGAAAGCACACAGGCTGGATCTTTTAGCATGAGACACTGAAACACCACCCCATGCTGCCACAAATATCATCCTTAATACTAAGCCAGGATATATGCAGAATCAGCATGTATAGTCACTGCAGGTGGGTGACGAATGGCAGAATTGACTGTTAAATGTCTTCCTATTATATGGAGACTTTAAATGACATACTAAACCTGCACAAGTGATGAATTAAAGCCTGAAATGAAGGCTGCATACCTTGCCATTGATGTACATCAAATTCCTACCAGGTTTTTCATTAGAATGAAGAATTTCATGCAGAATAGTGCTGCCTTGCACCTTGCTGGCAGTGGTGTGGAGTGCAGGTAGAATCAGGGCCTTTGACTCACTAGAATTCCACAGAAAAGCTGTACTGGGAAAAGAAGCCCCACTGGCAGATGTTAGGTGGACTCTGCTATGTGCAGCACAAGCCTCCTGCCTCCAAGCAGAAATAGCTGGACTGCAGCTGTGTGCAAGATTTTGTTTAGTCTATCACGGTTATTGCTGCAGAGAAAACTTTGTTTTACTCCTAAATATTCCTTCTCCCACACACATGCAGAACCACAATGCACACACACAGTTTGGCAGGAGATGCAGAGCCTGCTTGTTTGGAATACGAACGAATTTCAGAGGGATCAATGGGAGCCAAAGAACAGTGAGGGGAAAAGACACACTGACAATAAAAGGACATGCTGCAAGTCAGGAAAATGATGCAGAGAAGGAAGGGTAGGTTAGCAAAAGGAACTGCAAGTAAAGCAGGAGAAAAGTGCTTTTGCTATCTCAGGAGCAGTTTAATAGGACCATACAATCATAGAATGGCTTGAGTTGGAAGGGACCTTAAAGCTCCTCCAGTCCCAACCCCTGCCACAGACAGGGACACCTACCACTAGAGCAGGGTGCTCCAAGCCCCTGTGTCCCACCTGGCCTTGAACACTGCCAGGGATGGGGCAGTCACAGCTTCTCTGGGCACCCTGTGCCAGTGCCTCAGCACCCTCACAGGGAAGAGCTTCTGCCTAAGAGCTCATCTCAATCTCTCCTCTGGCAGGTTAAAGCCATTCCCCCTTGTCCTGTCACTACATGCTCTTGTAGAAGGTCCCACTCCAGATTTCTTGACAACCCCTGTAGGTATTGGAAGATGTTATAATGTCTTTCAGTTGATATGGAGTCAATGTGGAGCACTGCTGACCTGCACCAAGTAGGAATCCAGTCTTCAGCACTGGCTCTGCATCTTTGCATCCAAAGAGAATCTTGCCATAAGGCTTCACTACATTAGTTCTTTGCTTCCCATGCCTCTCTGTGGTTCGGAACCATGGGCACTAATCATGCACCTGGCCTTGGCTCCAAACCCTTCCTATCCCTTGGCATTCTCTGAAGTGCCAAAACAGGGAGAAAGAGGGACTGTGATGAGAAACACACACATACACAAATGCAGAGCGAGGCAGACAGTTCAATTTGCCAGTGGCAGGTGTCCCTTTGCTGCGATGGCAGAGATAAATGTCACCCTGACCTCCTGAACACAAACACACACACACACTTCATCTCTTGTTCCCATTAGCTCCGGAACAGACAACCACACAGGGCCTGTTCCAGGACACAGTATCATCTCGCACTGACTGCTGCTTGTCCTCTGCCTGGCCGGTGAGGTTTGAACTCATTAGCTGCTAATGGCCCTGCACGTGGAGCACAGGCTGCAGACAAAGCCCTCCCTTGTGGCCGCTGCCACAGGAACTCCATTGTGAGCCCCAACACTGGAGCTGTGTTCCTCTTGGCTGCCTCTCCACCATTCTCCCTGCTCAGTGAGATTTCCCGACCCTCTGCCAAAGCGGATCCTCACTTGCCTTTTCAGTGCTGGGGTTTGCTTTCCATGTCCCAGTGTGGCATCATTGTCAGTGCAGCTCCATCAGCAGGGGCTCACCTGAGCCACAGTCATCCCATTCTGCTGGGAATTCAGGCCCTGACCCCCACAGAACCTCCAGAGTTTTTCCCCAGAGGAGTCTGGTTTGCATGAGTTATTTGGCACTTGACACTCCTCACTATGACACTTATGACAAGCCTTTTGAAAGAGTTTCTTGCTCATCCTGCTGAGTCGTTTGGAAAATGGACCTCCCAGAGGTTTAAGTGCTTTTAGACCTTGGGATGAGGCTGTGCTTTGGATTTGTGCTGGAAACTCCTGATAATTCCGGGACGGCTTTGTTATCACTGCGAGTCAGGGCCTTTTTTGCTCCTCATTTCACCCCACCAGTGAGAAGGCTGGGGGTGCACAAGGAGTTTGGACCCCAGCTGATCCAAGGGATCTTCCTGACTGTAGGATATCATGCTCAGCAATAAACCAGTGGGAAGGCTGGCTGGGAGAGCCACTGCTTGGGGACTGGGTGGCATCAGTTGGTGGGTGCTGAGCAGTTGTTTTAATTTACATCACTTGTCTTGCTTGGGGTTATTCCTCCCTCCTTGTTATTTTTATTAATTATTATTATCATCATCAATTATAATTGTTATTATTATTATTGCAATCATTGTTATATTTCAATTATTAAACTATTCTTATCTCAGCCCATGAGATTTTTCCCTTTTACCCTTCCAATTCTTTTCGCCATTCTGCTGGGAGAGGAGTGCATGAGCTTAGCTGCCAGTGTGGCTTAAAGCACCACAAGCAGTGACACAGGAGGTCAGTGCATTCCTCCAGCCTGCAGGCAGGGATACACATGGGGATGAAAGTCACGCTGCCATCTCCAACACCAGCAGCAGAGCAGAGCATCCTCCTCCTCAGTCTCAAGTCATAAAAGAGACCCTCTCCATTGATTCTACTTTGCCAATATTTGCCAGTGTTCAATGTTTCTGTTTCCAGATGGAAGGAACTCTTTTGCCCCTGAGAGCAGCAATATTCAGAACTACACTCTCCTGGGAACAAACAGTGATGCCCCTTTCTGTGCACCCTGCCTTACAGCTCTTTGACATCTCCTTTGCCTTTGCAGCAGAACCAAGCTTTCAGCTTGTCTCAGCACAACAGCTATTATTGAAAGTGGATCCATGGAAGACAATAATAAATCTGACATTAAAAAAATCCCAACCCACTGGGAGGTACTTGGAAGTGCTGCACAGACCCAAACTACCCATGCTTCAACTCTGCATGACACCAGTCCCCTTGGCACAAGGCTTCCAGTTAAAACCACCAGTTCCAGAGCAAGTTCCTGTCAGAGACACAGTCCTTGAACATCTATCCCAGCCACAGAAGGAGCAGTGTCCTGTTACCTAAAGCACAGAGAGCATCTCCCACTTTCAATGGATAATCCCTTAATTACTGGGGCCTCCGTAACAATCCTATTGAAGGGTTTACACACAGCACAGTTTAACACAAGCCATGCCCCAGATCCAGGGTAATGGATGGTATGCCACCCTTAGGTGGCTTTGTATTAGTTGATTGGCTTTTTATATCTGCTAAACAAGGTTGTGACACAACACTCCCAGGCTTTCTGCCCCACACTTTTGCTTTCAATGTGAATCTGTTGGGGAACGTTTGTGCTGCATCATCTTAGCCCTCACCAAGACAAGTTTCTCTACAAGTGCTCTGTTGGAACACTGTACGCTGTATTTCCCAGATACATTCCATGCTGGCACCTAAGAACAGCTTGCAGGCAGCACCCTTTGCAAGCAAAATCATCTCAGTGCTAGAAGCTCCATCCTCCTTGTTAAGGCTGAAGAAGTAGGATGGGGGTTAAGAAATTGGCATGGCCTCTTGTAGTGGGAGTGGGAAGAAACGTTGTTACTGATTCATGAAGACAGATAAGAAAACAATTGCTCTTCTTATCCAATGTTTCTGAGACTCGGGATACACGTGCAGCCCTAAAGCAGTAAGAAATGAGTCCTCATCATGTCCTCCAGCAACACAGAATTCACTGCAGGAATTAACTGCAGGGGGCTGGCGCTTTAGGCTCTTAAAGTCCTGCAGGTCAGGAAGTGCTCCATGAAATCAAACCTGCTATGTGATGCAGTGTGAACTCTTGGGGCTAAAAACAGTAAGACAACCTGTCTTTTGTGTTACAATTACAGTTATTCTTCCTTCTTTCTCAGTGCACACATGTCTACGTGTGTACTGCCCTTTTAACTGCAAATACTGAGCAGTTCTCAGAGGACAATGTCTGGAAAGGTTTCCTCCTATTGCCAGAAGAAACAAATGTCTTATATGAGAGACCTTGGCTGGGGGGAGAGAAAGGGGTTGGGTTTGGATTGGGTTCTGAACGTCTTTTCTCTCCCCTCTTCCCACTCCCTTTTTCTCCTCTG
Source organism: Lathamus discolor (assembly GCF_037157495.1). Classification (NCBI taxonomy): domain Eukaryota; kingdom Metazoa; phylum Chordata; class Aves; order Psittaciformes; family Psittacidae; genus Lathamus; species Lathamus discolor. The sequence goes on along the minus strand of NC_088899.1, from coordinate 8,272,362 downwards.
ATTCACAAGGAAACCACAAAGCAAACTCAGGACTGAACGAGACTTGTTTTTGTGAATGTTCTGCCTTTCTTTTGGGACATTCACTTCCCGCTAGCCTAAATCCCCTCCATTTATACTAGCCCCATAAACCCAGCAAACTTCCACAAGTGTAAACACACCCCAAATGCTGTCTGGTATTTAGTTACCATTGCAGAGCCACACTGATACACAAAAGCAGATCTTAATGCTCTTGTTTGGTCCAATGCTGATTAATTTGGTTTAACTTAAACTTTTCCAGCTCTTTAAACTTGCTGACCTTTGTGTGAGGACAGACTTATATGCCCAAAAGCCCAGAGTTACTCAGTGCTTTTAGCTGTGTAGCACATGCAGTGAATCCCTCTATATACCTGTTCTGAAAGGCAACTAGCAGGGCACTCATGCAACCCTCTGCTTCTGCATCTTGTCACCACCACATCATTAGATCTACTCTGCTTCCATGCAAAATCCAGCAGAACTACCTAAAGCTACCTTTCCCATTGTTTTGATGAGATATTTTAGATACTTCAGGCCTGTGTCTCTTCAATATTGGGATTTAAGGGATGCACTAATCTGACAGGAAAGATGAAGAAGCTTCTGAAAAGTGCTGGATATAACTGATGTGTTTTAACAAACATTTCCTTTCCCTGTGAAACAGGTTCTCCTGCTCAGGGCTGAGTAGGAGTGATCGCACATCAAAGGCTTTGCTTATGCAACCATGAGGGCCAAGAGCTAACTCAGGGCACTGCAGCATGGGGTGGCACAGAATTCATGAAGCATTACATGAAATGCAGAGCTGCCTGGGAATTTTCTGGAGAGAAAAAGTACTTTCTGAAAGGATGCTTTAGCATTGGGAAGTGCTGGTCTATCAGAGTGAAATGCTTCATAGGACAATGTTGAGATTGGGAATACCCCGTTCTGGAAGGAAAAGATGGATCAATATGTTCTGCTTTAGCACTTTGAAGCTCCTTTGACATCTAAGGTTCACAGTAAGAGCTGAACTCAGCTGAAAATGGAATGACAGTATTCCAATGAAAAATTACTTTGGAATTTCGTATCACAGGAGTTTCTTTGACCAATTTTTCAGCCCATTTTGATTCTGAAGTAAAAATCGGGGAAAAAAAAAATAGAGAACCTCCTGCCAACCTGCACTCCCAGCTCCTCACACAGCTCCGAAGAGCCCAGCCCTGCCCTGGGAACTGCCTCTGCTTTGCAGTCTAACCTGTCCTACAAATGGACTCATGACTGATTTTTGGCAAGCATAAGAAAGACTTCACACCCTTCCTCCCATGAATGGAGAAGAAGCATTCAATTAGGAACTCTGCCTATTCCTTAATCATTTCCTTTGTGTGCATGGTTATTAATATCTCTACATGACTATTCAAGCCAGGGGCTACGTTTTTCTGTACTCGTTTTGGCTACTGCTGACTGTTTCCAAAACCTAGAGAAGTCACACCCATAGGAAAATCAGGAAAGCAAAGGACGCTGTTGTTGGCATTACTTGTTGTAGCAACTGTGTTCTCCAGGCGTACTGAAACCCTTACAGATTTGATGTTATACAATACCCCAGAGGAGACTCACACCTCCAGTGAGTTTAAGTAGATAAGGCAGGTAAAGAACAAGAAAAATAAAGAGAGGCACTGGAGACACAATGTGACCAAAGGAAGTCAAAACAAAAGCTCAACACCCAACCCAAGACTAGAGTTGATCTGCCTGATCCCTTACCCAGCACTTTATACCTGTCACACAAACCTAATTTAAAACCTCTCTTGAAAAATAAGAGGCAATCATCTAAAGCAAGCTGGAAGTAGTATGTCTTCCAACAAGACTGGAAGTTGGAAAGAAAGCCAGATGTTCTCAAGCCTGCAGCCGGTCCATAATGGACCCAACAATAACCATACACAGACCGTGTGGTGAAATGGTCCGGGGATGCTGAGAAGAAGCCCATTCCCTGTCTACCTCATGCCTAGCACATCTGGATTTTGGCCTTTAAGTAAGAATACAAGAGAACAGGAGATGAGCCAAAGGTGGGAGGATTTGTCAACCCTTCCGTAAAGTGAGATGATAGCACTGTATCATCCCTGCTTTGGAAATGAGACAGCATTTAACTACATGCCTCCAAGTCCTTGCTGACCACTGAGCTCTCTTTTCTGCCCATATAGCAACAACCACAGCCAAAACACCCCGGATGCTGGCACTAACCCTGCAGACAGCTTCCCAGTTCACTGTGTGACACATCTTCTGCTCTGAACTGGCTGAGCACCTGGAATGAAAGGATGAAAGGATGTCAGCCCCAGCAGAGCTGCTACCTCCTCCACACAGGCTCCCCCAAGCAGCAAGTTCACAGCACGTCCAAGATGCTCTGCTCAGTCACGTTCTCCCATCAGAGGGAGCTCCATAAGTGGAGAGGCAGTGGGCAGAGAATGGTATTTATATCAGCCATCATTTAACTGAACATCTATGAACACTGGAATGGAGCTTCAACTGCTTCTCATTTAATTAATGAAGACCTCATTTGCCTTGGGAAAGAGGATCACTGCCCGTCAGTTCATGATGTAAAAAGGTCTTTTCTTCCACACATGAGCATTTCTGTTCTGAACATTCCATTACAGCCTCACACAGCAGATTAACAAAGGAAATATTTTACCATGCACCTTGTTCAAACAAAAGGAGTATAACTGTGCACTGAGGTAAAATAAAACTACATCCGGTGGTCAGCTAATACAAGATGTAACTACAAGCTGGATACCCACCTGTAGCGTCCATCCAACAGCAGTGCACAGGCTAACCACATGCCAGGCCAAGGATGCTGTTCAGACACAGCTACCTGCCATACTTTTGGCCTTCATGAGTGGTGGCAAGGGATGATTTTATGGCCTCTAATAGCAGGCAGGTTGTGTTTAGAGGCCCTGATGCATGGAGAGGTCATTGAGAAGTCTATGAAGACCCCTGTTTGCAAGTATTCCTCATGCTTGCCCAAAAAGCAGGGAGCCTACCAGGTCTGACTGACAGAGGCAGGTAACAGTGGAAATCTTGTCATTATTCTCCACACAGCCAACATCCTCTCACTGCAAAGGGAAGATGAGAATGCAGAGGCCTGAATGAGATGTCCTGGAAAGAAACAGGCCAAGAAGACAGAGTTCATTTGGGGAGGAGTGCCTGGTTTTGATATGAGGCTGAGTCAAGGCCAAGCCACAGCCCTGGATTCTCCATCACTGAGCTCACACTGGCCTGACTTTGGAAAACAACTGACAAAGCTTCCTTCGAACCGGTGACTGTGGCACATTAACTAACCCCAAAAGACATTGAATTCCAGAACCAAATGGGCTTTGATCTGGCAGTTCATATCCTAAATAATCTCACATGCTAATACTCTAACAGGACTTTGCTCCATCCCAGACACAGAGGTGATCCAACAGCACTGCAAAACCACTACATGCTGCTGCAGGATGTGCACGAATAACACACAGTATCCTGGTTTCTGGATTCCTTATCTTCCCATTTCTAAGGCTGTCTTTGTGAAGTGACTGGCTTATTCTCACATATATATTCTTAGATAGATACATTCCCTTCTGCAGCAGGAGGGAAGGTTCACTGCTTGCTTGCCAAGTCTTAACCATGGCTTTTACTCTATTTTGTGGAGGGTTTCTGCACATTCAGATTACCTAAAATAAAAATAAGAATAAGAAATAGATGGCTGCTGTTTGCATTTGATATCAGCCATGTCCATGCTATTGCTCAATGGGAACAATGGCTGCAGTGATTTCTGCCTGGTCTGTGGCTCACTCTGCTTTCAGCACTTCTGGCCTGTCATCACAGAGTAGTTCTGATCCTTCCTAAAGCTTTGCTATCAGCCTGCAAACCTCCCCAAAACCCAAGACCTGTTACTACTAATCTGTTTCCCCTTCTGCTCCAAAGTGACAAAGCAGAACACAACTGCTGCCTCACATTCCTCTAAGCCCACAGGAAACCGTAAATCAGAAGAAAAGCATAACATCCAGAGAGAACTTGCAAAAGGCCAAGCACTAGGATGGGCTGAGGGGCTGGGGAAAGGGAACAGAGAACCAGTAAAACCAGCCATAAGGTGAGCAGTAACTCACATCTCTACCTTAGATGGGAGAGCTCCTGCTCCAAAGACTGGAGGAAAATTGCGGATCAGGGTAACTGAAAAGTCCTCCCCTCTTTTAAGGAAATACATATGTGCACGTATAACTATATTCACAGATGCCTAGTTTGGTTTTGCTTTGCAGAGTCTGTTATAGCTCTGCATCCTCACTGTGATCAACCCAATGTGCAGCCAGGTAATGGGAGGTGAAGTGCCTGGCACATCTCCCTGGCTTTATGACAGGAGCTGCTCTATCTTCCTCCCATCAACCCTGAGGACTGTGGTTTAGGCTGAAACACTTCTTTGTGGCTGAATGCAGCAAGAATCTGCTACAGTTAGAGGTGACTTGTCATTCTGGTCAAAACAGCTGAGATGTATTCTGGCCCAGATAAATCTATTTATAGTAGGTGTTATGCTAATTCCATACAGTGGTCTGATCCACTTGTACCTCTCCAGCAGTAATGCTTCCTCTTACCTGGTCTCTTTAACCACTTTGTGCAGCCAGGAGCCATTCTGTCCCCAGATCATCAGTACTTACTACAAGGTAGACGTGTATTTCCCTTTCCAGTGAACATACAGTACTTCATTTCCCTCATCCCTGCGGATCTCTCTTTAGGAATTGCTGGCTTAATCCAAGATCTACACTGTATTTTGAATAAATTGGAGAAACTCAGGCAAAAACAGACCATGCAAGTGATTTTAAAGTCTCTTACATTTGAAGTCTAATTGCTTTTAACCTTTCTCTGAGGTTTGTATTGTGTTTTGCAGAGTAATTCATTTACTGTCACTCTTGTGAACTCAGGAGTGTGGAGGGGATTTTCCTCATCATTAAAATGCCTCTGTCTTTGGGATAAACTGTACCAATTGCTTAATGGAGAAATGGCAATGGAAGAGCTGGGTTTAGTGGGTTGACTCTCCTATTTTTGCTGCAGGATAATGGAATAAGCTGTATTTCTAATCTTGACTAAAATCTCTCTGCAGATGGCTATAAGCATGATGCAGACGTGGAAGGCTGTGCCAATGCTTTTTGATCCTGGGAGCATGAGAGAGTTTTCCATAGTAAAAAACTGAGGTAGAACAGCTCAGAACATGTAAGTGCCACTGATAGGATGTCAGGGTCCTCACCTCTCTCCTCACTCTTTGAGTCTCACTTGGTCTTCTCAAAGGCTCCACTGAACAGTTTCTTTTCCCCTTTTGAGCCCAGCGATGGTTCAAACACTTGAACTTGTCATCAATCTACCAGCTTGAGCCCCTGCTACAGAACCACAAGTAGCCAAAAGACTCAGCTCTTTACTCCTTATAGAGTCCCAACGGGCAGTACAGTTGGAGATTGCTGGCTTGCTGCTCAAGATGGGGTCTGGATTACTAGTTTGCTAAGAACAAGCTAATGCAGCCAGCAAGTGACATCAGCTTCTGATGCTAGGAGCAGTCAGAGGTGGTCTCAGCGCAACTTTTGAATGCTACAAGAGCCTCCAAGTAGATAAACAGTTTATATAGGGAAAGCACATGAAAATCTGTCTTTCACTGGAAGATGAATACAGATGTTTTCCTGGTATTTGGTGCTCTATTTTCTCATGTTTTTCATTGAGGATACATAGAATCCCAGACTGGTTTGGGTTGGAAGGGACCTTAAAGCTCACCCAGTTCCAACCCCCTACCACAGGCAGGGACACCTTCCACTACAGCAGGTTGCTCCAAGCCCCGTCCAACCTGGCCTTGAACACTGCCAGGGATGGGGCAGTATATATATATCTATATATATACACACACACATATATATACACACATATATATACATATACAAACCCTAAAACAATTCCCAGTATGTTTTCTCATAGGTGAAGAGATTCTGTGCCTAAACTTAACTCAGTTTTAGCTTTGGTAAAAGTGTTCATATCATTATGTACATGCTTTGCACAGCTATAGAAATACCCATGTCTTTGTCTGAAATGTGCTAAATATCAGTTTATGGCTCTTACCCTTCTACAGAGAGGCTGGAGGTGTATGTTTAGACAGAGTTTTGAAGCAAGATGAATAAGCCTTCGTATTTTGGTTGCATGGTGTTCCACTGACTTTAGAGCAGTACATTAATATTTAGCAAAAACTGACACCTCTCTTCAGGAGACATACAATGACAGATATGGCTTTTAAGCACTCTGCTATACATACACAGTACTTTTTCCTGTATTGCTTCTCATTTATGTTCAAATCACAAAAAGGCCCACTGGTATTTATTACAGCACTGGAGTTTACCAAGATCATTTTCCCATATACTGATTTTTCTATCACTACCTCCTGATAGCTTCTGTAGAATCAAGGCACTAAGCAACTTGATCTAGTTGGACCTGTATTGAGAATGGCACTGGATTAGGTGACCTCCAGAGGTCTCTTCCAATTTAAACTGCTCTAGGATTTAACAGCTTAAAGACAAAATCTTTCCTTAGCTCTTTTAATGCACTCCTTATGTAATTTATCTGATGTTCACAGGTTTCCCCCAGCTTCTCTTTTCCAACCCACTGCCAAATGTTCAAGGAGACAATAGCAGCTTGAGCATCCCACTGTCCAGCTCTGGCTGATCTGCAGATCATACCATGTACAGAAAGCAGAGAGGAAATGCTATACACAAGGCAGGTTACTGTTCACCATTCATCATCACAGCCTGGAGGGCAAAATTTAACACAACTATTTCCTACTTCTGCCCATAAGACTTGAGCATCTTCTCTCATCTTGAGAGAGAAGGGAAGCAGCACTGTTAATCTTCCAATAGTGCTACTTCAGTGTGTGAAAAGGAAAATCCTATTAGAAAACTCACTTGTTCAGGAAACACTATTGAGCTGGAGTGCTTCCCTAGAATAGTGTCTCTTGTCTACACAGCCTTTTTGGTTCAGATCAGCAGTATGCAGATGTCTGTGCAAACTCTGGTAAAACCAGTATGGAACATTGACCTTTTGGGGATTCCACATCTGACTGACAGCACATCAGAGAGCTGACTTTGAAAAGGCACCATCCCCAAGGCAAAGCAGGTTCTCCGCTTGCCAGAGCAGTCACAACTACCCATTATTTCTTGTTCAACATTGTTCTTGTCCCCTTCAGTTCACTGAAAGTCATTACTCAGCTAAAACGAGCTGAGCACCTCAAAGTAATGGATTCTCCATGCAGACCATTTCACATCGGCACTAATGCTGATGAATTAGCAGAACAACTGACAAAGATCATCTGGTAAGTACCACACAGCAAACTCCAGCTCATCAGAGCATAGCACTATTCTGCTAATAGCTGGCAATTCTGGCTATCAAACCAAATGGATCTCTACGTTCCTTTCTGTTCTGAACAGTATTTTTGCAGAAGAACGACACAGCCACAAGATTCAGCCTCTGGTTCAATGTGCAGTAGATCTTAACACCACATCTCTAATATGCTTTGAGAAAAGTCCAGGAAGAGATACAGGTCTCTGCATCTGAAATTTGCACAGAAAACGGCACTCATGCCCTTTGGTATTCTCCAGGCCTCTGAGCATCACACTGTCCAGTTCAGATGAAGATGAAGACTGTCAGGACTCCAGAGAGACACATTGCTAAGGACCAAATATTCTCCACCCTCAGGACTTCATCAGTTCATTTGCACCTTCCCATGAGTGACGCATTGTCTTCCCTACACACTTCAATCCAGCTCCCTGACAAGCAGAGATCGCTTGTCTGCTCATCAGAAGGCATTGTCCTTCCTGGGTTGCAATGATTGAGCTTTCGCAATATAGAAAGTGCACAATAAAGACTGAATACAGGAATATTCTTTTCTGAGGAAAGAAATATTATATGGGTATATGACTCCTCAGATGACATTTGTTTGCTTTCTTTTACAAGCAAAATAGATTTATCAAAACCCTTCTATCAAGCAGTTCAGTCTTCTCCCCGGGTGAACTCAGCAGCATCCGTTTACCAACAGGGCTGGATGAGCTCCAGCAGGCTTTGTTGAGACTTCCCCTAGTCCATAGTTTAGCTCAATCCACCCTCCCCCAGCAGGGATCTCTTTCAGTATTAAATGCTCCTTGTTTCTTTTTTCTCTCCCTCCCCTGGGTCTTGGCTCAGAACTGGAGCTCCCCAACCTCTATGCTCCCTTTGTCTCTGTCTGAAAGGCTTTTCCTGTGTCGTGTCCTGCCAAACACAGCAAAGGTCTTGCCCTCTCTGGCAGCAGAAGTGCTGAAAGTGCTGACTGGGGGCAAGCAGGGAGGGCCCTCATCCCTTCCCTTGCTCTGGGAGAGTTGAAGTGCCCTTTGCATCCTCCCAGAGGTTCTAAGTGTTTTTTGCTGTGTCCCAGTGTCACAAAACACCTTTTTTTCCCCTGTAGAGTCCCGATATCAGTGAGCAGCACAACCCTTTCCTAAGGGATGAGAGTCCATGGCTGTGCTACTTCAGCTCGTGCTGCAGGGAAGCTTGCTTGGGGAAATAGGAGTCCTAGACACTGCTCATCCCTTACTTTTCTTTATAGAATCCCAGACTGGTTTGTGTTGGAAGGGACCTTAAAGCTCACCTAGTTCAGACTCACTGCCACGGACAGGGACACCTTCCACTAGACCAGGTTGCCCAAAGCCCCATCTTACTACTCTCAAGGGTTAGGTATGGTCCTAGTTTTCTAGCTCTGACTTCCTCTTGCACCTCTCCAGAGGGAACACAACTGCTGTGACAGGCTGGGGCTGTCTTGGACCCTGCTCTGGAGATAGGCTGGTTAGGCTCATACACGCAGAAAATTCCCAAGCTCACACAAAAAGCCAACATGCTGGGGGTAATCACAGGCAGGAAACAGTGACCAGTCCTGCTTGGAGTAAAATTAATACATCCTCTGTACTGCATAATGTAGTCCAGGCAAGAGAGAACAAAGTTGGCATTGTAGTAACCAGGCCTCAGCAGCACAAAAAGAGTTGAAGCACAAAGTCAGGGGTCAGAACAACAGGGTTCAGCCCTGCATTTATCCTCCAGACTGAAAATTTAGCTAGAAACCTCCACTTCTTGATTTCTTGGCATCTCACACAGCTCAGCTCAACCCACACAGTTCACAGCTGCAGGTAAAAAAGAAGTATAGAGTACTAACTATGAGTAATTGTGATGAACACAAGCAAAGACTGAAGTCCCTGAGGAGCTGCTACAGCGTTTTAGCTTCTGAGAGAAGCCTTTTCCCATCCCACCAATGTATCCATCAGTTGGAGTTTTCCAGTGTCCCAGTGCTGTTTACTAGTTTGGCATTGTCCCCCAGTTTCATGCATTCTCTCTGCATTCAGATGAGTCAGTGGCACTCCAAGAGCTTGTGCTATTCCGAACTCCTGGACTCAATCTGGCAGAACTGGTTTTATTGCACTCTTGGAACACTTAAGGCTGCCTCCTCCTCCTCCTCCAACCTTCAGGTAGGCTGTTCTCCGCAAACTCAGAGCACCATCTGAAGTGCCAGCCTCCAGATGGTAGAAGAAAGAAAAGCTGGGAAGTGTGTGGGAAGTGTAGGATAGGGAAGTGTAGGATAGGGAAGTAAAGGGAAGGGAAGGGGATAGGGGCTTCCTGTTATGTCAGTGCTGTCACAGTGGCCGTTTCCTACATTCTGATGCAGAGACAAATCCATACTTCCTGCCCAAACATGGGTTTATCAGAGAGAACAAAGGGGTGATATTCTGCAAAGAGACTGAGCTGTGGGAAATCGTATTGTTTCATTGAGCTGGAATAGAGCAGGAACAAGTGACATGCTTCAGTAGCTGTTCTTCCAAACAGTTGTAGGCATTTCTGCATCACCCCAATACAGAAAGTGTAGCAGAACCATGGTGATGTTTAGCTGATCGTGTTCACAAGTGACTTCTGAGCAAGCCACAAGAGTGTATACTTGTTTAGCCTAACTTTTCTTTGTCGTAGGAGTACAGACAAATCTCTGTGCAGATGCTTTACCACAGCAATACATGCAGACAATGTCTGTAAAATCTACACACTGCATTTTCAGCCCAATGGTCAGAGATTTAGCTGACAAAACCATGTCAGTCTCCTCTATGTGCTATAATGACTGGCACAGCTGCCTGGATGCTGAGACTACAGAACTACACCTACGGACATACAGACTCCAGGCTCTGTGTCTGTATCTCTGCATCTGGATGCATGCACATGGAGGCCTGACAGCTACGTTTTATTCCCATTAAATATCTTCTTGCCTTATCAACAGGCAGATGTATCCTACCTATGGAAACACTGCATGTGCACATATGCATTTACACACATGTTCACACATGCTGTTTCTGTTAGCAGTAGCATTGAATGAAGAGTATGGAAATAAGTAAGCCCTGCTGTGATGTGATGAAGCAGACTGGGTATGCAGAGAACAGATTAGCTCACTCTCTGATACTATATAATCTGTTTAGACTGTGCCACTCTATTGCTTATTTAAGGAATGAATGAGCACTTTGCTCTGGGATGTGCCACCCATGAGTTCTGACATCATCCCTTTGAGCCACTGTAATGAATATACTGCTTTGCTTTTAGCTATTCCCTCTCTATATCCAGTAAAAGTTCTGCGCTAGAACTATGCATTCTCAGAGACCACGTACATGTGTGTGCTCTTCCACAGGGAATTAAGTGATGGTTAACTGCATCAGAGCAACAGAATGTTCTCTGCTTCCCTCAAGAAGAGACCTGGCACATGAGCAAAGTAAACTTCTCTCACAAATAAGGTGAAGCAAGACAGGCACGTAACGTGTGGGGGCACACTGCACTGCACTGGGTTAACAGAGGACTGCTATGGGCTGTTGAGAACACACATACAACTTTGCCGTTACCTTTTCCTGGTCCTTTCTTCCTTCCAATAAATCAAAGTCTCTGAACTTCAGAATTCATTCCCTACTTTACAAAACGAGACCAGAGAAGACAGCAACATGCAAGAATAAAAAGATCAGGAGATGCACAGCTTTGAAACAAACCCTCTCCAGTGAGCCAAAACGTGCACCCACCAAATGAAAAGAATGGAACATTTTGCCCAGAGGTTTGTGTAGGGGCAATTATCTTCCCTCATCTTCTTTTTTTAGGTGCAGTGGCTCAGAGGAGTAATGAGCTCCTGCAGCAACACGTGTGGCTTACTCACTGCTTCTTTGACCTGTGTAGGTATTGTCTCACCTGGTTTGTCAGGGCAGATACTTGCATGCCCAGGATCTGTTCTCACCCACGGGACTGGTGGCACAGCCAGTTTCTTCACCACCACGCATATGGAGGAAGAAACACATTTAGACTCTAAGCCTCCAGGAGGAACAGAGTCTTCTGCATACCCTGTCCTCTTTCCTAACCTGTTGCACTAGAAGTAGAAGCACTTTTCCCTTTCTTCTAGCAGCTCACACAACAATGGGCAGAATGTGAAGCGTAATGGGTGTAGATGGCCAGCTAGGATGGGTGTTGTGACTGCAGTTGTGGGCAGCTCCTTCTGGGCTGAGGCCAGCCTGGCTAGAGCTGGGCATAGATGCAGTGGAGTTGCAGGAAATCAGCCTCCACCCTCCTTGCAGCGCATGGGAGTAATTGTTCATTTTCCTATGAGGTCCTACAAAGAGGAAGACTGACAGTTTACATTCTAGCTTTACATTAGACAGGAACCACATTACTGATGGGAAGAGCTAACAACTTGTATTACAGGTCTGCTTCTAGGGCTCTTTTCTTTAACCCATACAACCAAATTTAGAATGCTAGCAGTAGCCTGTTTTCTTAAGAAAAGCCAGTGCTTAGGAAGCCAGAAAAACTCATGGTTCCACTGGCCTTCCTGCTGCAGCAAAATTAATGCTGTGGCTGAAATTTCACAGTGTTACGAAATCAGGTTTTAAAGGGGCTGTTGCCATTTCAGGAAAGCTTGAGATTCCAAAGCTCTTGTGTTTGATTTTCACTCCTTCCTCCCATCCCTGTTCTTCCACTGCCCTTGAGAACAGAGTTTAGGATGCTACCTCTACTTTAGCAGAGGCTTTCTGGGGTTAGCAGTTTCAGGTAGCTTTTAGATGCAGGAATTAACATCAACTTCTTTTGCAGTGGTTACAGGAAACTGCTGCCTGGTTGGGAAACTGGCTTTTTCAGCAGCCTTATGTATGCGAACAGGGGCTAGGCATGCGTTTGACCCCACAAACTATGTGAAACAGTAAGGACAGAGCCCAGAGACAGCTGCATCCAGACCCAAAGGCTCTCCTGTAGCTCTGATTACAGGTCTCAACCTTCACGCTGTTCCTAACCTCAAATAATCCAGTGCACACACTTTCCATTCTGAGTTCATCTGTTACCCTGGTAAGACCCAATACTAAACTGGAAGTCTTCAGCCTCTTCATATCCACTGCAAGGCTTGAATAGGGTCTCTCAACACACTGTACCTGTGTTAGTAACCTCAAAATATGTGCCCTACAAATCAGAAACTACTGCTTGACCACAGAAAGAGACTTGAAAGATCCCCCACCATGGATTTAGCTAACTCAGGAGTTGTAGTGGAATTTACAGTCTGTGCATTAGCAGATGAGACAGTGATTTATTCCTTATTCAGTGATGGCATCACATTACTGAAAGTGCTTTGGCATCACAAATACTAATTATATATTTCACAGGCTCTTGACTCAAATACACAGTGGGACCCTTTCACCCTGTCCCCCTCCCTAAGCTAAGGAAAATGACACAACGGAGCTGTTGAAATGAATAAAAGGGACTTTCCTCAGTTGCATAATCACTGAGTGCCAAAGCAAGCAGCAGCCCTCAACCCCTCGACTCCCCAATCTCCACTAGCAGAGAGCCTGGATTCCCTTCAGATAAAGCCTCCACACCTTTGTTTCCCATCACCACAGAACTGGCTTTGTGGCACCTTTCCAGCTTCCTGAGCTCCAGCAGTGACAAATCTCTGACTTATCCCTAGAACACAAAGCTCCTGGCTTTGCAGTAACCCACATCTCGACAGGAGCTGGTCCAGGGTCCAAATGAGTAAGGTTACACCAAATGATGTCCCATTGAGCTCTTACTCTACGTGCTCACTTGGCCATGCCGCAGTCCTTCGAGGACCAGGCTTGGAACCCAGAGACACTGCATGGTGCCAAGACAACCAGTAAAGCACTATTATCAAGACATGTGGCACTCTGTGAGGAGGAGTAGATGACTCTCCCACAAATATTTCAATAGCACAGATAAGCCAGCATCAGCATCTCTCAGCCACATCACCTCTGGGGCTAATTACCCTCTTCCACCACAGGGTGACTGCTCTTCTGTTGGGTTTCTTTTAGCTCCTAGCAGGCTTTGTCATCTATCTTCCAACCCTCTTACATTCCTGGTTACAGCTAGAAAATGAGCAGCAAGCAAAACCCTGATCTTGGCTTTCTCAGTAGGATAAGGCTCATGGTTCCTTGTGGTCTTCTCCTCTGGAGGGCTTTTAAGGGAAAGCAGTCCAGACTCGGAACAGAATCATAAATGGTTTGGGTTGGAAGGGATCTTAAGCTCATACACCACCCTCACAGGGAAGAATTTCCTCCTAATGTCTAATCTAAACCTTCTCTCTTTCAGTTACACCTTTAGCATATGACAGCCAGAGTTTCACACTTTGCAAAACTTCTCCTCATGAATGAATGACAAGCAAGACCATTCCAGCCATTCAGGTTGGACAGTTTTCTCTTTACACTTCTTACATGGCAACCAGAAAGAGAGCCATGGATAGAGAAAAATGTCAGAAGACTATCAGTGACAAAAGAGATGATTTTCATCTCTGGGTAGCCATGTACGTCCCAGCCAGAGAAAGACAACGGAGAGGAACATCTACTGAAAACGAAAGCACCTTCTGACTCAGAAACGGGTCTGTTAAACAGCTAGAAACATGTCACAGTCTGCAGATGTTCTTAGAGGGTACATTCTACTCCAAAGCAAGGTGAGTTACAGGAGTGTTATTCTGGTAACAAAGTCAAACAGATTATAAAATACCAAACCTTCCCTTGTCTGTCTGCTATACCATGACATTTATGAGCTAGAGCTCCCATGAGCAGCCTGAGATTGTATTTCAGTTTAATATCATCCACTGCAAACCCACAGCTTCTAAGTGTGGGTAGTTTTATCTTGGGGGAAAGAAAAGAATTAAAAATCCTTTTGTGATTTGGAAAGATGGGATGGATCAGTGGGGTTTCAGCTTCAGAACCTGGGCCCTCTGGGATACCCTCTTACGCTGTGCACAATTCAAAGTTACTAAGGAAACTGCTCACCAAAAATCTGGCATCAAATACTATTTATGAAGCCAAGCCAGAGATCTCAAGTCAGCTGTCACCCAGTCACTTCTCTCATACCAGGGGATTTTCCCTGGCTGCACATTGAATAAATACCTTCAGATCTCCCCATTTCTCCTCCTAATGCAGGCTGAAGGACTGCAACTTCTTCCTAAGTACTTCAGGATTCACAGGGTAATTTTGGTGACAGGGCCTCCTTCCTATGGAGGAAAAAACCCTGTGCAATGTGAGGGTTCTGCTGTGATCTGCTGTGAATGGGAATCACCAGACCAGCTGAAATGTCCTGCAGCCTCCATGGCGAAGGAGAGCCCTTCAGTGAAGTTGCCACAAATACACATCTGGGGTGACAAGCCAACCCAAGAGGTTAGGGATGGACCCCACCATAAACCATGACCAACTAAAACACTGGAAAAGGCCAGATTTGGGTCTGTATTACTCACTTCAAATTGATGCCAAACAAGGGAGGCTGGAAGCCAGGAAGGGAAACAAAGCCTCACTGCATCTGGAACGCACTGTACTGATGTATAGATATTTAGGGACTGGATCAACTGCTGTAACTGGGAGAGCATCTCATGGCTGGGACGGTGAGGAGAAATAACTATATGGTGACATCTCTGCTTTGACTTCTCCCTTTACATACTTCAGACTCTTGGACTTTTGAAGTGCAGTGGTGAAGAGATAAGAAATAAACACAGGTATTATGATCGATACATATAATATCCTGCTTTCATGATAGTATCTTCTCTCTCATGGAACTAAACCAGCAAGTGATTGCAACTGTGCTCATTAGTCTCCAATTCAAAGAGAAGCTCCTATCTTCATGCAACAGCAATCAGGGATCTTGATTACATAAGAAGCCTTGTGTAACAAAAAGCAATTTCAAATCAATGCATGTGCTCTTTTTGATCAAGTGATTCAGTTGAGCACATGAAGATTCTTTCTTTGGCCATTCTGGCTGTAATTTAAATTTGCTTTTAAGTAACTGAAGCTAACAAGTTTGCCTTTCCTCAAACTGCAGGTCAGTGGCCTGCAGTGCCAATTGACACAAGTCACACAGAAGCCACTGAAGTTATTTTCTGCACATTCACAAAGCACGGATGCACTAAAACTGGTTTTGCTAGCTTGAAACCTGTCTAATTCAATCTGTGATCAGAATTACCAAGATCAGCTTGACTAAGGGTTTTAATTCTTCCCATTCTGCTTGAAACACCCTAGTAAGTGCTAGAAGATAGTTTCTAAATGACTTTCCACTTTCATTTTCTCTGGTAAATGACAATTTTTCTTTCCTTGCATCTTCCATGGAGCTAGGATGACATGCCTGGGTTTTAATCTGCCTAATGAGAACCACACTAATGTGCAGGCAGTGCTGCACACTGCTAGAACAAACATCTCTGCCCATGTCCCTGGGTCACTGCCTCATGGCAGCGCTGCTCCAGGAAGTCCTGGGTGTTTCTGAACTTCTGACAGCCAAGAGGATGCAAGGCATGGGGGCAGTGAAGCCTGGCACCCTCAGATCTGGGCACCTACATGGGCTTGTGGAGCCTGTGCCTCAGCTGTAGGTCTCCCTGTCCTGCTAAGTAGCACTGAGGTCCCTCGGTGGCCTGGGGCCGGATGTGGAAGGAGGGATGCTGTTAGCTGTCTGTTCCCTTAGGTCATGGGAGCTCTAAGGGCTCCTCATGAGAAGATTCCAGCATCTGAATCACTGGTCAGGTCAGAGCACAGCACCTCCTGGCTCACCATGCTCTGCAGTGGGTAACCCTGACCTCACAATCTGATTAATAAGGTTAGTTAATAGCAACAACAGTTACAATAGCGATGTTAGTTAGGGAAGTAACTGGTTATTTCTCTCCCTTGTGGGAATTACCACAGAGGCATTTGGGTTTTTTTCTGGGACCCACAGAGTGCTATGGCCTGGTCCAACCTCTGCAATTTGCTCCTACTCTTCCATTGTCCTCCTGATGGTTCCTAGAGTACATTTACACCCAGAATAAGTAACAATGTCCCTATCATTCCCTTAATACCAAGTGAATCTTCTCTGATCAAGGAGGGAATGAAGGTAGGGGTAACCCTGGGAGCTGGCAGTGTCCTCAAGGACTTCCATTTGGCAAGAATGACACCAATGTACTCCTCTGGCAAGGCTGCTTAGTAGATCTGCAAGAGTAAGGGCAGTCATGGGTTCTTCTTTGCATCACTCCAGACCACTGAGTAGAATAAGTCAGAAACATGTTCCTAGATCTCCCAGACTACTGCTAGCTCAACAGAGGGCTCAGTGCAGCAGGGAGATGAAAGCCACAGTATCTGCTGGGGTTGCATTCAAATGTACCAGAACTGGTCTTTCAAGGTAATTATACTTGTTTACTGGAATTGAATATACATGTCCCTACAAGATGCCTCACAGAAATAAAGCTTATCTACCCATCTAAGGATCTGTACACATTTAAGTAACAAAATCTAAAATCAAAAGTTTTCTTTGTAGCAACTAGTCCCCATAAAGTAGGAGGCAATGACGGATTGAGTGTATACCGAGTATTGATTCGGAGTGTTTTGACATGCAATCAGATGTGATTGCTAAACTAGTTTGGTAGCTTTATTATGGGATGCTTAATACAGAGCTCGCTAATGCCTGTGCAGTACATATTTTTTGGAGGTGTTTTTTTCCTCCCTGTGTATAACAGAAAACAAGTTGATTATCTCCAAGGCTCACTGTTGAGGAGAATAAGGCAATTGTAGCACAGGGCACAGCCCCTTGCTGGGAAGCTCACTGGGAAGCAAAGGAGCCCTGTGCAGCACTGGGTGCCGATGGGAAAGGGAGGGTGATCCCAGCTAAGCACTGATATGGGAAATCTGGATTCAATTTTTGCCTCTTCCACAGACGTTTCCTATGGTAAGGGACTTTACCTATTGCTGTCTCAGTCTGTTGAGACAGTGGATTATATGCTGTGCCTCACCTCATTTTTATCTATAGTTTGCATCTAGTTTAGCTTGTATGGTATTTTACTTCTTTTTTGTAGTTGTAAGATTTGAGGGACATGTTAGTAAGAGTTCTGCCATGCACTACAGAAGAATCTTGTCCCTTACAGCACCTAAGGATTCCCTTGTATTTCAAAGAAATAATTGTAATGGAAGAACTAATTAAAGAGTTGGGACAAAAAAAGCATCCAAGGAGGCTAAAATCTGGACCCTTTGAGAAAGTCTGAAGGATTCTATTTTCTTCTCTTTTTTGCCATAGTCCTGCTAATGTCAGTATTTTCTCACTGTTTGAGGTGTTCACAGTTTACAAACTCCCTTCCTATACATATTTCAGCACTCCTGAAGTATCCAAGCTTATTTCTCTAGTTTAATCTCTTATTCTCCCTGTAACAGGCAGATTGTGTCTGGCCATTTGGGAAATAGTTCATAATTCCATGCTTAAATAACTGCCTCTTGATAAAGGTCCAAGAGAGCGCTCAGAGAGATGGTTTGTTTTCAGGGATGGAGCAGACAGAGCAGAATGATGTTGCCTGCATACTAAGAAACTTGGCCCGAAGCCCACACACACCAAAGGCAAAATAAATAAATAAGCATCTCAATCAATCTTGACGTCACCAGGAAAAGGGTCACTGCCATGTGGAAGGAGACATCTGGCCAGTGAAGTCACTGCTCTGGAAGGATGCCACTGAACTGTTCACATGCTCTGCAGCAAAATAGGATAACATGACAGTCAAAAAAGGTAAAAAAAAGGGGGTGAATAAATTCTAATTGATGCTGAGTGAGAGGAGGATTAAGGAAGGAGCTGCCCCCTTCTGCAAACCTAACATCTAACTTTTACCTGATGAAAAACTCCCATGGTTCCAATGCTAGACCAGCCTGTCATCTCACATGACACTGTCCATTAGACTTTCAGAACCAGCTTTGGAACAAGGAAGAGCTGGATCTTACCACACAGCTAGAATGGAAACATGTGGAGGAGGAAGGATGCTTTCCACATTCCCATGTGCAGGGCTAAGGAAGATGCACTTGCCCCAGCGTTTGCGTTACCTGCAGCTGTACACAACCACAACCACACACACAAAATGACAGTTGTTCAGAGTAGCCACAGCAACAGACCGCTGCAGCCTTCCACATGCATCTTGTACTCTGAGGAATTATCTCTAAACACATTTAAAGGAAAATGCCAACTGCTCTATTTAATAAACAACAAGGTTTTGAGAAGGAGCAACAAGAATTGTCTGTGGAGAAGGAGAAACCTCTTGATAACTCTTTCCCTTATACACACAACCAACTTGCTTCTGCAGGCTATTGTCTCTCTTTCCCTCTGTCTCCATCCAGACACAATATTGAAAGCAGCAGGGGATTGTTTGCTATGGGAGCTCTGATCTTCCCTTTACAGCACCACGGCATCCCAGCCCATCCAGACACCAAGCCGGGATGCTCCTGGCACAATGGAGCATCTGCACCCAGGACGTGGAGGCTCCTCTCCAGCCCTGGGCATTTCTGAACCAGCCCGGTTTAAACGCAGCACAGCCAAGACCGAGTCTTTGTTGTCAGAGCCCGGATTCCTTCAAGACCGCTAAAAAAATCCACCCTCCGAGAGATGGGAATGCGACTGCCTGGAAAACGCCTGTTTCTCAGCACTTTCCAGCTGATCCCCGAGGGTGCTGCCCGTTCTCCCGGTCACAAACGGGGGGTCCGGCGCTGCCTTGCCCGTTCTACAACCGGTCATTTCTCATCTACACAGCGGCCGAGCGGGGCGGAGGGAGGGATGCGGGGCGGAGGGAGGGATGCGGGGCACCGGCGCCCGCAGGCCGGCGGCGGCGTGTGGCAGGCCCGGCTCCCCGCTCCCCCCGCTGCCCGTGCCCCCCCCCCGCCCGGCTTACCGCGGCCCCCCGCCGCCTAAAGCGATTATGGGAGCTCCCCGCTGTCCCGCTGCTCCTCCGCAGGGGCTTCGCGGTGCCTACCGGAACCGGGGCGAGTCCTTGATGCACTCCTCGAACTCCACCGTCATCCTGCCGGCTCGGCCCCGCGGCGCCTTCAGCGGAGGAAGCGCATTGCCCGCCGGCAGCCAAGGACGCGGCGAGCGATCGACCGACTGAGGCAGCGAGCGCCCGCCCCCCGCGCCCGCCGCCTCAGCGGGATGAGCGCGCCCGCCGAGCGCCGCCGAACGCCACCGAGCGCCGCCGAACGCCGCCCAACGCCGCCCAGCGGCGCGAAAGGCCGCGCTGGCTCGGGCCCAGCCGGGGGCCGCCGGCGGGCAGAAGTGGAGGGCAGGGCCGCTGCTCCGGTAGCCCCAGGGTCCCCTCCCGGGAGCGAACGGGCGGGATGGCGGGGTCCGTGTCCCTGCGAAACGCGGCTCCCTTCCGAACCCTCACCCGGGGCCTTCGCCCCTCTTAGCGGGTGAGGGTGGGCTCTGACAGGGCACTCGTGGCACCGCTTGAAGCGTGTTTGTGGCCGTGGCAGCGATGCTTCGTGCATCACCTCATGCCAAGCGATCAGCCTGAGGTGCGGCCGCCATTTCCACATAGAGCTGAGCACGCTGACGGAGATCAGTGTGTCCAGTGCGACCTGATACTGGCAGTGCCAAAAGGATTGGCATCAATCCTGTTACTACTTAATCTAGTTTTTAATTTTCTATACGAAATGGATTTGCTGCTGCCATCAGCTGGGCAGTAAATCTGCAGTAACTCCTCTGGAGCCAACGTAATCACCTGAGGAGGGAAGACATCTGGGCCTGTGGGTCCAGCCGAACAGATCATGTTTGCTGCAGGACAGAGCAGTGTAACGTGGAATGGATAAACGAGGCTAATCATGATGGGTTTAGTTCTGATCCTCCACCCATCGAGCACCACAGACAGAACAGTATAAACCACTTCATTCACTGCAAGTTGCATAGGAGTTTAAGACTGGGAGAAGGGCCTGAAGTGTAAATCATCACCTTTTAAGAGAATGCATCCCGTGTAACACAGGCCTAAACCAAAACAAGGGCCAGAGCATTCGAGTCCACAGCAAAACGGATCATGATGAGGCCTTACCACAGGCACAGACTGAGCTGTGATGAAGTGAGATGTTCAGTGACATTTCTGTACACAAACTCCAGCCCAGAGTCACCTCTAGAGCAGGCTCCCATTTCCATCTGAGTTCCCAGACCTGCCCGATTGCTCAGGCCCAACCAGAAGTATCAGTGTGTGAGCAAAAATCTGACTTTTTAACATAGATATCAGATGCTGGAGGGTTCTGAGAACAGGAGAAGGAATTAGCCCCTCAAGCCCCTCCATCCAGGAGACCTCTGGTGGCCTCTGTTTTATGTAGTTCCATAGGGTCAAATCAACACGGTTTCCATTTCCTTTGGTTCTCCCAGCAAGACGAAAGCGTGTGGCTGTTTCTGCCTGCGTGCGTATGCACAGGCTCAGGGATTACAAATTACCATCCTCTTTAGAGCTGAGAATCATCAGTTTCATTATAAAGGACTCTGGGGCCATTGTGCGAGTTGAAAGCCAGTTGGATTTTCCTATTCAAACCAGATCCCAGGTTTATATGAGGGAGGCAGGGATTTTTCTGTCGCTCTCCCTGTTTTGCTAATGAGTTGGGCTATTGTTTGCGCTGGTTTGGGGCTATTGATGGTACACACAGATACTGCAGCTCAGGAAAGAGAAGGGAAGATTTTAAAACACAGAGCATAGCCATGAAGAACATCTGCAGCCTTTGTTTTATTATCATTATCTTGGCCTATTTTTGTCCCTGTAGCTGTTATTTACCATCAGTAAATGGAAGCCCACACACATCCTTACACGGGCTGAAAGAGATGAACATGGCTTACCTGAAATGCCCATGATGTTTTCTGCAGGGACTTTAATGTGGCTGCTGGGTAAGTTGAGAGCAGTTTCATGTGGAGAAGGTTCACTGTGGCATTGAATCAGACTGGTTTGGGTTGGAAGGGACCTTAAAGCTCATCCAGTTCCAACCCCTGCCACGGGCAGGGACCTCTTCCACTGGAGCAGCTTGCTCCAAGCCCCTGTGTCCAGCCTGGCCTTGAACACTGCCAGGGATGGGGCAGCCACAGCTTCTCTGGGCACCCTGTGCCAGCACCTCAGCACCCTCACAGGGAAGAGCTTCTGCCTAAGAGCTCATCTCAGGCAGGTTAAAGCCATTCACTTTGGCCTCTTAGTCGGGAACATCCAAGCCTTTGAGTCCCCAGTCCCAAACTGACAAGTGAATTGTGGAGGGGTGCTCACCACGCCTCACACTGTACATTCACAGCCTCATAAACTATGTTTTCTGTGCGAGTCACCTTCCTGCTCTGCCACTTTTGATGGCTTTTCTGACTCAGGAGTCAACCACAAGTGTGTTAGAACAGCCCAACGGTTCAATTTCATCAGAAACGGACACAAAACCCCAAACCTAACTCCTGCTCAGGTCACTTCTAACGGCAAACGCCAGCATAAAGAAAGCTGATCACTAAAAGAGCCTGCCCGCAGGAAAACCTAATGCCTGAAGAGCCCTGGGAAGATGAAGCACAGGACCTGAGCGGGATTTCTCCCCCTGCCGTGCCCGCCTCAGCCACCTTCACCCACCCACTCCGCTCCCTCAGGCAGAGCCAACCCCGCCGCGGCCCGCCCGCCGCGCCACGCCGCCTCAGCGGGCCCCGCCCCGCGGCGGCGGAGGCGGAGGCGGAAGCGGGTGGCGGGGGGCGGGCCGCCGGCGGGAAGCCGGCTGAGGGGAGCGGGGCGGAGGCGGGAGGGCCGCAGGGCGGCTCCGGGCGTAGCCATGGTGGGGTGTCCCCCTGCGCGGTACCTAGTGTTCTTTCAGTACTTTGGCACTAAATATAGGTAGGTGCCTCACCGCATCCTCGCTGTGAGCGGTGGAAGTGAATCAGCGCCTGCTGAGGGGCGGTCGTCACTGAAGGGGGTCAGCCCTACGTGGTGATGGGAGAACTGGGGAAGGGATGGGTGCATGTGGTGCTTTAGGTGAGGGTTAAATCCGTGCTGAGAGGTGAGAGGAGGCAGCTGGACTGTGCTTTCTGCTGTGCACAGAAGTGTAAGGAAGGGGATGGTTTAGGCAGGAAATGCATAAAATAGGCACAGAGAAAACATCAAAGGATGGAGAAAGAAGGCGAACTTGTTATCTCGGGCTGGGGCTCAGGGAGGGCAAGCTGCTGCTTCCTGCAGTGGTGGTGATGGTGGTTGGCTGGGTGTCCAGTGGTGTGTCCGGTTCCCAGCGGTGCAGATGCTTGTGCTGCTCCAGGGGTGCAGCTGTAGTGGTCTGTGGGCTGAGTCCTGCAAGGTGGTAGCTGAGGTTGAGTTTCCCCACGCCTTAGGCATCCCACATGCGTAGCTGTGCCTGTTTACAGGCAAAGAAAGCGTGTGGGAGAAGTTGCACAGCTCCAACCCCTGGAATTGTGCCTGTTTTCTTGAGGATTATACAGAATAATACTATCATGTGCCAAAACCCGCAACTCTTACAGTGCATGGTCTGTATCACTGTGGGTACTGACCTAAATTACTGAGTAGTTACAGGTAGGTTGGGTTTAGCCTCAGGATGTGTCTCTCTGCACTTCAGCAGCTTTTGTGAACGGCTGTGACTTCTGCAGCAGGGAAGGAAGCTCACCACAGACTGTCTTTGTGGCCTTTTAGTCACTTTATGACATTCAGAGAGCCTGAAAGAAAGGGACCTGCAACAGGCAACCAGCCCCTGAAATAATGTATCTGCAACTTCTTTTCTAGTGTAATTTGTCTGCCTTATCTTTTGTGCCAGCCTCCAGGTCGTGCTATAGCAAACGGTTTGATGACTGTCCCCATTAACTTCTGGATGTGCTGGTGGGCTCTTTGCGAAGTCCTTGGGTCCTGGTATATATCACTATTGTATTTATTTTGCTCTGCAGCGGGGTTATGGAGACTTCAAATGATCAGTCATTGATTGGAGTCCAGAATTACTTGGAGGTAGGTGTTTTGCTAATCATATTGTCATTAAAATTAAACTTCTTAGGGTCACATTGCTGAATTACAGATATTATCAGAGATAAGTATTATTCTTAGATTGACACTCAATAAGAGACACTTACATAGTGTTAAGCACTGTAATATTCAAAACAGAGTTCAGAAATCATGTCAGTATACAGGTGGGAGAAATAAGGCGGGGGTGAAGTCAGACACATTTGGACCCTGATAAAGATGTGACCCCTTTAATGAGACTTGAAATTGAGGCACCTGAGCTCAGAACTCTTAAGAGCCCCTGCTCAGGTGCTGGCACACCTGAAGGGACTTAAGCCTGTGAGCTTCGTATTAGCACTTGTGGCTATGCCTCCACTTGTTCTCAGAACTGCCTCAGTTCTGATTAGGCTGAGCTGTGCTGCTTCTAGATCTTGCATCCTCTTGGGAGAGGATATCTCTGATAGATATTTTCAGAACAAAGCACACCAGGATATCCATTGTTCCAATGGAAGAAAAAAAAAAAAGCTTGGTTTCCATTCTTCTGGAGTTCTTCTAATATGCCAGGGGAAAAAATGGTATGATCTTGTCATCATTGTTGTTCCTGTGCTGCTCCCAGGGATTTCAAGAATGTAAGAATGGCTTTCAGGATGTGAGTGCTGATTGGGCTCGGAGTGAGTTGTGCAATACGAGTGCAAAAGGGCCACTGTTACACCAGCAAGTAGGAACTGAGTCTCTTGCTCAGCACACCTGGATGTTTGTGTAACCCAGTTGTAATTTGGTTACAAGCTGCTGTTGAGCTGCATTTATAGAGCAGTGTTGGAGAGTCCCATGATCCTGTGCAGGGCAGGATTGAAAGGAAGGTGTGTTATTTTTCTCTTGTCTTAGAAGCATCACGTAGTTCAAAATGAAGGCTGTGCCTGCTCAGAAAAGAGATTGATTGAGATTGCTTCAGGTGAGCTCTCACCTGTGTATTAATACCAACCTTTCTGTTACTCAGATCCCATTTTCAATCAGACTTTCTAACTTGAGATCACTAACTGTAGCAGTTTGAAGGCAGTGCACCCACCGTGCTTGTTTGTGTGAGTCTATGCTCTGCATTAGCTTCAATCCTTGTCTGTTGAAGGAAAAGAGTTGTAGAAGAGCTGCTCCTTGCTGTCCCACCTGGCCGCTCTGAGGCCTGGACGTTTCCACACCATGCCTTGGTTTGCTTAGTGAGGGTGATAGCTCTTGCTAAGCAGTCTGCAGAAGAAAAGTGTGATGAGTTAATGGCTTGAGTAAGAGTTCTGTGGGTGTATTTGTATGGCTTTTTGCCTGAGACCGTTGTGGAGAAAGTGTATAAATACTGTGCACATCTTGAAAGAAGAGCCCCAGAGGATTTTTTTTATCTCATTTATCTAATGCTCTGAACCATCCAGTGTCTCAGCCCCAGGCGCCGGACTTTGGGTGAGCCCAGCAGTTGTTTTGCATTATCCAAGTAACTTTGTTTTAACAGGCAAATGGGTAGGATGGGTGATTAAAGGAGAAAAGAAGAAGAAGAAGAAAAAAAGAAAAAGATAAACTTATTTGGTGTTGTCTTTTCACAGTATCAGCACTTTGCAGGCCAGTTCTGGGATATGTGCTTTGCTTTCATGTGGTGGTATTGATGGTGGGCACTGCTGAGCAGAGCTGTGTCTATTAGAACCACATGGGAAGCCTTAAAGCAGCTTTAATAGAAAACTTCTGGGGCCTGTAGGAATTTATCTTCCTTCCTTCATTTCTGTGCAGCCTTGAACTTCCCAGCTTTCCAAAGCCAGGAAGGCAACTGAAGGGAAGGGCAAAATTAAATCTGTAATGAGATCCTTACTGTATTCGAAGTATGTTCAGACATTTGTCTGCAGTTGCAGGCAAGCAAATAACCTGGGAGGAGGTGTAGACTTTGTGTTTCAACAGCTGTGTCATTAGAACTGTAATGAGCTGATTTGTGAGTGTGGTGCTGCAGTCTTCTGTGGGGTAAGGTAAGATAGCTGGACTGGGGCTGAGCAGGCGGCCTGTCCGTAACCCTTTGTCACTGTAAAGCACTATATCCTGCAGGATGCAAGTTTTTGTAGTCCTCAGTACTGCTATGTAACAGAGCTATGGGACTGTCTGAAGGAAGTGGAGACTTGTTTTAGCTCAGGGACAGATGTAGAGCTTTAAATATAGCTTTGAGGAGGGTAAGCTTTGCAGGCATCACTTTTGTTCTTTCTTGGAGACAATGTCTTGAAGTATTTGGAAGCCCAGCTTGCTAGTGATGGGTCCAAAACAAAATTCCAGGCCTTGCCTCCCAGATGGAGAAGTTTGAATCCTGTGACTTAGCTCCTCCAGTTCCTTGTGGAAACTTGTAAGATGCAGGACTTTATGCTCTGGTCTCAGTTCTTACAAATGTCCCTGCTGTAAAGGAAGATTTCCTGTGCAGCACCTTTTGTTAAAGTGAGTAGCAACATGTTGCTTGTGCTAACAGGCACCATATGCAAGGCCTGCTAAGATCTGCAGAATTAAGTTCCCTTTCATGTTTGGTTTGAACATCTCCTGAGTGTGCTGTTTCCCATTGTGCTAGTGAATGCTGCCCAAAACTAATCCTCCCCACACGAAGCTCTGTTTGGCCAGCAGGCTTGTGCTAAGGCCAGATATTTCTCCTCATGAAAGGAAAAGGGGGAGTAGGAGAGGA
Organism: Lathamus discolor; assembly: GCF_037157495.1. Taxonomy (NCBI): domain Eukaryota; kingdom Metazoa; phylum Chordata; class Aves; order Psittaciformes; family Psittacidae; genus Lathamus; species Lathamus discolor. The sequence goes on along the minus strand of NC_088899.1, from coordinate 8,246,422 downwards.
GAAAAAGAATATATGCAAACTCCTTACTATGCAAGGCAGCTTTGGTACAACCCCCCAAAAAAAAGGAGGGGAGGAGGAAGAAATGAAAATGGACCAAGAGAACTGTTATCTTTAACCCCTATTTCAATAGTAATTCAGTGGCATAGGGGATTGCTTTGGAAACCCTTTCTTCTAGCAGAAGCCACTTTCCCAGCTTTTTCTTCCTGGCTTTCACTTCAACTTTTATCTGTTCCACTAAAAAGGAGTTAGATTTTTATTAGTTTCATTTGAAATAGCACCCATTGAATCAGTGAGGCTGTGATGACTTGCAACCAGAAGCTTGCATGTTACTATTTGTTAGAACATAGCAACCTATAAGTTGTGCAGCATTCCTGGCAATGCAGTGCAATCCCTTGCGTCTGTGCAGCTAATGGATTGTGCGGTTCAGCTGCTTTAAAAGAGACAGTTATTCAAAAACATTCCTAATGCCTGCAGAGATAGATGCTGAGTATCCTGATGATCTTTTATGTGGACTTCATGGAGAGAAGCAGGTGAACTTCTGCTTCCCCACCATAGGTGGTATACAGCAGTGGGCCTGTTCTTCATCTTGCTTCTCCAGCATTTGTAAAGAGTGAGAACTGAGCTGCGAGTAGGAATAGCAATCTGGAATGTGGATCTGTATCATTCTGGCACACAACAGCGGAAATTTCAGCGTGATTCAAAATATGGAAGTACTTAGTGAATGAAACCTGTTAGCAGAACAGACCTACTACATGCAGCTAATGCTTTCCCCTGCATCTCTGGTATGCAGCATGTTAGAGGATAAACTGACACTCTGGGATGCTTGTTGCTGCTCCAGGAATATGGTTGTCTGGAAATGCTATGACTCAGGAAGTAAAGGCAAAATTGAGAATGGATGAGATCTGGTTCAGTGAAAGGCCTCCAGCAGGTGCCAAGCCAAGATTTCAGTGTTTGTTACACCTGCTAAAGAGAAGGGTATTTGCATGTTCTGTGGCTTAAAGAACTTTGAGCACTGGGAGAACAACCCAGCTTCTTTATTCCTTATCTTCTCTATTGCCTTTTACCTTGGGCCCCATGAGTAAAGGGCTTAACTTCTGTTCCAGTTTCCCCATAGGAATCCATAGGTGATACCTAACAGGGTAGGGATCTGGATTAATAGCAGTAAAGCCTTTTGAGTTGCTCAGATGAAAGGCCTACTTGTTTTAGGGGCTTGCCTTTTCCGAAAGGGCAGGAAAAACTGGTTGCTATCCAAGCAGTTACTAAATGAAAATAATGTGGGGCTTTTAGCAGTGTGGGTGATATTCACAGATGAAAGTATACAGGAACCAGAGGAGAAACCATCAGCTCTCTGTAGGCAAAAAGGGCATCTGGATGGTACAGATAGGAGACATTTGCATAGGTGAAGGGGTCATTTCTGAGTTGCCTGCAAAAAAGTTTATCAGTTCAGAAATGCTCTTTTTAAGGAGATTAGTTAGGGTGGGGTATAAGTGAAATATTAGAATTGAACCTGGAGTCAGCGGTTGCTAGTACATTATCAGCTTGCATGCCTGTTAGGCTTGGAGGAAGAATCCACAAAGCTTTTAGCTTTCACAATCCGAGATTTGGTTGTGGTGGTCATATTCCTCCTTGGATGCCCAGCACATACATCCTTCAGTCACTTCACCAGAGAGCTTTGCCTAGGAGAAAGCTGTGCTGGAGAAGGGCAGCTATGAAAATACCGTTTGTTGAACGTGTCATTCAGTCCTGCACCTTTGTGGATTCATTGGCTGACCTGAATGGGGAAAACAACCAGATTTGCCTTGGAGTCTGCATTCCAAACAGTGTTCTTATTGTCCAGCTTTGTCTGGATGCAGTGTCGGATCCAAAGGAGCACTGCATCCAAACTTCTCCAAGCCCCTAACAAGAGAGGAGAATGTATTACATGCTCTCTCCTGTTCTTTGCCCCTCTCTAACCCCGCTGAACTGTGTTTCCACTGCCTGGTTTTTGCTTGATGGGAAATAAGGGGGAGAAGAGGGTGGAAGAAGGGAGGAGCTTGCAAAGCTCAGACATATCTTTGCAGAAGCTGTGCTCTTAAAATGCAGCTTCTGCTTTAAGACAAATTGCTGAGGCACAAGCCAGAAAACTATTTAATTTCTGTCTGGTTAAGGGTGATAGATAAAGATTTTTGTTGTTAACTGTAACCACATGTGAACTCCAAATAGAAGGATTAGGAAGAAGAAAAGATAGGGTCATTTTATTCTGTTTCCTAGGCCTTCCCCTGCAGCTCTGTTGTACATTTTCCTTTACCTTCCTATGCATTTTAAGGGTACACTTTTGAAAGCCCAGAATCCTCTCTACTCAATAGTAGGAGTCTGGAAGGTATTTGTGAGTCAGCAGTTCAAACTGTTGACTCTTGGTACCAAATGAAAATCAAATAAAGACTGGTTCACTACTCAGGAGTGGAGATGGGAAAGGGGAAGAAATTTTTAGTCATTCATCTGGTTTTCTGCCTTTTCTTCTTTTTCAGTCTTTCAGATCTGCTTCACTCATTCCCTGTAGTAAATTACATTGAATTTTCTAAGGGCCTGTCCTCACAAAGAAAAATGTTGTATTTTGCAGTGGCCCAGCAACCTACTTTAAATTACTGTACATAAGACCTACTATAGTTTTAACATTGGTATTCCATGAACTTGCTGACCTACCAGTGTTTGTCCTTCACCAAAACCCACTCTGGCTTTACTAAACATAGGCCAGTCTGGACAGACCCTTCAATATGTACTACCTGCTTAACCATGCTAGCATCTCTTTTGTTCTGTCTCTTGTGTGTGTGTGCATCTTGATTAAAAGACACCATATTAATGACTCATTTAGCAGGGCTTTATTTACTTTCCCAGCAGGAATGTGTAGTAATTCGACCAGTTGTTTTTCCAGTCCTTTGTTAGTGGGCAGAATGGAAAGGCAGAAACAGGGTGGGGAGATAAAAGCCAGCTGTGTGGATAGGAACATCCTGGAAAGGGAAACAACAGGCCAAGCCACAGGTTGGCTCTCCAGCAAATCCATGCCAAAATCCATAGGCAGAACCTAGAGGATCTCAGTGGCTGTTCTTCCCCTTGCCTTAAGAATAGGAAGTTCAGCTTGTTGCAGTACAGTTTGCTAACTAAGTTTTACAGTACGTTTCAGCTGCAGTGTAATTCTGGGGCCTTTTGGCTCCAGTAAGCTTGAACTCTGTGACTATAAAACATAAGTTCTTTGATGGTATAAATAACATTGGAAGTTTTCTGCTTTAGTCTTGCTGTGGCAGAGGTCTTGGCATGAGTGAGGCATCACCTGACTATTAAGGCAACGCTAGCTCCTGAAGAAAACAGTACTGTCAAGAATTAGCCAAGTCCTGTGTTAATGCAACTGTGGAAGCAGCAAATACAAGGAAATCCCACCTCGTGACTGCCAGTGGCCTGTGTCTGTCTTGTGGTTCTTTGTACCTGCTGGTATAGCTCAATGTCAGCTTCTCAACTACTCGTGTGTTTTATGGGCTGTGTCTTGATTCTTAGATCTGTTTATATTTCTCAGTGGGACTAATAAATGCATTACATCAGTGTATGCTACTAGTCATCTGGTCCCTGGCTCCTCCTCTGCTCTCAGCAGTTAATGGAAGCATGTTGCTCTCTGTAGCCATGCTCCCATTGAGGATGGAAAGGAACTTTCGCCCGCAGCAATAAGATGCCGTATTTGACACTGTTATGGCCTGCACTGGAAGCAGAAGATGCAGCCTAAGCTCCTTCAGGTGTCTTGGCTGATGTCATTCAGACATCCCTGTGTGCTGTTTCCAGCCCTTTAAGGCTTGGATTCTGCAGCACTTTAAGATTTGCTGAAGCAATCCAAGTCCAGTTTTTAGCAGTAAATTGCAGGGATGGTGTCTGGGTTTAAATGGGCAATTCTCTGTCCTCTTTCTCACTCACCCAATGATATAAAGGATGGGCAGATAATATATTTTACTTTATTTTGTGCACATAAGGAAGCTCATATGGCATTTTGTATGCTCTGAGGTAATGTCAGGACAAAAGGTGAGAAGCCACTGGTGCTAGAAGTCCCCCAGACAGGCTTCTCTCTATCCCTTTGTTTGCAGCCCATGGTAAAACTCCCAATTACTTCTTTGTGTGAGTAATAAAGAGACATATGGTCAGCAAGGAGGAGGATGTTTTTTCCTAGCTAGCTTGAAGCAAGTCATCTATTCATGAATCCCATCTCATCTTGGCTTCCAGAAGGCAGTGCAGAACCTAAAGCCTGTTGCTCCTGTCAAGTTCCACATCTCCAGCCGCACAGATACTGGTGTCCATGCACTCTGCAACTCTGCTCACCTTGACATCCAGAGGGCTCCAGGGAAGCCAGCTTTTGAGGAGAAACAGCTTGTCCGTGGTCTTAATCACTACCTGAAGCCTGAGCCAATCTGGTAAGTTGGTGGCAAGTCAAAATCCTTACTTCTTGTTGGAGAAAGGAGGAAATGCAGCAATGATCTCCATTCTTCACCCACAAGCTCTATTTTCCTTTGTTAATATGTGTTGCCAAACCACTCCCTTGCACGTGTGTATTTCTACTACCGCCAGACCCCTGTTATTGTTAGATCATCTATGCTGGTACCCCTAAAACAAGAGTAGTTGTGAGAGACTGGGGTCACTATGTAAGTATTGAATCCAATGGGATGACTCTACTTTCACACATGAGTTAGAACACTGGTATTTAACTTTCAGTGCTGCTTTCTTCCCCAAACTCGCTAATATCCTTTCTTTATTGAATTAGCACTTATCAAAACCCTGGCTGCAGTATTGCCTCTCACCTGTATCTATGCAAAAAGATGAAGAACAAGCATACAAAGCTGCTGTTAGCGTTGGCAGTCTGCTCCTCCCTTCCCGTGTCATCTGCCCCTTTTTTTTCCCTGCTAGACCAAGGGTACTGCTTAACTTTGTTTGGAAAAGTTACATCAAAAACTCCAGTTGAATATCTTTGTAGCAAGATTTGATGTTTTACTCAATGGGATAAAGTCCTTTTCATGCTACACCCAACTGTTAATGACCAGGAAGTATTGCATATGAATGTTGATACAACAATCTACAGAGAGCAGAACAGCCATTTCTTCTTCCTGTTTCCTTCTTTCTTCTTGTTAGAGTTATTACTTGTTGAAGAATGTCACAGTGAGCTTATTCTGCATGAGAGCAAAGCCTAAATGCCCACCCTCAAATGCAGAAAAAAATTGTCATTAAACCAACAGTTTCTGTTTGGAATTTGCATAGTTAGATGAGTAATTTCTACACCCCATGACTTTTTCAGAAGGTGGATTGAATTTCGTGTTCTTTGCTTTCCTTCCCAAGCTGTTGTGCAGTTTCTCTCTCAGCTGTCAGACAGTATTCTGTGTTCTTCCCCAGACATGAGTGCATTTTTATGGTTAAAGGGTAGATAGAATGAAACACTGGGGGCTTTTTTAGACTAAAAGCCAAATCTGTGCTGTGTTATAGAATCAACACGCCATTTGCCAGCAACTGCTTTGCTGTGGTCTGTTCCTCCTTCTGTTGCTTTGTCTTATTTGCATACACTAAACTCTTCAAGGCAGAGATTGGCTTTGTCTGCCCAGGATTTGGTCCAGTAGGATTTGAATCTCTGTGAGGTACTGTATGGAAGAGTGTGTCAAAGCATTTCAGAGTTGTCCTGGGTTCAGCAGTAGCAGTTACTTTTCTCCTTCTTAGTAGCTGGTGCAGCACTGTGTTTTGACTTTAGGCCTGGGAACAGAGCTGATAACACAAATGTTTTAGTCTGGCCAAGGACTTTCTGAGCCTCATGCTCTCTGCTAGGGAGGAGGGAAGGCTGGGAGGAAGCAGAGACAGGACACCTGACCCAAACTAGCCAAAGAGATATTCCATACCACAGCACGTCATGCCCAGGATGTAACGGAGAGTTACCCAGAAGGGCGAGGGCAGCGTGGGGTTGGACAAGGTATCGGTCCGTGCTCGGTCGAGTGGGGTTGGATGAGTTATCGGTCGGCTGGTGTTGAGGTGTTGTATTCTTTCCTCTTGTTATTTCCTTTATTATTATTATTATTGGGGGTAGCAGTAGTGATTCGTGTTATACCTTAGTTACTAAACTGTTCTTATCTCAACCCGTGGGAGTTGCATTCTCTTCAGTTCTCCTCTCCGTCCCTCCGGGTGTAGGGGGAGGGCAAGAAGTGGGGGAGTGAGAGAGCAACTGTGTGATTTATGGCTGACTTTGTTTAAACCATGACGAGAGTGTTGTGCAAGAAGGTGGGTAATCTACAGGAGGTATTTAGGTTAGCAGAACTGTCATGCAAGGTGCCAGACTTCAGTCTTTCTGATGTCTGATGACATGTACATAAAGAAAGATTATGGAGAGAAATTCTCCATGCCAGAGCAGGGGCCCAGGACCAAAGAGCCCATCCCTCCCCACCCCAATGCAGGATTGTTGCAAGAATGAGCAACATTACTATCAGGTACGCTTTGCCTTTCCTGCTTCAACCTAGTTTGCTTTACCTTCTAATCTTTTTGCGAAACAGGACCCGACACAAATGCTGACATAGTAAGGCCTGGGATTTGAGGATTGACTTTGTAGTTACATCTGTTCTCAGTGTTGCAGGGGAACATTCTAGTTCTCCAAGGCTTGGGGAACAGTGAATTCAGCTCTTAATGTGCAGGTGCTCACATAGTTTGGGGTCTGAGGGAGAAATGAAAGATGGGTGTTACTTTTTCCCAAGAGGTCCTTCTTGCATGTTCCACATGCCATGCAAAGAGTGAACTAGTATGGGTTGGTTGGAACTGTGTCATGCTTTGCAGAAGGTGTTGATCTGCAATTGAATCGCATATTTCAAAGCACGTTGTAAACATTCAAACCTGCTGTAGGGTGGTGAGGCACTGGAACAGGTTGCCCAAAGAAATGGTAAATGCTTAATCCCTGAAAATGTTCGAGGCCGGGTTGGACAGAGCCTAGAGCAACATGGTCTAGTGTGAGGTGTCCCTGCTCATGACAGGCAGTCGGAACTGGATGATCCTAAGGTCTTTTCCAACCGAAATAATTCTGTGATTCTATGAAATAGACTGGGACCTTTTATCTGCAGTCTCTTAGCCTGGTCAGTGACTGGAGCAGAAGCTGCAGCTGCTCTCTTGGAGCTAGCTGCATTCCTTCACCTCCAGACAAGTACCAAGGGAGCCATCAGAGGGTGAAGTGGAAGAGGAAGTAAAATCCTTGGAATCTGAGCTCAGGAAAGAGAGCTGGAAGGCACTGAGAGAGCTTTATTACTAGAGGCACATAGTTCCTGTTAGTGGCTGTTTTATGTTGTTTCAACTGACCTTTTCCCTGGATGTTTACAGTTCCTTTAACAGCTCTCAGACAGTTTTGTGGACAGCATAGGGTCACACCACTTTGATCCTGACAGTCTTCTGACTGTCTGCGTTGGCTTCACTGTTACTGTCCCTCCATAGGACCCTCTTGTGATGTCTTGGAGTAGGTAAGCTCAACATAAGGGCAGTGTGTGATGACCGTTACGCTACTTGGGCTTGTTACAGAGTGTGGCTGCCATTAGAAATGCATCCCTGTCAGTCCCCAGAAATGTGTAAGGGAAATTGCTCTCCCCCACACCTTATTTGCAAAAATGTGTTCTAGCAGTTTGCAGAGTTGGTGGAGTCTCCCTGAAAGCAAACTTTTCACAGTGGGTACCTGAAAGCAAAGCAAAAACTGATTTCACTGCTTTTGCTACACAGCCCACAAACAGCCATCCAGTAACAAGTCAGATCATGCATCCCAAACCTGAGATTTAATATTAGCATAATAACAGAGGATTGACAGATTTGCACTTCCATTTGCCTCTTAAAGTGACAGCTAGATTCCTCTGTGCTGAGAAGGCAGAACACAAAGCAAATCCTCTCAAGATAGCTAAATTGCAGCTTAACATCTGTGAGTTATGTCCCTTGATAGCTTTCACCTTCTTTGACATATGTGTGAAGAGTCCAGTGCATCTGCTGAGGGGCTGGAGGTGATTTCTTTCCAGGCTGCTGTGTCAATTAAAGCACAAAGAAAAGATTCTGAAATAGAATTTGACTTGTGCAGGATTTTAGTTGTTACTTTTTGCTCAGCCTGAAAACTAGGTCAGAATCTATGAAAATCAAACCCTTTCTGGATGTTTTAGCTATTACAGGGAGCATGAAGTAGGTCATAGTTTTGATTTCCTTCCTTAAAGGACTAAAGCAGTTGTTTGAGAGGCAAAACTAGGTGATTTTACAGCCAGAGGATACCACTGTAATAATCAGTCTGTTCTTGTGTGTCACCAGCCACTGAATCTCAGCGTCTCTCCCGAGTTTAGGCTTAGAACATGTGAGTTACATTGTCTGAGTTTAATGGAATAAGTTGTCTGAGAGAACGAAATCTACTGTTGTGACCCTTCCATTTCCCATACTAGCAATCCTACATACATAGTTATAGTGAGCTTTGTGGTGCTTTGATTAGTCAAAGAGCAAACAGGATTGCTGCTGAAGAAGGTTTTGAGTTAGAGAGTATCTCTGAAAGGAGGCAGCAGTGGGGTCTTACATACAGGAGTTTTTTATCTCACACTAAGACCTGGGTTGTACCTATCAGGGGTGATATCTTCTGGTCAAATGCAGTACAGTCCTGATCAGTTAGAGTTTCTTAGGATGCAGTCAGCTCTACTTCTCTTTCCTCCCTTGGTCTGAAAATGGTTCAGCTGCTTTCCATTAAAGAGCCTGGTGATGGGCATGAGTCTGAGTGTATTCAGCAACCATCCTCTCCTCTGTAAATATGACTTTGCCAAGAAGAATTCTCTCCTAATGCTGAAGAGAAAACTCACCACTTTCATGTGGTTGCAAGCAGGGGGTGATGGAGAGAGGGATCTTTGTGAGAACACGTTATTGGTGATGAGCTTGGAAGGGAAACAAGATTCCAAGCTTGCTGACTGTATCAGCGGCAATAATAACCTTTTGTAGCATGATGGGTTTCTTCTGTCACCTGATCTGTCTTTTTAGATTTGCAAAGCATATTTGAAAGGATCTTGTCCACAGAGATCAGAGTTTATTTCATAGTTGGGGTGACTTCAGGAGGACTTAGCCCCTTAAGTAGGGGTGGTAATACAGTAGACTTACACCTTCTATTTCTGGTTTCAGTTTTGTAAGCACACAGTAAATGCTTCTTGAGGAACAAGAAGACAGAGTTGAGATTCCTCCCACTGTCTGTAAATTGCCGTTTAACTTCTGTAGGATGTACTTGTGGAGAGTATCTTTGTATCCAGTAAATTACCATTGCTAGTTAGATGGCTTTGGGCTTTTCTTTCTTCAGTCTCCTCTGAAATTCAGGCTCCTTTGAGAAGGTAAAGTATGCCATGAGTCTGTATTTACCAGCAGGCTTTCAAATAATGGGATCTTAACAAGGCCTGAAATGCAGCTGCTGGAATAAATGCTGGAAAGACATTCCTAGCTAGAAAAAGCCTCTGGTAGCAATTGAATCTGCTGGAAGAGGCAGAAAAGGTGCCTGTGTGGAAGACCATGTGAGCATAACTAGGCTTTTCTGAAAGCATCACTCTATCAGAGGGAGTGAAAGGATGGTTATTGAATAAAAAAAAAAATCACATAAATGTTAGTAAGAGAAGCTCAAGATAAATGAAATTCTTGTGGAGGCATGTAAACAAGGGAAATAAATGTAATTATTATATTCCTGTGTTTAGAAGAAGCTGGAGGTCCTCTGTTCAAACTCAGTCACAGGCCTGGAGGATGTAGTTTGCATTTCTACCAAGGGTTTATAGCAGTGGAGCAATATCTGGGGCTTGTTACTGCAAATCTTTGTGCCTCAGCTTTAATTTCTTCTTCTGTGGTTTGAGCATTTGCAGTCAAAGGATGTGAGCCAGAGGCACTTCAGCTGGCAGAAATCCCTGGAGCACCAACCTTTTTCAAGTAAATAAATAGGTTTTTCTATTACTTGGTCCCAAATGGTATGTTTTGGCTGTCCTGGGTCCCTTCTCCTCACTATGCTAAACTCCAAAGACAGAAGGGCACACAGCAGGAGAAAAATACCTTCTAAGGAAAGGTATCCTCTAAAGTAACACCTGCGGAGAGACGGTGCTGATGTAATAGGGGCTCTTTGCTATATGCTCCCTGCAGTGTGGTGAGTAGTCAGTGTTCTGGGATAAGGGAAAATCAAATCCTGTAAAAACTGTGCTGATGTGTTCAAATCAATGATAATGCTTTGGGGCAGCAGCAGGAACACAGGGAAGCTGTTTTCTCCCTTGCTGGAGAGAAGGGTGTTTTCCTCTCTAACAGCTTTCATTCCATCCCTTCTGGCTACCAAGCTGTCTGTGTTTGATGGTAATGATGGTGCTGGCTTAGAGAAACAAGGCAATTTCTCTCTGTTGCTTGTGGAAGAAAACAGGGGAGATCAGCTGCCTAGAAAGCTGATTCTTGAGTTGACTGCCCAGAGTCAGTAGAAGATAAATAGACATGAACGTTCCCAAAAGCCATTTTCTGCACACATGACATGTGAGGAGGTTTCCTGCATGCAGCGTTCTGTTTCCAGACAGACTCAATATAGGTGATGGTGGGATGCACATTTATTTTCATTGCTATAGCGTAGTCCTGCTTGTCTTGGAGGTTGTGGGGGGGAAGTGACTTCATTTAAGCTATCTCCATCTGCTACAACAAGCTGTGGAACCTTTGAGAGTGAGAGGTATCAGCTGTTGGGGGAGTCTTTCCCATTTGCATTTGGAGCTGTGGATCTGCAGCAGCAGAAGGGCACAATGTTTGTAAGGTGTGCTCCACAGCTGGACGGGTCAGCTTGCCTTAGGAAGTTGCTGCCTCTTAACTTAAGCATGGCTGGGAGCACACATGCCCTCAGCCAGATCTGCAATACGATTTGATGGGCTGGGTGAGGTATTTGGTCTCACTGTGCTTCAAAGAGCACACACCATCAATTGCCATTTCTCTGCTGAAGGGCTGACTGGTCTTAGCCTCTTGTGATGGTATGAGCATCTTCAAAATGTGTTGATAGATGACCCAAAGTTGGTGTGTGTTTGATGACAGGGATGATGCTAAGGCTGTTCTGTTTTCTTCCAGTTGACAGATGCCTGTGGCAGCCTAGAGATGCAAATCCTTGGTCACTGGTTAGTCATGGGCTCTGCAGAGAGTGAGATTTAATGAATTTTAAGTGTGGTTTCTCAAAGAATCCATTGCGTGTTTCAGTTCCCATCTATGTGGTGACCAGACAAAAGCTTTTGAACTAGTGCATGACGTTTCTCTCCATCTCACTCTGTCTTCTCACAGCATTCTGAATGCCCACCGGGTGCCCAGCACCTTCCATGCACGCTTCTCTGCGCTGTCAAGAACCTACGTTTATCGGCTGTTGATGGGCTGCTCTCATCATTCTGAAATCCCAGTGTTTGAAAGGGATCTCTGCTGGGCTCCTGGGGGAGGGTAAGTGTGTTCCATTAAACATCCCTGGGGAGCCTCATCAGCACTATGGAAGGGCTTGGCTTTTGAGGGAAGGGGGAGGGGGTAATTTCTACATGAGACCAGATTCCCTATTCACATTGCCAAGGTTTCTCTGTTGAAATGGGTGCAACTGCACTGAGTTACGTTCACTGAGCCTTACAGTTCTTCTGAATTGTATGGTGTTACCTGTAATAAACATGCTTAGCAGTGCTGAAATATTCAGTGACTCCAGGTAAAGTCCATCAACAGCTTTGTGTGTCCCTCCCTAATGGAATTGATGAGCATTTCCTCAGATGACCTTGCCAGTTCATACAGCAAACCCATTGAGACAGCTGGCCAGAGGAGCAGTGCTCTGACATGATGCAGATAGGCAGAAATGCATTGCCTGGCAGATCCCAGAGTTTAAGTGAGACCATACAGACAGACAAGAATGAAGGCTGAGGATTCTTCTTTTTAGTATTATTTTTTCTTTCCCAGTTTTATTTCTGGTAGTTGACTGTGTGTATATCTGCTCTCTCGTTCCCTGTCTGACTGCTTGTATGTTTGAGTAGTGAGACCAATGACTCCAAGCAACCCTACAATAACAAACTGGTATATCTGGCTCAGTGTTCACTTGTGTTCTTGGAGTAGCCACTGAGTCATAACAGATCAGTACTTGTATATGCAAGGGAAGAAAAACAAATTCAGTGCCATTTAGAAAGAAAAAACAAACAACTTGGAACATGTTAAACAGTGGGTGAGGAAAGAAACCAAACAAACCCCAGAAGATAATTTGTTATTGTCTTTTTAGTTTATGTTGTACTGAGATAAAGATACAGTCAAGAAAGTGGAGTTCTCCACAGCATTGTAGAAAAACACATTTGCAGCCAGTTGTGGCAATTTCATCACCACTATTGGAATAACAATTGTGGGTAATAGGGGAAAAACGTGATCTCAGCTGTCTTAGAGGGGTGAAGATGGTGTTGTGCTAACATTAAATTGCTGACTTTCTTTTCTGTGGGCTGTGGAAGGGAAAAATAACAGCTAATTTTGCAGTTTCATGTGTATGTGCACAATGGACCTTAATATCAGGCCCATTAATCTTTATGAAATAGCATTAAATTTAGTCCAGACACTGCAGTTAATGGCAATACCACATAAAGGATCAAGTGAGCACATTAGCAATGCTGAATGGGAGGGGCCTTACTAAAACGTGGGACATTGGGACTACTGGTAGTGGAGAAACTCATAGTGTGTGCACTACTGAGCATGTCTGGTGTATAAAACACATAATACACAGTAAACCTCTGTAGCCATCTGAACGCCAGCTAGGTGTCATCAGTGCTGCTCAGTGTGACCAGGATTCTGGAAGTGCTGCTATTTTTCTTAAAGACAGTGAAAAAATGAATGATATTGGTAAATCTCATCTTGAATTTTGGTTTTCTTCAGAAACACTTTGACTTCTGTTAAGATGTGGAAAACTAAAATCATGGATCGTGCATATTTGCTCAGGCTTTTCTTAGAAGTTTACAGAAAGCAAGAAAAATAAGCATCTGTTCAGCAAATGTGTCAGGAAATCTGTCTAAATGCCATTGCTGGAGGCTATTTTGAACAGACCTAGATACTTCAAATGAAGAAATCTGAGTGACACTTGACATTGAGTTTTACCCTTGGCCTTTTCTTCTGCATCTCCACCTCTGGTTTAGTCTGGCTTAATCTCTGACAGTTCTCTCATTCCTTTTCTGTTGCTTCCTAACTTCATCTTCTGGCTGTTGCAAATCTAAGGTTTGGAAAACCATCATAGTGTTTGATATTTTCTTAGCTGGCAATATCATCCTCACTTTACAAGATCCAGAAACTGCAAAGGATTTTGGTTCTCTTGCCCTCCACTTCAGCCAGCAATAGAGCTATTTGAACTGAACCGTTACAAGAAGCACAGCAGGGTAATGGTTTGGGTAGAAGCATGTGTCTGCCAACCCCTCATCTAGCCTGGGGTTTGGAATACCTTCAGACCTCAGGTCACTTGGCATCTTGGTTTGTGGTTTGGACCATTAGAAGACAAACTCCATCTTGCAAAGTGTGTTTCCACAATGCTGCCATGTTAAATCTGTGTGCAAGGTTTAAGCCTCTCATCAATTAATTGGATTTGGACTTATGTAACATACTAAGTCCCACCTGATGCTCCTTCCCTTTTGTCTTTCATTTCAGCTACCTGAATGTTCCTGCCATGCAGGAAGCAGCTCAGTTCCTGGTGGGAACCCACGACTTCAGCACCTTTCGCTCTCTTAGCTCTGACACACCTTTTCGGAGTCCAATCAGAACAGTCTTCCAGGTGGACATCCAACCCTCCTCTGGTTTCCTGTCCCACCACTATGAACACAGGTGAGAGCTGAGATACTCAGCTGAGGAGCTGCTCGGCTCAGCTGGTGCTCTTTTTGTCTCTAAAAGCTGCTTTCCAGCACTGCTTTGGTAACTGACCTCCTGTTTGCTGCGCTGTTTGCTTCACAGTCCTGTGATGGTGTCAGCAGGGTTCTGCTTAGTGACAGCTTGTAAAGGACGTTTATTTCCCTCTCCTCCACCATGTCCTCAGGGGAAAAGATGAGTGGGAATGAGGGAAGGGAAACTGGACAAGTTTTTTGTACATTAAAAGGCAGGATATTATAAACTGGTGTATGGAATTTGGCACAGAGCAATTCCTATGAGGTGCTTCCAGAATTTGCACTCATTTTGGTTGCTAAAGACCAGCTCTCTCAGGGGATGGGATTTTTCCGCCCCCTCTGCTTCTGTCCTAGCTTTGCCTAAGGGCTGCAAATAGATAGAAAACACCCACCCAACACCTAAGTCACTGCTGGAGCTATGCAGATCCACTTGGTTCACACCAGTAACTCCTACTGTCTTCCCAGGGGGTGCTGATGGAGGCAAGTCCAATATTCCTCATTACATAAACAAAAGATTGTGGAGCATCAGGTTCCTTCAGGACCAGGTCTTGCAAGTATTGAAATGAAGTGGCTGGATAGATTCTCTCTCTAGCAGTAAATCAAGTTTTTATTCCCAGAAAGATCATGGGTATTTATCATCTGATCATGGCTTTCATGCTGGCTTCTGTCACAGATACAGCTGTTGTGTTTCAGCTTGAAAGCAAACCTTGCTCCTGTCTGTCTCCAAACTGCATTTCCCTGCTTTCTGATAAGGAGGATACCCTTTTCTTTGTAGTTTTCCCCCACAACTCTCCATTACATTTGAATACCTACTGAGCTGTCTGTAACAGTAAGTGCCATGCTCCAAGCTTCAGCAGAGCCTCAGTGCAGCTTGCAAATAGCCCACTGTTTCTTTCCCCATGTCTTAGAATGGTTTATATTGCCATCAGTAATGTAAGATAAAAAACTGAAAGCTGAAAAAACACAGATCTCTATGTTCAGAGTAGCTCTGGGCTTTCAGTTCTTCCTGTCCTCTCGGATTCCTGCTTTTCCTACTCAGTGCTGGTGTCTGACAATACACAGGCACATTATAAAGACCCAGCCAGTTGGGTATGGCACTTGCACTGGTACAGCACAAGGATGTGGCAGCTAATGCCAGGTGTAAATGTTTGTTTGCCACCTTCTTGCAGCTAAGCAGCACTGTCCCCATGGGATAAGGAAGGCTGGAGAGGAAAATGGGTGCTGTCCTGTGGCTGTATTCCTGCTGTTTGTTATTGGTTTGCTGTTGCTTAATGGAGAGCTTGGGCTCCCTCCATCCAGTGTGGTTATGTTTAGGGACACAAGTAACAGTGAAATGTTTCATTCACAAGATTATCTTGTCCTTTATGATACAGAGAAGTACTGTAAGTAGCAGAGTCAGTGAGCTAACCTGAAAATAACCATTAACAGTCACCTGTGAGTATGAACCAAGTTTCCTTCCAAATCCAGACCTGCTGTTGTCAGTTGACTCATCTCAGATATAATATGGATCTGCTCCTTTATCCCTTTGATTTTAATGTAAAAAAGGGAAATTGCCATTCTTTGCATAACTTGCTGCATGAACCTATCCCACATGAGGCCAAAAACAGCTCATGAGGGAGGGAGAGAGCAAACTTAAAATCTGGATCCAAAGCATCAAGCTGCTGATGGAATATTTTTGCTTTTGGTGACACATGGAGCCAAACTTGTGTTTTATAGTGAGTCATTGTTACATTAAATCAATTAATATTGACACATTATATGTTTAGGTTGTAGGGGATAGCTGTGAAAAGCCTGGTTTCAATGCATTAAAATGGCATTTAACTCTCTTAAAAGACTTTGTTAGTTATAACCACAGCTGTGATTTTCTGCTCTGGAGAAAGAAGATTGTAGGATTGGCCCTTGTGAAAGGAGAGGTGGTGTTCGGGGGTTTCTTTGTTTGTTTGGGGTTTTTTAATTACAGTGTCCTAATTTTAATTTGTAAACCTCTCCCTGTGGGAACAGATCCAGTCTGGAGCTGGGTGTTTGTTTGCCCATTCTGCAAAGACGACAGCAAATATGCCTCAAGCGCATCTGTATTTCTTCACTGCAGTAGCAGAATGATCTGTTCCTGCAATGAAAGGCTGGGGTAGCATTGAAAACTTACAAATAGATATTTATTGTTTT
The DNA here is from genome assembly GCF_037157495.1 of Lathamus discolor. Classification (NCBI taxonomy): domain Eukaryota; kingdom Metazoa; phylum Chordata; class Aves; order Psittaciformes; family Psittacidae; genus Lathamus; species Lathamus discolor. The sequence goes on along the minus strand of NC_088899.1, from coordinate 8,230,379 downwards.
TCTAGCCTGATCTAAGGAGGTTTATTTTCCGTTTTGGAGGGAGGAATCCGCAGAATAATGGTCTCTTAGTCCAATAATGCAGCTTTTCTTCCTTGTCCTTTCCTTTCTTTCTGAACTTAATCCAATCTTCTGAATTGACCACTTGTCTGTCTAAAAGGCTAACTGTTAAAAAGATTCCTTCCATCAAACTCAGTTGCTCAGCAACAGTGGAAGTGGATTTAGTGCCCCATCCATACAAAAATGCTTTTGAATGCTCAGGGTGTGTTGAGGGGCTCAGCCCCATCGCTTCTTCCTAGGGAGTGATTGCTCTGTTACCTGTGTTTGAGCAGGATATGTATTATTCATTGCAAGGTGCTGGCTTCTGCTGCCAAGTGGAAAAAAAACAGCTGGAATTTTTTGCTGGTAAGCAAATTATCTGTGAGATTGGCAAGAAAAACCAAAGTTTGCCTCTTTAAAAAGAGTATCTTGTTCTTTTTCGGACTACAAGATGCTTTTCCTAAGTATTTCACCCCATCTTTTGTAACTTCATAGATCTTAAGAGACCTGAGCAGGAGTATCCTGGCTAAAGAAGGTGCATGCAGGTTGATGAGAGGGGCATTTGTTGCTGTAAATTGTCCCTTGTGCATTGCTGAAGAGCTGAGTTGAATTATCACCTTGAAGTGTTGGGTGTTTGCACGTGTGTAGCAATGCACATGCCTGGGTGCCATGTGCATCGAGCTGGGGGAGAGCAGAGTGTAGGTAAGTGATAGAGACACTGTTATTCCCTGACATAGAAGAATCTGGGGGCAGGAGCTGCCTTTTGCATATGCCAACAGACGTGACAGGGAGGGCTAAAAGCAGTAATTTATCTATAAATCCTAGGAAAAAAATCTTGTAGCTGCTCGCTGCAATGACTATTTGCCCTGATGCCCCATGTGGGCCTGTCAGTCAGGTTGTCCCATCTTCACCTTCCTTCTATGGCCTGTCCCAGGGACTGGGCAGCCCCTTCTGCATACTCAGGTGTTTCCACCAATCCCAGCCTGCCCCTCTGAACCCCAAACAAGCATCTTGCAGCTGGGCTTTTCTCACACTTATGGAAATCTCCACAGCCCTTTGATACCCAGTTACTAGGCTCATTGCAAGGCAGGAGAGGAGAGGGTTTGCACTGGAATACCTGATTTTCTGGGTTATGCAAGGTAAGCTTTGTCTCTCTTTGCTGTAGGAATGCTGTTCGATATAAAGAGCACTTACAAGCTGTTAGTTTTTTATTGTTACTTTTATCTAAGTGACTTTAGAATTGATTGTAGCATGGAAGCTTGGGCACACAGGTACTGAAGTGAAACCCTGCTTATTTCTGTGCCCTGCTTGTGTATCTGATGGATGAAACCCATGTGTGCGTGTTTTCATGTATATCTGATGTGCACAGCAGACTTTTGTTTCTATCTGTGGGAAGGAAACGTGCATATGGGTTCTTTCCTGCAGGGCTTTTTCTGAGAAGGGGTTTGCATTGGGGTTTAGTGTTAGAGCTATTCATGGAACATCAGCAAAGCCTCAGAATTGTTTCAAAGTAGCTTGTAAGGATGCAGCAGAGTGAAATTGAAGTGAGCCTCAGTAGAGTTCTGATAAGGAGTATTGGTTGCTACCATAGAACTTTCTGGAAAATGGGATCTATATGAACAGATTTGGTGAGGGGGATGAGGTCTTTTTGCATAGCAGTGTCTAGCCATCCCCAAATATTCACCTGCTGTTTCCTACTCACTGTTAGCCTGGAATGCTTGCTTGTCTGCCATTGCCTGCGTTCTGATGCTGCAGCTGGATTCCTCAGGCTCCTGACTTGCGTGTCCTACCCTTTCCAGTAGCATGTGGATGTCACAGTAGGCATTGCTGAGTGTTGAAACTCAGTCTGCAAAGCCTGTTAGGACCACATGACTCTCAAACCAGCTCCCAATAAAATGGTAAAGTTGTTTTTCTATGGTCGGTTGGTTCTTCCTTTCCCCAGGAAACATCAGGCTGCATTCCTCAAAGCAGTAGCACCTTAGCAGGTTGCTAAGTTGCACCTTGCTTTATGTTGCCCTTCCCCTTTTACTTGGATAGATTTTAACTTTGGTGCGAGGCAGAAGATCAAGCCCCATAAAACTACTGCATACAAAAAGGCAGGAATTGTTTCACCCCAGAAACTATCTGCAGCTGAGTAGCAAATGAACAGTCTGGTTGCAAAGGCTCATGATGCTGCTTCAGGTTAATTGGGGGCTGTGCAGCTTCTCATTCATTGTACTTGCATTCACCTGTGATTTATATTTCTCTGGGGGTGTAGAAGAGCCGTTTGAAACGTGATTTTTAAATGCTGGTTTTGTTCCTTTCTGTAGGGGACTGGAGTTTTGGGAGTTGAAGTTCAGGAGCAGATCATTTCTTTACCGACAGGTACTGTTTGGTGCTGGATTCAGCACACACTTTGCCTCCAAGAACCAAACCTGTAACTATTGACCAGTTTAGCAGTATTGCATCTCTGTGTAGTGCCATCTCTGTTGCAGAGCTGGTGGTGTAGCTGTGTGACACACACAGGGACCTACCATCAGAGAGGTGAGGTTCTGTGTTCTTTGGTTGATCTGTTAGAACGAGAATCTCTTAATTTTATGTCTAAAATGAATGTCCAAAGTCATAGAATCGTGTGGGAGGCTGGAAAGTTTTGTTTTCTACAATCTTTGTCCCTGCAGTCTGAGCAATGAAACCCAACAGACATATGTTCCTGCTCTGCTGAATGGCACAGGGCCCAGCAAAAGACTGCCTGGAATTTTACTCTCTGGCTTTGGAGCATGAAGTAATTGTCAGTGTTGCACAAAGGAGAGATGGGAAGACCTGATTCAGCTATGCAGGCATGGCTGCAGGATCTTTCCCTCTGCCATGCTGTCTGGTCTCTGCTGGCTTTTCTTTGAAATAACTCCAGTGGGGTTTTTACTGCTATCCTCAGGGGAGACAGCTCTCCACAACTTAATGGATCACCTCATTAGGAAAGAGTTGGCTGTTCTCAGTCTGCCTATCCTGGCCATGGTCACACTCTTGAGACAGAGAATAGGCAAGAGAGGGCTTGTTTTTTGAAGGCGAGAGGGGGTGTTTTGTGGGAACAGCAAGCAGCTATTTTTTTATCCTGTTTTGACAAACCAAATTTGGTTTTATCCTGTGCCAAGTAATGCTCTGTGAGCTCCCTGACAGTGGGTGTCTGGCTGTGAGCAAGGGAAGAACAACAATGTGCTTGAGAAGGGCTTGATATACAGCAGGGATTTGCTCCATCGGATGCTCTTGTGGAAAGGAGAAAATGCTGGTAACCCATTTAGTGCATTAGAAACGGAAATGCTACTTAATGACACTGTGCAGAGGGAACAGTTATCCATAATACTCAGCTCATGCACTCTCTGAGCCTTGTTCAGTGAGCTGTCAGGTGAGGGTGAAACAGGAACAGGCTGTGTGTGCACTGAGTCTGCACTCTCCTACCTCAGCATCTGCTCCTGCCCTCCATCATAAAGAGAAGACTGGACCAGATGGACCTCTGGTCTCACCTCATGGAGCTGCTGTAAGTGCTGGCAGTGGACTTTTCTATTAGAGAACAGGAGTAAGTAGCCCCAGACACTGTCTGTATATGTTTTTGCTGACTAGCATGCAGAAGGGGAGACACCAAGCACATGGCTATTTCAAATGCATACCATTAGACTGCGTCTATGCTAGCTAACTCCAAATGTGGAGACATCAAAGCTAAAGTCGCAGCATAGGATGACCTCTAGTGAGGGCTGGGGAAAATAACATATGGCCAGGATCTGTGCTGCTTCTCTGTGCCATCTGCTTAAAGGCAGGCTCTTGGCATTCCACAGTGCAATGTAAGATCAGAGCACATAGGGAGATGCAGTGCTTGCCTTTCAGTAAACGTATCTTGGTTGTTGGACCTTTCTCATGAACAGTGGTAATCATGGTCAGTTTGCTTAGAGGATTTTGGTTTATTCTGTTGTAGATGTTACTGGATCAGACACTTAGACCAATGCTTCTTTACAGCACTACATTAAGTTTTTTGAGAGCTTAATGTACTTTGAAAGGTCATTAAGAGGAAAACATCACAAGGAGAACATTGGGAATAATCTCCCCAGGGAAGTGGTGACTTTGACTTTCAGGATTCAGCTGGACAGGGTGCTGGGACATTTAGGCTAGGTCATGCTTTCCCTGGAGGACAGTTCTTCCAGTGTAGATGGACAAAAGTGACTAGGAGATGGTGACGCTGGTATGGCTTGGGATCAGCCCCTGGCAAGAGCTGAGTTTCATTGTGGCTCCTCTGTCAAATAACACTTGGTCCCAGCAAACCTGTGGCATGTTGCCTTAGGCTGTTTGAGCTTTCCTGTGGAAATGGGTACAGGTGAGCCCAAGGAAAGTGCTGGCAGGTTCTAGGAGGTTCAGCTCTTGCCGGGCCACATGGTTCCAGCAGGTACAATTGTTGGCCCTCCTGGAACAGCATGTCTTCTTGATACAGAGGAAAGAGTGTTTTTAGCCAGTAGGATGCTGAAGTATAAGGGATGCTGAAGTATAAGGGGTGTTTATGCAGGAGGTGAGGGCCATGGTGTGAAACTTGTGCTAACCCACTGGGTCTGAAATTGCTGCTTGTGGAAGGAGGGAAGTTGTGACATGCAGAGGTGTTTGAAATACCAGTTTTCTGCACTGGGGGGTGTTGTCTGGTGCTGTCCTACTTGGGTTTGGGTTTCTCTCTCTTTTTGTGCTTTCTGAGAGAGAAGCGAGCCCCTACATAGTTGCTTATGTGTTAAGAACCTGTGAGCTCAGCTGTCCCAGCATGTGTGTGAGCTTCCTGCCACAGACGGATGTGTGGGTGCTGCTCTTGTTTCTGAAATGGAAACCATCCCCTGCTCAGCTTCCCACGTGTGGTGAGAACAAGACCTGCTCCAAGGTACCGCTGTGTAGCTGAAGGCCATTGTGTTGCAGGTCCTCATCTCATTCATATAAATTACTTTAATTGTCCCTTCCCTACCACCAGCTTTGGTCACTAGAAGATGCTATGCCGCTGCTTGTTGCAGACAAGCTTAGTGTGTCACCCCCAGGAGTGCAGATCCTAGGCAGTCCACACAATCCCAGCTAAAGGGGAAGGAAAACCTTTCCTCTGCAGGGTGTGGGGTGACTGTGACTGCTAGATAATAAGGCAGAAATTCTTCCCTGTGAGGGTGCTGAGGTGCTGGCACAGGGTGCCCAGAGAAGCTGTGGCTGCCCCATCCCTGCCAGTGTTCAAAGCCAGGTTGGACACAGGGGCTTGGAGCACCCTGCTCTAGTGGAAGGTGTCCCTGCCTGTGGCAGGGGGTTTGAACTGGAGGAGCTTTAGGGTCCCTTCCAACCCAGACCATTCTAGGATTCTATTATGATCTTTTTGAAGAAATTCAGTGATCACTGGAGCTGCTCCTGGAGGCCTGTGATACCAAAGGCATACAAAGGGCAGCCAGGACTGGTTTGAACCCTGATGAATGAGCCTGAGCTGTGACTTGGGATATTTCTTGGGATGCTACTTGGGATACTGGCACCTAAAACAAAGGGCAAAATATTCTTTATGTGGGGGAAGTGCTTGCTTCTTTGTTAACACCCAGCTGGACTAGAAGCAGCCATGGCACTGGGAGCAACTAGTAGTATTAGTATTAAGGAGAGTAGAGTAACACCAGAAATTAAGTGTTCTGGGAACTATGGGTGTAATAATAATGATGTACCTGCATTCAGGAGCAGACTCCTATTAGTAAATCATTGTGCTATCAGTCTTTTCTGAGTGACAGGCACTGAACTTTCTGATTAGGTTTCTAGCTTGACCTGCTATCAGTAGTAACTGTGGACTGTTAAACAGTGCAGTGCTACTAATAGCAGGACTCAACAGAACTTTCTAGACTCATTCAGTTTTCCAAAGGCAGCTCCTGTGTTCTCTGTTGTTCCAGGTCCGAAGGATGGTTGGGGCTCTAGTTGCAGTTGGCCAGGGCAAGTTAACACCTCATCATATAAAGGAGTTACTGGAGTTAAAAGACTCAATGGCTTTTCCACCAAATGCCATGGCTCCACCATCTGGACTCTTCCTGAAATCAGTGGAATACAGTGAAGCAGGTGGGTGGATGCAGGGATCGGCATGATTTCTGTAGGAGTCAGATCTAACGCTGCAACACCCACAGTCTCCCTTTATGTGCTGTCAGACCTGTGGCTCACAGCTTTGGTCGCTGACACCCGCATTACAGTGAACCCCCTGGGCTGCAGAGGTGTGCAGCAGAGGTGTGCAGCATAGTTGCTATGGAAAAATGGTGTAGTGTTTTTCCTGGGAGGTTTTTTCCTCTTACTTTCAGGTTAGCAAAAGAGCAGTTGTGTTGACAGTGGCTTTGAGATCTCACATGAATGATACTTTAAGTTCTCATAACTTGTTCTGTCCGTGACCACTGTGGCATCTGGGCACCTACAGATCCATTTCTGTTCCCTCCCTTCTTCCTTGCTGTGTATGGGGAGATTGTAGAGGCTGGAGGACAGAGAGCCCATCATCCTGTTGCTTATCTGGTGACTCTCTGTGTCAGTGGGGAGGGTGCCCAGGCAGGAAGGGAAGACCACAGATTTGAAGTGCTTTCAGGTGCTTCCAGTGCCATCCTTGCTTTCCTAAATCAATGTTTTCTGTTTCTTCCTCTCAGATTTGGACACTACAGCGGCCCCCGGAGAATAGCAGCTCTGTGAGATACAGAAAGGACTGCTGAGGATGTGGGATGGAGGTTTGCCAAGTGCTCTTTACACAGTGCACAATCTTGTCTCAATAAAAACCATTGACTGTGGCTGTGGGCATCTTCCAGTCATTTGTTCTTGCCCTCTGAGACTGCCAAGGGGAAAGGAAGAACAACTCCATGCTGCTTTCATATAACTGCTGTTTTGCTCTCTCTTCTGATTCTGCGTTTGTTGCTCAAACAGGAGGAGGAAGGAGTAGGGTTTGGGGGGTTTTGTGTGTAGATTTATCTATTTTTTGTATTCCTTCTGTGGTGTGTGTGTGTGTGAGAGGAATACAGGCTTATAACAGAGGAGAATGTAGTGTTTCCTCTTGGGCCTTCTCCTCTGTGACCCTGTCTTTGTACAGCATAGTGCAAGGGACAGCTGTTGCTGTTTGATGCAGTGACTTACAGAAACAGCCTTTGAAAGTCCTCACCATTTCCTCTCCTCATCAGCAGTCACTCTTGTGCTGAACTGTAGTGGCTTTTACATTATCCTCGTACAGGGTGATGTCTGTCACAGCCAGGATGTGGTGTGTTACAGACCAAAGTTCCTTTGAGGTCCCTTAAAACCTATTTCAATGGTCACAGCCTGGACTAGTAGCACAGGAACAACTCTATGAGCCTGACCATGAAATGAAACCTATGTGGTAGTGTGGGACCAGGACCCAGAAGGTGGCTGCCACCATTGCTGGCTCCAATTTGCTTCTTGCTACCTTCTTCTCTTTCAGAGCTGGTGAGCAGTGAGCAAAGGGTCCCACTGAATCATGGTGTGGAGCAGGGAGCAGAGATATTCCTTTATTTTTATTCTTTTTTTCCCCCCTTTTTCTATTCAAACCACTCTAACCTCAGGTCTTGCCTGCTGGCTCAAGGAATAGAACACACATTGGGTAACTTGTGGGTTGTTCTTCTCATAAAGGATACCAGAATCTCTGTTTTGGTTATAAAATAACTGTTTTTAAAGTACCAGTTACAGGAAAGATGATGACGATTTTGAATTCTGAAGCTCAGAGAAGAAACAATACCTGGTTTAAGCACTCCACAGTGGAAGCAGTGTGCAGGTGAGGTGCCTGGTACCACCCTAACTGACTTCGCCCTTGTCCATGAGAGGAGGAGAATTACAGAGCAGGCAGCACAGTTGAGGACTGTGGAGTTCTCGGTCTCTTTGCATGGTGGAAAGCCACAGGGTAAGCAGAGGGAAAGGCAGTGGTTATTTTTGACCTCTCTTAAGGCCACCCTTGCCTTTGGTGATGGGGATTGAGTTAGTTGGTAGCCCTGATAGAGAGCATGAGGACAGCCTGTTTCTGGGTGTCTCTTCATGAGAAGTGGTTCATCTCTTCCCACTCTGTTCCAGGTAGCAGTTTTGCCAGAGACCCACTTCTGACAGCATGGGAAGGAAAGGCAGGATACCTCCAGTTACCCTCCCTTCCCACAGAGGATGCTAACTGGTAGCTGCTTTACTCCCTCAGGGACTAACTCCCAAAGAAGACAACAGAACCTTGGAGGAGCCCTGGGGCTCTACCATGGAAAAGGAGGGTTGAGGCTGCTCTGCTGGTAGAGTGATACCTGTTTGTGCTTTTCTGGTCCAGCTTTGCTAAGTAGCCAAAGGTGGGGATGCTGTAACACACTGCAGTGATTTTCCAACATAAGCTCAGCTCCAAACCTTAAATGTGTCCATGTGGTTTTAGACAGTGATTTGCCTGAAAGGGAATGGCAGGGATGTCTTGCTCTTCCTCCCTTTGGAGGGAAGTGAGAGTGCAGCTCCAGGCCCACTTCATATGTCTTGGACTAAAGCACTGATCCCTAGTTCCACAGAGGCTGGAGGGCAGGATGGGTGGGAGGTGATCAGAGGAGCTGTGTGGGAGCGTGGATATGTGGAGAGAACTAAGGCCCACAGTGGTGCTGGCCATGGGCTGTGCTCTCCTGGTTCTGGGAGGAGGGCAAGTGCTCTGCCTTGGAGCTGAGTGACAGCTCTTCATCTTTGCTTCCTGTGGTTTCTTTCTCTAGAGCAACATAGCAGAGCTCTGCAGTGCATCTTGCAGGGCAGCAAGCTCTGGTGTTCCAACCCTACGTGGAAGAGCTCAGCAGTAACCTCGCAGTTGTGAGGACTCTTTAGAGAGCCCAGCGTGCTCATGTGCAGCTTTGGTGTGAGAGAAGATGATCTGAGCTCTGGTAAGTCAACTTTCTAACTAAATCTATTCTAGGACAGAAAACCAAACCAAATCCTCTTGCTGTTTGGGTGTTAATGAAGCCAACTGCTGCTGCACGCTCAGGTACAGCTGCTCTGTGATAGTCATGGTGCAAAAATCCCTGCTATGGGTTGTGTCTGGAAATGTGTCCCAGCTTCTGGTTACAATAAAAACCTGTCACTCTTTGGGCTTGTTACCAAATCCAGTGAGTGAGCAGCAAGCTCAACTGTGGAGGCAGTGGCCCAGACACAGACTGGCTGACTCTGCACTTAGCACAGTGCTGTTGTCAGCTTCTGCTTTGCTTTTTAAATCCCCAGAGCTACTGTTAAAAATAACCTGAAGATGTTTAATTAAAGAACATGCTCTCTTTAGCATCACAGAATGTACCAGTAGTGGGGAACTACAAACTCCATCACTAATACTTTTGACTTGTGATTGAGGAGAATCTGGCATTCTTCTCCTTTTTATGTTGCTGCATTACTAATTCTATTCAGTTGATGCAATTTGGACATCCAGTCCAGGGGCAGATCTGTGTCTGATTGTTTGACAGTGATGCTTTAAAATTAAACCCAGAAAAACCTCACACTTGAGCAGAGTTCAAAGACTCAAGCTTGAGTTTTCTTTGCAAACGTGTCTAATAATTTAATGCACTCAGAATCCAGTGGAAACTTTGATGTAGGCTTTTGTGTGGTTTTGTAAATCAAATAACTTTGTGCAGAAATAGTTCAGTGATGCTTTTTGGGTTTTCTGGAAGAAATAACAGCCCTCCCCGCCCCAAAAACCCAGACAAACCCCACCAGAATAGCTCTGGGGAGGCAAAGCTGGATTTGGGACTGATCAGAGTAGTTTTTAACATGGTGAGTGAAGGGTACATTACTATAAGAGGTGGAAGTGGCTGTGTACTTTGAAAATACATACTTATTAAAGACTGTGTCGCTTCTGTTGCCTCTTAAAGAGAGCAAAAGTGTTCTCAAACAGATAGATGTGTGTGGTAAGGTCCTACAGCTTGTATGTGACTGTTTGGAACAGGGCAGAAGAGTGACTTGTAAATGACTTGTGCTTGACTTGTGGGGAGCAGCAGTCAACCCATCCCCTGGGCCTGTCCTGCCCCATTAATGGCTCCATAGACCACCTCTTTCCCTAGTTGCAAGGCTTTACTTTATCACTAGGCAAGATGGTTGTTCAGTGGCTCTTGCTCTGGCAAAACCCAGGGATAAAGGTTGTTTAAAGCCCTGTGCTGCTTGAGTTACAGTTGACCTGTGCGTGGTTTTGTGTTAGTTTTCCTGTGTGTGTACAACCCCTTTGCTATGAGGTGCAAGACCCATGTACACTTGCCTACTTAAAGTGAAACCTTATCTTTTCCCTTTCTGATCTTCCAGATATTTTGGGTGCTTTTGACTTCACCAGATAAACAGCTCTTGGGAGGAAGTGTGATTTCAGAGTTTCCTTTGGAAAGCACCCAGCAACCTTTGTGGGTTTGTGCTGGCCATAGCTCAGTTTAGGAACGTTGTGTGTATTGGAGCTGGGTTTAATTTCTCCTTTAGTGGCCTCTGTTCAGGTACCTGTGTTTGTCTCAGTTACTGAAATGTCTTTTATATTTGATGGAGAGAAACTGCTCTGCTGGAGCAGCATTGCTTGCATGATGCGAGTGACCTGGATGAGGAGTCTGCTCATACAGCACCTCTTTCCTGTATGTCAGACACACAAACTAGTCCTTTACTGTACACCAACTACCTGTTTCTGTTCTGTGCTTTAAATACTGATTCTTAGCAGGAAGGTTCCACACATGCTGTTTATAAAAGTGCAGCACAAGGTAAGGCAGTTCAGCATTGCTGCTTCTGGTGTTTCAGCATTGCCACCTTGTGATGATTTCAATGTCAGTGTTAAAGCAGAGTTGCTGCTGTGCAAACTTCAAATGCTCGTGGTTTAAATTATTCTCCCATCCAGCAACACCACCTCCCACCTGAACACACTGAGCACAGACATCACCAGGGCTTCACGTCGCTGTTGAGAGGCTTCAGTTCTTACCCACTCAAGATAAAATCGGACACAAGAACTTCCTGAGGTAAGGGGTGGTTTAAGACTCGTACCCCATGTTGGATGTCCCTCCAGCAGAAATCATGGCAGGCATTTCCTGGACTGAAGGAGTCTCCAATGAGACAGATGCCAATTCCAGTGCAGAATTCCATTTGGAAGCAGACTTCCAGTATTCCTTGTTTACTGTCATCTACAGCTTTGTTTTTGTGCTGGGTCTGATAGAGAACGTGTTGGCTCTGTACCTGCTGTCCTGCAGGGTAAAGCACACTTCTCATTCCTATGTGTACATGATTAATCTAGTTCTGGTGGACACCTTGTTTGTGTGTGTGTTGCCTTTCAAAATTCATTACCACCTGAATGGGAACAACTGGATCTTTGGGGACATAGCCTGTAGGATATCTGGGACTCTGTACTACATCAACATCTGCCTCAGCATCGCCTTTTTCACCTGCATCTGTGTGGACCGCTACATCGCGGTGTTGCATCCCTTCACCTACATCCAGATCAAGGTCATCCATTATGTGGTGGTGGTCACAGTGCTTTGGGTGATCGCTCTGAGCATCATGGTCCCACTCATCCTCGGAGGTCCCCTCCACAACAGGGGTGTGGGGAACACAGTAGCATGTTTTGAGAACTTTGCCACCAGTAGCTGGACTTCCCGCATGACAACTTACAACATCCTGGCCTTGGTGTTTGGGTTTGTGATCCCATTTTCCATCATTCTGATCAGCTACCCTCTCATTGCCAAAAGGATATCCCGCATCAAAAGCAGCATTCACAAGAGGAAGGCCCTGAGCACTGTCTACATCATCTTGGTCATTTGTACTTTGTGCTTTCTCCCCTATCACCTGACTCACTTGCTCCACTTCCTGATGAGAATCCAGGTCATCCAGAACAAGGCATTTGCCAGCTTGATCTACAAGATGAGGAAGGTCACCCTGGCCCTGGTGAGCTTCAACTGCTGCCTTAACCCATTCCTGTACTACTTCAACTCCTCCAGCAAGCAGTGGCACTTCAGCTTCAAGCTCAGATCCAGATCTCAAGTGGTGTTCACCATCTGTGACCAGAAACTTGGGGAGTCCTCGTATGTTTATAAACTGCATCAGAGACATGGAGATGGAAAATAGAGATAGAATCAACTGAGCTACTCAAGGTAAGTACAGTATTCATCTTTCAAACTGTTTCTTCAAAACCAAACCTGTAAACCTACCCTTTCTTCATACAGGGCTGTTACATCAAGGCCACATTGGAGGGAGGCGCCTAACTTGATTATTGGCCAGCCAGAAGGGTACCTGGGAGCTTTGTTCTCTGCAGTCCTGCCTAGCACACACTGTGTTTATGTACACTGATGTTTTGGTCTCCTGTTTGTTTAACTTTGGGTCAGTAGGAGAACACAAGGCTCTTCTGGAATGTCATGCAGCCCAGGAAAGGGTTATGTGAAAGAAACCAGCCTGCTGCTGGAGTGGATCAGGGCTGTCCTGCTTGGCTTTTCCCATTTTGGAGGGATCTTCCCTCCCGGGGGGCACACAAGAGCCAGCTGGGTTCACAAAGTGCTTTCTGCCTACATTCCACAGCCAAATAAGGGCTTCTCATCCCTCCTTCCCAAGGAATACATGGTTTCCAGGTTTGTGCACCCCTGGGTTCAAGCTGGACATCTGTTAACACAGGTTTAGCTGATGGCAGATCCAAGTAGTTACCGGTCAGTTAACCCTGTGCAGGACCAGCAGTGAACAGGCTGCTCTGCCCACATGGTGGTCAAGGGAAGGCCTTGATGCCAGCACAGTGCAGTCCTATGCAACCATCACAGCTTGTGATTATAAACACAATACCTAACCTATCTATATCACCCCTTCTATTAACAGCAACACACAGCTTCTGAGAACTGCTGCGTTTTTTCCACCCTCTGAGACTGTGGAGAGAATTTATCATCTGGGGGTTTCAGAGGCACCAGGAACCCACTGGCCAGGCTGATAAACTGCTTAAAAGCCAACAAGATACTGAAGATGATGTGATTTGGGAACAGATATAGACTGTGTGTTCTGTTCCTTCCCACACCACTCCCAAACTCTATTAAGTGTGTGTATGTACTGACTGCTGAGCGAAGGAGTGCAAAGGGAAGGTGTGCTGGGGCTTGTTGACCAGGGCAGAAGGAGGGCCTGGCTTTGGCAATGGGCTGAATCCGTGTTTCCATTTCCAAATGTGCAAATTGCAGGTTGAAAGTGACACTTGGACCTGTGAATGTCGCAACAGACATTGGGGTTCGTGGGTTATGCTGTGCTATTGGAACAGGAACTGCTGTGGACCTTGAAGGAGGGAGGGAGTGGGATCATAGGGCAGAATGGTGTGGGGAGATCAGTGATTGTGTGTGATTATATGATGTTGTAACTTCTCTTTCCACAATGGATGTTCAGCCCATTTTCTGATGGCAGCTGCTACTCTGCTTGAGGACAGAGGTAAGAGGGTTGTGAAATAAGCAGCATGGGTGTAGGGATATGTCGGGGTCTTGGCTGATGGAAAATCACCCATGCATGATCGTGGTAAGCCAAGGGTCTTGCATTTGAAGGCTATATTGATCAGCTAAAGCTGATCACTGAACCACTTCAGCAATAGAAGATGGATACAGCAAGCAAACCAAGAGCAGATGTGAAATCACTGTAATAGATCTAAAGCTTTGTAACAGATGGCTTTTGTGAGTGCATTTGTTGGGATGGGCCTGACTTGCATTAGTTACTGCTACCTGCAGTTTGAATCCCGTAGAGTGGATCTGTGCTTAATGATGGGTCAGTGACTGACCTCCCCCTTCCTGCATTCTGCTTTTAGCTTGGAGGAGTTAAGTATCAGTAGAAAACCTGCTCAAACTCTTCTAAAACGATGAGGATTCCTGAGTTCCTGTTCTTGATGGGGTTGGCAAGACAAGTGCAAACCCTGGCACTTGGAAATGGAGCCGAGGAAAGCCTCCATGGGAGTATTAGAACAAACTAATCTTTTACCTTTCATGAGAGACTGCTATTTTTGTCCCATTTATAGGCTATGGAGAAGCCTCCCAGCACTGGAGGGACTGTTTCTTCCAACTAAGCATAATCTTTATGTTCTGCACAAAGGCAAAAACTACTTCTGAGCCTTCATCCAGGAGTGCAGCTTTCCTGCAGGCTGGCAGCTGCCATGGAGGGAAGTATGGATAAGGAAATGTTACACTGCTGGGTAAAGAGCAGGGTTAGGGGTTTATTCTCTTGCCTCCATTATAGTTTGCATGTTAGTTGTGATGCTTTGAAAGCTCCTTGTTTCACTGGGCACTGCTTGAGAAGTGGGAGGGGAGAATGTTGAGCATCTCTTACATTGTGCGCAGCACTAAAGGTGTCCTTGTGACTCTAAAGCTGCAGGTCTCCAGTGTGGTGCTGCTGAAGGGTGTAGGCAGGCACTGCAGTCACTGCACAAACACTGTAATTCCTTTACTAAAACAAAGCCATTAAAAAGCATTGACAGCGTAACCAAAATAAACCTGACTCTCTCTGAAGCACCCCTGAGAGTGGTGCCCTCGGCGGGGCTCACGCTGTGCTCTGGGGGAGTCCTTTCTTCAGAAGGGAGGTGAGATAGCTGCCCAGTTCTTCATCCTAGAAAGAACAGAACAGAGAGAGACAGGATGAAAGCAGTTATCTGCTTGACTTGGCCATGTGGGCAATAAATTCAACTCTGGTACCTAGAAATAGACTGAAGTAATTCTAATGTTAGCAGTGTTCAAAAATGGAAGCAGTCCAGGGAGCACAGATGTATTTGTGGGTGTTCTTTCATAATATCAATGTAAAACTCCATTTGGCAAAGCAGGTGTCTGGACCTGAGGTACCTCTTTTGAGGAAAATGACCTTTTGTCTTGAAAAACAATACAGAACCATTGATTTACCTTTTTTCCTTTTTTGCCCTTGCTTTTTGCTGTAAAAGCATCTAAAAATGTAGCCTGAGAAGTACACTTTTGAAAGGAAGAAAGATCAGACTATGTCTGATGTTACCACTAGTTTGTGTTACCCTGCTTTCTGCTTGTTGTTTAGTTTCACACCTAACAAATACAATGTCAAATACCTCCAAACTATGGCAGTAGTAGTGTAGCTCAGACTAGAAGCTGGGTACTGTAATGTCCTCAAAATACAGATATAATTGTAATTAACTTGTAATTAAATAATTGGTAAGTACATCTTGAAGAATTCCAACCTGGTAGGTCCAGGACACGAGCAGAACTTTGGTTCCTTGATCCTCTGAGTGTGCTGTGGCTTGGATAAGAATGGACTCCACTGTTATAGACCCATCAGGGAGATGCTGCACTGAGTAATCTTTCAGGACCCTGGTAAGAGAGAAGATAGAGGATTTAGTTTGGATGGGACGTGTGCAGGCTGAAGGGTGGTCTCCCCTGTACCTCTGAATACTCAACACCAGTGTGTTCACAGTGGAGAACGGGGCTGATTTATGGCTTATTTTGGTGCTTATATTAATCATGTAGCATTTCCTACAGAACTTATTTCTGGTTCTCATGATGTGTATGCCTCCAGGCTGAACCCTGTTCATCCAAGCAAAGGACTACTCAAAATTGATCAGCTGCCTGTAGGAAGTGTTTAAGGTTCATGTGCTGCAGCTACTGAATAGCATTAAGAGGTGTCTTGACCCTGCACTTGATACTCTCTCTCTAAACAATTGTATTAACTTCAGGTAGAAGCAGCAGTGAGAACAGCAAGCCAACAGGAACAAAGATTTGGGGTGTTCTGCCTATAGCCTGGTAAAGACCAGGAGCTGGAAGTGATGACCAACCTCTGCCACTGCAGCGTATCCACTGCTCTGGTTATGGGATCTACACAGACTCAAATCTAGAGCAGTTGAGTCTTCTGGCCTGCAGAGACTTTTCCCCTTCTAACTCAGGGGCTGCTCTGGAGGGCCAGAAAGGAGGGAGCATTTGAGCTTATCATTCTGAATAGAGGTGGTACAAGTCCATGCCTAGGGGGGAGAACCACACAGAGGTAAGGCTGGCCTCACCCTTTGAGGTGGTTGTACACACGCAGCACCGTCTCATGCTCCTTCCGTGGGTCCTGGATGTGGACGCGGCAGGTGAAGCGCAGCTGATGTTCCGCCAGGCCCAGCTCCTTCAGAGCCTGCTCGGGGGAAACCAGGCGGAAGCTCTGCAGAGGGAAAGCACAAACCATTACAAGGTGTTTGTGAAGCTCTGATCCTCCTCGTGTCCGTCACTGGGAACCCCAGCAGGTAACATCACTCCCTTTCAACCTCTGAAATGTCTTGGCACGTCTTGGGCAAGCAGTAACAGTGCGGCACGAGTCTATGACAGGCAGTGAAGGTAAAGGTAAGGTGGTGGCAAAATGTCCACCTAAAATATCATATCAATTCTTAAGTTCCCCAAATTAATATAAATTAATTAAATAATATAAATTAATATCTTTTTACTTACGTTATCCTTCATCATTAATGTGCCATGCATGAGCTTTGGCTTCTTGATATCTGGTAAGAGACCTAAACCAAGGCCAAAGAAAGAAAGAGAGCATGGTTAATGATAAAGTACTTACTTTTCACACAGACACCTTCTATAGGACTTAATAGTTTGGATTTCTGGGTCTTACTGAGGTTCAGAGACTAGTATCTTACATGTCTGTTCTGTTAAAGTGCATGGTGCTTAAACCATCATTAGAACTTTAGACACAGAAGAAGCCATGTTCAGTGATACAGACCTGCTGCCTCTTCCCACATCACCTCCTGATTTGAGAGGTTTCAGATTTTTCTTAAATATTTTTCAGGATTTTCTTAAATATATTTTCTTAAATTTGTAAAATGTATCCAATTTTATAAACTTTATAAAAAGGTTTATCAAAGCAGTTCAGACCTAGCGAGTGAAAACTTGCATGGATTTTGTTTCATAGCAATGGGCAGCAAACAAGGCAGTGTGTGTTTGTTACTAAACATTACTGATTACACATTCACAGCACAGTAGCTGCTGTGTGTCATAGGAAGCCCTCCCAGCCTCTAAATGCTGGTAAAACCTGTTCTTGTACAGGAAGCTCTGTTGTAAGTCATCATAGCTGTTCCCAATATATGGCTATTGCCACCTAATACAACACGGTGGCAGGCCCCAGCAGATGAAATTCTTGGTTGAAAGTATGTCACCTATGGCTGTTTCTCTCTTCAGGAGTCCCAGGGATATATCCACGGGAATGCTGGGATTGGTGAATATTGTTGTGGTCTCTCCATTGGCAGGCATGTAGCAGCTGACATCTGCAATGTAAAGAACCAGTGTCAGAAGGACAGTGGCTGCTGCAACGTTTCCAAACCCAGACCAGCACTTCAGCCCTGAGCAGACTGCAGGGATCCCTGAGCAGATGGAGCTGAGATTTTGGCAGAAGAATATTGCAGCTGTTTGAAAGAGGCTGAAACGCACAACTGCTGCTCAGGTACCTTTACCAGAGCCATCAAACCCCCTGTGAGCCCAGCTGGCCTAAACAGAACAGACTGCAACAGAACCGCCTGCCCCTCGCATGCTGATATAATACTGCAAAGAAACCTGCACACAGGAAGTAATCATCCAGTGTGAATTCTAGGCTTTCCCTACTCATTCCTTCCAAGTCAGCTGTTTCCAAGGAAGTATTTCTTTTCCTGGAGCTCATTCCCCTTAACTGAAGTTGCTAAAGTTCCAGTTTCAGATGCACCCTGCCTGCCTTGGCTTGTAATATGATTATGACCTTTATGATTCTAATATAAATTCAGTAAGTGCTGAGCTATAATGATACAAATATTACAGAACAACTTACACTTCAAGTCCAAATGGGCATTAGAATTAAATGGGCTTAACCTATTAAATAAGGTATGTTATGGATACTAGTTTCCTGAGGGTGACTGGTCCTGTAAATTACATTATGCCTAATTCTGTGCTGAGGTCCAGTGGATTAAATTTAAAGCCAGGGTGGACACGGGCTTGGAGCAAGCTGCTCTAGTGGAAGGTGTCCCTATCTGTGGCAGGGGGGTGGAACAGGATGAGATTCAGGGTCCCTTCCAACACAAACCATTATGGGATTCTATAAAACATGTGAACTTTACTGCCTGCTTTCTGCCACCACTCCCTCTTCAGTACCAACAGCATACGTACGAAATTCCTGTTCTATTTTCTGCTTCAGAAACTCCATTTTCTTTGCTTCCCCGTGGACCAGGAGAACATTCCGAGGCTCAGCCTGGCGAATCAGCTGCATGATCCCCTTGGCATCTGCATGCGCACTGAAGGACATGTACTCTACCTGCATCTTCACTTCCAGCTGTGGAGGAGCAGAAAACACAGACTTTGTGCATCTGGAACTGTGTGTGTAACACACACAGACAGACCCCAACTCTTACCGAATTTAAAGAAGGGAACAGAACTGAATTTCACAATGGATTGGGAATGAACCTCATTTCCCAATGAAGCGAGGTTGGAGTCAGAGCCGCTTGGCAGCAGATGCTGAATATGACGCTGCACAGAAAAGCTCTTAAAGGCTCAAAGTACCCAGTTTCAGAGCACAAGACTTGTAGCACATTTGCCAAAATAAATCAATACTAAAGACAGTTGGTATCAGTTTAATACCACCATCTGCCTAAAAATGTGTACTTTTTACCTGACTTAATGGGGCCTAATTATTAATCAGTATAAATATGCCCTGACAAAAGCTTATGGCAGAAGAAGACAAGCTGTTGGCAATGCAAAGGGGAAACTCCCCCTAACCCAATACCAAAGAAAATGTCCCTTGGGTGTTTTCAATCAAACTTACTATTTGTCTTCCTTCCATCTCCAGCTTGCGCTGCCCGCTCAGGATCTTGTGGCCTACAGTTCCCTGCACGCAGTAGCCAGGCATGATCACCTGAGGAGGAGAGCAGAAATGCTCCAGACTCTACACATGGACATGTTATCATAACTACATCAGCATTATGCATTTCTGGATGTAAGTTTGTCTTCTTCCCATTTAGACAGAACCATCCTCTGCCCCCAGCTGGTTCTCTACAGGACTCATGTAAAGAGGAAAAGCTTTCCTGCAACATTTGTTCTTATCACAACCACTCATATGATAATATATATAGTATGATAAAATACAAAATATTATATATATCATTATATATACCCATCATATCCTGTTATAACAGTATATTATGATAGGTTGTAATATACCATTTAATATTTTTATAAATATATTTTTAATATTTTATATATATTTTATACTATTATCTATAATAGGTTATAATGAGATTGTATGACATAACACAATAGAATGTAACAGAATATAATAGCATATGATAGGAGACAGAATAGAATATAACATAACAAAATATATGATAGGATGTAATAGAATGATATGATGTAGCATAATATCATGCCACATTATATATCATATTCTGTTACATTGCATTACATTCTATCATCTCATTATATCATATTCTAGTGTAGTATATCAGATTATATAAATCATTTCATATTAAATCATATATTTATTACATTATATATAATTGTTATATTTTGTTACATTCTATTGGATTCTGTTATATTCTATCTGATTCTGTTACATTCTTAAACACTATCATATTCTGTTACATGCCATTATACTCTATCATATTCTATTAAATTGTTACACTCTATCATAATTATTATAATATGTTAGACTCTAATAGAATGTAATAGAATATATCGTATTCTGTTATATTCTGTAACATTCTAGCATATTTGGTTACACTGTTATTCTATCCCATTCTAATATATTCTGCTAAATTCAATTATATTGTTAGTCTGTCATATTCTGTTAGATTTTATCATATTCTGTTAGATTCTGTCAGATTCTGTTAGATTCTGTCAGATTCTGTCAGATTCTGTTAGATTCTGTCAGATTCTGTAGCATTCAATTATATTCTGTTAGATTCTATCATATTCTATTATATTCTGTTACATTCTATTATATTCTATCATATTTGGTTACATTCTATCATATTCTATCAGCTAGTCTATTACATTCCATTATGTTACATTCTATTATGATAGTATCTAATATGATACAGTATAATGTAACATATATGTAATATCATGTAGATATCTTGATATACCATGGCAGGGTGGTTAGAACTAGATGATCTCAAGGTCCTTTCCAATGTATTCTATGATTCTATATGTAAGATAATATAATGCATATAATGTTTTGTAATACAAAACATCTCTGAAGGAAACAGGATTTCTCACCATATTCTTTTCATTCCCAGCCCATTTCCTGAAGATCTGAAGGGACTGGCCTGCATGAAGCATGCCAGGGGTTGCGAACACCACCTGCAATTCAAAGATACATCAAGAATCACCACAGGAAACAGGGGGTTTCCCCATTATTTATAATAGAAAAATACCGTGAAACAGTGGAGAATACCAGTGATACCCATTGCAGCACATTAACTACATCTCCCACTTTGTCCAGTTGTCACATCAGTTCAACTGCATTTTAGGAGATTACTTTGACCATCCACAGTGTGCTAACAACTTCAAATGGTTTTATCTTGGTCCTGTTCATGCTCAACAGCTTCCTATTTCAGCTGCTGCCTAAGACACCTGTGAGAAATAAAGCCAGTCATAAGAGATTCTGTGTTGTAAAGGATCATGCCCACCTACCATAGGCCCTGGGTTGTCTGCAAAGGCCCGATCAAAGGCTTTAATGTGCTTGAATTCAAACATGTTCCTCTGCACAAAGGTTTTCCGAATCTTCTGGTTGGTCCAGGTGATGAAGAGCTTGTAGTAGTGATTGGCCTTCTCCGTCAGGCCCGTGGAAAAGTAAATTGGAGCCTTCAAGTTCATTCTTTCCCTGTAGGAAGAAGAGTTCCAAATACCAGTGAGGGACTAATTAGCATCCCAGCTATCCAGTGCTGGAAGTCCATAAAC
This sequence comes from Lathamus discolor, assembly GCF_037157495.1. Taxonomy (NCBI): domain Eukaryota; kingdom Metazoa; phylum Chordata; class Aves; order Psittaciformes; family Psittacidae; genus Lathamus; species Lathamus discolor. The sequence goes on along the minus strand of NC_088899.1, from coordinate 8,209,503 downwards.
ACATAAAGTCTCCACAGACTTTCTGCATGTACCCTACTCTCAATGAGCTACATGATAAAACATTTGTATACAAATGGTAACACTGCCCCATCCCTGTGCATTAACTTACTACAAAGTAGCTTTAGTCTAATTTTCCTTCCAGCCACTACAGCCACCTTCTTTCCATTACAAATATTAATCATCCTGCTAGGGGGTTTAATACCAAATGATAATGCTTATAATTACACATTATATGTAAGTTTCATATTCGTCGTTCCTCCTGCTCCCATGAAACCAGTTTTACAGTGCAGCAAAGATGCAATCCATAGTTTAAAGGACAGTAAATTGATCCAGAGTGTTTGGGGAGTAGTGGAGAATGACTGGGGAGAAGGAAATGGTTAACTTGCTGCCTTAGAGTCAGGAATGCTGAGAAGTAAATGGGAAGAAGTAATTCCATAATCAATCACCAGCATGGGCTGACCTGCAGAGCAATCTTATGTCCTAAATAGACATGAAAAGAGGACAAAAAGGAGGTGGGACATGCAAAGAGCCTGCACTCACCAGAAGGTTTCCAACAAAATGCAAAGTTCCTGGGCACGTCCAAGGGCAAAAACAGGGATGAGAACCTGCAATTGAGGGATGATTTAGTGTGTGAAACCAAACTGTGTGGAAATGGTTATCAGTTCTGAACAAGTCCCCCTCACTTTCTGAGACTCTCTTTCCTTTCCACAACTGAGGTACTGAAGCATCATTTACTGGGTGATAAGTGTGTGTCTTCCCTGCACTTGGAGGAGTTTATGGTAACAAAACAGTGCTGAACACCATGCAGCAGGATACTGAACAGACCTGGCTACACTGGAGATCATTCCTGATCAAGTTTAAAAGCAGTAATTGAACAGTCTTAGTTCCTTAATTTCCAGGACCAGGAGGATGTTTCAGTGTTCAGATGCAGATCAGTTTTGCATTTATCCTCCATATTTGCAGACTGTAAGCACAGCATTGCCCTTCCTGCCTCATGAACTCCCAGCCTGGTTTCCTCTTGGTGTAGTTTAAGTGTTCAATAGTCTCTATTTTAAAATACAGATGGAGGAATACAAAAGTGCCTTCAGTCTCAGGTAGTGGTCACATGTAGGTGCCCAAGTTAATCAGCAGCCAACAAGAGCTTCACAAAGAAAAACCCACACCGCTTAGGTTATCTAAACCTCGGTACCTTTCCTCCTCTTTCCACAGTCTCATGAACTTTCTTCAGGAAGTCTCTTTCTCTGCAGCGTTTGGAGTCTCTGATGGTTGTGGCATAGGTGGATTCAGTGATAAGTAAATCCGGGCGACACTTATCGATCCAGGCGGCACTAGAACAAGAGGAATTCAATCAAATGAAGAGCTTGTGTCTGGCATTTCTGAGCCATTGAGAATGGCGCAGGCTCATCTGCAGACAAGAGAACAGGTACACAGATGTGCATCAGCCTGCCCAAAGTCACAGAACAGATTTGAAAAGCCAGTCTTCTCCAGGCTATTACTTGCTTTAAATGCATTGAAATAATACTCTAAATATCACTAATAAATCTCTCATATATAGCAGTAAAATTAAATGGACATTAAATTTTGTGGTTGGCACTCTAAAAACTAAACATATTTAGAAGATATCATGACCAGAAAATATCAGAAGATATCATGACCAGCCTTAAAAACGTATTATTATGATGGTGGTGAGACACTGGAATCGGTTGCCCAGGGAGGCTGTGAGTGCTCCATCCCTGGCGGTGTTCAAGGCCAGGTTGGATGAAGCCTTGTGTGGGACGGTTTAGTGTGAGGTGTCCCTGCCCATGGCAGGGGGGTTGGAATTAGATGATCTTGAGGTTCTTTCCAACCCTAACTATTCTATGATTCTATGATCATACAGAAGAAGTTTACATTAAGGTCTTTGTGGAAGACTCAAATGTAATCTGTTCACTCTCACAACTCAAAGTTGCATTTCCCTTCGCAAAGGTAATTCCTAAATGTTCCAGTCTCCTCATAAAGAATCGGTGCTGAAAGCCCCTGGTATGAACAGAATACAGAAATAAATACCCACAATTCAGCTTCCTACTTACCCTAAATGTCTGTCTGGTGTCATGTTATAATCACCCTAATGGAAGAGGAGAAATCCGTTAATATTCTCTAAGCAATGCCACAGGGCATTAGAAGGGGTCTGTATTTAGTTGTACATACTCACAGTGTACACGACTGACTCACACCCAACCTTGATCTGGAACATGGCTGCTCCCAGCACGTGGCCTGCGTAGTAGGCCTTGATCTCCAGCTCCTCATCCACCTGCACCAAGAGGCAAACACTGTGTTAGTGCAAACACCTTGGAGAAACCCAAACCTGCCCTGCCTTCACCAACCACGCCGCTGCTACAACCCATGAGGGTGCAGAAGCCATCACTCACCTGCACTGTCTGGTGCAGATGCACAGCAACCACTTTTTTCATGCAGTCTTTAATCATTTGGGAAGTGAAGAAGTTGGTTTCCCCTTTCTTGTCTACAGTAATTTTCCTGTAGTCCTCCAGCAGGATGGGGCAGATGGCCTTGGTAGGGTGTGTCATGTAAATAGGCCCATCATAACCCACCATCTCACTGAAATAGGGTAAAGCTCCACAATGGTCCAGGTGGAAGTGGCTGCAAAAAGACTCACAGGATAAGGGGGATGCACAGGAATCCAGCCTGCCTGGTTCTTGGATCTTCAGGTTTTTAAATGGCCAAATGCCAATGATCAGCTCACAATACGCTTGGGTTGCTAGGACAGTGCACAAAGCTTTCCCATTTCCCAGCTGAGCTCTGACAAGGAAGAAAGGGAGCTGTCTCACCTGATGATCACACAGTCTAGGAAGTCCGTCAGCCTCCCATTCTGAGTGATGTAGGAGAAGTCAGGAAAGCGCCTCTGCAGAGACATGAAAAACGAGGTTATCCATTATAATACAAACCCAGGTACTACCATGTTACTAACCCAATACAACAACCATGTGTAACCCAATGCAACAACCACATGTAACCCAACACAACTGTGTGTAACCCAAAACGATGACTGTGTGTAAACCAACACAACTGTGTGTACCCCAACACAACGACTGTGTATAACCCAACATGACAACTGTGCGTACCCCAACACAACAACCATAAGCCAACACAACGACTGTGTGTACCCCCAACACAATGACTGTGCGTAACCTGACACAACAACCATGTGAATGACCTGAAACACTGGGAACGTGCTCTATGGAGCATTTATGTGCAGAAAGAGTCAAAGAACAGGACAGGGGCAAGCAAAGGAGAGACTGTGCAAACAAATTACAGCCAGGCTTATGTTCAGGGTAACAGAGGTGACCAATGCTTTAGCTCAGCCATGGGCACTAAAGCAGGAAGCCTCCAAACCTTTCCTATAGTGGCAGAATTGCTTTAACTCTATCTCATCTTACACAATAGTTTTGCCATTATTCCAGGCAATACCAGGTGACCAAACATCAGGAGTTATTTCCTAGCTCTCTCTAAAGCATTAGAGATGGTGGTGTGGATCCCACCCCCATAACCAAGCATCATGTTAAGAGCAGTCTAACTACTGACAGCATTAACGCTTTCAAGCATAGAAGGTACCTGCCCATGTGAAATATAGAAAGACCCAAGCCACCTGGAATGCAGCATCACAGCTTGCTGCATGTACTTCCACAGCCCAGGGAAAGGGTGGCTGGATGGTGGCACTTCACAGCCCAGGAATACACGAGGGGATGCACCTCCTGCACAGAAGGAAAGGTCTGGAAAGGGCAGTAGTTCATTCTCTGCCCTAACTCAACCCCAGCAGTGGCTGGTAACAGCCCAGTGACACCCACCCTGCTACTGTCACCCCTGTGTCACATTGGATGAGCCAGGCAGTGTTCAAATAAAAGGGAACAACAGTGGAACAATGACCCGAGAGCTGGGAACAGGCAGGCACATGCAGCTGGAGAGCACCTCTCCACCTCATCCAGGCTTCTCCGTACTCACATCATCGTTGTAGCCCATGTGCATCCCGCAGTCCAGCATTACGTTCTTCCCGGCAATAGACACGAGGATACAGCTGCGGCCCACATCCTGCCCAGCTCCTGGACCAGACACAAGTAAGAAACCTCTGCTGTATCTGCAGTCACTTCAGGAAAGCAGCACTAAAGGTCCATGAAAACTCGTAGCCCTTTCCCAGCACAGGAAAAGGCTCCATCCCTTCTTCCAAGCAGCGGATATGCCAGAGGGCAGCAAACGTGAACTGGTTTATCCCATTCCCTGGGCTTACAAGAGACCGTCCAGTTCCAAACCTGCAGTAAATGCAGACATGGATCCAGCCCGGAGCAGTTCAATGCAGGACGTGGCTGCTCTCTGCCCACCGCCACTGCTGCACCGCTTCAAGAGCGGCGTTTAGGATGGAACTCAAGGCTCCCAGGGCTCTGCACCTCCCCAGGGACTCTGCCTCAAACTGCAAGCACCAGAGACCTTCATTAAGCTCCAGTTACGCCAATATCAAGCTGGAAAGCTACCTGCGAGGATACAGCAGCACATCCTCTGCCCTCTCAGTACATGAATGCATCCCAACGGATTCCATGCAACCCACGGAGGAAAAAAGGGGAGAGAAAAAAGAGCAATGTGCTTCCTGTGGATCTTTAGCACTGCTCAGGGACTGAACTACCTGTTCTGTACAACACAGCGACTCCTTTCCTAGTGCGTGTTATTGAACCCCGTACCTAAAACAGAGCCACCGGGCTCTCTGAGGCTTGCTTGGAAGACTGGAGGACAATGAAGCACCGGCAAGGACCACGCGAGCACCCTGCACACCCGCACGGCCATGCCCTGCACACGACGCTGCGCACCCTCCCCACGGCCAGCTCCAGCGGCACGGAGCAGCACACGGGGCTCCAGCAGCAGAACGCACGTTCCTGCGGGTTCCGCGTTCCGAGGTTCCCCGCGTTCCTGCCTCAGGACTTACCCAGCGGAGTCACTTTTATCTCAGGCATTTTAACACGATTCACACCCCGGGCGGGCCGGGGGCAAAAATCACCTCAGACACGGCCACAAAAAGGCGACTTCGCCGCCGCCGCCGCCATCTCAACCGCGCCCCAGCACCAGGCCGCAGGCTTCCGGCTGCTTCCTAAAGAGAGGAGAGAAAACACAGCTGAGCCCCGGCCCGGGCCATCGCCGGCCCCTCCGAACCCACCCGGCTCGGCTCCGCCGCCTCCCGGCAGCCCCGGGGCGCCCGGCCCGGCCCTTCCCTCACCCCTCGGCCCTCCCTGCGGCTCGGAGCCCGCCGCCCTCAGCGCAGGCGCGGCGCAGGCTCCGCCCCGCGGGGCTGGGGCCATGGCGGCGCCGGCCGCGTTCAGCCTGCGGGAGGTGCTGGGCGCCTTCGAGGCCTGCGTGACGGAGCGGCGGGAGGTGTTGCTCGGGCCCTACCTGCGCGGCTGGCGGGGGCTCATCCGGTGAGTGCCGGCGGCGGCTGCGACCGCGGCCCCGCTGCCGCCGCCCGTAACGCGGGTGCGCTGTGTCCGCTGCAGGTTCCTGCAGAGCCTGGGCGCCGTCTTCTCCTTCATCTCCAAGGACGCGGAGGCCAAGGTGCAGCTGATGGAGGGGTACTGCTGCGGCGAGCGCCGGGAGCGGTACGTGTCGCTGCAGGCCATGGTGCAGTACGAGCTGGGCAGCGGCCTGGTGGACCTGCACAGGCGGTCGGGCCGGCCCGACTCCGGGTGCCGCACGGTGCTGCGGCTGCACCGCGCCCTGCGCTGGCTGCAGCTCTTCCTGGAGGGGCTGAGGACGGGCGGGGAGGACTCGCGGACGTCCGCGATCTGCACGGACTCGTACAACGCCTCCCTGGCCGCCTTCCACCCCTGGGTCATCCGCAAGGCCGCCACCGTGGCCTTCTGCGCGCTGCCGCCGCGCAACGCCTTCCTGGAGATCATGAACGTGGGCTCGGCCGAGGACGCCGTGGCCGTGCTGGGGGAGGCCTTGCCCCACATCAGCGACGTCTACAGCATCACCCAGGAGCTGTTCGCGCAGCACCGGCTGCTCGACCTGCCCTAGGGGTGCTCGGGAGCCGCGTCCCGCCGGGAGCGGGGTGGAAGCGGTGCTTGCACGGGCAGGCGGGGCCGGGGTCGCTGCGCGGGGTCGCATTCCCTTTCCTTTCCCGGTGTGGAGCTGGTAAACGTGGTCAGGACGCCTCACTTTGTGCGAGAATACGCACCTCCTGGTTCTGTGCGCGTGTGTGTCTGTGCTGGCTCTGCAGGAAGAGAAACACGGTGTGCTTACGGGGTAGAATAGCCTGGGGTGGAACAGACCTTAAAGATGCTGTGGGTCCAGCTCTCCAGCGGGGCTGGGTTTGATTCTTCTTTAAGCCAAACTCTGCAACTGCCGCAGCTTCTGTGCATTGACGCCAGTAGCTGGGCCCCTGTGTGGCCGCACAGCTCCAGGAGCCGTGGCAGGCACATCCTTTCCCCCTGAGCTCATGCTGTTTACAAGCTGTTCCTTAACAGATCGGGGCGGGGGGGTTGCCCCCTCTTTTGCTTTAGCCTTGGAAATAGAGCCCTGAGTGATGGGTGGCTGAAAGGAAGCGCTTTTCCATGTGGTCAGAGACTTATTTGCTTGCTGCTGCTCATCCTGTGTCCCCTGAACTGAAGGGGGAAAGGGTGCTGTGAGAGACCATTCCTCTTGGTGCATGGAGCCATTAAGCAGGATCTTCCTTCCCTGTAGCTTCCCCTGCCCATTCATCTCTGCTTTATGCACCTTGGGATGTAGAACAGCTTTAGCAGGTACTGCTCAACCCTGCCCATCCGGCCATGCTCCTAAATGTGCTCTCATTAATTCTGCTTAATGAATGTGTCAAACGCTCACAAAGCAACTTCTCTGCTTGGCTGGGGGCAAATCTGAACTGCGAGTCACTGCTCCAGGGGGCTCCTATTGCAAATCACTGTATGTAATCGCCAGTGTGCATATACACACCGCCAAGTATGTGAAATAGAGTTTGCTTCAGCTTTCTAAATGCTGGAAAAGCACTCCAGGATGTGAGGAATATCTGGGGGAGGAGGGGCAATCGCACAGGGTTTGATTGTATCTCAGTAGAGCCATTGTGGCCTGCTGGAACACCAAGGGATTCAGGAAATCACTGTTACCTCATGGAGATTAAAGTGACTGGACATTAAATTGTGTGAATCACACCGTGCTTCTGCAGTGTCCTTTCTAGGAGTGCTTGCTAGGTTTGGGCTGTTGGATGGAGCAAGACTTGGTGTTACCCATTCGCCTTGTCCTTCACTAGCAGAGTCTGTTTCATTGGGTGGCCAGATGTGAGTCCATCAGGAGTAACCCAGGTGAAGCCAGATGCTGTGCACTGAGCTCCTGTTCTGACTGCTCACGTCTGCCAACGCTGTCCTTTGCCTGAGGATAGGAGATGGAAGTTCCTTGTATGTCCTACCAGGAGGTTCGGTTGCTCTGCTGTGAACACACAAATACCATTCCCTTTCTGCTAAGACCACCTTAAAATGATTAAATAGCTCCATAGGATAAATCTATACATTAAAATGGAGCAGTTCCATGGTACAGACTACAATATGCTGGGCCTCCCTTGCTGTCTGATAGAGATACAGGTGGTATTTTACCTGTGTGATGTACTAAATGCCTTAAGTTATGTCAGATAATGTCTATCAAGTGAAAGAATGGTTCTGCTCTCTTTAGGTTTAATGCAGAAATGGGAGTTATGGCCACATGGGAAAACTGCTTTTCCTCCCAACTGTTCCTCTTATGAGAGAAACAAACATTCATGTTCAAGATGAACTTGGTTTCTGCCATTAATGAATCAAACTTGCTCAGTAGGGGAAAGAACTCAGTAATTTACGTCCAGTCATTCTGGGCAAAGGATGCTTCCAGTAAAGCAGCTTTCCCTCAGCTCTCATTTACACAAGGCACTGCCTCCTGCTCATTCTGTTTCCCTGGTGTCCTGCCCTGTCTCCAAACAACCCTTTTTAACAGCCCCACTTCAGTCACCACTGAGTAGAACTGAGGGTCCTGCACCGGGCTTTGGGCAGTTCACAGTCTGGAGCTTTCGTGAATGGGGCCAAATCCGGAAGAGTAAAACCTCCCCCTGCAGGGAGCGGTGTTACTCAAGAGGGACACATTCACTAGAGGGAGGTGGGATATTGTGCACACAAATCCATCACATAAACTCTGGCCTTGCCACTTGATTTCACATGGAAGCACGGATGGCAGTAAATAATTCCCTGTGACTTCTGCACTTCCTTTTCTCTATGCAGCTGAATTTGTGTTTAGAACCTTTTACAAGTTATACAGTTAAAGCTAATACTTAAATATTCCATGAAGGGGAAGATAACCTTAAAAGGATGTCACTATAAACTTACCTATAAAACATATATAAATGTATCCGCATAACATATAGAAGCATTATCTATATACCATATATGAACATATCCATGTAACATATATGAACATATCTACATAAGATATATGAAGATATCTATATGAACATATCTATATAACATATATGAATATATCCTTATAACATATATGAACATATCTATATAACGTATATGAACATAACTATGTAACATTTATGAACATACCCATATAACATACATGAACATATCCATATAATGTATATAGGAATCTACAACTGATGCTGCCCAAAGCACTCATATACCCTTCATACATACTCTACCCTTGTAGCAGCAGAGGGCCACCACTTTGCCACTATCAGCAGTTTTTGTGATACAGTATAAATAGACACAAGCCAATAAAATGCAGCAAAGGGAACTTTCCAGTTCAGAGCAAACCTGATACAATGCAAACCGTGATGCAACCTGAATTACACCCTGTGCAACCTGTACCCTAACCAAAAGGTTTAAACTGAAGTTACCATCACAGCTCAGTGTGAGAAAACTTCAGATGAGGCAACAACAGCTTCCTACAGACAGCAGTAAGGTTGGGTAAGAGCTCACCCACCTCGGAACGCACGGTCCTGCTCCAGATGAGTCCTTGCAGTGCTCCGAGGAAGGGCTGGTGATGCCCATGAGGAGGTGACCTTGAATTAAACAGAACAGCAATAAAAATGACTGCCTCTCACCACCACCTTTTAGTTCAGGCAACACAAGGTACGCTGAAGTGCATTGAAAAACACATTATATGGCATTCTTTCAGTGCAGGCTGCCTGCAAGTAGGGAGCACACAAGAGCATGTTTAGCTAACAGCAGGAAGTGATGCTGGTGAGCAATTCCTTCTCATCCTCCCTGTGTGTGATGCTTGTATGATGGTAACAGGCCCCATTCTCCTTGGCACACCTGGATTCTGCTCCTACTCAAGCTCATTCTCCTTGGCAATGCTTTTAGATGAGCACCCTGCATGGATTGAGATCTGCTCCCACTATTACACAAGTCCCAGACACAGTTGTTTAGGAAAACCGTTAACAGGGACAGTTTCTACAACCACATTGCACTTGGCTGGGGCAATGGGAGTTAATACAAAGGATGCGTGTCCTAACTAGGGTTTACCACCAACCTACAGCAGTCAAACGTCCAGAGCTGCAGCAGTGAATTCAGCAAGTCACTGCTTGAGTAAAGGCTACTCACCGAGTAAGGAAAACAGGATTAGGCCAGCGGTTTGCAACCAAACGCACAGGGTACTGGTGCATATTTGACTATTGCTCACTAAGCAAGCAGTGACACACTTGATGCATTTTGCTAACCAAATCCTTCCCTGACATTTTCATCTCTCCAAGTTCTATTTAAAGGGACTGAACTGGAGCTGAGGAGATGGGAACCCCTGCCCCACAGCTCTGTGATGGGTATTCCCCAAACCAGACAAAGAATGGTCCTGGAGCTGCTGCTCTGCTTGAGCTTTGCCTGTGCAGCAGCCCTCGAACCCACGTGCCTCTCGGCTCAGTTGAGAAAGCCTGGTGATTATATCCTAGGAGGCTTGTTCCCGTTTGGAATGGACATCCTAAACCTGACGGCACGGTCAGAGCCCACCTTAGTTGTGTGTGAAAGGTAAGGGGAACAGCAGCTTCACAAGCACACAGTAAGTTTGGTCACTTGGGCTGGGAGGAGAAAGGGAAGTAGTTCTGGTAGTGACTGATGGTCTCACAGCTGATCACTGAAGGGGAGATGGGAACAGAGGTGCTGGAGCTGTGGCTCTTCTGCGCCATCCACTTCTGGGTCTGAACTGGGAAATGGGTTTGTGTTTGCTTGATGCAGTCTAACTTACAACCAACACCGATTTGACAACAGCTTTTAGTGCATTGGCTTCCTTAGTGTTTGGAATCTAACACTTACAGTTGCTTTTGCTTCCAGATGGAATGAGAAGCATGTACTACACTCCACAGGCAGATGACACATGGTGAGATTGTGCTATTTATTGCCTTTTAAGAGGCAAAGGACACTCAAGTATTGTGCACGAGGTCACAACATCACCTGGCTTGTAGGCTTGCTGGTGTGCAATCAGTGTTTCCTGCTCAGTTACACCAAGGTGGTTCACACCATCATATTACAAGCCACTTACAGCTCTTACAGTGGGAAGCACTGGCTTCATGGCAGCACACAAGGCTAAGAACAGGAGTAAACATACTATAGGTCTCTCTGTATCTCTGTTTCTCCTGTGAAGCACAGATGTCTTTGTGGACAGACAAGACTAATCAGGTGTGAAAGGTGCTTAGAGCCCCTCTACTCACAAAACAAGACTTACAAAGGCTGTGGGTACCAGGGTGCTCTGACAGTGCCATGTACATCTGCCTTGGCAACGGGCAGGATGCCGAACTGTCAGAGAGTGTGGAATAATCGATCAGCACACTAACAGCCCTGATAAACCACATAACTCCTGTCTCCTCTCACTGCAGGCTGTATGTAGATGGGCTAATATGGGCTCTTGGGATGAAGTTTGCCATCGATCAGATCAACAACTCCACTTCCCTTCTCCCGGGAGTGAAGCTGGGCTACGACATGTATGACACGTGCTTTGAGCCAGCCATGGCCCTGCAGCCCAGCCTGCTGTTCCTGACGCAGAACAGCACCACGGGCATCGGGGTCCTCTGCAACTACAGCAACTACCAGCCACGAGTGACCGCTGTCATCGGGCCGTACAAGTCAGATCTCTGCCTGTTAACAGCCAAGCTGTTCAGCTTCTTCTGGATCCCACAGGTAAAGAAATGCACTGGAGGAGCAAGAATTCCCCTTTTAGGTAGGTGAAGGGTTTGGATCAACAACGTTGTTGATGCTATAGGTCTCTAAACTAGGACTGTTGAAGCAGATTCCAGTCTTTCCTCTGCTACAGATTGCCTGGATAAATCATTAAGCTTCCCTCCTGGAGACAGTCTAGTGTCTAACAGCCCAGAGAGAAGAGGGATAACTCAGGTTGCTGTGTGATCCATGTAAAATGGAAGAACCAGAGCTCCCAGCATAAACTGGGAGGATCCCATGCAAATATATCTGTGACTACAAGTTCTCAGTTCCCACAATAGAGCCAGCTGGAATGGTCAGGTAAACGCAGCCCTGAGCCAAGATATTCCTAAATCCTGGCTGCATTACCCTTTGCACAAAGCAGCCAATTACTGTTATCATTAATGATAAGGGCTGGTGCTGCGATGATGGACACAAATGGCAGCAGAAGGAGATGGCCATGTGGGACAGCACTACCAGAGACAAGTGATGGACCAGTTTATGGTTCTCTTGGTAAATGCAGCCATGGTGAACGTTATCCCTTTAGATGAGTTCTTCCTTCCCATCATTGTTTAGAATCAAGTGCACCAAGACTAAGCAAAGGAGGTGGAGAGTGATCTGGGCTGTGAACACTTCCCTCTACATTACTCTTTGCCTTGCTTTCTCTCTTACCGTCTAACTCACAGGTCAGCTATGGAGCCAGCAGTGAGAAGCTCAGCGACACCGAGCTGTACCCAACCTTCTACCGCACTGTTCCTGGTGATAAGAACTTGGTGGAAGCTGTGGCCCAGCTGCTGACCAAGTTTGGGTGGAACTGGATTGCCATCATTGGAAGTGATGATGAATACGGCCGAGGAGCCCAGGAGCAATTCCTAAACATAGCTGAAAAACACAGCATCTGCATTGCATTCGAGGGGACAATTCCTACAGACCTGGCAGACCCCAATGCCAAACAATACCTGGAATACACCATTAATTTAATTAACAGGACCCACGTCAACATCATTGTCCTTTTTTCCCATAGTCTGTCAGCCCAGGCCTTGCTGGAGCTCAGCATCAAGATGGGACTGGGCAAAAAAGTCTGGATTGGCACTGAAACCTGGTTGTTGTCTGACATAGCCACCTCCATCCCAAATATCCAGAGCATTGGGATAGTCTTAGGCTTTATTACGAAAACAAACCCAGTCCCTGGCTTCCAGGAATACGTTGCTGACCTTTTCACCTCTGTTCAGCAGGAGGAGTTTTGCCAGGAGTCCAGAGAACTCAACCAGCTCCTGAGCCCGGACACGCTGGGCGCACGCTGCAGGCAGTGCGACCACGTCTCGCTGCAGACCGTGGCGTCCTCGCTGAGCCAAGCACAGGTAGAGCCCGTGCACGTCGCTGTCTACAGCGTGGCCCATGCACTGCACCGAGCCCTGGGGTGCAGCCAGCACGAGTGTCCCAGGGCACCCATCAGGCCTTGGCAGGTGAGGAAAGGGGAACACTGCAGGTTTACACCCAGTTTGCACACAGGCAGATGGGGAAGGAACCTTAAAGCTCATCTGGTTCCAACCCCTGCCACGGGCAGGGACCCCTTCCCCTGGAGCAGCTTGCTCCAAGCCCCTGTGTCCAACCTGGCCTTGAGCACTGCCAGGGATGGGGCAGCCACAACAACGTTCTGGCTCCCACTAATCAAACAGTTGATGATGCAGCCAGGAGGCCCATAACCACCATCACAGCCCACATAGGAGACAACTGATTTCAGCCAGATACCAGCTTACCGCATTGTGAACATCAACTGTACCAGTATTTACTGTCCATTTTTATGTTCTCCTCAGCTGTTGCAGTTCCTGGATACCTTCCCCTTCGAGGTGAATGGCCAACAGTTCAGGTTTGATCAATCCCATGGCACGAGCACCAGCTACAGGCTTATATTGTGGTCCTGGGAAAACGACACCCTTCAGTATCTACCTTTGGGTGACTATGGAGAGTCCTTGTACATCAATGAGTCGCAGATGGAGCTTCACACTAAGGATTCAGAGGTAAAAACAGTGGGTAAAAGCACAAACAGTCACAAAGTGAAGTAACCCATTCTGCCACTTCCATAGGACTGTTCACAAGGTGCTCTTTGCCTGCATGCTGCTCCCATAAGGTGTGTGTGGGACCCAGCTCTTGCTCCTCTGCAAACACGTAATCCATCTCCACTGTGCTGAACTAGGAAAAGTATTCCCGGAGCTGTTTGAATTTCAGCTACGGCTTGATCCCAGCACAGCCAGCTTCCAATGTGTGGTGATAATGGTGCTTCTGAAAGCATCTGGTTGATGTGCGTTCTTCCTCTTGCCTAGGAGACCACATCGGAGTGCTTCAAACAGTGTAAACCAGGACAGATCAGACAAACCAAAGGATTCCACCACTGCTGCTATGACTGTACAGACTGTCCAGAGAACACCTTCTGGAGTGGTAAAGGTGAGGTCTGGGAAACAAAATGGATTTAACCGTATTATGTCTGTCTGCCGGTGGAGACCACACAGGTTCACAGATCTTCAGTGGGGCACCTTCCTCTGCTGAGCCCAAAGAGGATGTCTAAGGGCAATACTATTACCTCAAAAGGTAGGAGAAGGGTATAATGAAATGCTGGGGTCAGAGATAGAAGAGTCCTATGGCGAAATTTTGGGATCTTTTGAAAGTTGGTGATCCTGGGGAAGGGAAACAGAGCCAAGAGATATGTGGGTCCTTCTAGGGGGAGGGCGGAGAAGCAGAGGGGGGAAAAGAGACTGAACTATCACAAGCTCTGGACATCCCATACACTTAGGAAGGGGGCAAAGCAGGCAAAGCAGCACCAAGTCCTGCCTGCTCCATCCTCAAGGGCTGCCTGCAGCAGGGCAGCAGCACTCCCTGTGAGGTGGTCACCAGTCCTCACTGCTGCTTTGCAGACAGCTCCACGTGCACTCCCTGCCGCCAGGACCAGTGGTCCCCTGCCCGCAGCACGCGATGTTACAACCGCGGAGAGCGGTACCTGTTCTGGACCGAGCCCCTCACCATTGCCTTGCTGACACTGATGTCCATCACCATGAGCCTGGTCTGCCTGGCAGCAGTGCTCTTCCTCAAGAACCTTGAGACCCCCCTTGTGCAGGGCTCTGGAGGCAAACTGAGCCTCTTTGCCTTGCTCATGCTCCTGCTGCTGTGTCTCAGCTGCTGTCTCTACATAGGCAAGCCCAGCAGCAACATCTGTATGATCCAGCCCATGGTCTACACCCTGTGCCTCAGTGCTTGTTTCTCCACCTTCTTCATCAAGTCCCTTGAGATCACCCTTGTGACAGAGTTCCCTCATTGTGCCCCCACCTTCTTGCAGTGGGTGACCCAGAGGAGGGCCTGGCTCCTCGTTGCCCTGTGCCTGCTCCCCGAATGCTTGTTCTGCCTTGGGTACCTTCACTTGGGCCCTGACTACCTGGTGGTTGACTACAAGTCGCTGCCCACCGAAGTGCTGCTCCTGTGTAACACAGAGTCCTGGTTTGCCTTTGCTCTGATGCACGGTTACAACGGCTGCTTAGGCTCTGCCTCCTTCCTGTGCACCTTCATGGTCCAGGCCTCTGGGAAGAAGTACAACTTTGCCAGAGGGATCACATTTGCCTTCCTCATCTATTTCATCGTCTATATCTTCTTCGTTGCTGTGTTTGTCACACTGAAAACAGTGCTGAGGTCTGTGGTGCAGATTGCTACCATGCTGATAATCAGCCTGGGTATCCTGGTGACCTACTATATCCCCAAATGCTACATCATTATGCTTAAGCCTCACCTCAACACCGTGGATTATTTCCAGAATTCCATTGAAGAGGAGCCAGAGGACTCCTCAACAAGAGACAATAATCCAGATCCACTGTCACCTGCTCCTCAATAGAAGCTGCCTGCATCTGAATGAGACAATGCTTGTTTATGGTGATTCTATGGTCCCAGACACAATCACCATACAAAATACAGCCTTATTCAGTAGGCTGGACACTAGGAGCAGAGCTTTTAAGCTGCAAAGCACAGGGCTCTACTCGATGAGCAAAACACCCCCAAGCAGAGCAGCATCCATCCTCTCTGTAGCGATCTGCCTGTTTCATCACTCACAAGGGTAGATAACTGCTCCAGATATATCCATGCATCCTTACCCAGGCCTTAAAAGAACCTTCAAAGATATTCAACAGCACAGGAACTAGAAAACCAAAAGGGAATCATCTGAAAAGGTGTGAGATTGTAGACCACAAATAGAAATCCTTGTGATTAATGATACCAAGAGTACCTATCTACACAGGACCCTCTATAAAGACTTTCTCCTAACAAACAACAGCAGAAAACACAAATCCTGTGCAGGTCTGCTCCTGTTAGATACAGGAGGTAGATGAGGGAACAGAACCAAAAGGTCCTGAACATTGCTCTGTCCTTGCAACCTGTACATATTTACATGTGTCTGTGCACTTGCCTTATTAAAGGTGGAGTCAATGACATCCTACAGCTCGGGGTCTCTTTTTTTACCACCTACAGTCAATGCAAATGGGCTGTGAAACTGGTTCTAACGGCTACCAGGATCCTTGATACAACCTTCCCCACTGTCCCTGTAAATGAGATGCTGTGACAGGACACTGATCCTCTGGGCTGCCCTCTCTGCTATTTAAACAGAGGGGTTACAACTTCACAGTATGGTAGTGAGTAAGTTCTGCTTATTTTGACTGAGGTTTAGAGGATACTTGGAAAGGTACATGGGAAGCTAAGAACACAGGAGAGGACACAAGGAAATGGATGTGTCATACACAAACTGAGGTACAGGCAAACAACCATGTTCAGTCTCTTTGGTTTTAAGATGGAAAGGCCAAGCAAAGCTTCTGATGATAACCACTGCTCATCTAGCTCATGCTATCATCAGTACCCCACTGCACCATATTCACTGGTCCTTATACATCACTGCCTACTGAAACAAAACACAACATAGAAGCTGTGTTTCTGAAGAGATTTCACAGTTTCATTCCAACTCAGAATAATTGTAGTTATTCAGGCCAGAATCCCAGTAAAACTGGGATTTTTGTTACACTAAATTACACTGTACAAGTTTAGATACAGTAATGTAAGTCATTATCACCATCCATCTCTTCCAATATGAAGCTCAGTTTGATATCTCTGTCATGAAACAAAAAGCTGCACTTCCCAAATTCAATGTCCAAATTTGTGTCACATTTTCCATGGAAAAGATTTCTTTTCATATTTCCTTGACTGCTTTGTCACAAAATTCACAGGAACCGCTCTGCTCTGCACAGGCAGCTGCCCACACGAGATGAGGAGTACATCACCCAGTCAAATCCCACTTCACCCATTTGTGTTTCATTAACATGCATTTGCAAAGAGCACGCAAACGAGGACGAGACACACGGAAACGAAGAGTGCAAACCACACTATCCAAAGGCAGAGCACAAAGTTCCTCCCCTCTCTGAAACCACACAAAGATCAGCACAGAGAAGCAGCTCTTACCCAGGGGGGCATTCTCCAAAATCCATCAAACACTTATTGCTCAAAGAAGAGCCACAAAGCACTTGTCAGCCCCACAGCTGCCGTGGCTTGGCTTTACTTGTCCAGATTTTCTAGGTCTTGCAAAGCATTTATTGGGACTTACTAGAGCCTATGCGATGCAGCTGTGTACACAGGTGATGGAGCTGATGGCCTGTGCCTGCTCTGCTCACCTTGATGACTGCAGGATCTTTATCCCTGCCTAACAAAGCCCCAGCAGCACAATCTCCCTTTTGTCTTAGGTGTTTCCAGAGCCAATGAGGATGTTCAGCAGTTTTGACCCTTATTATAACCTTATCTTTAGTGTAATAAATGTGAATGCATATTTATTACACACCTCTGCACTTCCAAAAGGCTGGAGAGAAACCAGCCAGCCCAGAGCAGATAACTTTGGCAGAGACCAAGCAAGGGAAGAGGAGACAGTCTGTTGGATTACACAGCATCACAGTAACAATCAACATTGTCTCAACGTCTATGTATAAACCACAGGTACTAGTGCAATATGAGGTGGCTCATCAGGTACACTGTGCTACCAACTATCAGCCAACAGTTACTAAATATTAGCCATTTAGTGCCTTTTCATGTCAAGAAAGTGGCAGCCACCACTCAACCTTTACTTTTCCTAATAGTGCAGATGCAATACAGGAGGAGATTTATCTGTAATCACGCTGTATCACAGAGGAATGATGATGACATCTCTCCTGCAATTCAAAAGCAAAGGATACAACCTGATCCAACACTTTTTAACCAATGCCACCGTACTTACTATTTCATAAACCCAGTAAAAGCACAACTAGGCTCCAACACAGTTGTTAAGAAGCTCATTGTATGATACTGAAATGAAGCAATCAGCCAAGGACAAGCGCTTCCTCCGAGTGAAACATCTTAGCAAAAGGCTCTTCACAGTAACTTTTTATCCTTTAAACAACCCTTATTCCACGCTCCTTCTGCGCAAAGATGGGATGTGGCAAACCATGCAAAGTGAAAATGGAGAAGCTGCACTGTTGTTCCACATTACTACCAACAGCTGCAAGGAAATACCAAGTCACATCACTGAGATCTTTCATTTTTCCCACTCGCTTTGACAAGCAACTCTACTGCTCTTCTATTCCATACATTGAAGCTTTTCCATCTATCCACCACATTGATGCAGCGAACTCCTTGACTGTTTAAAATGTGCAGTTCACTTCTGCAGCTGCTTCATTCTTAGCTCCTGGAGTAGCCAGCGCTCAAGCTTTAGCAACGTTGAATAAGCTAGGATGTTGGCTTGCTAAACAAACTAATGCTACAGCATCCGCTCTCTCTGCATTACTCACTGATGTTGATTCTATTAGAGACACGACTTTGCAAAATAGGGCAGCAATTGATTTTCTCCTCTTAGCACATGGGCATAAGTGTGAAATTTTAGAAGGAATGTGTTGTATGAACTCGTCAGATCATTCAGAATCTATACATGAAAGTATCTGTAAATTGAAAGATAGTGTGATGAAGCTAAGGGAAGAGGATAAAGATTGGCTATCATCCCTTTTTTCTGGCTGGGGTATAACTGGGTGGTTATTAGTCTCAGTGAAAGGAGGATTGATCTCATTGCTTGTCTTTTTTGCCATTATCTGTATTGTGCCTTGTTTGTTACGATGTATTCAACGTATGACAATTAATGCTATGAAGCGTGTTTGGCTTGTGCAACAAGGAAAAGGGGGAGATGTGGATGGATTTTTAATAAAGGATGGCCAGGTTCCCAAGTCAGCAAGTGCCTACGTGGAGCTCGACATGAACTGAGGATGAAGGAGGACGTGGGTAAAGCAGCAAAAGTAACAGTGCAAGCAAGATAAGAAGAAACTGGACTGTGCTAAGACACAAAATAGTGGGCTGATAACAAATTTTAAAGGTTAGGTTCTCATACGCTTATTTGATTAATTGTTACTAGTTGCTGTGTGCTGCAATAATATGTATCAAAGCATAATATACTAAGCTATTGTATATGTATCCATTTATAACAGGGCAAGTTATTGAAGAAGTATCCAGTCATCATACAGCAAGCTGTTGAACATGTATCTAATTACATTACAGCGAGCTATTGCAGATGTACCCAAATATTACACAGCGAGCTATTATAAATGTAACCGTAGTTGCGGTGTATTACAAGAAAATGTATGCGATTGTAATAAATGTATCCGATTATAATACAGCAAGCTATCGTAAGCCCAGGCAGAGAAACAGTATAAAAAGGACTGATGCTCTATAATAAATGGCTTTGGTCTGATCGCATTGATCTCTGACTATGTCCATATTTTTTCTGTGGCAGAGATTGTTGCTGAGACACTGTGGCTAAGACTCGGGTTCAGGCTTTGGAGATGAAGCTGTGGCTGAGGCTCTGAACCCTAACCCATGCTCTACTCACTCTGCTGCTGGACAGCAGGCACCAGAGATCTTGGATTCAAATGGACTTTTAGGTGGAAAAGCAAGGTGCGACAGCAATGTGTGTGTCACTGCTGCAAAGCTCCCTGTGTGCTGAAGATGCCCAGCACCAGCTTTCCCTCCTGGCTCTTCAGCTCTGGGAGCAGAGGCCAAACATTCGTGCTCTACTCACTCTGCTGCAGCATGGCTGGGAGCAGATGGTAGAGAAGTTGCAAGGAATTTGATTTTTAGGTGCAAAAGCGAGGAGCTGGAGCAATGCAGCTGGCAACACTGCGGAGCTCTCAGTCTGCAGAATACGCTCAGGTACATTTCCAACATGTTCAGCCCAGTTTAGCCCAGCCAAACCCAGTTTATCGCAGTTCACACCAGTCCAGCCCAGTTTATCTCACTTCAGACACTTCACCCCACTTCAGCCCAGCCCACATTAGCCCTGTCCAGCCCATTCCAGCTCACCCCAGCCCGTTCAGCCCACTTTAGCCCAGCGCAGACAGTTTCAGCACAGTCCGTTCCACTTTAGCCCAGCCCAGCCCACTTCAGGCCAATTCAGACCAGTTTAGCCCTGGCCAGACCAACTTAGCTCAGCCCAGCCCAGTTCAGCCCAATTCAGACATGTCCCGACCAATTTAGCACAGTTCAGCAGGGTTTAGCCCAATTCAGAGGACTCCAGCACACCTTAGCCCTGTTCAGCCCAGTTTAGCCCACTTCAGCCCTGCCCAGCACACTTTAGACCAGTTCAGCCTCGTTCAGCCCAATTCTCCTCTGTCCAGACCACTTTAGCACTGTTAAGCCCAATTTAGACCAGACCAGCCCACCACAGTTCAGCCCACTTTAGCCCTTCCCAGCCCAGCGTAGCACAGTTTAGGCCAGCTCAGTCCAGCCCAGTTTAGCCCAGTCCAGCTTATCCCAGCCCAATTTAACCCAGTTCAGCCCACTTTACAGCCCAGCCCACTCCAGCTCAGCCCAGACAAGTTGAGCCCAATTAGGCTCAGTTTAGCACAATCCAGCCCGGTTTAGCACAGCCTAGCCCAGCCCATCCAAGACCTGATCAGCCATTTCAAGCCCAGTTTAGCCCAGTTCAGCCCAGCCCAGCAAAATTTACTCCAATCCAGCCCAGTCCAGCCCCATTTAGACAAGCTCAGATCTGTCTAACCCAGTGAAGCCCCCTTCAGCCCACTTCAGCCACTCCAGCACAGTTCAGCCCAGTCTGGCCCACTTCAGGAGAGTTTAGACCCCTTTGGCCCACTTCAGCCCAGTTTAGCCCAGTTCAGCACAGTTTAGCCTTGCCCAGCCTCGTTTACTCCAGTTAAGCCTACTTTGGTCCAACTCAGACCAGTGCAGCCCACTTTAGCTCAGTCCAGTGCAATTAAGCCTAGCCAAGAATAGTTTAGCCCAGTCCAGTGCATTTGAGCCCAGTTCAGACCTCTCCAGACCAGTTTAGCCCAACTAAGCCCAGTCAAGAACATTTCAACACAGTTTAGCCCAGCCCAGCCCAGTTCTCTTTAGCACAGATTGGCCCAGCTCTGTCCAGCCCAGTTTAGCCCACTTAAGAACAGTCCATTTAGCCCAGTCCAGACAAGTTTAGCCCAGTTCACCTCATTTTACACTTGCCCAGCCAGGCTCAGACAGCTCCAGCCCGGTTCAGACCAACAGAGCCAAGGCCAGCCCACATTAGCCTACCCCATCCCAGTTTAGCCCAGTGGAGCCCAGTCCAGTTTAGCTTAGTCCAGCCCAGCTCAGAACAGTCCAGGCCATTTTACCCACACCCAGCCCAGCGGGATGGAATTCCCTCTTTCCCAGTACTTTCTAAGGCAAAAGTGAGGGAACACCGGCTTTCGCCGGAAGGGAGCCGAGAGGAGCCGAAGCCGCCCGAAGAGGACGGAGCCGACCGACGGGAGCCGAGCACAGCCCAGCCTCCCGAAGGGGGCGGAGCCGACCGACGGGAGCCGAGCGGAGCCGAAGCCACGCGAAGGGGCGGAGCCGCCCGAAGGAAGCCGAGTGGCTCCGGGGTGGGGTCCAGAGGAGCCGACACCTCCCATTGCCCCCCATTATGGGAGTCTATGCCATTATGGCATCCCATTATGGGAGTCTATAGGGGGATTTGGGGGCATATGGCAGTCTGGAGTCCCTTCACGGGGTTCCATGGGGGAATATGGGAGGATATGGGGGGGGGTATTGGGGGATTTGGGGGTCTGGAGTCCTTACATGGGGTTCTATGGGGGAATATGGAGGGGGATATGGGGTTCTATGGGCAGTTTAGCCCAGTATACTCCAGTTTAGCCCAGCCCAGTGCACACGGGTCCAGCCCAGTTTATCTCACTTCAGACACTGCACCTCAGTTCAGCCCAGCCCACTTTAGCCCTGTCCAGCCCATTCCAGCTCAAAGCAGCCCGTTTAGCCCAGCGCAGCCAGCTTTAGCACAGTCCATTCCAGTTTAGCCCAGCACAGCCCATTTTAACCGAATTCAGATCAGTTTAGACCTGTCCAGACCAATTAGCCCAGCCCTCCTCAGCCTAGTTCAGCCCAATTCAGACCTGTCCAGAGCAAGTTAGCACAGTTCAGCAGGGTTTAGCCCAATTCAGACCACTCCAGCACACCTTAGCCCTGTTCAGCCCAGTTTATCCCTGCACAGGACAGTTTAGCCCAGTTCAGCCTAGTTTAGCCCAATTCACATCTGTCCAGACCACTTAAGCACTGTTTGGCACTGTAATAGCCCGATTTAGACCAGTCCAGCCCAGCTTACCCCAACACAGCCAAGCCCACTACAGTTCAGCCCACTTTAGCCTTTCCCAGCCCAACATAGCACAGTTTAGGCCAGCTCAGTCTAGCCCAGCCCAATTTAACTCAGTTCAGCCCACTTTACAGCCCAGCCCAGACATGCTGAGCCCAATTAGGCCCAGTTTAGCACAGTTCAGCCCAGTTTAGCTCAGCCCAGCCCTGCCAAGACCTGTTTAGCCAATTCAAACCCAGTTCAGTCCAGCCCAGCAAAATTTACTCCAATTCAGCCCAGTCCAGCCCCATTTAGACAAGCTCAGATCTGTCCAACCCAGTGGATTCTGTTAACTTCCCATTGCCCCCCTATTCCCCCCATTACCCCTTATTAACCCACATTCCCCCCCATTGCCTCCCATCACTCTCTATTAACTCCCTATTACACCCACATTGCCCCCCATTACTCTCTATTAACTCCCTATGACCCCTGCATTGCCTCCTATTAGCCCCCCGTCCACCCTAAGGCCCCTCCATTGCCCCCAGTGCCCTCCCAGGGCAGAGGCCGCTGTGGGGCAGCGGCTCTGAGCCCTCCCAGTGGTGCTGGTGGGGAAAGTGGCAGCTGTGAGAGCAGCCATTCATGGGTGAGTGCCCCATAGAGCCCCACAGGGCCTTATAGAACCCTAGAGACCCATACTCTAGCACTGTTCTACCTGGACTTTGGCTACCAGGAATCAAAATTCATAGCGAAAAAGCTTCTAATGAACTTTGGGGTGTTGTGCTCATTTGTTTCCTTTCAGAAAATACACCAGAAGATTCTTGCACACTGTGTGTGCATCATATCAAAACCAAAATTTCAAATTTCAACATGTGACCAAGAATCAAACTACTGAATTAACATGATAGCAAATTACATAGTTATGATTACAAGGTCAGAAGCCAGACCCCAAGTGTCATACAAGTCTAGGAAAAGCATTATTTAGTGCTCAAATATGGCAAGATCTTCAACATCCAGCGTCTGAAGAGGCTGCACCTGATCACTCATGCAAACAAAGTTCTTAAATAATGCATGGCACTACTGTGAATAAGTTCTTAATGCACATGCTTCCCGTCACAATCATAAGTCTCTTGATTTCAGTCAGCAATAGTGCAGGGAGCCATTCTGTTTCATCAATGGATCCTAAACAGCGCTGGGCTGAATGAAAGTTGCTGGCTTTATGACATGGAAAAGCTGGGGGAAAGGGAAGAAAAATCCAAGCAACTAACAGATGTGATGCAGCTGCCCAGTTGCATAACTTTTCAGAGAGCCCAGACAATAATTTTATGGTCTGGTCTTCCTCCACAGAGCTGAATTTCCATACTGCAAAGCACTAAAAACTCTCAAACAATACCAAGAGAAAAAGGGCTAGGAGAAACAGGCTCATAAATCCCCTCAATATAATTGCAGAGGATGTCCTGTGAACAGCTCGGCCAAACACAATTAACTCCTAAGATTGTCTCTCTACACTAGAATAAACTAAAATTAAGAGTATTTATGCATTTCCTGGTTTACACCCAAACGTATTACAGTTGACATTTCCTCTAACAACATGAGAATGTCATGCTAATCCCACTGTGATCCTGTTGCCATCATCTGCAGCTGCTCAATAGAGTGATTCTGCATAGTGGAAAATGATGGCAACTGCCAAGAGTCAACAGCCTGAGCAAGAGGATGTCAAGCAGGAAGAGCTAAGGCAAAGGAATACACTTCATATGAACACAGAACCAGCCTGTGTTCCAACTCAGCCATTATGTGACCAGGGTAAATCACAGGCATCTCCATGCCACAGGCTCCCTGCATATAAAATGGAGAGTGAGGAACTCTCCTGGGTTTTTGCCTTTTTAGCTGGAGGGACATGAGCAAGCATTGTATTATCAAGTCAACAAGGTAGTTAAAAAGAGCACATGCAAATTTAACAAGGGATTTCATATTTGATTTCTTAAAAAGGTTGTAAGTGGTTCAGGTAAAGAGGCTTCTTTACAAACATCATGCTATTGCAATACAGTTGCAAAAGAAAGCTAAACTGCCTGCTGTTGCTAGCACTGCTGATTGCCATTCAAAATGTAAAGAGCAAAGCATAAAAAATAGTGTATTAATAAGTTAAACTATTTAGAACCAACATGAGGACAAAAAAGTTTTGAAGTTCTTGGCAGTTGCACTGCTAACCTTAACTGCAGTTAAGGCTACACATTTTTCCATTCAGTGTGCACCACAAATATTAACTGATGATTGATAGCTGAAGCACAAAGAACTGACAGAACAATTTGGAATTAAGGGTAAGGAGGATACAGCTGCCACACTGTAAAATGGGCCCAACAGTATTAATTTATGTTTTAGAAGAGAATGAGATGCTACCCCTATTAATTTTAAGCTCTACAACTTGTGAGGAACATTCTCTTTTACCAGGATCAGAGCTGAGGTTAGAGGACTGCCTGGCTCCCAGCTGGTATTTCTGGTTAAGTTACTCATGGTATATAGAACAGCGACAAGCTTCAAAGAACAAGAATGATCCTTTTGCTTATGAAAGTTTAACCTTCAATTCTGATAAGCTGTTCCTTGAAGTCTTTATATAATTGCTCCATTTCCTGTCACCATGTCTGATACCATCACTTGGTTGAAATAAGCCACAGGAAGAGGAAGATATTCTGTTGAGCAGTTCTCATTTTTTAATTCCAACATCACTTGCAACTGACCTGCAACTGACACCATCCTGGACAATGCATCTCACTCATTTTCTTCCACAGCCAAAGCTCTCCGGCCTTCCTTTGTAAGTAATTCAGTAATACCTCATACGCTAGGATATTCTTTCACATTACTTGACAGCATGAACCTGGGACAACATTTGACAAGATTTTCAGATTAAACACATCTGATGCAAGCAGCAGATGAAATACAGAATTGTTCAATTAAATGATACAGTCATCCTTGCAAAAGCTCCCAGATCTTTCACTAGTGCAAACTGGTGTCCATCACTCCCCAAGACATCATTCCTATAATACCTATTGTTCATTCAAGAGCTCAGATCCCCACTACAGAAAGAACAGTTGCCGTTCAACAGTCAAACAGTTCATGTTCTACAAGAAAACCTGGAGGGGGCTGGAGAGGCCAGAAGGAAGGTGGAACTGGTGCTCCTAAGGGGGAGCTCAGTACCTCACCTTCTGACTCCTTCCTTCACCTCTTTTTCTGTTGCTTTCAGAAAAAAGTCACAGGGTGAAATGTTAAATGCTTAAACACAGGAAAATACTTATCAGTGTAAGGTTGAATTTTCATTGACTCAAGGAGAGTGATGGTATTTGCTGGAGCTGAAGGTCACCCACTTGCCAGTTTCACTTCTCTATTGCCAGAAGGTGTGATGAATTTTGTCCTCCCAAGCTCTTCTGAAGAAGATAAGGGAAGGTGAGAGGGTGAAGATGACAAAAAAATAAAGTGGGGAAAAAGATACTATTTGAAGAGGTTTTTATTCCCAGGATTATTTTTTTTCCCCTTGTTTGATGATGCAAGCAGATGCATTCATGATTTCTGGCCTCAAACTGTAAGACTTAACTTACATAACATACTTAGCAACAAAATAAACTAAACACACAAACGAGATCCTGTCCCTCCTGTTGCAGTTGGAGAGGTAGAAGTAATGTCATTACCCAGGTGATAAAAATGAAATATCTACATAGGTTCACAAGATCCACTTTCACAGGGAAGGGTCCAAGTCAACATAGGCAGGCATAGATCTGTTAATGTCGCAGGCACCATTTAATGTCCTCTGGGAACTGACATGGTATTCTGAGCACCTTCAGTGTATGAGGGAACACAGTGCAAAAATAAGAAAATAAAATCTTGCAGTTATGAGGCTTGACTAATTTTAAATGTCAGATTTTTGTCTGCCACTCACTCTAAGTGTTGTCTTGTCATGGAATTAAGCACCAGCTTCAGGGAGGCAAGAATCAAACGTGGTTATTCCCATTGGGCCTTGTTTCAGTGTTGTTTGTATCATTAGAGAAAGTAAATCACTAAAAAAGATAAGGAACTATGGTGAAAAAAACAATGAAAATTTAGATGAATATATGCAGCTATATATTATTACAGTATGACTCACTCTGTCAAGCACCAGCCAGTGTAGAAAAGGATCTGCTGCTGCCTACTTGCTCTTCACTCAACGTGAATCATTATTTTGCAAAGGAGACAAAAACTAAATATTAATTCTACAGATCTTAAAATACATTTGCTTTTGTAAACAGGGACTTGGAATTTATGTGATGGTTCTATCAGATACAGGAATATATCATAGCAATACTCATTCAGACTGCAGAAAGGTACTTCACACCACTGAACAGAAGTGGACATCATCAGAATCCAATCCCAGCATGAATACCTTGTCAATCAAGCTATCTTAATTAGAAACTTCATATCCCAATTCCTACTTAAAGCAGAGGAGGAAAGCTGAAAAGAGCAAGCACCTGCAATTAGAGCCGTGACAAGGTATGTCAAAAATGGTGAGAGGGAGCTCAGAAATTCTGGGAGCGGGGGGAGAGAAGGGCAGGGAATTACCGAGGCTAAAAGACCCTGCTCCAGGTAGCGCTGGCTGATTTTTAACCCCTTCACCTCTGCTGTCTCGAGTTTTTACAGAAACAAAATTAGGAAATCCCCATCAAAGGGAACACTGGGGAAAGCTTGGGGTTTTTTTTAAGTGCTTATGGAAAAACCAAAACATCTCCAATGGGCTCTGAAGATTTACAAAGGAGGGATTACCTGGGGGGTATTTGGAACACATAATGCAGCCAAATTCAGCACAGGCTTCTTTGTCATCCATTGACCATCCACCTCCAGGTTTTACACCACCAGATGGAGCTGCACTGTTTCTACTTCTGTATGCAATTTTCACAGGAACCCAGCTTTTTGAATAGTTCATCCTTTTTAACAGACTTTTTCCTCCCTTATCTATTTTGTCATTTAAAAATCTGCTACATCAAGTAAATGCTTCATTTTCCACTTCCAGCTCCACAGATTACCTTTTGGGGTCAATCACATCTCACTGCACTAATCTAGAGCAAATGGCTTATAAATAATTACAGGGGGAAAAGAAAAAAGTATTCTCTTTTTTTCTGTTTCATGACAAAATTGACTTGGTTTAAGCCTGAATGAGCATTTTGCAGGGCCCGTGTTTCTAAAGCGTGAGCTTTAAGCAGCCGGCTCTCTAAGCAATGAGAAGCTCACCCAGCTTTTATTCACATTTCAGTGGCTTCCATTTCACCCATGGAAGCGACATACTGAATAATTTTACAAATACAATCTGCGTTACTATCCCATACACATTCAAAATACTCCTTAGAGACTTTCAGTATGAACATTTGAAGGAAAAGCTGAGTAGACAGTTTCATAATGATTCAGTTTTGGCATCCTTTAATGAACATATTTGAATGGGCCACTATTGTCAAGAGAGGAACCACTCTGTAACACCAACCCCCCTGATCTGGGATTCCACAATTTCTCTATATTTGAAAAGAGTTTAAGAATCTGAAAGCTGAAAGAGAGTAGATTTAGGTATTAGGAAAACATTCTCCCCTGTGAGGGTGCTGAGGCGCTGGCACAGGGTGCCCAGAGAAGCTGTGGCTGCCCCATCCCTGGCAGTGCTCAAGGCCAGGTTGGACACAGGGGCTTGGAG
Organism: Lathamus discolor; assembly: GCF_037157495.1. Classification (NCBI taxonomy): domain Eukaryota; kingdom Metazoa; phylum Chordata; class Aves; order Psittaciformes; family Psittacidae; genus Lathamus; species Lathamus discolor. Next base: position 8,181,983 of record NC_088899.1, on the reverse strand, counting down.
CACCCTGCTCTAGCAGAAGGTGTCCCTGCCCGTGGCAGGGACTTGGAACTGGATGAACTTTAGGTTCCCTTCCAACCCAACCCATTCTAGGAGCCTAGGAATCACCATGGAAAGCAAGAGCTCAAGCTTTCCTGCTTCCACTAAAGCAATTTAACCCACAGAGTAAGTGCTACATGAAGAAACAGCTCCCTTGTCTGCATTTCAACGCTAAAATAAACAGACACTACAAACTAGCTGGCAGCTAATGGTCACAAGGCCAGAAATCTGCCTGTCACACACCACCTCCTGTCAGGAAACAGGAACTTCAGATTGTCTCAGTGTTTCCTGGAGTAATGGTTTAACACAAGCAGTAAAGCCTGGAACAGCATCCGGCCATGCCAGAAGCAAGGCCTTCAATTTCTCAGTACAAGTAACTGGTACAGCGGACCCATGGGTGGTGATTTACCAGCAGATCTGGTTTCACAGGAACAGTAAGAGAAGAGAAGACTGCATCCAGTAATGTTTAAGAAAAGTCTGGAAAGAGACAGAGCAGCAATTTAACTCATCAGGTACCAAAAGTAATAATATTTAAATGGACCAAAGTAATAATATTTGAATCAACAAGTAACACTGCCAGAAAAAGCAGCACATCTGACAACGCAAGCAGCTGCCATTCAGGATACAAAATGTCTGCTACCATCTTTGAGTATAGAATCATAGAATAGTTAGGGTTGGAAAGGACCTCAAGATCATCAAGTTCCAACCCCCCTGCCATGGGCAGGGACACCTCACACTACACCATCCCACACAAGGCTTCATCCAACCTGGCCTTGAACACTGCCAGGGATGGAGCACTCACAACCTCCCTGGGCAACCCATTCCAGTGCCTCACCACCCTAACAGGAAAGAATTTCCTCCTTAGATCCAATCTAAACTTCCCCTGTTTCAGTTTGAACCCGTTACCCCTTGTCCTGTCACTGCAGTCCCTGATGAAGAGTCCCTCCCCAGCATCCCTATAGTCCCCAGTATATCAGGAGTTTTCATGTGAAAGGGCCATTCTGAACAGGGTTGACAAGGGAATAGAGTAAGAATCCCTGTTCCAGAACATTAGAATTGAAATCTATTGTTTATTCTTTCCAAACTTTCTCCAGCTCTTCTTCCTCCATTTCTCATAAAACCCTAAACCAGAAAAAAATTCAACTTTTCACGTACTTCAAAATTCTCACACACTGGAATGTTATATAGTGACCAACTCAGACCCACTGAGGAGCCTGATGTTTAAAGCAGAAACAGACTTTCTAAAGATTTTATGAACAGAAGATAAAAAACCCCAAACAACCTAACCCACCCCATAAAAACAAACCCCAAGTAACCCAGAATCACTATGCAAGAATAACCAACTGCTATTAAAGCTTGTTCATTTAGTCAGTTCTTTCTTTCCCCTCAAAATCTGAATTCCTGGTTACACCTACTCTAAAAACAGTGTTAATCATAATATCACACAAGATTCTGATTTGTTTCAGTCCAAGTTGCACAGCAAGGGTGACAGGTTTTATTATTCTTATTTACTCCGCCACTTCCCAGAAGCCAGATAATTCTATTTTTAGCTCTTGTAGGCCACGATTCAATCAGTAATTTTGTTTCACAGCTGATTTTAAACACACACCCCAGGACACTCAATGGTTTGACGTTAGGATGCCCAGCTCAGATCTTCTCTTCCACTAGCAGTAGAACCTCAGATCTTTTAAAACACATTTAATATACAAAGAAATTATAGGCCATGAGAGCCACAAAAAACATTTTAATTAAAGTCTTAACACTAGGTACTGAAATTGAGACATTTGTTACCTCTTCCTTCAACTGACTCCTTCCCCCCAGCTCCACGAAAGGATTCTAATCCCATGGAAGTCCATGCTATCACCATGACACACTTTCCCAAGCTAGGACCAGACAACTGTAACTCCTTTTCCCACCCCCACTTGTTACCTGAATACCCCAGCTCCATCAGTGCTGTCCAGTATCACCTAACAGGCTTCTTAAACTCCTAAATTTTACTCTACCCTCCTTTGCAAAGACACCACTCCTCACCTTCTCACACACCAAATACAAGCCCGCAAGTAACAAACTGCAAGCAGTGCCACCAAGACCAAGCAGAGACAAATCTCTCGCGCACATCAATGTAATCAGTTTAGGATACCTTGCTCTACAAGTTTCCCAGCAGCCAGGTGAAGCTGCTCTTCCAGAATTATCTTTAAGTCAAAATTTTTCTGAAGCCCACAGGAGGAGCTACTATATTACTATGGCTGCTATAGGTAAGATTACAGAAGCCATTTTGAACTGGGTACTGATCCAAGCCCACCTAAAATTAAAGGCTGTCAAAACCCCAAAGATGCAAGAGTTCAGTGCTTCCTGCCTTGCATACCCATTCATCCTCAGCTACAGCTCTGAGTAATTAAGCATGCAGATTTTAAATATTTAAATAATATAGTTTAAAACTTCATATTAACAGAAGCACTGTCTGCAGAAGATGCATTTGCAACTGTTTGTATTTCAGATATCACACTGCACATTAGCCTCTTGACACAAAAAGTTGCTATCCTGGCAGGTATTTTATTACCAGCAAAGGCATTCTCAGCACAAGCAAGCAGTAATTTAACATACGGATAGAGATTAAGGAAGGTAAGGCAGATCATGTCTGCACTGATTTTATTATAGACTAGACAAAGGCACATATGAAACATCTGTTGGAATAAAAGTGTATCACGTGCAGGGAAAAAATAGCTATACCATTTGGAATTGGAAAAAGGTGAAATTTGAATTCCCAAATTTAAGCATTTTCATCCATGAACTACTTACCAGTATTCGGCAGTCCAAAAACCCCTAAGCTGACAGTTAAAGGCTGCTAGTTAAGTACTATCACCATCATATTTTCCATACTCACAGCTTTTAAAAACTTCTCCATTGAGGCCAAGAATTACTATGTTTGGTATGAAACCAAGCCATGGCACTGGAATTCCTCTTGGTTGATGTGAAATGAGGGGAAAAAAATTCACTTTTGTTTAGGTCAGAACAAGAGAAGAGACTTTACCTGTTAAAAATACAAAATAAAACCCTAAAGTGGCCCAATACCAAGTTGTTAAACCAACTGCCTTTCAACACCTCGTGTTGCAGGAATTTGCTTCTGTCGGTATGAAGTCCTTTTTTTTCCTTTTCCTCCTGGATGTAATTCTGCCTTGTGGAGAGTTCACTCTTACTGAGCATTAAAATGACAGCTGCTTCCCCGTTTCAATACCTACAGTAAGGACAGCTAACAATGACAACATCCTCAAATGGCAATAACACAAGATGTTCCACTCGATTCTTTCTCTATTAAAAGGGCACAGAAATTTTAAAACAAGTTACTGAACATTTTGCTCTAATTTCCTACTTAAGGTGTTGCACTTATATCCCACAAAGCATTTTCATGTTCATATTACGTATACCACACGAACCATTAAAGATCAAAGCCAATTGAAATACCTAACAATTTGTTTTCGGGCATCACACACTTTTTCTTGCATGCTTGTTTCATAACTCCAATCCTGCCAGAAGTCATTTTGTGGGTTGAACAAAAAGCTGCAGAACAGATCAGTCAAAACTCATGTCAAACTGCTTTATTACATCTTAAATAACATTACATTTTAATATAGTATCTATCTTGCATCCAGCTTTCTTGAAGTACACTGACTTTAAAATTAAATACAAAAGGTGAAGAGGGATACAGGGCGTGGAGAAAGCTCTACAGAGTAGTTTCATGAAAGAGAATAAGAGGGAATTCATCTTTTATGCCAAATCCAGGCCTAACGCACAATTACAGCACATTTTTTTTACAGAATGTTGCAGAAAAAACAAAATGGAGAAAAGCTACTACTGCTGCTAGGAAGGAGCATTTCTGGATACAGTGAGAAGATAGGAAAGTTTAACAGAACAATCTGCTGTCCAAACACTGCTGCTTTTAACATTTTATTTGAAAAGAAAGCCAGGAAAACCTGCTCATTACAAAAATGACTCTGATCAGATGCAAAGGACTCATCCTACAAGAGGAACTGGCTGTGAGGATCTCATTTATAAAGAAGATGGTCTAAGTTCCCTCCTCCCACACCCCAGAATCTTTGACAGCGATTGTTTGAACAGGCCATTTCCTTAAAATAAAAATCTAAAAAAAAAAAAAAAAAAAAAAAAAAAAAAAGAAAAAAAAAAGAAAGAAAAAAAGAAAAAAAGAAAAGTGACTTACCACGCTACTCCAAAACGTGCATAGCTTGTACTGGAGTTCTTCAGAGACTTATGCACAGAGTAGCAACAATAAATGAATACAGCGACAATGGTTACAGTTTTTAAACAGGTTATTTCTTCAAAGAAAAAACATCTAAGGACTTAGTCCAATATGCACTTTTTAGCATTTCTACAGCATGCGATTCTAAGAGTAAACCCACCCAATATGGCAAACAATCAAAAAAGGTTTTTTTTTTCCTGTTTAACTTAGAAAGTTCAAGATCATTATTTTCAAAACATTGATTTGTACATCATTTCATACACAAAGAATTGACTTAATACCCAGGTGTAGGATAGGTCTCTTTTGAAAACAGAGATTCCTGGTTGATGAGACTTATAGGATAGTGTTAAGGATATATAAACTGCCCTTTCCAGTGGACAAATCCAAAACAGATTAAAAAAAATAATAATGGGGGGGGGGGCATAGGAGGGACCAAGGATTGCATTTGCTATCCATAAAAGGTGAAAGGATTCTTTAAACAAGCATTCATTACCTTTTACAGCATGTGCTTGGTTACCTTACTGCTTAACAATATCCTATATATGCCAAGTTTTGTGCAACAATTATCTGTGACACTAGAAAAAAAAAAAAAGGGACTAAATTTACAGTGTTAACAACCCCCAGATGCTTTGGGCTAGGACTCCCTTGGTTTGCTCAATTAAATACTTAAAGAAATGTATTTAAAAAGGAAACTTGAAAAAAAAAAAATCCTGCTACAAACACGACTTTAAAATTTGCAAGTGTGTAAGATAAAGTCCTTAACCTCAACTTGGAAACTACAGTGAAAGCTAACTGTTTCACAATTATGCTCAAGTTTATTTTCTGGTCATGCTTTTATGATAGTGTTTCATTTTTTAATTCTCAAGACAGAAAAGGAAAAAAAAAATGGTCCCAGAAGGAATGCACAATTTCATTTTGCTTACAACACAAAAATTCTTCTTGGAAAGGTAATTGTGCTCTTCATTTCAGCAACAGGAGACGGAAAAGATCTTGCCCTTTGAAGTTGGGAGGATGGGGGTCCAAGTTAGTATGATTGGATATGCTATCGTTTTTAATTTTCAACTGTTGGAAACTTCTTCCAGTCATGGAGTCCACCGCTCTTCTGACACACAGAAAGATTGATTAAGTGTTGCACTTTGATAAAGCGTAAGCAAGCGTCAAGCCTTGCCCTCACTAAACTGTCACATTTAGCCATTATCTCACCATATTTCATGAATGCTATTTATTTACCAACCTAGATTCAAAAGACTGTACAGCCACCCTATCAGGAAAATAAACCATGCCAAAACAGCTCATCACGAAAATGCCATTGCATGCATTAAACAAATAGTCTTCTATAATAACAAGCTGATTTCTTTTTTTCTTAGTGACTTTCCTAATCTGAATTATAGGCTCACAGCATCAGTAAAACAGCATTGTTTAGCATAGAAAAAAACATTCTGAAATCCCAATCAAGCACAGCCTTAATTAATTGGATACCTACTTACTTCAGTTCCAGATCTTGAGGAAGCTGTCCCATGATCCTGTTGCCACTGCCATACCATCATCAGTCACACCTAAGCAACTGACACGGTTATCGTGACCAGCAAGGACACCTGTAAGTAAGAACATGTAACAAACATGTACATTACTTTGAGACACATGTGACTGGATTATTCAACCAATACATTAACAAATCCTGAGCAGGCATGCTTGGAATTTTTAAATGCTTTTGGTTTAATAAGCACAAACTTAAGATACAACTGGGTGGCTCCACAATGGAATAATTCAGTAAATGCATTACTCCAAAATTTTTCCTCGTATATTTCCCACATTATGACCTGTACTGATTTGTCATGAGTTGTAAAAATCACAGCCCCAAAAACTCTGCTGACAATGTCATAGCAATAAATACAGTACAACCATGCATTGCATAGCTCTTTGTATTTCCTTTCCACAGTGACAAAGATCAGCTAGATTAATTTTTTTAGCGTGCAAAACTGTTAATTAAGCTGAATTATGTTATGAACACTAAAGCATTTTTTCAGCTAATTTTATCTTACTATGTTACAAGCACTTACAAGACAAACTCCTACATACAATGTATTTGTCAATACGGAAATCTGTTATGATTATAGTACTATAAAAATATTTAAAAAATAAAGAATTACAACTAAGCAGATAAACTAAAACAACATTTTCCTCTATCCTCTTCAATTTAACAGTTTCAAGTAGGTAAAAAGAAAACCTAATTATATTCAAGTGCTTTTCAGTCCACAGCACTAAGCTATTAGTACACTTAAAATTAATCTTTATACATCAATCACATAGTGTTTAGAATTCTCCTAATTTGTAGTTTGGGCTTCCTCCTTTCTTTTACCAATCTTCAGTACAAAACATTAATTAAGTCAGTTGTTTTTAAACTAACATGTTTAAAAGTTAGTATTATTGTTAATTACAGCGTACAAGTGACTAATTCATACACAAGGATGCTTGACGTTTGAAGAAATAATGTTTGCGATATACGTGATAATAGCAATAATGCTGTGTGAGTAACACCATGAATCTCCAAATCCTATTAAATCCATTAAGTGTCTAAGCCTCAGGACAGCATCGCGCACTTCTGCCACATCAGAAGCCAAATCCCGAGTGCTGAAGCACACTATACATTCTTTGGGAATTCAGTGCAATACAGAGGACTGCTGCCAGAGCTAACATGAGTACGTAGGAGTTACCTAAAATTTACTCTGGAAAAAGCATTAATATATCAACATTCACTCTACCATCAACATTAATAAGCACTGCAACGTTGTAAAACAAAGACAGCACTGAGAAGTCTTATGCATTTGAGCTAAATACATAACCACAAAGGTGCTTAATATAGACCAGTGTCCAAGGGTCAAATCTGATCAGCATCTTGAAGTCTCAGAACATTTCAGTACGCAAAATACTCAAAGTAGCTTAAATCAATTCTAAAAGTTGGTAATAAACAATCTCACTTAACACGTATATGGACCATAAACCCAGATCAGCAGAAAAAGACTTGTTTCTCATTTCTATAGATAAGCAAGATCACCACCTCCTTTTTCTTACTGAAGGTCTTTCAAAGAACAGAAATACAGGAAAACCCACATAATTGTTCTTACAGTACTTAAACACAGCCATTTGTAAACTAACCTGGATGTTAACCAAGTGAAATTTCTCAATTCATTTCCACACAGGCTTGTATACACATTTGTGTCTCAATAATCATAGAATCATAGAATAGTTCGGGTTGGAAAGGACTTAAGATCATCCAGTTCCAACCCCCCTGCCATGGGCAGGGACACCTCACACTAAACCATCCCACCCAAGGCTTCGTCCAACCTGGCCTAATCAAAGCATAAGAATCTGAAATTGTAAATCTCAACACACAAATGGATTCATAAAATGCATTCCAGTTCTGAAATAGTCGTATCTGGCACATTAACTTGTAAATAGAACCAAAAGTTATTTTAGAATATACAAACCAAGAGTCCACAGCTTCAACTTCTGAGCACTGACAAAAACTAACATAAATTTTAGGATAAACAAAGAATAAGATCTGGTTGCTGGAGAAAGGAATTAACAAACCCAATGGAAACTATTTTGGTAGAATCATACATTTCTTTATGTCTGGGTTGGTTCCCCCCTCTCCCCTGTGGTGTTACTTGGCTGGTGCTTTTTGTTTTCTTTTAAAATCCACCTAGGATAATTTTAAAAGCCTTTATTGGGTAGCACAATAGGTTCTTGTTCTTATCCCCTGTTCTAAATGAGAGTAGCAAAACATTTGAGATTCAATTTATATCTTTTCTCCTTTTTTTCTGATAACAATTTTCACTTTAAAGAGCTGAAGTTAAATTACCTAAATCTTCATACCATAGATTTCACACTCATTTCCTCAAAAGTTGATCTCCACAGTGCATGCTGTTTTGCTGGTTGTCTCTACAGCTACTGCTACAAGTTATCAGGGGAAAAAAACCACAAAACACACCAACTTTTCTATGAACAGCTATGTTAATGTTGAATTCCTTTGAACAGTTAATACAAACAATTCCATAAAGTCTACAAATATAGCCACCAAAACCTTGTTTTTAATGGCAATCTTCCTGTTTGCAACCATCCATTGTTCCTTTCTATCCTTAAGCAGTATTCCATTTTATTTGTTATCATCATTAATCTACTTTCATTACTGGTCATCCTGAAACAGTTATCTCAGGATTTTAAAGTTGAGGCAGGAAACACTCAATGACTCACATTCAGTGTGTCCCACTGTGTTTATAATATTTATACCCAAAAAAACATTTACCTGCTCTATCAGCTTTCAGCGTGTCCCAGACATTGCAGTTGAAGTCATCATATCCAGCTAAGAGGAGACGTCCACTCTTGGAAAATGCTACAGAGGTGATGCCACAAATGATGTTATCGTGTGAATAAACCATAAGTTCCTGATCAGCCCGAAGATCAAAAAGCCTGCACGTAGCATCATCTGAGCCTGTGGCAAACGCATTGCCATTCGGGAAGAACTTTAAGGAGGGAGGAAAAAGAGACACAATTTCAGACTCGATTCCTCTGTCTCACTGAACGCATCATTTTGTACAGAGCAAGTGGAAAAAAAAAAAAAAAAAGAAAGCAGCGAAGAAGAGCATACACCTCCCCAGCACAGGATTTTTCCTCTTATTCTTTTTTTTTTCCTCCGCACTGGTTTCATCTGTTCAAGCAACACCATCATATTCCCTCCCCTACCTGCAAATGACTACACCAGAGCTGACCTTAACTCACCACCTCCAATTTTATACCAATCATTTATGTGCTTTTAACGAAGTGTGATGCAGACCCAGTGATAAAATAGGAGAGGCCATTCTGTATGTTTAGCTTTTAAGGAATTTTCATTATTTTTAACAATTTTTGGGCAAACCAAATGTTGAGCTTAAATAACAATTTCCATTAGCCAAAGCCCATCAGTTATACTTCCCTTTTAAACCATTACATTTAAATGTATCAGAAGCATAAAATATAATTTATCCAAATGGGTAAAGTGCAGTCACTACTATGTGAAGAACAGTCAGTTTTCATTCACATCAAGTGATCTCAAGCTGTACAAGTTTCAGGTACATTCCCCAGCCATAGAAATTATCAGTTAAAAAACCATGCCATAATACTACATCATACAGTACATGCTTAAGAGCTGAAACCAGTGAAATGTAAAAATATGAACTGAAATCCCATGGTTTCTGCTCAAGTCAATACATACACAGATGGCATTGATGTCCGACTCATGGCCGGTGAAGGTTTGCCGACACATTCCTTCTCTAACATCCCACAGTTTGGCAGAGGCATCACAGGCACCAGAAACAAAACACCGGGCATCAGGAGCAAGAGACAAACTCATGACATCTCCAGTGTGCCCAGTAAATGTAGTTGTCTGCTGACCAGTTTCTATGTCCCAGAGAGCACTTGAAAGAATTGAGAAGGTAGATATTAACACATTGGTGTTCCAAGGTGAAGACAGCAATTCCTGTCTAAACCTGTTAATTTGTTATCATTGCTAAAAAGTAAAACTCCTTAAAGTATTAATAAAAAAATAAACCAATGGTAGAAAAACCAAGTGAAATAATTTAAAGCAGCAATGGCAAGGCTACAGCAAAAGCTGAGTCAGCATTTCCCATTTTTAAAAAACATGGAGAATGTGCAACCTTGAGTTATGTCTGTGATCTTCAAGCTTTTCTGAGACAGAAAAAACACTAGCACAGTGATAATCAAAAAGTACAAAAGGATGAAATAACACTATTAACTCCCTAACAACAGGTTTATACACTGAAGGAAGACTCAGGCTTTTTAATTTCTGTAATTTCTAAGTAAAGCAGAGCCATCAGGGGCAGATTAGCACAAGGCAAGTAAGAGATGACTTGAAACCGCACTTTGAAGTTTGGCCTAAGTGTCAAGGACAAACTGCTATCCAGAGAACTGTAGAGCTACTACAGTAACATGAAGTAGCTGAATTCTCTTGAGGGCATAATTTTAACAAGCCCTGAAACAAAACAAAACACTAACCCATATTTAGAAACATTTTTGTATTAAACCGCATATGTATTCAATAGCTACTCAGAATCAGTGAGCTAATAGATGGGCATTCAAAGAGACCGGCGCTATGTAAGACAAGTGCTTATAATAAATGCTCAGAGCGATGTAGAGATACTTCAGCTGCTCCAGCCTATGAGCTGACTTCATTTGGAGCTCAGCTCAGATACAAACGCCCGTAGCATGGGGAACAAACAACAGGAATTAGAGATGCGTGCACATCTGTGGGGATATGATACAATAGGTACCACAGAAACACGGTGGGATGGCTCCTGTGACTGGAGTGTTGGAATGGAAGGTTACAGGCTCTTTAGAAAAGACAGGCCCAGCAGACAGGGAGGGGGAGTTGCCCTTTATATTAGGGATAGGCTGGAGAGTATGAAACTCTGTCTGGGGGCAGGTGAGCAGTTTACAGAGAGTTTGTGGGTCAGGGTTAAAGGGAAAACAGCCATGGGAGACATTACTGTGGAGAACCTGTTACAGGTTGCCTGATCAAGAGGTCTCTGTGGATGAAGTGCTCCATGGACAGATAGGAAAAGCCTCATGCTCGCAGGCCCTTGTTCTCATGGGTGACTTCAACCACCCTGACATCTGTTCGAACGGCGGTACGGCCCAGCACAAGCAATCCAGGAGGTTCTTCGACTGTGTGGAAGACAACTTCCTTCTGCAAGTAATAGAGGAGCTAACAAGGAGAGGTGCCATGCTTGACCTTGTGCTCACCAACAGGGAAGGGCTCATTGAGAATGTGATGCTCCAGGGCAGCCTTGGATGCAGCGATCACAAGATGGTCGAGTTTGAGATACTCAGGACAGTGAGAAGAGCATGCAGCAAGCTCACTGCCCTGGACTTCAAAAGAGCAGACTTTGGCCTCTTCAGGAGCCTGCTTAGTAAGGTTCCATGGGATATAGCCCTGGAGGGCAGGGGGGCCAAGGCTCTTGGTTGATATTCAAGGATCACCTGCTAGAAGCTCAGGAGTGCTGCATCCCAACTAGAAGGAAGTGCAGCAAGAGGGCCAGGAGACCTCCTTGGATGGATAAGGAGCTGCTGAGGAAAATTCAAACGAAAAAAGAGGCTTATACAAGGTGGAAGCAAGGACAGGCAGCCTGGGAAGAGTACAGGGATGCTGTCCGGGAAGCTAGGGACCAGGTTAGGAGGGCTAAGGCCCAGTTAGAATTAAACTTGGCCAGGGATGTTAAGGATAACAGGAAGGGATTCTACAGGTACACTGCAAATAAAAGACAGACTAGCAACAGAGTGGGCCCTCTCCAGAAGCTATCAGGAGAACTGGCTACCCTGGATTTGGAGAAGGCTGAGGTTCTTAATGACTTTCCTGCTTCAGTCTTCACTGGCAAAGGCTCCAACCGCACCACCCAAGTCTTGGAAGGCAGATGCAGGGACTGTCAGAATGAAGACCTTAGGCCCACTGTAGAAAAGGATCTGGTTTGAGACCATCTTAAGAACATGAACATGCACAAGTCCATGGGACACGATGAAATCCATGTGCAGGTCCTGAAGGAGCTGGCAAATGAAGTTGCTAAGCCACTGGCCATCATATTTGAAAAATCATGGCAGTCAGGTGAAGTTCCCGACGACTGCAAAAAGGAAAATATAAACCCCATTTTCAAGGGGAAATGGATGACCCAGGGAAGTACAGACCAGTCAAGTCTCATCTCTGTGCCTGGCCAAATCTTGGAGCAGATTCTCCTGGACAGCATGCTAAGGCACATGAAAAACAACAAGGTGCTTGGTGACAGCCAGCATGGCTTCACTAAGGACAAATCCTGCGTGATCAATTTGGTGGCCTTCTATGATGGGGCTACAGAACTGATGGACAGGGCTAGAGCAGTTGATGTCATCTACCTGGACTAGTGCAAAACGTTCAACACTGTCCCACAAGACATCCTTGTCTCTAAATTGGAGAGACATCAATTTGATGGATGGACCACTCGGTGGATAAAGAACTGGTTGGATGGCCGCACACAAAGAGTTGTGATCAATGGCTCAATGTCTGGCTGGAGACCGGTAACGAGTGGTGTCCTTCAGGGATTGGTGTTGGGACCGGTCTTGTTTAACATCTTCGTCGCTGACATGGACAGTGGGATTGAGTGCGCCCTCAGCAAGTTTGCCGATGACACCAAGCTGTGTGGTCCGGTCGATACGCTTGTGAGGTGGCTGATGCCAACCTTATGAAGTTCAAACATGACAAGTGCAAGGTCCTACACCTGGGTCAGAGCAATCCCAGGCACAGCTGCAGGTTGGGCAGAGAAGAGATTCAGAGCGGCCCTGCGGAGGAGGACTTGGGGGGGCTGGTCCATGAGAAACTTAAACATGAGCCGGCAGTGTGCGCTCGCAGCCCAGAAAGCAACCGTATCCTGGGCTGCATCAAAAGGAGCGTGACCAGCAGGTCAAAGGAAGTGATCCTGCCCCTCTGCTCTAGTGAGAGCTCACCTGGAGCATTGTGTGCAGTTCTGGTGTCCTCAACATAAAAAGGACATGGAACTGTTGGAACAAGTCCAGAGGAGGGCCACGAGGATGATCAGGGGACTGGAGCACCTCCCGTATGAAGATAGGCTGAGGAAGTTGGGGCTGTTCAGCCCGGGGAAGAGAAGGCTGCATGGAGACCTCATAGCAGCCTTCCAGTACCTAAAGGGGGCTATAGAGATGCTGGGGAGGGACTCTTCATTAGGGTCTGTAGCGACAGGACAAGGGGTAATGGGTTAAAACTTAAACAGGGGAAGTTTAGATTGGATCTAAGGAGGAAGTTCTTTACTGTTAGGGTGGTGAGGCACTGGAATGGGTTGCCCAGGGAGGTTGTGAGTGTTCCATCCCTGGCAGTGTTCAAGGCCAGGTTGGATGAAGCCTTGGGTGGGATGGTTTAGTGTGAGGTGTCCCTGCCCATGGCAGGGGGATTGGAACTGGATGATCTTGAGGTCCTTTCCAACCCTAACTATTCTATGACTCTATGATTAGACAACCTTTGCTATAAGAACTGCTTCTTGCAAGAGCTGTAATGCTTTTAAGAATTAGATATACTAGACAAAATCTATGAAAAAAAGAGAGGTCTTTTTTTGTTCAGAAGCTAGTATTTATTGAGTTACACACCTACATTCTCCTAAAAAAGAAAAAAAAAAAAACCCATCTACTGTCACTGTAGAATATTTTCTAGATCTTATGAATAGCAACATGAACTGATTTCTGTATTAGAAAAATCTAAGTATGATTTTTTTAAGTAATAAATACTGAAAATACTAAGCAAGTTTGAGAAATTGATTACTCTAATACATTTCCAAAAGCAAAGTAGTTCTAGTAAAAAAAAAAAAAACACCTCATACAATCTTAACAGACAGAATTAGGTCAGGCTCTTCAGAGTATGGGCATAACTGAACAGACAAAGCTAACAAACTTGAAAGTCCGAGTTTTCCATTACTAGTTAAAAATGTGACATATGAACAATAATTAAATCACATTTACTCTTCTGGATGACTATCAGGTTTACAAAGAAAAAAGTTTCCTTCCATAGTAGGCCTGTGAAAAGTTATTACTATCATGTCAAAGTTTTAGTGCTTACCAGGTGGTGTCGCCAGAGCTGGTGACGATTTGGTTATCATCCAAGAAGCGACAGCACGACAAGTATCCTGAAAACAAAACAACAAGCTGGTGAATAAGGCCAGAGATTACTCTTCACATTACACACTGGCTTGCTTATATGTCACTGCCTCCTCTCCTGAAGATGCAACAAGAACTACTATGTAAGCCTAAAACAACACAAACGAGTTATAGGACCCTCCAACATTTTGGATCAAATGTAGTTTGTCTCTTTACAGACCAGGCCCAACCGCTACACCAGCACAGTGGTACACTGTGGACACAGTGGTGTCACAGCAAACCTAAATAGTTTTCCCTGTGTTCTGAAGTGTGGGCAGGCAGTGGGGGGAAAAAGTAGGAGTACCTTTTTCAGAAATCATTTTACTGGTCCCATCACAACCACTACCTGGAAGGTCAAATCAACACTACATTCTCATACCCTTAACTGCACCCAAACAGTATACAATTCCTCTAAATTACCTAAATCATGCTTTAGAAGAAAAACAGCTGGAAGAATTAAATAGCATTAAGTGTACTTTAATTCACACTTCTTCTCTATTAAAAAGAAATAAAAAAATCACAAACTATTACTGTGTAACTAGTTATTTCTGAGTAACCTTATCTTTCTTCTACAAACAAACTTTATACCATTTTCTTTTCCTGTATAGAGGCTCAACAGGCAGAAAACCAGCAGGACACAGAGCCCACCTGACAATTTCCTTTAGGAACTGTTAAGAGTTTTTCTCTGGAGCCATTTACCTTTGTCTTACACCCTTTGTGGAAACAAAGAGACCATAAAGGTGATATGTAGCTTTACAAGAGACCAGAGTACCTACTAAACAGCCAGTGTTTTAATTTTCAGTGGAGTTCAGGAAACCACCCCCCCAGCTTTCCTCTGAAAAATTTCCAATCCTATTCACAAAGAAATAAAAATACAATCTGCCCATTACCAGAAAATACACAAAAGCAGCTACCCATCTCCATTAACTGTACATTCTTTAGGAAGTGAGAATACCTTCAGCCACTGAATTTGCTTTTAAAGGTACTTTGTGACACTGAGTCTCTTGGTTTATTCAAGAAGAAACATTTTCAACTCACCCCCCACACTTAAGACACCAGCTTTCAAGTACCATGAGGGGCTTTTTCTTGCTTCAAAAAACTCTTAACAAGACTTCTTACCTAACAAGACAAATTCTGCTTCATCTGTCACTAAGATAACTCTGCAGCTACAGTTTACATCCTAATTTACCATGTAATGCCTACAAGTCTACCTGTCTCTCCGCATCAATCACAATACAGTTCACCCTATAAATAGAAACCAATGGCAAAAATTCTATTTTCACTGTATTTTGGGGAGAAGGGAGAAAAGGAGGAACAAGAGGAAACAATGAGAACTCAAACCTCTGCAAGTAAATAGAAGCTCCATCAGAAAGCAGCTGTCTCACTTGCAAAAAGCTAAAACATTGTCATTACACTTCTTCTGCTCAAAGACCATAATCCTTTGGAAAAGTTTTAAAAAGGAAGGAGAAAAAGCTATTTAATAACAACAGGTAGTATGCATCTAAGGTCCTGCCCAAAAAATAGAGGTGCATAATGAAGTACATATTTTTATTTACAAAATTATATTTAAAAGATTAAAAGAAAACCTTCACCATGTGATTATAATTGAGATTATTCTGAAGAGGCACTCACCTGTATGACCAGCTAGTTCACGGCTGACACGTACATTCCCTTCACGAGTTTTCAAGTTATAAATGGAACAGATGTTATCAAGACCACCACAAGCCACATAATTACCAGAAGGAGCATATGCACAAGTCATGACCCAAGATGAACGCAGGGGAATGGCATGCACCTGAAACAGACACATTAATGTATTTCATCTGCAAAACAACAGATTCATTAGTTATCATCAGGAAGATTTTCACCTGTCTTAAGACATACATCATCCTTTTGTCAAAAGGACAAGAAAACAGTGAAAAGTCTTCGGGTTTTTGAGCAAACTATTTTGAGGGTAACTTGCTTATATTATGGCTCATCAGATCAAGTAATGACATAATGACAATATCAACTTGACTTTCCCGAATCCAGTTTAATTAGCAATTTTAGTAAAAACTAGATTATTTTATTTCAGTACTTTGATGACTATGGGTTTATTATAGGTTCAGGAAAATACTGACTTCCAAGTACAGTCAGTAAAACCACCAATTCGAGGCCTAGACACGATGCTATGAATGAACAAGAAAGGAAATCATTGCTTCCACTGCCATTTAAATCCTTCTTTGGAAACCTACTGCAGGCAATTAATCTTCAGGTTTAAATAACTACCCCATGTTTCCTTATCATTCCGCGTGCAAAGAACTCCACTTAAATTATGGAATCTAAACCTTTCCTCTCTTGTTAACTCATTGCTTCTTGTTAACTCGTTCACTTCAAATTTGTTCAAACACTTTTAAGAAAGGGATCATATCCTTACACATACTGAGACTTCATGCAATATAAACAATCTTCCTGCATTTCTCAATTGAAGATTATTGTCTGTTCCTCTGCTGCTACAGTAATCTGTAATCCTGCAACAATCAGCAGTTGAAAATCCAATCCCTTTCACTAAAAACACAATCAGCTCATTCTTGGAAGTCTTCTACAAGGGATCTAATCAGAATATTCACCTTGAGCTGTTTTATTTTATCATTAGGAAAAGATTATATTTATGGCACCTGTGTTACTTCCAATGTGTGCTGCAACTGCCAAAAGAACATCTGCAGACTGTCACACAAGTATTTTTGAATTGGTGGCTTCTGTGTGCTACCTAGTCAAATTTAATACTGTTTCGACACCAAGCTGCTTGCTACCTCAGATTCCAGAGGGTTTGTGGTTTGGTGGGGGGGGGTGGTACTTCTTTTGAAGCAGGGGAGTGGTGGGGTTTTTCGTTTGGTTGAACTCAATTGCTTTTTCACTGAATCAATACTGCCAAGAGGTACAGGAGGAAGAGGAAGTTTTTGCAGCTGAAGAGTTCCATTTCTGATTCTAGTAAATGTTCCAGTCTAGCAACAACCTCTGGTTCCATTCCCCCCCAAGAAAGCTGCTCTCTGCCTCCTGATGACACCATGGATTAACTAGCATTCATCTAAGAACTGAAGACACTGAGATGGAGATCATGTTACATAAAGATTATTTTAGTGTCTTATCTTTCAGTTGTTACAGTCATTTGGATCAGATTTGCCTGCAGGCTCGGTTCACAGGAGGAAGGCAAAAAAAAGGGAGGGGTTATTTTTACTTTGCAAACATTAGTATTATTACTATTACTCTTTAGTAAAGTTATGGATTCCTTAGCTTCACAGCTGCAATTCAACAATAATCCCAGATCTAAAGTTGTTGCTGCAGTTGTTTTTTCTTCTAAGGATACACTGCTGTATTTTTCAAATGCAAACTTCATTGTTCTGTAGAAGTCAAAATTTTGTCTTAGGACTAGGCAAGTAATGCAGCCAAATTCATGACAGGTAACATTTCCTTCCTGTGTCTTCACAATTTAATTACACAGCAATATATCAGTTCATCTTACCTTGTTTGTAGTATAGCTGTCCCAAATGATAAGTTTGCCATCCTGGGAGGCACTAACTAGAAGCCTAGAGAAGAAACAGGAGATAAAGACAATCACTGGAGGAAGAAGGAAGACCTTCGTGATGGCATCTGTCTCCACTATCAAGGCCAAGGTACTTGAAAACGCTCAAGTACAGTACAGCACTACCCAATTCAGCCATTAGCACTATCAAATTATTTTGCTAGTACTCAATTACAGTGCTAAATATTATGGAAATGTGTGATGGAACACCCACATGTTAACACCTTCTGCCTTGAGAAAAAACATGTAACTAACATCTCAACTGAGGTAGAAAACTTGCATGAAATCAGTGCTTATGTGTTCTGTAAACAAGCTTCAGATTCACTGATTTTGGAACTCTACAGTGTCAATATGGCTTCGTTTTTACTATTCTTAAAATAGAAAAAAAAGAGATATTAAGTGTTTCTGACTGCTCTTGATTGTCCCAGTTCTCTTGGAATTAGTGGTTCCTAGTGGCAGGAACAGGAATTAACAACAGTCCTGCGCAGTCAACTTTCGGAAGAGTGATGCCAGATCTGATTTGGATAACCAGCACCCACCTGGAATCAGTCCCCCAGTGCATTGCATAAATTTTAGCCAGGTGTCCCCGAAGCGTTCTTCTAGTGCGCATTTGAATTCTCCCCACTGGGTCAATATTGGCTGTGATCTGAAACAGCAATGGTGTCATATACCGAATTTCTCACTTCGTAGTTCCCAAAGTAACACATCACACACAAATACATTTAAAGAAGCATTCCAATGCAGACTCAAGTCCCACATTTTGAATATTGACTGTTTTTAAAAACTGCCTAATCTAAAGCTACATCATTTTGCATAGTACATCTTTATCAAATTAAGGAAGCAGGGCCTCTGTTGCATTTATAAAGACCCTCAGAAATCACCTTGTTTAGGTCTTATCTTCTTAGACTTTCAGGATTTCAGACCTTTGATCTGGGTTTTCTACTCCTGTGTACATTTCTAGAAACCCCCCCCACTGTATCTCCATGAGATATTCTACAGAGTATGGAATTCCCATTCCCCAAGTTAATGTTGGCTAAAGCCAAGCCAATAGGATCAAAATGTGTCAGTACAGCAAGATGCAAAAGTATTAGCTCAGGTTCAGCAGCAGTTCAAACAGGAGTGCAGCACTATGTGGAAATTACTAAATTAACCTCAGCAGGTATTATGGTTCAGACTGTAATGGTAACAAGACTGTACTGCTACTATCTCTGTAGCAGAACACTTCTTACAGAAACTACTGCTCAAGCTGGACAAACAAACAATTTACTTCTCTCTGGAAGGAACCACCTAAAGGCAAAATTAAAAAATTGATAAAGGATAATTCATGTTAAACTTAAACACTTACCTGAGCCAGGGTGGCATCCGCACATGCTTTCCTAGCATCCTGCAGCAGGAGAAAAAACAGAGAAACCAGAAGTTCTCTACATTTCCTTATCTGTTTTGTCAAGATGATCCAGCACCCTCAAACCAAGGCTCAGAAAGCATTTCTGCTTGCCATCAGAGAGGACCCACGCTAACTGCTTCATGAACATAATATGCTGCCTGCTGTTAAAACACAGAGCATATTGAGCGTTTGATTTTCAAACATTCTTCTTTTGAGGAAAAGGTAACGATTTCCACCACGAAGGCAGTCAAGCAATGGAACTGTGTGTCCAGATAGGCTCCATCCTTGGAGAGGTTTGAGACTTAACAGGACAAATCTCATTGCTGACACCTTATTTTAAGCAGATTACTTAACATTGGTTACGGTCTGGTTCAGAAACGCTTCAGTAAATATTCACTTGGATCCAATCCATTTCATGCATTATTTGTGTCACTATTTTCTAAGTAATATTAAAAGACCAAAATGTGATTTCCTAAAGCAGTTACATATGCTTGCCCTTTCTAAAAATCCACATTAACTTTGATATTGTGAAAATATAGAATCATAGAACAGTTAGGGTTGGAAAGGACCTTAAGATCATTCAGTTCCAGCCTCCCTGCCATGGACAGGGACACCTCACACTAAACCATCCCACCCAAGGCTCTGTCCAACCTGGCCTTGAACACTGCCAGGGATGGAGCACTCACAACCTCCCTGGGCAACCCATTGCAGTGCCTCACCACCCTTACAGTAAAGGACTTCCTCCTTATACCCAATCTAAACTTCCCCTATTTAAGTTTTAACCCATTATCCCTTGTCCTGTCACTACAGTCCTTAATGAAGAGTCCCTCACCAGCATCCATGTAACTTAATGCATCATTTCTGTCCATCTCTGTTCACAAGCCACACAAATAACCACTCATCTGTACTGTGGTCACAGATACCATACATACTCTGATTTGGTTTTTCAGTTGCTCAGCCTCCTGGCGTAACTGGTCAAGCTCACTCATTTTCCTGTGCTAAAGGTGTGCCTCACTGCCACCTCTGAAACAATCAGAAATCTGAAAGACAGACAAGTGGTGATAATTAGTACAGGTCAGAGCTTGAAATTACTAAGTCTTTTCACCCATCTCAAACAGCTCTTGGGAACAAAAGGCAGACTGGTTTATAAGTACTAGAATACAAGTGAAAAAATTTCTCTGAAAGCTCTTCAGAGTAAAGTGTTACCACACTTGAATGTGTTCAGCTTTTTGCCAGCATAGAAAACAAAATATAATTTGGACTTATTCCTTCCCTCCAGGGCTCCTATTTGCATTTCTTCATTAGTGTTTTTCTGATTCAGTTTTGTATAAACTCAAATTTCCCTAGGGTACCAGCAGATAACACTAATGTTAGACATGATATTCAGAACTTCTCTGTAGGTCTTAAGAATACAGTAAGGAATTCTCCTATCAAAGAGCAAGCCCCATCAGTATTTACAGACTTACACAACCACTTGCAAAATGCTGTAAGAGCCATTATGAATGGTTTTTGTAACACAACACTTGTGAGAATGTTGTTCCAAGATCTGGATAAAAGGATCACTCACAAATGTTGTTCAGGATTTTTTGTGTTAATTGCTAAAATGTCTCTCTGAGGCTTACAGAATGGATCCCAATAGTAACATTATCAGAATAAAACTAGTATTATTTTGAATGTTAAGTTGAGGAGCTTGAGAAACTGCTGCCAGCAGACATTTTCCCTAAGAATCTTTTTTTTTCTAGCATCGATAAGGACCAAATTAATAATGCTATCCCTCCATCTTCTGTACTCCATAGCCAGCAAGATAGAAGCTCAATAGAACACACCTACCACTGAACACTCTCTACTACTGCCTGTAGAGTTCCTCAGCTGTTGGACTGTTCTCCAATACAATCAGCATACAGATTGCATTAAGCATAAAACTTACCTTTGAAAAATCACTGTTCCAGAAAGATGTTGCCATTTTCACTAGTACTGCACGCTTAAAACTCAGCTGCTCTTAAACTGTTTCAAAATCTCTGCAGCTTGATATATAACATGCTGATGAAGTTTATCTTTTATTGCAGATCAAGATAATTGGCTCCATTTTCAAATGCTACACAGAGCACCTGGAGTTTATAAACAAACACTGGTAGTGTGTGTTTAGAACATTTTATTAACCAGAATTGACCCTTTACTATTAAAGCAAATGCTTTGCCAGCAGCTTTACATATTACTCTGTTAAGATTTAATCAGCTTATTTATCTTTGCAGGCACACAGGGTTTTGTTCGGTTTTTTTTCCTAAAGCCCTTCCCAAGGAGAAAGAGGAGGATAACTTCCACATTTTTATCCTCTCACAGTAACAGGAAGCATATTGTGAAGGCGAATTAAAGCATAGAGCAAGCACTGCTGTCTAAAGAAGAGAAGTTTCAAAAGACTTACTAAGACTTTAACATTCCCTAAATATTGCTATCCCACATAACCAGACTATTCAAGTCTCTTCACAGTACCTAGGTATTGCAAACTAAAGACCGAAAGGAATGAATGTCAGATCTTGCCATATCATAATTTATAAATTTATACTCTTCTCTGAAACATGCAATATTTCAGAAAAAGAATTCTAGTTAGCTCCTGGCTCAAACCCTCCATCCACACAGCTTCAAAGCTCTTTCACTTCATTGTGAAATGAGGTCTCTTCTCTCTCCTGGTGCCAGGGTCATCTTTAAGCCCCTTTAAGATTCCTTGCTCAGCTTAGTCAAATCCAGTTAAGACAAAACCCATCAAGAGTGTTTTATTATCTTATAACCACCTTCTTTTCTTTTGAATGCTCTTCTGTTTCTCAAGATGTATTGTTCACTCTACATCTAAGACAAAACAGACTGTGGCTGGGTCTCCCTACAGTTTTTAACATGCAGTCACCACAGTCTAGAACTCCTATGTAGATCACACACATTGTGAAATAATACGTGCTATTCTTGTCATGAATTAAGAAACTCTGAAGACTGTCCTTACAAATAAACTGCAAATTTTCAGATCTTTTAGGTTTCAGATAATCATTTCTGCTTCTGCCATTCTTCAAGTTAATATATAAGCCCATTTACCACTAAGCAAATACCAGTCTCTCCAAGCAGTACAAAGAATTCAGAGATGGTATCATTCCTATTTCAGAGAAAGAAATCATGATCAAAAACTTAAGCATTCTGTTCAAGGTCACAGCAACTCAGTGACAGGATTAGGATCAAGACTTAGGACACTAGAATTCCATCTGCAAAGAGATACAGGTAACTACACTGAAGATTTGCATGCAGCTTTATTTAAAAATATAATAGGATGAATAATCTAATGTCAAAGCAGACATGTTCTCCTCTAATACTGCTTAAAATAGTGCCAATTTATTTCTGCCAGAATTTATGTGCTATGCAACAGAATTCTCTTGCATTTAAATGAAACAATAATTCTTTGTATGGAACAAGAGAGGCCTAAGGAGATGAACACTAATCCTAGGGGAAAAAGTTATATTAAGTCCACTTCACAGAAACCAAACCCTGTAGTTTCATTCTAGATTATTTGCACACACCAAGTTCAAAATAAATCATACAAGCTTATTTCATGCTTGGGCCTTATTGCTTAAAATAGCATGCACTGAAGGGTACTATTGCAAATGACCTAGTGTGCAAAAAAAAAGCTCCTAAAATGCTCTATTTGTGAATTCCACATCAAGACAGTCACTGCATAATGCTTTAAGGAAAGCTTCCTTTTAATAAGTAACTTCAAAATGGTTTATCAGCAGTACAGAAACCTTTACACCTACATGCAAGATACCATCTCCATTATCACAGGCAGTGAGGAGTTTCAGGAACTTAACTACCATTGCCACAAGCAGCATGTATGGATCTTGACCTTCAGTTATTTGCTAGGCTGGACTCGCATTTCAATATTCACTGCATGACAATTAGTAGCTGAATGCATACACCCCTTGATGTCTTCCCCATCTGCAACACCATAGATCCACATAGGTGCACATATGGAAGTTAGGTACTTTTAGAGTTACAAGTTAGCCCCTATGCACTCTAAACAACTCCAAACTGCATTTCTGACACGGTAATTGTTTAAGCTACATTTCCACATTCCCTTTGTAGTCTTTGTTGTTTCAACATCAACAGGAAGATCCAATTCCTGCCGACATGACGGAACTCACTAGCACTCAGGAAACAAAAATCCTAATGAAGCCTTGGGCGTTAAAATATAGGAGTTCTCTGAAGCAGACTAAAATTTATGGGGTAACCAACTTGGCTATTCCTCTATTTCTTTTACACTAAGTCTTAAGCAATTAAATTTATGTCAGAAATATGAAATCCATAGGGAAATAAAGGGTTCCATCCTCTTGTGTACTGATTACTGTAAATCAGCAGAGTTTACTAGTGTCTAGAATTACAAAACAAAAACAAACAAGAAACTAAAAGGGCAAGAACAACAGGTAAGGTCAGGAAAATGTACGGGAAAACAAATTTTTTTATCTATTCTCTCAATACATGAGAAATTTTTATACAGATTTATTCTTAGAAATAACAAGCAGAGACTGACTCTTCAATATATGATCTGTGCTCACTGAAAACTAGTGTATTTGAGTATCATGAAATAATACATTTTTTGTTTCTTGGCATGTTTAAGGGCATTTAACCCCATTTAAAAAGAACATTTCTAGAAGAAACTGTAGGCTTGATAGCAATGATACTTCTATTTCTGGAGTTTTGAAAGACATTACTAAATTTCTAAATCAAACAAACCTCATGCAAAAAAAGTCACTATTCAAGTTCCACACTCCTTTTATCCAAACTATCACCACAGCTGTGAAGAAATAGGTAGCAGCCAAACTCAGGCTTACCTCACTTTCTTTTCAGTATGTTACTGTGTTCTTGAAGGCAGGCTTCTCAAGAATAACACATTTACTTTGCTGAACCCATACAAGACCTTTCCAGAGGCTGAAGTGCTTAAGTGTCTCTGCTCTAAGCCTAAATCCTCCTAATCTTGTTGACAAGTATACCTTGTAGATAATTCTGCTCTTACTAGACAAGAAGATGCATACTCGCAAGGTAGTTCACTGTTCTTCACTACACCACATGACTCAAGTCTCTAACATCCTCTTAAAAGTTACCCATAGGAGAGTCCCTTTGTTCCTCTGTTTCTCACATAGGGAAAGTGAAGTACTGAGTTCACCTTTCAATATAAGATCAAACTTCACAATTAGGCCATTTCAAAAGGATTTATCAGGTTACTCATCTCAAATTAACAACTTCTTGGTCTGTTTTTCTCTAAGCTACATGACCTATATTCCTATGTAAGACAAAAGTTTCTATGTCCAGACACTCAGTTATATTGAACAATCTTTGCACTGAATAGAAAGCCATATGAAATCTAAGTAACTCCCACAGGCTTCCTGCAAATGGAGATAGAGGTAAGGTCCCAGTATAATAATTCACTTTAAAGGTAAAGCTCACTATGCCGGACACAGTTATAACTCAAAGGCTAAAGAAGAAGTCACTCATTTCATTGTTACAACTCTAATGTCCTTTCCAGAGCTCAAGCTCTTTATCCAATTAAGTCCAGTTACTGAAACCAAGGTATCATTAATACTATCACATTTAGATGTAGATCACATTATGCTTGTCTACATTGTAAGAGAAGTGGAAAGAGTTGAATACAACTCATCTAAATACATATTCTTGTGTTAAACATGATTCCTCTCTACAACTGCCTGGTAACAGCAATGAGGCCATGTTCACTAAACACTGTTATTTAATCTTCTCATGTCATTTCCATTATTACAAAAAAAATAAATAAATCTCCCGAATAGCCCATCCTATAAATAATCTCTACAGATTAAAAGAAGAGAACACAGACTGGAAGTCACAGCTATCATTAAGTATTTAGAACTTCTACCCCTTGATGGCCAAACTTTCTTTCCTACAAGATATTTCTCGCATACATCACTACTACCAAAAAATAAATTAATCCCACCAAGCCATTGCTGATGCAGTCTGGTAACAGAGGTTTTAAACATATACTGTTAGAGTATTATCCATTTCCTAAGAGGGTTAGCCAAATCGCCCTTCTCCCAAACAAACAGGTTGACTGATACTTGTTCCCTCAACATCTTCCCTGCTAATATACATGGCCCCGTACCCAGTATGGCTGTACAAAACAGCCAGAGAGAAAGCAAAGCACACCATTTGCAAGAACAGAGCCGAAACTTTACAGCCTTCCTAATGAGTTCGTGTTATGCCTACCAGACAGTCTCATAGCAGGTCATCTGATTAAATGAAACTGTGTTAATCTATTAGATATCATAAATCCTATTAGCAACATGCACAGCAGCTTGTACGTTTTCACAATGACAAAGGAATTATACACAATCCACTGTTAGTTCCAATGTTTTGACAACATATTGACTTTGAAAAGCTGAGGGGGTTTTGTTATTTAATTGGAAGTATATGAGTCCTATTTGACTTTTATTCAATAGAAAATACAGTAAGATCAGAATTGCTTGTGGAACAAATTTGAGGTGTTCTCTCTTATTTACATGGCCCACAAGAGAAGACAAAAAAAAATTCAGGGGTGCCTTCTGGTCCTGAAGAACACACATCTCCAGATAGGGTGACCACAAAAAAAGTAGAGAATTTTAGAAGTTAAAAATCATAGAAAATATATGCAGGAACACGACAGAAATGTAAAGAATGACACAAACTTCTGTTAAACACAGCTTTATTTGAAGGAAAAATAAAAATAAAAAAAAACCCACAAAACAACCCTTTAGAATATGCGCTGAATATAGCTCAAAAACATTGGCTTAATACCCAGCACTGGTTAAAACAAAAGGTTAAATACAAAATAGGACAGAAAAAAAACCCACTAAAAATACTATAATGCTATTGAGGAAAAGCTATGGTTTGTCTACACTAGGAACACTGTGTTCAGTTTCTGTTCCTCCAAAAAATAGAACTGGAGGTATCTAGGGTCGACCAAAGTAACTAATTGGAGAGCACCTCAGAAGACAGGTTTAGAGAAAGAGACAGGGGCTCACTTGCTGTTTGCTTTTTGAAAAACAGGTAAACATCTAGCAATGGGAAGCAACAAATATAACTGAGCAAGTACTTCCTAAACAACATATGGCTAACTAGTGATGTTCCTAATAGACTGAGAGGCTTCACAAGAAGCAGAAACATTTGAAGTTATAGCCTGGAAGATAATGAAGGTTTCACTGTTCCAAAAATATTAGTAGTAATTATGACTGCAAAGAATATGAACTTTGAAGCTTTTAGGTTCTGTTTAAATACTACTGACACATTGAAAAGAACATTCTGACAAGAGCCACTTTGCTCAAAAGAAATTTGGCCTTCTTTTGTCAAACATGGCAGATAAGTAATTTTTCATTCATGAGAGAATGACTATAGTAATAATTGTATTTATTGCAATTCCCTGAGCCACTGAGATGAAACAGTTTCATCTATGGTCTCCCTCTGCTTTGCCAGTTCCATTTCTGAATGAAGGCAGGCACCAGTATCTATTATTTAGCAAGTTTTCTGCCCATTTTAAAATTCTTCCTGTTGATACAAGAATACACATGCTAAAGCAGAAAATAGGTACTTCAGGCTTGCACATATTAACAGCTAAAAAAATTAAGTTAGCTACTTAAAAAAATAGTATGAGTTTCTCAAGCACTAGAAAAAAGAAATTACCTTATTTCTTTACTTACATTTTCTCTCACTACAGTAGAAAGCCAACTTCTGCTGTCAAACATGTAAATTCTGGAGGGAAAAAAAGGGAAAAAAAGAAAAAAGGAAAAAAACCCAGAATTTGTACAATTGTCAAGAAATAACATCAATTTCTTAACAAGTCTAGCAGAAATTAAAATGTTATCAAAGCACAGACTATTTTTTGTTGGCTAACAAACAGCCAGCTTGTAGTCATGAAGGAAATGGGCATTGTTTTATTATCAACAGGACCAAAAGACTCACTCATATCACTCAACATTCTTTTCCAAGGACACTCTTGCAATCCCCAGATCATTCAGTCTCCTCCCCTAGCTGATACAGAAGTCCACACTATTAGAGAGCTTAGGACTGTAGCAAAACACTGTCTTGCTCATACAAGACTAGTTTTCACTGGACTACAAGGTGCCCCCTCTCCCCAGTCTGCATTTTCAAAGCATTGAAATTATTTCTGCTCAATACTGTTCCTGCGGTATGCTAGCTTTCTAAGCACAGTGACATACCAAGGTACCTATTTTATCAAAAGAAGTTACATAAACCTCCTACTAAGGAGCTCAAGCCAGAGCACAACACTCTTCTAGAAGCGTTATGACTCCTAATCACTGAAGATGTTAACAAGTAAAGTATTAACATATTAAAAACCTCACACACTTGCAGTCTGGCAGACTGTAATGATTTAACACACAAATTGGCTTTTTAGCAAGCTGGAATTGTTTCTTGTAAGAAATTCTGGAGCAATTTCTTTCCTCTGGCAGCACAAAGTCATAATTATAGTTCACCCCAAGATACAAAACATTGACAACCGCTTATACATTTAAACCACCTGCAATTTGCTTGTACCACACAGCAAGTCAAGGGCTGTGGGTGATGTCAATGGACACTGAGTGTACATCTCCAAAGCCAGTGCATCGGGACAGTAGAGGATTATTCTAAGCACAAAGCAAGAATGTACTGAAGCGAAATGATCTTAAATCAGAAAGCCAGTCCACAATCTCATGTACTTTAAACTGAAATGATTACAGATAATGCATCTTTCTGATTTTAGAGTGCACTATTAGCTGGAAAATCTACAAAACCACTCCAGCATCTGGTGCGGAGGTTAAACTACTTAGGATATGGATCATCCTCATCCAAGCTTATTTTTAGAATAAAAAGTTTAATACTGCGATTATGGAATCATCACAGTGTAAGCAGTTTTGTTGGCTACTGACAGAAAAAATCCACGCTTTTAGACATAAACCAGTAACTCACACTTAGAGGCCAAACTCTAACCCCCCAAAGATACAAGCACATGACGTGACCATTTGAAGCTCTGAAGAAAGATCAACTCTATTCGACTTTCAGAAGTCTTGACAGGAAAAATCTGCCCACACTGCAGAGAGATGAAAACTGATGAAATTCTGACAGTATTCTGTGAAACGTAAACAAGTAAAATCATGCTGAAACACTAACAGCACACAGAATACACCATAGCAAAGGCCACAACACACACCATCCCTACCCTGTGCTGTAGCCTCATTAATGCAGGAGAGGTGTTGCAGATTTCATATGCCTTCTGAAAAAAAAAAAAAAAAACCCAACACCAAAATAAAGCAAAAAAGCTGCTTTAACCAGCCTGCAAGAAGAGTAAGGAAGCGTAACAGCAAACTGTTCCACAAAACTTAGTTTTGCTTTTAAAATCAGGTTAAGTTTCCAGTTGGGTTTGCTGAAAGCAACCTGCAAAGCCTGCAGAACACAATCCTAGCAACTGAGGTATTTTCAATTAAAGATGGAACTCTTTTTAAGAACAAAAGTAGACAAGCAACTGAAGGGGGGGGGGGGTTTAAATCTGCATTGTCACAAGCTTCTATTTTTAGCTAAAATGTAGCCGGGTAAAAGCAACATAAAAATTACAGGCCAAGTCATCCACCACACCACAATACTGGTTCAGCAAAGAGTTCTTGTAACAAGCTTTATACACTGTCTTAATCAGCCCTTACAGCCCTGCTTAGCTGAGACCTTGAGCTTCTCAACATCAGCAACTGGGGTTTCTAAAACTGGAGAGAACAAAAAGTACCATAGAATACTCTAAGCTTGGTTCAAGTGGTTAAACCATTATACCAAAGCACCTGGAGGTTGGCCAGCCCTACACATAGCTGGTGTACTCAGTGTCCCCACATTCCCAGTTTTCTGCTCCAAGCAAAGCATCATCACTTCTGGGTAAAGCTTCCCTACTACAGCACTAACTGCTGACAGCCTAATATTCCTTTTTCCATCAAGATTTCCTTCAACTTTCCTTGAAGTAGTTACACTAAGGTAACAACCCAGCCTAAAAACTTAACTCCAAAGTCCATCAGAAAACAAGCCTTCACATGAAGCTTCTTCTGGAGAGTTTCATGAGGTTGAAGAAAGCAGGAAGGAAAGAAGAAAGGAAGGGACTTAGAAAAGTAGGGAAAGAATTTAGAAGTATTTTACCGTAACACCATTGCAAACCTGAACAACTCTCCAAAATTAAGCAACTTCCTAGATACATTCACTGTAGCCATCTCCAAAGCCATTAACTCTATAAACATGTTTTTCTTCTTGTCCTATGGATTCAATGACAGACTGAAACCCTAAATATCCTGGATATTAATTCCACCAGCACACCTTCTTAAGACTGCTTTACATATACATTGACTAGATGCCAAGGCCAATATTTGAACTGCAGCAAAAGCATTCTAGCTTCTTAAAACACGTCATCAATTCATACATTACCTGATATGAGGCCAGGGATGGCCCATCAGACAAGACACCTGCCCACCAAAGGTTTGGCTCAGACCTCAGGACAAGGTTTGGCCAGTCTTCATAAGCAGCTGTCTGTGCTCCTCCAAGCACTAATTCCAGTTCAGACTTTTCTTATTTAGTACAGATCTGTATTCCGGAAAGCCTAGTCTTTGCTGTCACCTCCTGCAAGAGCAGCTTTGAAGGACAGCCAATGGAAGGATAAAATAGTAATTAAAAATTCACAAATCTAAATATGCTCAAGTAAATGGATACAACCCCTTCTCTTCTATTTGATGTTTTCTTTCTGGGAATCACCTGCTGAGTCTACAATTTCCAAGCACATAAGCTTTGAACAACAAGCAATACCTTACTAACAGGTTTGCAAAGCAGATTATCCTAGCAAGGACAATGCTACATTGTCCAACTCCTTCAAAAACTTACTGCAAACACTTCTGCAGTCAGAGGCTAGTGTGGCTGGACTGTTTCTGTGGGAGGTATTGGCTGCTTCTTGCATTGAAGAATAGCCAAGTTTCTGTCTGAAGCAGTCATTGTGCTCAGGAGACCTTTTTTCCATACGTTAGTGTGAATGAAGTACACACAAAACAAGCGAGTATCAGGTTGATAAGTGTTAATGGTCAATATGCAACAGTTACATTAGCAGTTACATTACTTTTTTCTACTCTGCTTGGTACATCTAAAAGACTGCATTAGAAAAAGAAAGTTTCTCACAGATGCATAAAACACAGGAAACTTGATAGCTAAAGAATAAAGATCAGTTCTAGGATCCCTCCAAAGTTTCGGCTGCATTTCTTCATCCAAGCGTAACATAACTGCATGAAACATCTTCTGGTCAGTCAACATGGTCTTCCATCAAGCTGCCTTCACCTAAGCAGTGAGGCCAGAATTTTCAGCTTCAGAAAAAAAGAAACCAAAACAAAAAAAAAGCCACAAGCTTATATTTCAGAAAATTCAAGGGAGAAGACAGATATTAACATATCCAGAAACCTTCCAAGACCTTGTAAAGCCCAAATTCAAGAGAGTTCCACATTCAAAGTGCCAACTTGGAACTGCTGTCTCAGAGAAACACTGCATTTCTGTCTCCTCCAAAAGCATTACAGAATAACTCACAAAAAAGCCAACTGCTATGTGCACATTCCTCAATATGCCAGAAGTTATTGCCGTGGAATAAAGCAACCCAGCTTTTACTGAACATCACCAAACTCTAGCTATCGATGCATAGACCATCAGCTTTTGCTGGCATGCCTAAGACTTGAGGGCTCATCCCTCCTCGTGTTTCATAGAATCATAGAATAGTTAGGGTTGGAAAGGACCTCAAGATCATCTAGTTCCAACCCCCCTGCCATGGGCAGGGACACCTCACACTAAACCATCCCACCCAAGGCTTCATCCAACCTGGCCTTGAACACTGCCAAGGATGGAGCACTCACAACCTCCCTGGGCAACCCATTCCAGTGCCTCACCACCCTCACAGGAAAGAATTTCCTCCTTAGATCCAATCTAAACTTCCCCTGTTTCAGTTTGAACCCGTTACCCCTTGTCCTGTCACTACAGTCCCTGACGAAGAGTCCCTCCCCAGCATCCCTATAGGCCCCCTTCAGGTACTGGAAGGCTGCTATGAGGTCTCCATGCAGCCTTCTCTTCTCCAGGCTGAACAGCCCCAACTTCCTCAGCCTGTCTTCATACAGGAGGTGCTCCAGCCCCTGAGCATCCTCATGGCCTCCTCTGGACTTGTTCCAACAGTTCCATGCCCCTTTTATGTTGAGGACACCAGAACTGCACACAACACTGCAGGTGAGGTCTCACAAGAGCAGAGTAGAGGGGCAGGATCACCTCCCTCGACCTTTTTATGCGGCCCAAGATACGGTTGGTTTTCTGCGCTGCAAGCACACACTGCAGGCTCATGTTCAGTTTGTCATAAAAAAAATAATAAGTTATTTAAAAAAACCCTTTTGGACAGTTTGCCACTTTCTCTAAATAGAATACTAATATACAGACAACAATGCTTTAAGATGATGGTAGGGACAAACGCTTGTAATAAACAGCTCTAGAGTAAAGTGGACCCTTTCCCTCTCCCACCAACAGTAAGCAAATTCAAGCTGCTTTCATGGAAGACAGCATCCCTATGTTGCCAAAATACTCATATTTCCATTTTCCCATAACCTACATTTAAAAAAGTCATACTAATGCAATATTTAAGCATAAAAATCTGGACTATAACAGGTCACTGCATTAATCCTTTCTAAATGCATTTGCAAGCTATGTGTATTATTTAAAAATAATTCTAGGAGCAACAGCGAATTTATGTACAAAATAAAAACTGATTATTACAAGTTTAACAGATGCCTGAAGCCAAATGTTCAAAATAACAGTATTTTAAAGAGAGGGGTCTTGGGACATCTCTGCAGTAGTTAAAGAATATTAACTGTTGCTACCTTAGGGACAAAAGTAAAAACATTTTTTACCTACATGTTTTCTGCCTTGTTCTTAAAGAAATCCACATTTAAGATCATTCTGACACTTCCTGATAAGTGGCAGGCATAGCAAGCTAACTTATTTTGAGAACAAAATTTAGTAATATTTAGTGCAAGTTTTCAAACCAGTAAGCCAGGAAAATTTAGAACCTACTTGCGCATAAGTTTCTAGCTACAGTTATCAGAAAAAGAAATTGCTGAACATTGTCACTTACTAAAGTATCCCCTTACCCAAAACCAAGCAGTTTTGTTGACACATACTACTAGATATCTCCCTTCAGACCAAAAACCAAAGCCCAGGCAGCACTGAAGGAGCATATATCACAATTAACGAGCACAGAAATGACTAAGCGTTTTATTACTAGATGCTTCTATATGCAGAGCCTTACAGTAACTGAACAGTTGTTTCTCATTTCAACTATCACCTTTCATTGCTTCCTTCAACTCTTTTATCATGCTCTCCAGTTTTTACTGGCATTTTCACTTGATTTGTAAACTCTCCAGAATCTCTGTTTAACTGAACAGAGCACACATACAACAGGGGTATCGCAGTCCTACTTCAATAATGTCACTGACACCATATTTTTCACTATTAAGTATTATTTCCATGAACAGAGGAACAGCTACAAAGGTAAGACTATGTAACCA
This sequence comes from Lathamus discolor, assembly GCF_037157495.1. Lineage (NCBI taxonomy): Eukaryota > Metazoa > Chordata > Aves > Psittaciformes > Psittacidae > Lathamus > Lathamus discolor. The sequence continues at coordinate 8,149,389 of NC_088899.1, read as the reverse complement.
AATATTCCTGTATGAAAACAACTTCTCTGTAACACACAACTAACTATTCATGAGCTGAAGAAACAAAATGCTACGTCTTACAGACTAAAAGAAAACAAAGCTACTTTGCACTTTAACTGCAAGAAACAAATCAAAAAGGTTTTAGTTACCCTGTCTAGGAAATATAATTTTTTGCATAAGCCTTTTAGCGACAAGAACACTCAAGGCATTTACTTAAGAGGAAAAAAAGCAACACACAGCAGGAGCTATCTAGAAAGCTGATAATAGTGAGAATGGATTCATAGTCTGGGTTTAGAAGTGTTAAGAAAGCAAAAAGAGGGGAAAAAAAAGAAAACTAAAACCCAAGGATAAAACTATAGCACAAATCAGTCAGATATGGGAAGGCTGCCTGGTGTGAAGCTTTATCAGCAAGGTGTCTGCAGAGAGGTTGAACAAAATAATGGCAAAATAATCTAAAAACAACCCAGAAACAAGAAATTTATTATTTCTTCTCTAGGGGACCTAAAGCAGTGGTGCCACAGTACCAGTTCATTATCTTATCAGAAAATGTGTAATCTCTCATCTAAATCAGCTGAATCTCTGGGTAGCAGGTTTAGGGCAGTTGAGAATGCAAGCTACACACAGTACATTGTCTCCTAGAAGCTAAAAGTGGAAGCATGCTGTTGTAGAAGCAGTTTGCACACCATCCCAGTGTGACAATCAGTGACAGAATCATAAAACAGCAAATGAAGACGCATTACACACCTAAATATGTGTGTACTTGCCTTTTTTATTTTTTCTCTCTTTTTTTTATAGTAAAAGTCTGCATTAGAAACACACTTGCTCAGGTAACAAAACAAGTTTGTTATCCACAATTTAAGGACAGGCAATCCCATTATGAAAAATAATTCTTGCCAATTCTCATGAAGTTGCCAAAAGACTGTTTATTTAGAAGTCACTTTCAGATATACCAGTTTTCCAGTAGGTCTTTAGGACATTTTCTGTGATTTTAATATATTCAAGAAGTCCTCCCAAAGACTGATGTGTTTCTCTATCACACGATGATGTTCTGCTCAAGCTCTCCCCAAATATTTCACAGTAGATGCTGAGGAGAACAAAGCTTGGCTGGATCATGCTTTCACAAGCAAATGAATAGCTGTATGCAAAACCTGGCACAGAGGTAGGTGATCACACCACCTCCTGCTACCACAATTCCAGAGATTACAATAAAATCCATCAAATGGATCAATTGCCACTATCGGGGGATTAAAGCGTAAAGAGAAGAACAAGTATTTTCCAAAAGCCTGAATGATATTTCTCTCAGCCCTGCTTGCCAACACATCTGTATTGGCATGATTTTTTCAGCCCTGTTAAAAATAATGTACTGCTTCAGATATTACCATTACAGTGACATCGGTAGGCACATTAAAATATTCACCACAATATTTAGTGCATTAGAGGAGGAAATGGTCTACATGATCACTTATTTACAATACAAAAAAACAATCAAAAATAGCAAAATTAGATATGAAAAATACTAGTAGATATCAGTAAGACTGTGTACATGCATAAGCACAGAAATTTAACAGAAATTGCTATTATTGTATTTTGCATTTCCACAAATTTCAGCTCAACTATTTTATCAACAGAAGCTGAATCATCCATTTCATGCTACATATGCCAGCCAGTAAAGAGTCAACTGAGTCAAAGGAGAATCGGCTGCTTCCTACTTACACCCTTTAAAAAAAAAAAAAAAAAAAAAAGAGCTTTCAGAATGCTACATTTAGCAATACTTTTTGCATCCTTAAAAGTCAAGTAATTAAAATTCGAAGAAGTAGCCAAGCAAGCCAACATACTTTACTAGAGCCAAAGGAGGCAGTTACTGATACAACTTATCACATATATAATGTGGTCTTTTCTGGACAATTTTGGTTCTGAAAAAGCATCCCCCTCCATCCATGCATGTAGGCAGACTTCAAGTGAAAACTTTCAGATGCTGACATGTCTCACTGCACTAAGGCCCTCAAAACACTGATGAAAACCACATTATGTTTCCAGAGCAGCAAGATAATTTATAGTCTACAAAATCTGAATTGTGCTTTACCATGCAGATCACGAGTCCAACAGAAGCAAAGGTATCCCATCTTAGGGACAGGCTGGACAAGACTCAATTGATAAGTACCTCCTGACTATAGCTACTATCACATCCTGCCCCAACAAAAATGCAGTAGTTAAGACATTTGAACAACAAACCACCTTGTGCCTCTGCTACACAGACTACAACAAAACAGCCTAGGAGATCATCTACAAGAAAAATACTAATTCTTTACAACAATGCTGAAGATCTTAGCCAAGCTTCAGCTAATAGTTTCATTGAAATAAGAATTTTAGTGTCCAAACAGCATGCTGATCTTCAGTAAGAGATTAACGAAGATTCACAGATAAAAATAAATAAAGCTACACCATGAAATAACTGCTTTCCAGCAGCAGTCTGACAATAAAAAGTATTTCAGTGGACACCTTAAAAATCAACGAAATGTATTACATGCATATAGCAGAAAAAAAGAATACTCAGATTAAAATATGGCATAGCTTCTCTTTTTACTCCTAACAGACTGAACAATACTTCGTTCTCTAGCACTGCAATCAATGTAACCCATCTTTAATCAATGTGCAAGCAGTTCCATTATTTTTGATAGCAATGATTTATACACCTCCAGTAGCTCATTAATTTCTCCCAGCAATTGCTCTATATTGATGTGTACCTTTGATACAAAATAAGATACAGAAGAACAGGAACAAGCAAAGCAAGGTTGCCAGACTGAAAAGCAGAGTAACATAGGAGACCTTGAAGACATTAGACTCAGAAGTAGTGTTTAGGAGCAGACAAAGCTACAATGCTTAATGCCAATACAAAAAGTACAGCCCAGGGACAGCATCACAACAAGAAAGCAAACACTTGCTTTCACCCTTGGATGTTCTTTTTTATTATAGTACTGCATTAATTCTCTTAAAATGTCTGGCATTAGTCTTTAAGTAGCGGTTGTATTCCTCTAGATAGCAAGCATGTGGTTAGATGATCGAAACAAAGAGGAAAATATGAATAAAAGAACACAAGTACTACCAGGGATAGGAGCCAGGGTGGGAATTAAGAAAGAGAAAATCTGAAACATCAGAAGACAGAAAACATACTAGCTGTAGCACACAATATATCAACTCACTCCCTTTGAAAACAGAAAGGGAGAGAGCTTTAAAGACTGGTCACTTCCACCTTATTCAGAATATTAAGGTTTGTGACTTGGGAAAAACATGGTTGTTTCCAACTCCAGCTTCCACCTCAGCTTGCTTTTCTAAGTTCCTTCATGTTCTGTAAGAGCAGAGCTGCTCATTAACTAGAAGCTGAACTATCACAGTTTTGCAGCACAGCACATGGCAATAAACTATTTGTCCATCTTGATATCCTTAACACACAAAGACATGAATTGGAAAGGCAGCTGCTTACAAGATACCTGTGTCACCTTTCCTGATGGAAAGCAGCAATAACCAGCTTCCACAGAGTGAGCCCTTTTGAATTTAGTTCACAACAGCGAGGATAAGGAACAAAAACATGACTACAGGATAAATTAGACTGAGAAATCAAAACCAAATTAATTAGCTAGGTGAAACAGCTTAACATCCATCTTACCCCAAGGAAATCTGTCCAAATGCTTTATATTTGATCCCCGTAGTAGCAAACAGTGGATTTCCCAATGCCTGATTTAGTATGAGTTCCATCTTTTCAAACTAGTTAAAGGGAAGAGAGAGGAGTCAGGCTAGAAGCAAACATGAAGATGACTGGGCATCTTCTCATGTCTAAGGACATACCCAAGATTTCCAAAACGTCTCAAAGAACTTCATTCCATCTTCAAGTTTTCAAAGTTTATAGTGGTTTTAAGATTTTCCCCGCTTTTCTTCAAGATGCTTCACTCCATTTGATTAGGATACAGTTTTCTAATTTCAAAATAATTGCAAAACTAAACTTGAATACCCTGAATTTATAAGTACATCAAATTCAAGCTTAATGAGAGACTTTGAATAATCAGATACCTAAATACTTACACCTGTGGACTAGTTTGCCTAGATATTAAAGCCACAAACACAGTTCTGCTTCCCTATTTATCAGCAACGAAGCTTTTTCCAGAACAACATATTCCCCGAAATGTTGAAACTTCATGCATCATCTACAGGCACAAGAATAAATGAAGTAAGCTAAAGTAATCAATTTGACTTCAATGCCTAAAGTTTCTATGATATTTGACTTTTCATACATGAAAAAAAAAAAACCCCAACAAAAAACTTTCCCAACTTCTCAAGCATCTATTAAAGACACACGACTTTGTCAAGATTTTGAATATTTTAAAATTTTAATTGCTCCTGTCCAGAATTATTTATTTTTCTTTAAGTATTAGACAGTCTTTTAACCAAAGTACTGCATGTTAACTTTAACAGTTAAGTTTTCAGGCACTAGCCAGATAGTATCTGACAACTTGTAGCGAAATCCAGGATGTAGTAACCTGAAGCACAATTAAATTGCCATAAGCATCAAGCAAGCCATTCCTGATCTTTGTACAGACCACACCTTTGTTAAATAAGACAGCAGTGTACCTTCAGCATTTTACCACTTCACAAAGATTTTGCAACAGGAATATCAACTATACGTTCCAACAAAGAACTCTTTAATTAGTACAGCGTAATCCTATTTCCAGTACCAAAGGTTTCAGGAGACTATCACATCTACTTTGTTTTTCTAGACGAACAGAAAAAAACCCTAGCAAATGCATTTGGAGGAAGATGTGGTAATCTGAAGAAAAGAGTTCGGGGAACTAAATGAGAAAAGGCCAAGAGGACTACAAATGGATTTCTTCTCAGCATCCTGAAGCATGTACAGGCCTGCTTTGTTGAGCACTGTTATTTCATTTATTGGAAAAAAACCCATATACTAAGTTTTGTATTATGCCATTATAACTTAGGGTATTTTAGACACTGAAACACAAGTTTCTTTTTTTTTTTCCTATTTATTTTAAGATCCAGCATTGTGATGTTCGACACATTGAACCACTTGCTGTTAACCAATATATATCAGCTCAACAATAATAAACCTACTAATAAACCTAAACGGAACAGGACTCTACACATATGGCAAAAAACAGACTTAATGCACTAGCTTTCACCACAGAGATCTTGGAAAATGTTAGTACTACACACATATTAAAATAAGAAATAAGTTTGGGGCCTTCTGGTCAACGCTGTTTATGCCATGAACAATCCTGCCTGGCCTCACAAATTTCACTGTTGAAGATAACTTCTAAGATCTCCGCACCAACAAAAAGGCATGTTCATACCATCTTCTGTATGCTTTTAGCCTTGGAGCTTTGACCCATCTCCTGTCCCTCAACTGTTTTGGTGAATCCCTCAGACAGTACAAAAGTCCAAACAGTTGGGCTGACTACAAAGTGCACACACCATTAATACCAGGCACATACATTTCAGTTTCCATGGAAGTCAAGCTGCAATTTTGTAGTGCATAATTAGAAATTCTTTGGTCAGAGCAGCGCCGGAAATTTGTTTCAACATTTCATAAGAAGACCCCAAAACAAAACCCCTTCAGCTTCTCAATTTATGTGTTTGCAAATAATTTTAGATAACCTCTATTTTCAGACTTCAATAAATCCTAAAATGTCAGGATGAACACAAAGCACATGTTACTGAACAGGCTTTTAAAATGGTTCCCTAAATCTAGCCCAAGATAGGCAAGAAGGCCAGAAAAGCAATAAGAAAATAAAGATGTATAGAATTAACAGCTCACCTGCAGCAGTTAAGCAGAAACTCTTTCTTTCTTATAAAGAAAGAAAACAACTGGCCCCAAGCTGTGCCATTGAGCCTACTGTAGTAGAAGAAAGAACAAGCAGTAAGGCATGGACTTCCTGTCAGTGACGACAACTTTATAGGTGCTTGTCTTACTGAAAGTCATACAGAAAGCCTTGTAAAATTTCTTATTTAGTGCCCCCATAGTCAATACAGTTGGATTTTGTAATAAAGATGAGCAAAATCATCACTGGTACCTGAACTGGTAAAATATTCACAACTACTGTGATAGACAGCATGCAGGAGTTTCCAGAGAAGTATTTTGGGTTTAGTGGCTTTTTTTTTTTGAAGTGGCCCTCTTTGCTTTGGGGGGCAGGGGGGTAGAAAGACAGAGCTGAAAATAGTCATAAAAATCTTTACATAGGTTTTAATATAGGACTGCATTACGTAAAGCTACAAAAATAATCTAATCAATCTAATTGCAGATAAAATCTTTTTTGGAAGCACTGGCAGGCATTACTGAAGTTCTCAAGACGACATCAAAAATATTCTCATCTGAGAAAAACATGATAAACGTAACTGGAAAGACATTTTAGGCAAACCTCCCTCAAATCACTGTAGGAACACAGAAAATATTTAGCTACGAGTCAATTAATCCTTATAACATATAGAAAGTATTTCTTCTCTACACATAAAACCTTTCAAAATTGCACAGATTTGACAATCAATCTGATAAACAAAAATAGGTATTTTAATGAAGTAACTGAAGTATTGTCTTCATAACTGCTTTCTCAAACACTTGTTTCTGTGTCTCATCATCCCCCGATATCCCCGGTGAACTAGAATATCAATACCCAGGTCAAAATATAACATTTTGGACGAGATCCTTATTTTCTACCACTTTAAAATTTTGATAACCAAACAACTGAGTGTTCAGACTACTGGTGGAAATCCTAACTTTAAATTCTGTCCAGGATTTTCAAGACTCCCCACAAATTACACTCCCATGAGTGCCCCCAAATTTTATTTTTTTTTTCCTTACACAAACCACCATGCAGACATCTAATTACAGCATCCCCAGTAACACCAAGTGAAAGATATATATAGCAAGCATCACGCTATCTTAGCTGTTTCCAGATGGCATGCTTGAGTATTGTCACGTCATTGCTGTAGCTAGGTTCAAGAAAGACTCTTGGATGTCTGAAGATACTGGGCAATGCAAATACATAACTAGTACACTCAAGGTTCCAAGTACAGTCTTCCAGACAAGCAGAAATATTTCATTATATTAAAAAAAAACCAACGCATTTTATATCACTCTAATAAGTGCAATGGACACTAGGATTTAATACAAATTGATATAGTTTTAAAATATTAACTGAAAAGAACATTGTTTAGGTCACCAACTAAAAAGTAAAAAAAAAAAAATTAAAAAAAATTAAAATAAAAAAAACCCCAAGCAAACAAAAACAAACAGGCCAAGAACATCTGATATTTATGTTCCCAAAACCACTTTTAAATGTGTATTTTTATTCAAAGGCTAACCATCTCCTTTCTTTCTCCTGAGAAGTCTTCTAGTAGTGCTTTAATAAAAATGCAGTATGCTGCTTCAAAACCTATTTTGAAGTGTCCATATTCCTGTACTAGGAAGCCTTCCACAGTAATTTACATTGATTATTTTGGCATCTAAAGTAAAGATAGTGTCCATAGCCAGCTCAAAGCTTTTAAAAACCTCTTAACATTCTGCTGAACTACCAATTGGCTCAAGTATCTATGGATTCTGCCTACATTTCTGTTTGGTAAAAAACAAATCCATGCATAGAAAATCCCCAGTATACTAGACAGCCTGTGAAGAAATAATAAATTGAGATACTATGTTAAACAAATAGAAAGTAAGGAGCTTGGCATGTTTTTGCTTTTTATCATGACCATGGCTAATACTAATTCCAACGTTATCAGTGGGCAGAAGGAAAAAAGAGAGAAAAAAGAAAAAAACCCAACCCACCACATTTTGAATAGAATATGTATTCTTTTCATTTTGAGTCTGCATTTGGAGCAATGAAGAGCCCCTCTCAAGAATTCCACTTTATCTTCAGTCACGTGCTTAAACATTTCATTAAAACAAGCTAGTTGCTTTCAAGGTTACAGATTCCCCCCCCGCCCCCCCCCCCGAATAAACAGTAAAACAAAAATACTCCCAATACCGGCATGAACTAGGCATCAAAGCCTCCAAAGACATCTCACCTAAGCATAATTTAGCCACTTAAATGCATGATTTGTCATTTCAACTTGCTAGTAACAAATCAGCACTAAATGCCATTCTTGAAACAATACGGTATGCCATATGGCTAAAACTGGATATTAAAATTGAGGATATCAATTACCAATCCACTAATGCTGAGAGCCAAAATCCATGGACAGTAAGAATTTAATCCAATTCAGTGACATGAGCTTGACATACAGAAGACAAATCTACTGCTGGTTTCACAGAAGGCAAGCCATCCCAATTTCTTATTGCAATAACTACAAAACCAGCTGAATTTAATACTTCCTTCACATTCCTAGGCACAGCATTAGGCACCCTAAGAACCTGCAAAAGCCACACGAGTTTCACATGAATTGGCTTGGTTTCACACTGATTGAAAAAACCTAACTAAGTAACTATTTGAGAAGAAACAGTTATAGTTGGTTTCCTCATGACCAAATCCAAGCCCCTGAAGCACCAGGAAGTTATTACACACTGTAGCCAGGAAGGTCTTGCTTAAGACCTACGAAGTCCAAGCAGCCCAACAAAGACCAAACAGATATTTCCCCTATAATTTCAAAAGGAACCTGAAAGTAATTCATTTAATTGAAGAACTTTCTTATTCTAAGTCTACTAGCTTAATTGTTCTAGGTTTAAAATTTTTAACAGCTGTAAAGTGTTTGTTCTTGAATTACATTAAGAATAGTGCTACACAGAATTCTACATACTTCCTAATAATACAAAACTTTACTGGTTACTTACATGAAAAGAAGTCTCATTAAGTCCAAATACAACATTTTCAGATATGCATGAGATATGGACGTTCTGCTAATATTTACTGTAGAATTCTACCTTTACATGTTGCTGAAGATTTCATGGTAGGATGCTTGCTATGCACTGACTTTGCATTTATCCTTGTTTAGTCCTTGCAGCTCCTATTTATCTTACTGAATAATGAACCCCTCTTCACCGTGCTCCGTTCTGATCCTGTGCTGACAGGCCAAAGCATTATTACCAAAAAACCCATGCAACTAGTTTCAAATTAAGCAGCTCACTAAAAGTACCATCAAGTGGAACTAATAGTTTATTGGACAAGTATTCTCAATTAAAAAATTGTTCTTGACATAAGAGAAGTAAAATGCATTCAGCTAATTTCAGCTTCTAAAAAAATTAAAAAATTAAAAAATTAAAAATACTTAAAACCAAAACCCAACACAAGCAAATAAGCTGTTCTGGTACCCCACTTCCTTCAGTATGAACTAGAGCTGGGCCATTACTATAAACAATCAGTTGATTATACATTAAGTCACAGATAAAAAGTACTAAAAAGGTTGATATTACCAAAGGTTTGGAGGTCATCCTAATACAGGAGACATAACAAGCATTTCTTATTTTTCTGGCTGGCAAATGTATTATTTTAATCCCGAGCCTAGTACATCAATTATTATACAAGCTATTCTATTTAGGCTACCAAAGTTAAGAAGTTTGGAGTAATAGTGAAATGTCATAAAAGTTACAAAGCGAAAGTCCATTTTTCTCGAGATCCTAAAAAACACATAAAAGGTTTTAGACATTTGTAACGTGATTTTAAAACACAGTACTTCACAGGCACAGAACTGGTTTGATATCCCCAAAACCTCTCTCATTCTTTCCCGTTAAAAGAACAGTTGCCTGGACTATGACAGTAATTCCAGGTAAAAGCAGTTTTAAAAGCCTCCACAGATTATTAACATTCTGAAGCAGATGGGAGACATCTGTACTACAGAAAGATAGCTGTCTGCAGGGGCTCTGAGGATTACCTGGCTATAGAGAACCAGCAACACTACACAGCCCCAGCAGAGTTTTTGTATGCCTGTGCTCTAGGTTTAAAATAGTTTTTCAGCAAGAGGCTTAATAAAAGCCAAGAACATTTTGACAGTATCAAGCAGGCACTGCAAGGTAAAAGAGAAAATCATGTCACCCCTTTATCCAGTAAGAGCCTATATGAACATTTCAATAAAACTATTTACTCCTCCCACCTAGTTCCTATCTGGAGAAGCTCACAAAAATTGATTGATTAAAAAAAAAAAAAAACCAACAAAAAAACCACATATTTCTTGCAGCAGTCTTCCAAACACTCCTCCTTCCCTCCCCCCTCAAAAAAATAAGAAAGTAAAGAGAACGAGAAAGTAAATGTAAAATACAATTACGAAATAAGAACTAGCTTGGCAAAGCGGTGGTGAGGAGGAGTTGAAAGAGAGCTGCCTTGCTGCAAACGCCATCTTGTTGCAGCTATTGGGCCCAGGCACAGAAAGATCCATTCATTCACAGTGAAAAAGAAAATCAAACACACACCCTGGCTAATCTACAGCCATCAAAACAACTACACTATTATCACCCCTTCTCCTCTCCTAAAGCCCACAAAGGAAAAACTAAACCCCGATATATGACATTTAGAAGAAATTTAAAACAAAATGTATAGTCTTCGTTTTCTCACATGTATTCCTCATCCACACCGACAGCATTTTGTCTTGATTCACATCCTTGCATTAAGCAGATCAGCTTAGAACAGGGGATAAATCTTTCACGATTAGGTGCGGATATTTTACAGCAGGAAAATGTCTAATTTTTCAGTCTTAAATCACCTTTGAAGTTAAGCCAACTGTCCCCAAAAGCTATTTCAATAATCACTGAAGTCTTACATTTACAGCCTTTCCTCCTATTTTCTGCTGTGGAGACAATACATAATAACGTGGCAGTCGGCACCCTAGAAAGGATGCCTTATTTAAAGCAACAAGCCTAAACCATGACTTTGTTGGAGAATAATGAAATATCACATCGGTTAAAATTTCAGTTCATCTCCAGGAATGATAACTGATGCCTTACAATGACCTCCATATTATTCCAATTTTCTTCTGGACAAGATTGTCTGTCATATTTACATATAAGACTTTATACCTCTTCATTTCCTGCAAAGCTGTAGAATTATAAATCCTACACCTTAAATATGCCCTGTATGGAAAAAGAGAATAAAAACAGCCTTTCAGTAACGACCTGGGAGTCGAAATAATATTTTTAATAACGTTTCCGAGAAGAAAGCTCCATTTTTCTATTGTAGCAAGCACCCTCCATGATCTTCGTTATCGCTGCTACGGGCACACAGAAATATGCAGTACCGTGATACATGGGAGAACAACAACTGCGAGGTTTAAATCCATCCTCGGTTGGGATTTTAAGGAGAACAAAACCTCCTGCACCCTTCCCGCCGACAGCACACACAGCAGGAGCCCGACCTGAGAAGCCCCTCACCGGGACAGGGCTGCTGGAAGCAGTCTTACCCCGTTTATCTCACCCCCGTCTCCTCTTAATCAGTTCTCCACCATTACAGCAGACACCACCATAGCTCGCTCTCGAATCTCTCCAAATTATTCCCTCCGCCGGCTGGATCTCTTGGGAAACTCGCCTTTTGCGTCTCAACGCGCGCCAAGAAACACCCCAGACCCTCTAACAGAGACCACTACAGAACGGTTATAATTAAAAATGGAACCCGGCAGGACCCAAGGTCTCCTCCCTTTTCGCTTTAAAGCCTCCAAGAGAAAAGCCAGTCCCACCCCCACCTTTTTCCCCTCCTCCTCCAGTTACAAACACACTTCTTTTTTAGGGGAAGCCGGAGCACCGAGGAGGTGGCGAAGCACGGGGGAGGGGGGCTATTCCCAACCCCACCATACCAAGAATCGGACAAACCATGAAGCCCGCCCTTCTCTGCTGCGGAGGCCGTGAGGAACGGGTGGGCGAGGAAGAGGAGGAGGAAGAAGAGGGCACCGCCGAGGAACGGGAAAGGCGGGGGTGGGGCACCCCCGTGCCCAGGCGGCGCGAGAGCGGAGGGAGCGGCGGAAGGGGAGGACGTGAGGGGAAGGGGGAGGACGGAGGGGAAGGGGGAGCGCGGCGGCGGCGGGCAGGAAGAGCGGGGGAGGGGAGAGACAGAAGAAAGAGCCAGAGCCGCCGCCGGAGGGAAGATGGCCTCAGGGTGGGGCCGGGGGCTGCCGAGCCGGGCGGCAGCGGGAGGGCGCCGAGGCTGTGGTAGGGGTCCCCGCGCCCCACCCGCCGCCTCCTGCCCCCTCAGGCGGTTACCTGCCCTGCCGGCCGCAGCTCATGAACCGGGCCGGTGCCTCCGTCGCCCGCGGCTCCTGCCCGCGTCCCGCCGGACTGGGGCGGGGAAGGGTGGGGGCGGAGGAGGAGAAGGAAGGGGGGGGGCGGAGGAGGACGGGAGCCGCCCGCGCTCGGCCCGACCGGTCCCGGGAGGAGGCGGCGGCGGCAGCGCCGGTGGCGTGGGGAGGGGGCGCCGCTGGGTCTCGACTCCTCCTCGCGCGCCGGGTGCCCCTCAGCTCCCCGCGGCCATCGGGAGCGGCCTGGGCGCGGCTGAGCCCCCTCCAACCCGCCCGGGAAACCCCGGCTCGGCTCCTCGCCCCGCCCCCGGCCCCGCCCCCGGCCCCGCCCCTCCCCGGCGTCGACGGCGGGCGCGGGAGGCCCCGCGGAGCGGCGCGCGCTCCCGGGCGGGCACCGCCCTGCCCGGCAGCGCCGGGGGCGCGCGCGCTCCTTCCCGCCGCGGCCCGCGCTGAGGCCGCGGGAAGGGGGCTCCGCGCGGCCGGGGACAAAGGAGGCCGGAGACGGCGCCAGAGCGCGAGCGCGGGGCGGGGGCCTCCCGGCCGCCGCCCTCGCCTCAGAGCGGCGGCTCCTGCGGCTCGCAGCGCTTCTCTCCAGCGCGGCTGTGGGCGCCCGCAGGGCCGGTCCCCGCGTCTGCCTTTCCCCACTTCCACGGCTCGGGAAGGGGCTGCAGAAAGTCACGTAAAAAACGAAGGAAGCACGCATACGAAGGCCGCTCCTGGTTTACAGCCGGGGCCGCAAATGAGCCGGGCCCGACCGACGTTACCGCGGCGGGATCGCTTCGCAGCAGCACTCCCCCGCTGCGGTGTTATAACCTGGTTACAGTGAGTAACTGTGTCACAATAAACCAATGCGCGCCTTTTCCCGCCGGACGTGCCGTATCACCAAAACACCTGCTGCTTTTCTTCCGTGTTTCTGACGTGCCTTTAGCTGCGGGACGATCACAGCACCTAAACCCTCCCCACCCCCCGAAAACGCTCCCATCCAGAACTTGCCCTTCCCTCCGAGTCGCTCGCATTCTATTTTTTATGCGCCCTCTGTTTTACCAGAGCTAAAGGGGATTTCTCTCCATAGGTCTGTACCCTGCCACATCTTCAAACCCATGGAACTTGGGTAAGGAAACCGGACCAGCTAAATGTGTTTGTACATGTTGATTAGAATCACATAAGCGCAGACTAATGCTTTCACCACACCTATTCTTTTGTAGATGTACAGCATTGCAGTAGTTCCATTTCTGATTCTGATTTCCAATTCTCCAATGAAAAATTTGGTACACAGTTACACCACTAGTATGAAGAGGCATTCGGAAGACTGGAAGCGGCTGTTTGCAGAGCGGGGAGCTGTTCCACATGGGGCAGGTGAAGCTTTTTAGTTCTGTTTTTAAAATCTCACTGGACAAATCGGTTTTCTGCATTAGAGCACTGTCAGAAGTCACATAACCGTGTACAACAGCGTGCTTAATTCTGATGTCTTCACATAGTCCTGTGCTAGAAGCTGCTCTATATGCATTATCGTTATTTTTAAATTTATTTTTAATTTTTATCTTCTGTGTGTGTGTGTGCACGCATAGATACACAAATTGTACTAAATTGCAGTATTCAGTGGAAGAATGTGCAAATTACCATAAATGAGTGGACTTACTCAACATATGAGTTTATCTGTTTCTGCATATTGCAAAAATACAGTTTGTAACTAAAAAATTAGCTGAAAATATCTGCTAATAGCTGAAGACCTAATATACGTAACTGACAAATCCGAATCTGCATGGTTCCTTTGTTAGTCCAGTTTGAAGTAGCTAGGGTAGCCAAAGCAAATTAAAATACCCGAAAAAGATTCACACAATTCCACTAAATAATCGAACTTCTCAAATGTGAGGCTTCCACATATCCTAGGACTAGGTCAGCTGAATTAAAAAAGAGTCGTTTTTCTCCTGGAGCTTGTTTTAGATCTGAAGAAAACCTCACATGTATGCAGGTTGCTCCATAGTCCTCAGCTGCAAAATTTCTTAGACCTTCTTCTCAATCAGTTGCTACCAACTCTTTACCAAGTCAGATGAATCTTCAGACAATTTCACTCGCTGGTGTGTTTCTTCAGCTGTTTCAAACATAATGGCAAAACTATCTGGGATCTGTCATACCTGTTATGCCTCTGGAAAACCTGTTTTTGCAGGCTGCTTTGCCATTCAAATCCTGTGTGTTACAGCACCACTATAGCACACTGGTAGTGAGGCTGTGAAAAATTATTGGTTCAAGGCTTTTGTGGAACACAAAGAAGTTGGTTGTTAGGATGAAAAATGTCTGCTTCAGTATTACTGTGAAACTTTCCCAAATGGGGAACAATTATGCCACGCATTGCTTTATGTTTTTACCAACTCCTGATTAATAGGGCATCTGGTTAAGCAGAGCCAATGGTTGCGTACGCATCAAAAGTTGCTTCCTAGCTTTCAGGCTCCACTTTCACTGTTACATGTCTGTGACTGCCATCAGCAGGTAAAAATAAAGGCTATGGAGGCTTTAAAATATTTGTGAAATACAGGCTTAGGAATCTTGGAAACCAAAAATGCCATTTTTCTTCCCTCATCTGCCAAAGTTGTTTAAGAGCAGGGTAGCACTTCAGCGAGTGGAAGTCCTGGAATGTTTCTGACACAACCGGTCTTCGGTCTTGGGCATATGTGTCAGATCTGTGAAACTTTGTCTCACCTCTGCAGGCTTGTATCATAGTTTAGGTGTGATACAGTCTTACAGAGCTATACAAGTATGTAATTCTGTAATCTATATGTATACTTGTTCAACAAAATAACAGATCTTCTGCGCTGGGAGTAATTTCAACCTTGAAACGTGTATTAAGGTTGGTCCGGGCCTGTTTGTACACTTACCCAACCAAGCACTCTTTTCCTTTTTTTTTTTTTTTTCCTTCTATTTATACAAACTCTGTTGAGAAAGCCAGAACAGGGGGGTTTGGTGCTTTTTCCTACAATCAGAATTGTATTTGAGCTCTTTCCCATGTGCTGGGGATTGTATAAAATCTTGTTCTCTTTTTCCTTCATATTCAAGTGTGTGTCACTAGTTCACATTTTTTGCTGCACCTTTAAACTTGGCAAGCCATAGCTTGGCTTTTAAAAGTCCTTTGGTGCTCCTGGCAAAGAGGCTGCCCTACTTGGGCATGATGGAATGTGGCATGGAACAAACATAGCTGGCTTTGCATAGCTTGAATCACAACAAACATTGCTAGGAGCAGGGGAGAATATAAAATAAGGTATTAACATACTTTTGAAAATCTCATACCTTGTACCGAGTATAGGTCATTCAGAGCTGAGGTAGAACTGAAAGAGTAAGTGTACAGATATGTAGAAGCAAATAAATGGAATTCAGTTTTCCTGTATGGAGCCTATTCTGCAGCTATAATAGCAACAAAAGGTGTTGATATAATAACCTTGAAAATCAGATTCTACAACGTGAACACGTATGTATAAATACACGCACACATGCACACAACCAACTGCATGCCTGTAGGTTTTTCTCTAAGTTAGTAATCTTTAAAGTAGCACTTCAGTTGCTCAAACTGCTTAATCAACATCATGCAAAAGCCTAACACCTAATATTTAGCCATTTAAAAGAACTTTCCTCAAGGGGATCATTGTCTTACTGAGCAACTAACAGAAAAACAACTGGTACCCTGGAGATGCTGAGAATTCAGAATCCACATTGAGAATTCAGCCTAGCTACTAAAGTTTCCATGATGTCAGACACCTCCAACCTGCAGTGAAGTTCGCCTGCAAGAAATACCTCCAGATACAAGGATTTGCTCAACTAGCTACATGTCAGATTCCTGTGGAATATTCTTCCACCCTTGACATGGCAGTTTTGGAAGCAGGGCACAGGTGTATGTCCTGGTGAAGCTGCTACCAAACATTGGAAATACTGATTCTTTCAAAGAGCCTTACTTCATTTCATTGCTGCAGTTGAAGGAGAGCTTCAGTGCTGCTGTGGATTCCAGAATCCAGCAAACAAATACCGCATTCAGAAAGAAAAAAATACTTGGAGTTGGGGGACTTGTACCGCCATCCTTTGAGAATCTATGTGTAGTCAGACAAAGCTTACTTGTGACACAGGAAAGGGATAAGGCATGTGTAGAAATTTGAGTAGTCGTTAATTTAATTGTAATAGGTAATAAAATTAGTCAATTCAGTAATGGTTACATCCTGTACTTAAGAAGTAAATATTTATTTGGGAAATTGTACTGAAACTGAGCAAAATAGAGTGATGAAAGGATAGAATGAAAAAAGGGTAGACTTCTGTCATCCACATCAAGCAAAACTGACAATTGAATTCAGCCCAACCACTCTGTTCTTGCAGTGGAAGAGAACTCAAAGGATAAAACATGCATGCTAATCTTATTATTTCAGAGGCAGCTCCAGAAAAATCTGTGTGAATGTTATATAAGGTGTGTAGGGGTTATTCATAGACTGTATGATGATGTAGGCTGTTGCTCATGTGGCCCTAAGAGCTTCAGGAACTGAAGATACAAAACGGTTAAATGACATGGCTGGGGATGAAAGTTGTGAGAGAAGCAATTAAGAATCACCGGCCTGTTGTGTGGGTTTAGTTGTGTGTGTATTTAGTTTAGCATGTTCCCTGCTCTGCTAGTCTTGGACAGGAAAGCACTTCATGGAAAACCTAGAAAATTTACTCTAATGGTACATTAAACCCAGCCTTGGCAGGCTAAACGATACAGTGATTCTGAGAAAGACCTGCATATTACATTTCCTTACTCACCACAGCAGAAGGAATCAGTTTGAGAAATTAATGAAGACCATTTGAGAAGCAGAGGAAGGAAATTTCTTTACAGAACTGAGCTGTGAAACCCCAAATTAACGGAATCATAGTGTGAGTGCTCAGGACCCCTCTCTACCTTGCTTTCAGTTGCTGTTGAGAATGAAAGAACCTGCCATGAAGGTCTACACTTCCTGCATTGCTGAAAACTGATGTCCTTTGAACAAGAGTGAGGGGTCTTCTAATTCAAGTAGAGAGAGCTTTCCTGTGACCTCTAGGATTCTGTTACAGTAAATACCCGAATCTCAGCACCCTTGTCAGCAAAAATCCCAATTCTGCAAAACCCTGTTTTTGAGCACCTGTTAAAAAAACCGTGCCTATAAAATTCATGGTTCTAAGCAACCAAACAAAACACACAGAGCGAAACATCTCTCAAGCCACTACCCAAGGGAACTGACAGAGACAGTTGCCTCATTAGTATAGCCCAATTATCAGAGACCAAGCAGTACTATTCTGAGAGCTCAGAGTAGAATTTAAGTTACGTGAACACATGATATGCAGGAGTTTCACCTGTCTTAATGGCCAGAATTTCACTGTGCATGTTTGGATGCTTAAGCTGGTTATAAAAGAAATGCAAGAGAAAATACTGTCATGAACATGAACAGAGAGGTGAAAAAGCACTCTAGCCTTACTCCCTATGAGCTGGGCGGCTTCAGTTACTCAGCACTGGATAAAAAGGAAGATGCATAGTTTCTAACAACTTTATTTAAAAAATCAGAGCCATAACTCTTATTTCATTCCACTGTTTCCTCAATATCCACAAACCAGGTTGATACAGAATTCCATGTTGAAATCCATGAAGTATCCTTTTGTTTTCAAGGTGATGGCTTGCTTTTCTTAGGGAAATAACTCCCATTGATAACACTAAAAACAATGTTGGCTGTGCCATTTATATGCAATATAGACCTTTCCATGTTGTGCATTTCACATACTGTTTCTTAACAACTCCTTGGTGATAACCATTGTCTAGGAATGTTGTTGTTTACTTTAAAGGCAATCTGACTTCAGTTTTCTTCTTATCCATGCTTCCATTATCTTTATATCCCTTCAGCTCCTTCCAGGAGTGTTAATACATGGTTTGCCATCTTAATCAGTTATGTTGTTTAAAGAAAAATCCGTTTACAGTTTATCCTGCCTTCAGAGCAATCTTGTTGATAGCTCTTCCATACAGCACAAAATAGATGGGTTACGCCTGCCTCAAGAAGAAATGCTTGAAGTTCCAAGGTGGGACTCTAATCTTTTGAGTTTCATTCTTGGCTTAGCAGTGAAGGCTGGTTCTGAATAAACTGTTTATCTTCTTTGCTTTATATGTGCCAATGGGGAATGGGCATAGTAACACACAGTGGTACGGTGGAACTTAATCCAGTAACACTTTCAAAGTTCTTGGAGGTTCTTGGATTGTCAGAGATTAAGAAATTGTGACTATTGTTGCTGCCGTTACTGTGTTCTGCTTCTCAGCTCTGGAAATAGGATTCAAAATCCACTGTCAGGGATACGGGCTGAGAATAGTTAAACCTTTCTCTTGTATTTTGCGAGGTTTGCATGTGGAAATATCAGTGTGTGTCTGAGCCAGTAGGAAGTTTCTCTCTTGGGAAGAATTAATGTTTTAGTAAATAAACAGTAAGCAAAACTGACTTTTTATACAAAGACAATTACACATAATGGGGGAAAAAAAAAGAAAAACAACCCCATACATGTATATTTTTGCTTAGTCAAGCCAAAATATTTATTGAAGAAATAATTTTGATGAGAAATATTTTGACAAACCTTAAAACACAAACAGATTTGGACTAACAAGTTCCAGAGGGTCAAGGAACACATTCAAAAAGTAGATAGTCAAAGTAATATAAACCGCCTGCTTTACTCAGCGGTAACAGGTCTCCATGAACAAACACAAAAAAAACCCAAACGCATTAAAAAACCCCAAAGCGTTCTCCAAAAACCTTTAACTTTTAGTTAACTGAACAGACTAGTTTTGAAACTAATAGTAAACTCTATTTGTAGGCGATCATAGTGTGTTGAGGTTTGATGCTTGGTTAAAGACACTTTTACTTGAGAATTCTAACAGCTGGAAATCAGGTTTTACATTATACTGTAAGCAACATGCTGGCAACTTTCTTACCTACAAAAGCTCAGCAACAGAGCTGTAATATTGCCTATGTACGTTTAGGCCAAGTTATGCTGTTATATTACTGATGTGTATTATGCTAATCCAATAAAACATAAAGACCATTGTATCTTTTGTGACTTCTCCCACACTGGTACCAGGAGGGATTTGCATTGGTAATATAACAGCAGCAGAACAATCTAGAGAATTGTTGGTGTGTCCTGTTTTGAGGTTATGGATCCTAGCTGCAAGTAGGTAAAATTCACTGCTTACTTCAGTGATTCCCGAAAGCTTTAGAACATCCTGGAAAAGATTCAGCATTATGAATATACTATTCAGCCCTTCAAAAATACAAAAAAGTATGGTGACGATTTCAAACAAGTGAATTTACTGCAGCATTTTGAACAGCTTAGATTACTGGAGAGTACTTCAAAGGCAACAGTTTGTTTCCTTTGAATTTAATGGTTTTAAAATGTTATCAAATAGTTTCATTCCTCTATATTCCTACCTTTTCACTTAAATTTTCAGTCCTAATGATAATGGGCTACAATCATAATGTACCTACCTATAACTGAGTTTGTAAGGGATTTAGAAAGAACACCTTGGAGAAAAACCAAACCTTGGAAAATAAGGCCATATAAGAAGTGGAAGTACTTCTCACTATTTAAAGTGTGAGTTTCACTTATTTAGGATCAGATTAATCATTTCAATTCTTGCATCTCTCCACAGGTCTATATTGGGGTTTTAACCCTCATGACAAATGTAATGCAAATAAAGAGGAATGACAATTTAGTATTTTAATAAAACATCTTTCCATTGCCAAAATTAACATTGGAGTCAAAGCTAAAAGCACTCTGTGGTTTACTAAAATGCACTAGTCAGCAGATATACATCTAGATACAGCATCACCCTTTGTCATTTGTTATTGATAATACTCTTATTTATTATTTATTAAATCGGCTGCTTTTAGCACCTGAGAGTGACTGAAACGCAGTCTTCAGTGATTCTTTCCATATTCTTTTTTCCTGTGTGAATCAGCAGGTGACATGGTATGGATTTTAAACACTCTCTGCTTCCCAAAGCAAGGAATGGCGTTTGGCAGATGTGACCCCCCCTTTATGCTTTCAGATTTTAACTTTCTGCCAGCCTTGTGGAAGGCTGCCTTTTAGTAACAGGCGTCTCACAAGAAAGATGTCAGATACGACCTAAGGACAGCGTTCTGCTCTATCTGTATCGACTGCATTAACTTGTTTTCGGGAGAAGTGAAGGGGAATCTTAGGAACAGAAAGATTCAATCTTGTGGGCTAGAAGGAGTATAGCTCTCTGACAGTCCTGTTCCTAATAAACTGCTCATAGTAGTCTGCACTTTGGATCTTACGATGAGCAATGAGCTGGGCAGGCCTGTCTTCCCTTGTCTGTATTGCAGCTGTATAGTGTCTGTTCCCGCTTTGCTGGTGATGGGTACTGAAGCAGGTGCTGCTGTTGTTCTTTTCCCCAGTATAGCATGTTCTGTTCTGGAGGCAGGTTGGTGATGAACTAAACTATGCCTGGTAAAGCTTAGCCATACATGCTCTGCGAACACTGCATGCTGGTTTTGTTATAGCAAGAATGCATTCTTGTAGCAAATATATTCACCACACACTGAAACACTAGTAGCACAGCCACACATTCCAGAGGTGGTCCTGGAATTTGCCTGTTGAGCTGAAAGCATCGTAAGCTACATCAGCGTATTGCCATGCTTTGCTACTGTGGCTCTATCACTTCTGCAATCTGAGCAAGGATCACAAAGTAGTGCCAGTTTCTGTAGACCAGGCTCAGAGGTCTTCAACATTGTGTCACATTTTGAACATCATCATTTCCCTAGTATACTTAACAGGCACTTCCAGAGTTGAGTTAAAATGTAGTTCAGGTTGTTTTGAGGCTCAAACTGGACATATGGACTGACTGGCCCCCAGCCTGGGATCTAACAAGTTGCTTGTAAAGGACGCTGAAGACTAGATAAAAATCTAGGAGCTGAAATCAGCTCATTAGAAGTAGCAATAGCCTAGGCATTAACTTGATCCAGACCTGGTTTCCCATAGTTTTTCTCACTCTGCAACGGTAGCAGATTTACATTATGGCTAACTTCCCCACTGTCATCAATAAGAATTTTGCCTAATTCACTGTGGAAGTGGGATTGAATGCCAGTAAGTCACCTTTATGACCCATTTTGACAATACTTGCTTTAGGGACTAGGCACAGATTTGTGTGCAGTTATAAAATGCAACTCAACAGTTCAGCGTAATTTGGGGATTAAATCTCAAAATTAAGAACCACTGTCTTGTGCACTGCCCATCTTGGACACATCAGCTGAAGTTATTGGGTAAAACACAAACTGCCCTACTTAGTCTCAAGTTCTCACTCAGCACAGGCAAAGCTTAAATATGTTCCCTGCTATTCTGCATATAAGGAGGTGGAGGAAGGAAGTCTGGAGAGGAAGCTGAACTTCCTGTGCCTGAGATTTGTGCTGGAGCCTTCCCTGAATTCAAGACGATGTAACAACAGCTTAAGACGTGAATCACTAGAAATGCAGACATGCAGGGTTTGAAGAAAGACCCTTCTGCATCTACACCCGTGCTTAAGGATGCATGTGCTTCTGTGAATTCATAAATAAGAGTTTGACTAATTTTTGGACACGGCAGTTGCCTCTTCCATCCCCCACCCCATCTCCAGATGGATAAGAAACAGCCCCCTTTTTTTTTGCTTTTTAGTTTCATTTCTCTGAATGTTGTTTCAGACTTGTGAAGCAGTCGCTTTGGGCATCTACATAAACCCTGTGTGCATGGGTATGAGACTGCACAAACAGACAAAAGAAACAGGCACCAAATGGCCATCTGAAAGGGGCAGACCTAAGCAAGAGAAAGAAGTAAGAAGGGCTGCATAAAACAGAACTGTCAACTGATTAGACACATGTACATGCTTGGGGTTTTATAAATATAAATGGACAAAGAAGTCACCAAACTTATCCCACAGGTGCTCAAATTATCCTGCTGTTTTATAATGTTAACATGTATTATCTAGCACCTTGAACATCAATTAAGGATTAAAACTTAGAGATTTGGGGGATTAAGTTTTATACCCAAAATGTTAGGATATGTTAGGAAATAAAAAGGCAGGAATTGATTAGAAACTTTGGATTTTTCTGCATTATTATTATAGTACACCATGGAGTGGTGGTTTTAGTTGCAATTCACAGAAAAAAATATTTTGGACAAATTTATATTATTTTATATTTTTATTATCTTCTTTATGTTAGAAGAAAATACCAAGGGCAAATTTTTTTTGCTAATAATGAGTAATTTTGAGTAAAACCTGTGGGAGGCAAGGGCATGTTCTTATGAGTTATGCTTCTCTTGCTAGTGACAATGAGAGAAACTAGAGAAACTAAAGGAAATCTCTCTTCCTTTTCTGGCCTGAAAGAGCATTATTCCTTTTGTTCTTTTTTTAATCCAGGCAATTTCCTGTGTTTCTAAATCACAGTCTCCCGCAGGAGGGGTATTTACGTAGCATCTTCCACCCCAAAGCACCATGCAAAGCAATAGGAGCACTGCATTTTTTTCCCCCTGCTTTCAAGCAGCTTATCCATTTCTGATTAAATGGTTCACGTAGATGAATCTGCTCTCTCTCCTCTGCTCTTTGATTTCATTTTGCCAATTTTTTTACCATCAGAACACAGATCAGCAGCATCCCGAGCTGTCCCGCTGTAACCACAAGCTTGTGTTGAACTCTCCCTGTATGAGATGATACAGTGTTTGTCTACATAGTTCAATAAGAAACAGTGCATAGATAGCACCAGCAAAGCTTACAGCCTGCCAGCACAGTACGAGGAGGTAAACAGAACGATTAGGTATCCATCCCATGGTCTGCTTTATGGAACGGTTTATCCTAGGCCCACATTCAAGAGAAATATATGAAATATCACACTTTAGTTCAGGTGAAAATTCCTGATCAACTTAGACAAGTTGGACAAAAGATGAGATGAAATGTTTTGATGGTAAAGGGATTGAGGCATCTAACATGAGGAGAGGATAAGCATTTTGTATTCTGTGGCCCCAAGAAGAGATGATTCAGGACGGATATTCGCATTGTGCGTAAATACCTGATGGGAAGGTGAAAGAAGACAGCAGACTTTTCTCAGTGGGCACCAACTGACAGGATGAGAAGCAGTGGGAACAACCCAAAATACAGGAAATTCCACTCAAACATTCAGAACACTACTTTTACTGTAAGGGTGGTCACACTCTAGAACAGGTTGCTCAGGAAGGCAGTGGCATCTCCATCCTCGGAGAACTCCAAGCCCTGAGCAAGCTGTTCTAGTTGAAAGCTAGCCCTACCCATTATCACAGATATTTTCTTGAGTTATTACAGTGACAAAATAACAACATTTTGTAGTGACAGGACAAGGGGTAACGGGTTCAAACTGAAACAGGGGAAGTTTAGATTGGATCTAAGGAGGAAATTCTTTCCTGTGAGGGTGCTGAGGCACTGGAATGGGTTGCCCAGGGAGGTTGTGAGTGCTCCATCCCTGGCGGTGTTCAAGGCCAGGCTGGAGGAAGCCTTGGGTGGGATGGTTTAGTGTGAGGTGTCCCTGCCCATGGCAGGGGGGTTGGAACTGGATGATCTTGAGGTCCTTTCCAACCCTAACTGTTCTATGATTCTATAAGCTTGTTCGCTCCCCATGTGGCCCAAGTCAGTTGAGTTTCAGTGTTTTATAGCAGGTATGAGGGCCTTTCATGAAGACGAAGGTCTACTGTAGATGTGCAGTTTTGAAGTAAGGAATGTAAGTGTATAGCTCTCCTCCAAATAATCTTCTCACAATTTAGACGACCTACGCGCTGCCTGGCAGCACCGCGCCTGGAAACCGACGCCCCTACAGGCCACTCGGGCTCGCTTGTGCCATCTCGTGGAGGAAAGCAGAATATTCTGATAACTAGAATAACAGGCGGACGGACAAGTTCTCCAGGTACACGCGGTGTATTTGTTTCCTGGCCTTCTGGTTAGCTGATCACAGCGATTTTCCCTTTAAAAACAGCTGGTGAGACCTTATGTACAGTGCAGAACGACTTCTAGAAGGAAATAGAAAGTAGAAATTTTCTTCATGGAGCACTGGTGTGTCTCCGACAACTGCCTGTTCGCAAGGGATGCAGCCACTTGGCAAGTGGTTCAGGATTAAAAAGGATAGCATCTCTTGACCCATGTTGCTGAGCAAGGCTTCTTGCCACATCTCATCTGATAAGTGTGGAGAGGGTGGAAAGCAGACTTCTGAACTAGACCAAAAGATTATAGATTACAGAACAAAGGCCGAGTTTCAGCAAGAGAAAAATTGAAGTTATAGGAATTAAGTGCATGTACAAAATGACAAAGAATTAGCAATACGTCTGTGGTGCTGTCTCTCAGGACGTTTGATCCCATCAGCAGTCTTGTAAACTGCTGTCACAAGACTCCTACTATCACCTCATCAGGCACCTCACACAGATCCTGGGCCTACCTTATAAATTTCTTGCCCCCCAGCTGCTGCTTCTAGTTCGGAATGTTGTAATAGTGGCTGGATTTGGCACCCGAAGTCCAGAAGCTATTCCTAGATCTCACACTTTTGCTCAAGCCTCTTCTCCAGATTCCCTCCTTAAGAGAGGGAGGGAGCAGGGAGGTTTTTTTCCGAGCTTCATGTCCCACACAAAGTTCATCATGCTCTGACTGTACCTGCGTTTCATTGTGACAGTGCAGCCCACGCTCAGTGTATTCATCCTCAAAAGTCTCTGTAAGGTAAGCCAGTCCCTGTTTTACAGACCAGTGTCATTTGGGAAGTCTGTGGCAGAGCTGGCAGCTGAGCTGTGTTTCCCAGGGCAATACTTCAGGACTATACTTCCTTACATGTGGGAATGAGGTAGCTTGTGTCATAAACTATTAGCATGGAAAGAGAAGAAACAACATACAACGCCAGGCTCTTACTTTTTTGTTTCCCTTTCAAGCTACTTGGAAAAGCAGGGGAAAAAAAAAAAAAAAAAAGAGTAAAAATTAAACACTTTAATTCTGATTAAAGCATTTCTAGATTAGAAATAGAAAATTATTTTTTCCTTTCTCCAAGTGCTCAAAGTGAGCTTTGTAATTCCAGAAGGATGTGAAGTCTTTGCAAGTGGTTCATTCTTTTCTACAGCCTCCTTTTCCCCTGCCCCCAGTAAGATGAAAAGAGCTCTGGCATTTTGTATTCTAAATTTTGACTGACCAGAACAAAATGCTTTCCCAGTGATGTGGGTTTGCACCTAAGCTTGTGTGTGTGTGTGTGCGCGTGCATTGAATTTAACCTGAGGATGTAATATTTCATAACACATTTATTGTCTTTATTTTTATAGAGCACAATTCCTCTGTGATACTTTGATTTCATAGTCTGCCCGAACAGAATTCAAAGGCTTCTCTCAGAGTCTGAGTTGTAGCTGTGGGTAAAGGAAAGACCTCTGCTCTTTGCCACAAAATTAGTAAATGGCTCAAGTAAAAATAGTTCCAACAGGTAAAGATAATTAGAATTGGAGCCAGGAGACAGCTGAGAGCGAGACCCTGGCAAGTGATTCCCTGAGGGCTGTTTTATTCTCCAAGTAACGAGGAAAATGAAATTCTCCTTTTTTTTCTGTTTTTTTTGACACGTGTCTGAGAGCCCCATGCACCAGACTGGCAAAGACAGAGATTCTTTTCCCTCAGAAACTGCATCTGGTAAAGTTGAACGGCAGTCAGTAAACAGACAACCCAAACCTCCTTCTAAGCTATTTGGGAGCAGCAACGCAGACAAAGGCAGCCACAAGGCAGAAAAAGAAACGTTTTTTCTCTTGCTGTGTCCAGACCCTTATTGATGCTCCAGTCTGGATGCTTCAGGTCTACCACTTAATACTCTCCAAAGATTATAATGCATTGATTATAAAAGCCATTATAGATGTACTACTTTACTTAGGTTGTTAATGAGCTTGGCTATAAAGGGATTTGCAACCTGAATTTCATGACAGAGCCAAGGCATAATTTGCTCCGGGCTATAAAGCCTTTGAATTATTGAGGCAATTTACTTCCAAGTCTGCATTTGCCTTTTGAGCACAAGTGCTCATGATGAGTGCATGTGTGTGTGAGAGGAGAGGCAAGCCTGCAAGCTACCGGCAGTGAGGTAAGCACCAACTTTTCCAGCAGTACATCTCCCCATCATAAAGTCTTTCACACAGCCAGAGGATAACAAAAAAAAATAAATGGCAAAATGATCATTTTAGATAAATGAGAGAAGAAAAATTCCATGCTGAGCAGTGCCAAATGAGCAAATTCAAATCACAATATCCAGTAAGAACAAATACATTTTAAGAGTAGTCCTTTCCCTCCTTTCCCTTGTACATGCTCAGTAGAATAAATACAAAGGAACACAGTGTCTAGGTTTTGAAAGTATCCCACTTACTCTTTGAGCCTCAGTAAGAGCATCAACAACAAAGCAAGTTTTCTAGGACTACAAAGCCAGATCCCACACCAAAAGTAAACAAAGCTTTGCAGAACACAAAGCAAAAGTCAAGAGAGAACCTTTAATGCAAAACAGCAGTAAGAATGAAAACAGAGCAATGAAGACAGAGCATCAATCTCCATGCCACATTTTTGGATTTGCTCAATGACCTTTAAAACATCAGTGAAAGCAAACAAGTTTGTTCTAACCATACAGTAGGGTTAGGAGCTCAGTGTCCCTTGCCATCGTATTGCAAAAACACATATTGAGTGAAAGCTGGCTGCTAGGCTTATTTTTATAGATAATAACAAGAAAGTCTGTCTTTCTCCAACTTACCCAATCAAACAGAAATGACCCAGGTGACCAATGGACACTCTTTTACATTCTGCTGCCTCCTATTTAGTGCTATGTAAGGTATGTGAGAGCAACACTTTCAAGATGTTGCTTGTCTAGACCAGGATCCAGGAGATGGCTCTTTTAATTCTTTTATCTGGCATTAGTTCATTAAAGGGTCATTTTCTCTCACTGTGTTCCCACATGCAACTAATGATCCTGATTGATGAACTGGATTTACTACAAAAATGGAAATTGCTCTCAAGGTGGGAAGAGAGCTCTTTCTTTGCTGCAGGAGTTTACATGGAATCTGTAAATCCCCTAGTCATGATAACCTCTGCAATGCTGTTGAGCTGAAGAAACCTGTTAAGTGGTGATGTAAATAATGAACAGTTGTGGGTGGAATTTGCTTCCTCAAAGACAAAGGACTGGGGACAGCTTTGCTTACCAGCTGTCTGTGAGGAGCCAGTAAATTGTGATAAAGGGCTGAGACATCACTGCTGAGGAGCCAACTGAACTGCTTTTGACATGCAAGGAAAATTCTGTGTTCCTGCAGGCTGATTAGGTCAGGACTTTATGTTAACAAGTAGTTTGTGTTTAAATTAATGAGCCATGTTACAGTGCAAGAGCCTGGGCAAGGCAAAAGGCTTTTCCTTAGGTGTTAGAAAAAACCCACCAGATTAAGCCCTTCTTCCTAGGAAACCAGGAAAAAAATAAGTGCTTCATTCACTATGCTGTGTCAAATGATGCTTCTTATACACACACACAACTCACTTCCTTCAATGTTACTGTGTAAGCAAAAGCATGAAGGAAAGAGAAGTCAAACTGTTGTGATTATTCTCCCATCCTCCTCAAGCAAGCTCAGTCCTTGAGTGATCTCTGGAGAACCGAGCAAACCTGAGCCTTAGAAGCACCCTCACCTCTTTGCAGCACCGATAGCTGTCGGTTACAAAGCTGTTGCCAGTGGTGATATAAGCCTAATATACAGGAAAGTGAAGGCCTGCCCTCCAGTGACAGTCACTGTTTTTCCAGTTGCCTGGTTTTATATTCCTGTTTCTATTAGTGAGTGAGCACTCGGCCATTCCCCTCCAACAGATATTTCTTCTTCAAAAGGCATAGGATTTGTTTCTGAGTGCTACCCTGATGGAAAAGTTCTATAAATAAAAATACATCTGCTATATTTGTGACTCAGAGACACCCAGGACTGGGCATATATTACTTTTCCAGTTAGAGACATGCAACTAGTTACACTGGGTTATGCCTAGTCTCCATCTTGACACAGAAAAGGAAGGCAAAGGACGGAACAGGAGAAGTACAATTAAGAAAGACAGACGAGACAGAAGAGAAGCAGATTTGTTAAACCAGTCTCTCCCTGCAACCCTCACAGTAAGCTATATGCAAGTTAAACACAGAACCAACACTTCTCTGTGTTGAGAGATGGACTCATGAGCAGCTCACACACCATGAATGTGTAGCAGAGATTCTAGTCTCAGTCCTGTTGGCTGGCAGAGATCTTAATTTTTAAATCATTAGTGCTCATTTCCAGGTTAGTTCTTGCAGTAATGCTTGCCACAGAATAGTCTTCCAAAAGTTGTGCAAGACTTTGTGCCCATCACTTCTACTACTTATTAATGGCAGACACCTAAATATTTACAGGAGGCAGCCCCTTTTCACAGCTACCAAAGCAGCTTCAGCAAAAATTAAGACTACCAGTCATATTCTTGTTAGTAGAAGGTCAGTCAACATTAACTCTGACCTAACACTTTCTTTCCTGCTCATATCCCATAGATAATCCCACAGCAATGAACCATCCTGCAGATTGCACATGTTTTTAAAGGCAGACAAATTAGCACCTTGCTAAAGTGGATTCAAAGAAAATCACTACTCAGGAGTGGACAAAATTCATACTGTCTGGAATACTGGAGGGGCAAGAAAGGGAAAAGAGCTGTCATTTTAAAAAAGGCCTCTCACAGTCCATATTTTTGCTTGGGCTGAGATCACTGTAATCAACTCCAAGCTCCCAGTTTTAACATGATGCATAGCAGTTATCCTTGCTATCAGTACTTCACAAAGAGTCATCTCTAAAGAGTAATTTCTTTGGACAATTGCCCAGACTGTATTATGGTATTTTGTAGTTATAACTTATGCTAGATGGCACAGCTGTCAGGAATCTTTGATTTCTTCTTTTCTGTACTGACTGCGACCCTGACACCTGAGCAGATAATAAGGTATAAAGCCATTTTTGAAATATTTGATGAAAATTTGAAACACATTAGTAATGCTTAACCATGTGGGAAAGTGTCTCTTTGAGACTGATTTGTACTTTAACTGGCAAAACTAAGTAGCAAAAGGGTCCAGCCCACAAGCCAGCTGGCCTTGAAAATGCAAGTTTAAAGATTTAAAAAAACCTCAAAACCAATCCCTTTGGGTTTCATGACTGACAAAGCATCTTACTTGCCTCATTCCTTGCGTCTAGCTGTGAAACATAGCATAATACATTCCCCTCCACAGGCTTTCCTGTCCTTGTTTGTCCTGCAGTTTAAGGAGCATGGGCAATTTTCACTCCAACCATTTTCTGGGCAGTTAATGTTCTCAAAAGGGAAACTACAGAGGCTATTCAGTGTGACTTGCTAGGGTTCCCCTTTCCACTCCAGTCTGGGAAGCTTCTGTTCTGGAACAACAACTTGCTGTTTGTAGTGTTCTGACTCTTCGTGTGGGTTCCCGAGATGGCAAAATTCCCCTGCCTTTTTTCATTGCCATATGCTGGACACAAGGGATATTTTTATTATTTTTATCAGAATGTGAACAAGCAATTCATGTCCCACTTTTACAGGCATTTTTAAACAGCTGCCCTTTTACTTTGTCCCACTTTTATAGGCATTTTTAAACTGCTGCCCTTTTACTTCATTTAATATCGTTGAAGAAGCTTTACCAGGAGATAATAGCAGTCACAGAAAACATTTCTTCATTCTGACAGATCATTACAAGGGCATGAAAAGAAACATCCTTCCATCATAACCTACTTGGAAAACCAAACTCTTCATGTCTTCTTTAATGTTTACTCTCCTTCCTTTCCTTTACTCCCCATCTGAAACGAGTCACAGAGCTGCGGCTGTTCTTGCGTTGCATCTTCTGAATTTTCTGAATTTGCCTGTGTCGCTGGGTATCTGTTGCTTGTATCAGGTGAATACCGGATAGGATTCATCCCACCAGACGTCACCTGTCCAGGGATGTCATTGCATTTCTGGCTTATCTGTGGCACTTCAATGTGTTGTTTACCCATTTGGACAGCTTCATCGTAAGAAGGCGGCAACTCCATTGCATAGAGACTGTAAGCTGGAAGGGACACAGTGTTCTTATCCATATCCACAAATACCGAAGGAACAGGGGCACTTAAAGGGTACTGCCATGAGCTGTATGCTGTGAAAAAGGGAATGAAAAAACCCAAACATTAAACACCTTCATGGAACACTGATAGATAAAGGGCTAATCCTGCTTTTCTGCAAGAAATTATGGATTCATTTTTGTGGTGTCATGCACTATATTCTAAAAGTTACCAGTATAGAAAATTACCTATGATGGAATTGTACATTCTCCAAAAGAAAGCAGTCAGAATTAAAAATATCCCTGCATATCAACATCCAGTAATGACTGCGAAACACTCGACACAGTACATGCTATGTTGTAACAGAGGGTTCATATATGAACAACTGTGAACAGCTCCTCACATCAGATAACTGTGGCTGGAATAGTTGGAAACAGAGAGGGCAGAAAAGTTAAAAAAAATGAGGGAATGGCAATAAGAACAGATGTGGGAGACAACAAGTAGGTGGGTAACCCCACCATGGACAAGTTAAATTCTGCTTGTCTTCTGCACCCACTTACTGTGGTGCCCTCATGACCCCCCTTTATCTCTCTTGCCCACCCTTCAGGGATGAAAGTTGTTTGGGGAGTACATCAGAAAGTCCCCCTTATCCCAAGGACTAGACACAGAATTCCAGGCACATGTTCAATAGCAAAGCACTTCTGAATCCCAGCAGATACTTCCAGCACATACTTACAGGTCACTGTGCTATGAGCAGTGCTGTCACTGTCAATAGCAATAACTGTTAAATCATAAGGGTGCCTAGAGAAGGTTTCCACTGGAAGCCTCTTCTTTCGGCAGCAGAATTTGATGCAGCTCGCTGTGATCCCACAGAGCAGAAGCAGGAACAGAGTCAGCAAGATTAACCTTAGAGAAGGAGGGAGAACACCAAAACTTCATTGCTTATATTTTACTTCTTCCAGGGCTGAATACAATTTCTCTCTAAATGGATGAAAGGCCAAACCTCCCAGGTTTAGTTCTGAATGGGTTCTGGATCCTGAGTTAGGAAGCTGGATCACAAATGCTTAATCACAAATTGAAGTACTGCTGTGGCCATCAGTACAATCCCTTCTGGCTCACAGATGCAGTAATGTTAATTATCTTAGGTTGTATTTTCAGCTTGCATGAGAGAATGGCTCTGCTTTCAACTCTAAGAATGGTATGTACTTGGAGGGAAACGCCAGTACAAGCTTTCATAAGTCTAGGATCTGTATTAATAAATGAGCACAGAAATTAGATTTTGCAATATGTCTTGAAAACACAATTTGCTCTTTACCTGTTGTTTAACAAAGTTTAACAATTTGTTATGCACGCAGGTCAAGGTGCTGGTGTTTCAGGTTCTCAGTTGAAACTCAACCTTCCCACTCCTCAATTTCTCAAATGAATCCACTCTCTCATAAGCCAGGTGAGTAGTGAGATGTGTCATGAGAAGGCAAGGTAATAAGAACTGCTTTACAGTGTTGTAAAGAAGCAGGCCCAAGGACAAAGTTGAAATGGCTTGACAAGAATTAGTGTGTGACAGACCATGTGTCCTGGGTTCAGCTCTAACAGTTGTTTTCTCCTTAGTAGTTGGTGCAGTGCTGTGTTTTCAATTTAAGTCTGAGTTACTGTCTGAGTTTAAACCATGACACCATGTTCCTGAATTCCTTGTTAACAAAGAGTTATATTCCACCCTAAATATGTGTAGAAATGGCCTTGTAGAGTTCTGTACTTTTTTCCAAACCAAAGGTAGTACTCACGTGTAAGAAATGTTAACACACTGGCAGAACGCAAACTATAAAAACGTTAAGGTTTTTTGGTAGCTAGGATGCCGGTCTTAGGCAGGGGATGAGTTACTTGTGCCAAAAGTTTGCCCGTTTATAAGGTTTGTAAGGGCTGGGGTTCACAACCAGTGAACAACCTCCTGTCCCGTGAGAGGGAGATAGCCATGGAAAGCGCATGAGGCACCACAGCGCTGAGTGCTCTGCAGAGCTCTTTGGTTCAGCAGGACAAACAGGCCTGGCAGTGAAGCAGTACCCAGAAAGGGCAGATGACATTTCCTTGGATGAATGTCGTACCCGCCTGACACCTTATCTCCCTTGTGGGCTCATCTGCAATATACTCCACTAGCAGCTTTCACAACACTGAGGAGAAGCCCTTTCCTCCCTCCTGGCCAAGAGCAGAGCATTTCCGTTGCCTTACTGCAATTACTGTTCATCAGAACTTTTACATTATTCTGGGTTCATAAGACTAACAGTAAACTTACCAGATGTACCACAGATTGGTCCAATTAGACATGTTCTGAGGGCATCTGTGGAGGAAGACAGATGATTCACTGATTTAAATATCTACAAACAGCAAATTTATAACAGCGAGTAAATTTCACATGATTTCTGAGGTGAAAAAGGGAAAGGAATCACCAAGAGTACGGGACAAAACCCGTTAGATTTCCTCTCAGAGGACTGTTTTTCATAGGTGTAAAACTACTCCAGCTGAGGACATGCAAATAATCCCATTGTAAAAGTTGGCTTCTGAGTCGATAAATGTTTTTACAAAGTGGGACTTTGCTGTTGCTTAGGAGAGAGAACTACAAATGCTGGCATCTCCAAAACCAAATTCAAGTTATTTAAAGTTCACTGAGACAAGGTACCTAATGCCATAGGCCAGCCTGAAAATGCCACCCTAAGACAACTGCCTGCTCCCCACAGTTACTTTCAAATTACTTTTTCATAGCTCACCTACAGACAGAAATGTGGGGATCAGATCTACTTACGGTACAAGAAAACGAGATCAGCTTCTATACCATTTCAGAAGCGTGGCTGCCTCAACAGTAGCACAGGTCTCTGCCTTGCTGGATTGAATGCTACAGGTTTCAGGCAACTGAATCCTTTGGCACAGAAGAGATCTGCACAAGAGGATCTGCCCAGGAAGATCTGCACATTTGCTTTTTGGCAGATGACACCTCGATGTCACGTTAAAAGAGGATCATTCACCTTAGGTACAGAGCAAGGGCAGCCAAGGCAGACTTGTAAACTGTTGACAATCTTAGAGAAAAAGTGGCAGCGAGGGACGGCCGTCAGTCAGTTCTACCGTGGCACGCCGTCGCGAAGGGAGCAGTTTGGTGCCAGGCATTAGAAAACTTTACTCACCGACCAGAGCTCTCGCAGTTACTCTCAGAAGGACAGAGCAATGCCTGGGAAAAGGAAAGCCCAACCAGCGGAGCAGGCGGACGGACGAAGAAACGCCTCGTTCACGGGTCGCGGACTCCACGGCAGCCGGTTCAGCGGGGCCGTGCGGCAGGCGGAGCTTCCTCAGGGGCGAGCGGAATGTCCCGGGGAGCGGCTGGGGCCGCCCCCGGGCTCGGGTGAACAGGCAGCCCTCCGTAACCCTCACCCGGTGCCGGAAGGGGCTGCCTAGGCCCTGCCCGCTGCTCGGAGCGGCTGCAGGACCGCCCCAGCACCGGCGCGCGGCCGGCCCTCTCCGGGGTCCGGCGCTGACCCGTCCGCCCCAGCGGGCTGCGGGGAGTAGCGGGGCGAGGCGGGGCAGAGCCGGCGGATTCCTCCGTCTGAGCCCTGCAGCTGGCTGCTCTCCAGGAGACATTCACTACTCTTGTGCACAAGGCTCTAAAGCGGTGTTTCAGGCAGGGTTCGTTGATGGCATGTGGCACAGTGACTACAGTGTGCCCCTCGAAGACTGCTCAGGGTCATGGGACTGTTGCTCACTTAGGAAAAGCTGTATTCATAAGTGTGAAGTAATCTCTAGAGACCCTGGATAAGCAGAACATGCATCAATAAGACGTGTATGACACTAGGATGTATTCTCTCACTTCCTTTGGTTTAGAAATGAGCTAGTTAAGGGCTTTTTAAGGATCATAAAGACAATACGCAGATGTGAATTGCTTTCTTATGCACTAGAACTGCATCAGAGACAAGTAGTATATGTTGGCATTCAGATCCAAAGCTGAAAGTGCAGGAATTTTTGTCCAGTGGCCCAGTTGTAAAATTCAGTGTGAAATCATAATATCTGAAGAAATCCTGAATTCTCAGTGGACTGAGTGCGAGTTCACATCGTGAAGATTCTTAAGAGACTCAGCACTAATTTAAAACGTAGCAAAAGTAACTATGCTAATCTACATGGAGTTCGTGCCCTTCCCGGCTTTCTGGAAACTTCCCTCTTGCTCGGTAACTGCCAGCTGTGCAGCACTATTTGGAACAGTTCTGTGTTGTGTGTATTTGATTTCCCTTCCAGGGTGCAAGGACTCAGAGAATCAGCACATAAACCTCATTATGTGCCCGATCGACTGTGCCAGCAGGAACACCCTCTGCCGCTCGTGAGAGCAGTGCTGTCCCTGGCTGGCACTGCCACCCACTCCCAGCCCTGCTGCCTCCCGGGGTGATGGTCACTGCTTCAGCATCTGCAGATCGTCAGATTGAAGAGTTAAATAACTTCACACCCACTTGATCCATTATTAAATGAGAACAGATCAGAATGGAGCCAAAAAGGCTCAGGGGAGACCTTGTAACAGTCTTCCAATACCTAAAGGGGCTGGTATCCAGGGCCAAACAGCAATATGCCTTTGAGTGGCATTGAGGGAATTTTGCCACAGGCTTACTGTGATTCAGGAAAGAGTGATACAAGGTTTAAAAGATTATCTGTGTTTCTATGTGTCTGCTGATGTCCTGGTCCCTTCATTCCCCACAGGACTGTGCCTCTGTAGTTTTCACTTCCCTGAACGAGCTGCTGCTTCCTGACAGAAACTACACCTGCAGGACAGTCCAGCTTCCCCACTAACAGGCAGAGACCTGCTCTTAGTCAGAATTCAGAGGAAAGCAAATGTAGAAATAGGAAATTCCTGGAGAGTCATGACCTAGCATCTGACTATGCCCAGCAATTCAGCAAACAGCACAGTGACTGCTTCCTGACCATGTGTTATCAGGAAGATTTTCCAGTGTATTGTAAAAATGACTGGCTAAATGATGCAGAGGAGACTTGATGCTTTATTCTGGTCTTAAAAAGGAAAAATCAAGGATTTTCCAAATCCATTAAAATGCATCTGAAATTGGGGAAAGATACATTGTTTGAAACTCATGAATGTAGATGTAAAAGAGGTATTGCTCCTCAGGAAATGCTCACCTTCAGCAGACCCTATGATTAACACAGCAGCTGTCTCTGCTTGGGGCCCTCACTAATTCTTTCTTCTACAAGCAGATTATTGCCACTGAGTCAGCTTGAAAACAAAACTAGTGGAAGCAGAGTTTAAGCAGAATCTTAGCAGGAAAAAAGAAGAAATGTCACCTTCCTTCCCACCTCTCTCATCCCCTTACGTTTGCAAGTCTCAAAATCTTCCCATGTACCAACTGAGATCCACTGATTTCCCAGTAATATAGGCTTCTGTCTTCCTTTTCACTTAGCTTGGTTCCCTCACTCGGTGGGAGCATATGCAGACACAATTTTTGTCATGAAGAGGATTTGGTAAGATTCTTTAACACCACCCTTTAAGGCCAGGAGGGCTGTCACAAGTGGAGGGTCATCATCCTACAAAAAAATCCATACATAAAACCAAGGCTTTTTTTTTCTTTTTTTTTTTCTTTTTTTTATAGGACAGATTAGTTATCACAGTCTAAACCATGTATTTTGCAGCTCAATGCACCAGCTACAGCTACAGATTACCCCTCATCGTACCCTGTTGGCTCTTTCATATCCCCACAGAATGCCCATAGTGCAGTAAGTAAAGTGGCAATGACCAAGCATTCCATTTCCAGAGTGCTACAGATAGCAACACCACATTATAACCATGGCTTCTGGGCACAGCAGCAACAGAGTATGCTGCAGTGAGGGCTGGGAAAGAAATGGGTCCTGTTAAACATGAGTTAGCATTAAATCTTGTATAACAGCCAGTGGTTACCAAGAGGCACAATGTCAACCTGATACATCATGCCAGGAATTTTACATCTTTCTGCACATGATAGCAGCAATCTTTTAATTTTGGAACAAGCTACTCATTCAGCCCTCCCACACAGCTCACAACAACAGCCAGGGAGGTAAATTCTTTCAGTCTCCAGGGATGCCCAAGCAGATGAATCAGGAGGAACAAACACAGCCCCGCAGAGACATCTGGGTCTCACACCCAGACTGCAGCACAAAAAGGCAAAAGCAACCGGAGAAACAGAGTTCATAAAGCAGTTCATGTAGTGGAAAATAAAAAAGCCCCACTGACTTCTAGGAACGCAACCAGGAAAAGGCAGCCCACAGCCAAAGAAACATGAACACTGTGGCACAATGATCCATGTAAACTTAGTTCTGTGTCAGCAGGTTTTCTTGCACAGCTCACACCAGTGTGATCAGAGCTGTGTCTGAGTTATCAGCAGCAGCATTTTGGCACTATATAAGGCAGAATAACTTCTCACAGATGACTAAGCTGTGTAAGGTGCAAGTGACTAATGCTCGTCTTTACACCACACCACCAAATGCAAGTCCATGGAGAGGTTGCCAGCCTCCAAATCAAACATGTTGCTCCCGCTTTTATTCTCCTATCGGTGTTTCTACCAGCCTATGCTCTCTTTGGTAACTACATGTGTCAAAACAGCCTGTACCGCTGACGGCCTCAAGATCACCTTTTGTGTTTCTCGTATAACTCGGTTAAAACAGCCGTCGCATGCTGTACATCAAGTGTAACTTACGCAGAAGTCAGCAGGTGGCACCCAAGAAACACGGATGCGTTTGACTTGACCCCACTCGATCGCTCCTTGCGTAGGTTCAACAGAGAATCCCTTCCGCTGGAGGAGCGGCAGGTCATGGAAGGCGAACTCTGTGTGCTGCGGGAGGCAGGACACACAGAGGACCCATTACGGCCGGCACCAGGACTGCTCATTACAGAAAGCGTTGCCCAGATGCTGCTGCTTGCCATACTATTACCACCTTTGAAACCCCAAGTAGCCGTCTTGTTCACATTTCAAGCTGTCACAAAATACTACACTAAAAACACAGGGTTGGACCTGTAATCCACCTCTGCGCTCAAACTTATGTATTCAGAATTAGGAGAGCAAACTGCTAAATTTCGTTGCTGCCTTAATATGACACTGATAATTCCCTCATACTAGCCCCTGAAAAATTATCTTTCCTTTTCAAACACTGATGCTTTTATAATGTACAGTTTATCAGAAACCCTGAAAGCTGTACTTTTTAATTTACAGATTTTTTGACAGAAAGGACCAATAGCTATCTGTACTCTGTCGGTATTCCTTACAGCACCTGACATAAAACAGCAATTTTAATTAATTTTTAATTTTCTTTACCTTCTTGAATGCAAACCGGGCAGTCTGTATGGCTCCAATCCTCAGCTCTGTCACTGCTGGTGCTGGAGAACTCTCTCCATCCATGTACTCCAGAGCAAGGAGAATGGACTTCACTGGTTCTTGCAGCTCTAAACATAGTCAATTCAAGTAAACTTGGATACAGTCACAACTGGGCAAGTATCAATTTAGCTATAGGTTGCACCAGGATGGTTTGAAATGAAGTGATGTGGTAAACTCATGAGCTGGTAGACAGGGAGATCCTTCTTACAGACTTGGTGAAGAATTAGGCACAAAGAGGTTTTGCATAATTTGCAGTTGCAAATTTATCAAGTTTCCTGCTCATTTTCTAGCCCCATAGCACATATGCTTGTGTGTATGATATTCCTACTTGTATATTGTGTATGCTTGGATTTATTCATAGCTCAGGAACTAGGATTTGCTTATGCACCGTCTCTAAACACAGATCCTGTCCAGAGAAAATAAGGAAGGATAAATTCAACCTCCCAAAAGTATGCCTGTTTTGTAACTATACAATTGGGAAAGTCCAAGATATGTTATAATGTATGAAATTATTACATAAACATTTAATACAAGTCAGAAGTGCAGAAAGCAGATACACCTTAATACTTCATAGTAGTACTATTAAATTATAACAGTTTTTTGCAAGATAATAACCATCTTCTATCTTTGCAAGTTAAGATACAGCTGCATTAAAATGAAGAGAAAATCTTTCCCTAAATGCAAGTTTCCTGCTATCCCATAATGCTTATTTGTTCTGATTCTGGGAAACTTATCTTTAATTTACTGTTTCTGAAAGGATGAGGAACATGCCCATGTCTTGTCACTCCCTGTTTTGTAATGAAGCAGTATGATGTTACCTTCTTTTGGTGCTCCCTGTGATGATAGGGGTGGTGTTACAGCCAGGGATTCAACGGGCACATACAGTGGAACTCCCCCTTCCACAAACACTGGATGATCTCTTGCTGCACCCTTTAGGTGGATCACATGGGCTATTTCCTATGCAGGACAAGAATGTGTCAAACACAGGTCTCAGTGTAAAGTACCTATGTAGCAGGAAAACGGACACAACAGCAACAGCTGCATAGAAATTATTACATCACCTGACTACACAGATGCCAAGGGGCCTAGTTCTCTACTGCAACAACCCCTCATCTCCTCCGTGCCTTGTCCACTCTTGTTTTAAACAGCCCCTCAATTCCTGGGAAGCAACCTCAGGAGGGCACTGGACAAGCTGTTTATACTAAAGCCACTAAAAGAGGCAAAACTTCTCTGCTGCCAAACTTTGCTAGAGTTTGTAACCTAGGACCAGTCTCCATTCATCTTCATCTTATTCTGATTTGCATTCTTAACTTCAATTCCAAAGATCATCTGGAGATACCAACCTTGTAAGGGGAGAAACAGAACTTACTTGCTTGGAGGCAGTTTGTGCTTCATGTCTGCAGTGCCTGCTATGGTCCTTAGCTGGCACTCTTTATTAACTTTCGCTCACTCTCTTTGGATGTGGAGTAAAGCCCCTTGCTGTGTTGCCAGCCTGTATATCCTGACTTGGGCTCCATTTAAGCTCAGCGGCTGCTCTACAGATGGAAACCTCCTTCCTCACGCTGTGTGACTGCAGAAGCAGCTCCCTGGTGCTCGGTGCACCTGCCAGTGGCACTGTGCATGTGGAGTTCTGCTCTCCACTGCCATTAAATACTACTTGCAGAGAACCCACTTGGAGCTGTGCTCAGCAGCATGGCAGCAGCCCACCTCCCATCACCTCACATTTACACCATGTGGACAGCTGGCAGAAAACAGGACTGAACCCCAGCTCACTGCTGCAATCAATTAATAACTGAATATTTAAAACCTGAAAAGTCAGTGGGCCCCAAAGCTGCCATCTCATATCTACATCAGTTAATCTGATCAAGATATTTCTGCCTATGAATACTGTATGCTAGATATAATTAAATACTGTCCACCAGATGTAACTATCTGAAACTTCTACTAAGACCCACACTGATGAAAATCACTGCAGGTCATATTTAGACTTTGATTTCATAATCCAGGGATTTTTATTGTCTCACCTTGCCAAAGAGTACAACCTTGAGACAGTCAGAATAGTACAGGCTTTCGTGATCAGGACTGAAAGTAACAACAAAATCCTGACTCTTCCCAGCAACAATCTCTCCTTCTGTTGGAAAGATGCTGAACACACTTAGGCCATTATAGTTCTGTGTTCCTAGTAAATAAAAATGAGGATAGAAATAAGGAAGAGAGCAGGACAGCTTCATTTTACTTTTTCATATATTTTAAACCCATGTAATTTTTTGGAACATCAAATAAATGAGCTTGATGCATGGTTTTGCAGCAAAACAGGGTGTTAGAAACACCCAGTAAAGCCATCTATAAGTCTAAAGCATTCATCTCTAGAGGAACTAAAGCAGCATCACCAAACCCTTCCTACACTTTAACATGTTTCTACAGAGATGGACAAACCTAAATATAACCTTTAATATGTAATTACTCTGTGTATTTATATTCCACCACTAGTATCTCCTTACTTAGGGATATTTGC
Source organism: Lathamus discolor (assembly GCF_037157495.1). Taxonomy (NCBI): domain Eukaryota; kingdom Metazoa; phylum Chordata; class Aves; order Psittaciformes; family Psittacidae; genus Lathamus; species Lathamus discolor. The sequence goes on along the minus strand of NC_088899.1, from coordinate 8,109,192 downwards.
TCAAGGCTGCATAAATTTACAGCCACACATACTGAAAAATCTAGTGCAGCTCCTACTGGGAAACAAAATTGTGTCTTTAATTTTGGGGATGTGATGCCTCTGATTTTGACAATTGCGTAGACCCAACAGGATACAGTATTGCTGCTTTGTACTTCAGAGCCTTTAACAAAGGTACAAGACTAAAAGTCAAGTTTACCAACAAGCTCTGTTCTTTGCAAAGAGGACGTAATAAAGGACGGAAGCCTCTGCCGATCTTTGTCCCTTGTTGGTGAAAGTGAATCGAGTTGGATGGAGTATCGCAGGGTCAGCATGGAAGTGTTCTGTATCTGATGACATGAAATTACACAAGAGCAGTTTCATTAAGAAAAATCAATTCTCAAGCCCATAGGATCCACAGTTAGTGAACTGGCTGAATTTATTTCACTGTATTACTGCTTTACTGTGTGCTCAGGTGCCACTGAAAGCACATTTTATTGCTACCCATGATGTGTCATGTCAGCCCTGCACCCAACAACGGGGCCCAAGCTCCTTTTAAGAGTCTTGCATCAAATAATATATTTTGGCTATTGACGTACTGGGACAGAAACTGAGAGGAGAAGATCTTGGCTTGCTTCTGAGTCTGTGGAATTTGCAGTATATGAGTGAGTGAGCTGGTTAAACATCTCTCAGCTGCACCGTGGCAGACCCTTGCGTGCTTTTTGTAGGACCAGTTTTGCATTCCGCCCATGTACTCCTGCCACTGCTTTGCTTGGACTCAGTACAGCCTCATTTGGGACAGCAGTAATGGGCAGAATAGAGAAAGAGGGCAAATATTTCTAACACTGGCAAAAGATGAGCCATTTCTGTCTTAATTCCTTTTGCACGCTGACTAGATCTATGGAGCTCCCACAGATCATTTCTTTTTATTTTATAGAAAATATGTTTATATATATATATAACTGAAAAAGAAAATAATTTTTTTAATATATATAGAATATACATTTTTTATGGCTCTATTTCTGTGTAGAAGCTGCAGACAGGACAGCAACAGCTAAGAAGATCCTCCCTGCACAGCTTTGTAACCTTCACCCTGAAACTGTCTCAGCACCAGATCACTCTGCCAGACTGCCTTTAAAGGCGTGTTCTTGTCTCCAGTTTGCCACTTGGCCTTGTGTTCTGCTGGACTAAAAACTACAGAACTCCTCTTCCTCCTTACAAAACTTGCTGACATGCTTTTAACTTCAGCACAGAGGGATTTACCTTGAATGTGGAAGTCACCTTCTCTTTGGCTATGACATAGCCCATATCAAGTACTTCTTCCACAGAGCAAACAATTGATGGTGTCACCCCACGTCCAGTGACACGCAAGGTTAGGTTGGTCTCTGCCGCTCTGATTTCCAGCATTTCAAAGGACTGCCAGAGGATGTCTGTGTTAGCCCAGGTGCTGAAAGGAAGACAACCCTCCCCCTTCCAACTGCCCCCCTCCCACAAATGGTCCATTACCCATGGATTTAGTGCATAGACAAAGATTTAAATGTTAGGAGTGGGTAGGCACAGGCAGCAAAGTTTTTCCTATTATACAGCTTCATCCCAGACAGTAACATGTGTACATCACAAAGCCAGCTACACCTCTTCTGTCTTTCCTCTATTCCCCCCATTACTGTTGTATCTCTTACTCACCCATTTATTCTTGTTGGGACAAAAAGAGATGATGAGGGGTTTATTTTCACCTGGCTCAAGCATTCCAACTGCTCTGACCAACAGGAAGGGACCATTGGGATTCAGAACTGAGAATCCTAACTGAAATTGTGCAGCTCAAGGAAAAGTTCATAAACAACGATTAGGGGAAAGCATACAAGAACAGATTTTAAGTATTGCTCAGACTGAAGTTGTATGAAGTAACATCTATAAGCTTTTACAGAGAACAGTAACTCGGAGAAAAGAAGAACATGATACTGCATCAAAAGCAGCTGAGTCATCAGTACCATACACTCTCTGGAAGGTGGTTAAGTGTTTCTCAGGTTTGGCTCTATCTATGCAGAATGATTTCCAGTTAAAAAGGGTAGAATTGAACTCACTTTCCAGTAGGTCCCCTTGGCTTGTACAATATATTATTCATGTTACTTTCTGCCTCCCTCTGAAAGAAATGTATTGAGTCTGAAATCTGCTACCTCCTACTTGCTTTAGTGTCAAACAGTTCCTCCTCCAAATAGAGAGTCGAATTAAACAGGAGCTGAACAGCCGGTTCACTCCTGTGTTCCAAACAAGGATACTTCCAGCTTCTTTGAGGAGATATTTTGTATTGTAAGTTGCTTCATCACTCTGTGGCCTGACAGGAATAAAAACATTTGAAAAAGTGATGCTGCTCACTCATGCACTACCATTCCTCCTTTAACTCATGTTTCTACCTGGGCCAAACATTTGTTCAATTTCTATGGCTAATCCACTCATCAAAGCTCACCAAAACACTTCCAGATTTCGACAGTCACTTACAGAGCTTCCAGTTCCATGTTATGGGATTGAGTCTGCTTTTTCAACATGCCTCAGCTGGCCAGACAGGCTTCCAATTTTCCACCTAAGTACCTACTACAGGGCTAATTTCTATCTTGACTTTTGAAAAATCAGCTGAGCAATGTAAAAGGAAATGTAAAAACACACTCAGAAGAAAAATGTCAGATAGAGAAAACTCAAAATTTGAATTCAAATTTCATACCTACTGCAACATCACCAAAATCGACAGTACTCTTTCCATTATTTGAAGTGACCACAACAGATGGGGCTACAGCTGGACAATGCAACTCCAAATACAAAGTGTTGTAGGGACTAGAGAAATAATAAAAGGTTACTTGCTTTTGGATGATAAAGAAACACATCGTCAGAAATCTGTTCTTATTCTGCTCATGTAACAGGATATCACTAAATTGGTATTACAAAACAGTACATAATTTGGGGTGGCTGTTTTTTGTCTTTCTAAGCAGAAAGATGAGCTACATCTGGCTTAAATTTTCCACACGCTTACCCTTAAGCTGCTTTAATTTCATGTGTTTGACTTTTACCCAACTACTGGGTTGTAAGCATGAGTTTCTACCACTGACTTATGAAGTAATTAAGATCAGAAAACTTATTTCCTCTCCAAATAAGTAAATTAACATGCCCACCACTTCCCCTTCAATTTCTGAACTATCATGAAGTGCAAATATCTACCTGTAACTGATGTTTTCAGAGCCTTTCTTTTCATTGATTTGTCCACTTGCAACAAAGCATGGTATGATGTATTTTTCAAACCTCCCACTGAAAGTCCTCATCAGGAAAGCCTGTGCTGCCATATAGGCCTCAGAACTAGAACATCCAGGAATAAGAATTATCTCAGTAAGTGAGAGAGCAAGGAAAAAAAATCCAAATCAAATATCTACTGAGCTATTTGTGATTACTGTTTCTTAGTCATGCATTCACAATTGAAGGTAACTGAATCTCAGAGACTTTTTTGATGTGCAGTAATGGACCCAACCCTACAAAGTGGTTTGTTTTTCTTATCAAAAAAGAATAAAAATTAAAACCCCAGGTAAAACAGTCATTATATGAAAGACTACAAATTCTCAATATGATCCTTATGTTGAATACTTTAAGTATTCCAGTGGCTTCCACTACTTCTATATCATGTCAGTGATATGTAAATACACATTATCACATCTCTCTAATGCAGTGTGCCAAGGAATGCTTCATAATGGGAGTTTTACAATATACATATTATTTTTGTGACTTGTGCTGGAAGTATTTAAAAATTACGATGAATAGATTGCAAGGAACATGGGATTTTAGACAAAAATGCCTAACATCAAGCACAGTCAAATGCCTGGCGTTTAAGCATGTATTTGCTTCCAAACACTGCTAAATTCCTCAGATTAAGCAGAAGTGTGGGTCTGAAAAGGTGAATTATATGCTAAACAAGGGACCTCAACTATCATTTTGCATATAGGTACCCAAGTTTTAGATAGCCTCTGCTATCGATGTTAATCCTCACTGAAGTACCCATATTGTAAAATGACTATTTAAAATGCACATTTTACAGCATTCTGACATTTCCAGGACTACAGATAACCATGAATAATATGATGAACTAGGTAAGCCCCCCAAAAGTAAAATTACCCCATGGGTGTGGGCCCTTGGGTGGTTTCCATCTGGGATGAAGTTATGCAGCTCTCTTAGACCTGTTTGTTAGTAGTTTCATTTGGTAACTAAATTCAGCTTTCTCACGGCCCTTTAAAACACCACCCTCATTGGTTCAGCCAAATTCCCTCATTTCCCAACACATTCTTTGAAGTCTTCAGTCCCCCCAATGCAGAGGGATTCTGTGCTAACATGAGAGGGTACAGCTGTGTGGCTTAAAAGCAGTGCTAATTTTGGAAACAGCCTTTGCAACACAGCTAAAGCTATTTTTTCTCTACGCTTTGCTTTCTTGTCTACCTATTGGCTTTAGTAGATTTATTAAACTACTTATAAGGAGAATATTGTCTATGTAGTACAAGATGCTTTTGCTGACTTACTCAGGCATTAACTCTTCAGGTTTTGGTTGCTCAGAACTGCATGGAGAACTCGGGTATTTGCTGTGCCCATCCCTTACCAGCTGTCTAGAAGACTGCTGTCTGGTAATGAAAACACTTAATTTCTTTCCCCCTCTCTTTTCATCTTTCTTCTTTTTCTGCAAATCCACACACAAAGACATTACACACTGAGAGTGATCACCAGTAATCCAGTTAAGACATCAGTTTAAAAATACATGGTCCCTCGCCCAAGGATACAGAACCAGAGAGGTGATAAAGTGTATGAAGCATGCTAACAGCAGCAGGATCATGGGAAGAAGCCATAGACACAGTAGTTACATTTCTCATTAGGTAAAATTAAATTGGTATAGACATATTTTACCCCTTCTTAAAAAAAGAGCTCCCCTATTGAAGCAGAGGAGTAAGAGACTATGCTTCTCACGGGAATTTTCCCTATTTATCTCACAATTAAAGACAACCATAGGGGCTCATTTAAACTCAGTGACCCACAGCATTGCATATAAAGTCCATGTGTGCCGTCAATCTGCAAGAAGGGTAGAGACTTTTTGGGTTTTAAGAGTACTTGTACTAAGCATTTGCAAGAAAATCCTCTAGGAATGCTTTTGAAATTGTTAGTGTGAAATAAGATTATTGCTCAGCAAACAAAATGCACATTAAGTGCAACAGTACAGTCCTACTTTTGTCCCTAAGTCCTAGATGGATCAGGAGTTTGGGCTTCATTAATATGCAAATGATTTTATGATAAAAATACCATCCAGAGAAACAAATATCTGGAAGTAGCAGCCCAACAGCACATGCTGGTTCTTTGCATCCCTTACTTGTATTTCTGCCCCTGCTGCAGCTGCTCTGCACAGCCTCCGAACTGCCTCTTCTCTGATGAGCTGATCTGAAAGTGTTGGTCTGAAGGACACTTGAATCAAGCTTTTCTGGGAGTGAGAAAGCACACAAGAAGGTTGGCAAAATTCAGCCCTCAAAGTCTGTTTCACTTACAGAGCTCAATAGGAGCATGGACGTCACAGCAAACAATTCACAAACACAAAGTTTTTTTCCAGTGAATAAAACGATACTGAGGTTAAGGCTACTTGCAGTTTTCTGGATGTCCCCTGTGTTACAGCAGGCTGGTTTTACATGGCCAATATTTTTGATTCTCTCAGCATTCTTCAAATCAATCATAATGACAACATTGGGAAAAGAAAGTCCAGGGTGAAAACTCCCATAAACATTAGCCAGATTCAATGGTTAACCCCTCGTGTCTGCTTTAAACTATTATTTCAAACAACAGAAAATACTCCAGCTGTTCTAACAGTAATTTACATTTTGACCTCTGTTTACAAGTGACAGCATTTGCAAGGAGGTGGTTGATCAAAAGATCTGGCAGAACACCTGATGTTTAAAGTCAATTTACCTTCCCAGGCAACACAGTTCCAACAGAAGGTGTGATTGTCACTGGACAGTCTTCTGGCACACAGAATTCAAATGAAGTGGGTCCAACAGGAGCAACTTCCCCATTGCCAATCCTTGGGACAGTGTGAGTAAAGTGGTTGATGCTCACATGGGGATTCATCACATACAGTGTTGCTGTAGACACACTATTTAAAGCTGTTGCAGCAAACTGAACCAAGGAATGAGACAATTCAAGAGGTGGGTGGACTCCAACAGCTTTGCATGACAGCTTGAATTGTCTAAAAATAAGCACATGATAAATTGTCTCAGCATAAAATAGTCTCTTAATCAGCCCAGAAAATAGGGAACTAATCCTGTAGTCCCTATTTAAGCAAAATTTCAAGCTTACAATGGGAATTTTGCCTAAAGATGAACAATAATACTATCTATTTTTAATGCACAATTGGCTAGAGTCCCTATTTGAATTCTTCCTCTGTGAACCTCGGGAAATATATCCAGCCAAATCAAACTTTATGCTATCATTATTTTAGTAGCACTAGTTTAGTATGAAGCATTTAAAATATTAATAATAATAATGATAACAGTAATATAAACCTTCAGCAATTCAGCTGAAAAACGCAAGCAGAACATTGCAGGTTAGGATGACCTGGGCAAACTTGCAGCTTGGATATGTGACAAGGATAAACTTCAGATGGGAAAGGAAAAGTGACCTCACTAAAGTTAGACACTTAAATGAAGGATGAAGCTAACAGGCATTGAGCAGTCCTAGTGAACAAGAGAATCCCTACCTGCCCCACATACTCATCCTAGCCTTACCTCTGCAGAGTAGGCAGGGATTTAATTTCTGAACTAGCTTAACAGTGGAAATCCAGTGTGATTTAGACTTCTACATAACCTACTACTCAATCAGTTTCTTAACATACCTATTAATCTCTGACTTGCAGGTTAGTTCAAAGCTGTAATCTTTTGCCTTGTTAGCTTTAAAAATTATGTCCAGTGTCAGGCTTTCAAGGGGAAGAAGAATTCCAAGTCCATCATTGGGCTGAATTTCAACAAACTTAGAAATGGCAGGATAAGAAATTATTGTTATTAAAATAAAAAAAGTTAAATTATCAAATTCTTAATAAATAAAAATAAGCCATTACAGGCAAGATAAGAACATTTTGTTATTAAATGTACGAACATCAGGGAAACAGAAACCTTCTAGTGAGAAGTTTTCATCCAAGTCAGTGACTAGTGTCTGACTGATGTGCAGATTTCTTATCTCAAAGTAACTTGAAAGGCATTGAATCCATTAACACAGACTTCAGCGGAATCTCTTCCCCACTGTGGATCTACTATCCGTAGTATTCACCCATCTCTAATGATGTTTATTTAGTCTCCATAGACAACTGAATGAAATATGATAAAAATCTCAAGTTTCCCCGCTATCTTTGAGGAGCTGATTCCCATGTGATGTGCAGATACCATAGTGATGAAAACCAGTTTAATAGCTACAAATGGGCACTGGTTTGTTTTTGAGTTGATGATGATTCAAGAATGTCACATTTTAGTCTAAAGCTTAATCTTAAGCTAATCAGGAAACACATGCTGTGAAGTAAAGCTTTAGGAAGCTGAAAATACCAGTTTCTTTTAGCCAACTCCTTGACTTTAATACCTAAAACAGCTGAGAAAGAGAGAATGCCTAATTAAATGTCAGGTTCCTCTAGCTCTGATTCCAATATGCCGAGCCATTTCACACTCTGATGATCATCATGCTGTTATGAAGATGGAACCGCTAACTTTTTGCAAAAAAAAACCTAATTCAGCAGACATAGCCCCCACAAAACTAGCAGCTCCTGTGATTAATTCTGCTGCCACGTCAACTTACAGTCAGTCAGAAATACCTAGGGATTATCAAGGATGATTCCCAATAAGCAGTTTAGGAATGGCTATTCTGCTTGAAAGTGTTAAGGCCTTGGGATGCAAACTGAGTGATATTGCTCACTACCCTAACCTGTGTGTTTCCACAGTGCTGCAGCCGGAAGAATTTCCATTGGTTTGCAAGAACCAGTTATGATTTATTTACACTCACACTGAAACATGTTTTCACAATAATTAAATCTATTTTGATTCTAGAAGAGGTGTGTGTGTGATAGCTACATACCTCTGGAAGCCCCACAAATCCAAACTCTTGTGGCAAGATGGATTTGTTTGTTAGCACAATGTTTGCCTGCACAGCTTCATAGATTGTGCAGTACCCAAAATTGATTTGTGCTGGACTGATTTCCAAATCAGAAGTAGTAACTATTGCATGGACAGTAATGTTAACTTTTTTAGCCTGAAACAAATGCAAGAAAGAGCACAGGATAAACCCCTCCATCTGTAGCATTGTAAGGACAGGATTTAAGTGAAATATCATCCAAAAAGATAACTGCAAAAAAAGTTAGAATCATAGAATAGTTAGGGTTGGAAAGGACCTCAAGATCATCCAGTTCCAACCCCCCTGCCATGAGCAGGGACACCTCACACTAAACCATCCCACCCAAGGCTTCATCCAACCTGGCCTTGAACACTGCCAGGGATGGAGCACTCACAACCTCCCTGGGCAACCGATTCCAGTGCCTCACCACCCTAACAGGAAAGAACTTCCTCCTTATATCCAATCTAAACTTCCCCTGTTTCAGTTTGAACCCGTTACCCCTTGTCCTGTCACTACAGTCCCTGACGAAGAGTCCCTCCCCAGCATCCCTATAGGCCCCCTTCAGGTACTGGAAGGCTGCTCTGAGGTCTCCACGCAGCCTTCTCTTCTCCAGGCTGAACAGCCCCAACTTCCTCAGCCTATCTTTATACGGGAGGTGCTCCAGTCCCCTGATCATCCTCGTGGCCCTCCTCTGGACTTGTTCCAACAGTTCCATGTCCTTTTTATGTTGAGGACACCAGAACTGCACACAATGCTCCAGGTGAGGTCTCACGAGAGCAGAGCAGAGGGGCAGGATCACTTCTTTCGACTTGCTGGTCACATTCCTTTTGATGCAGCCCAGGATACGGTTGGCTTTCTGGGCTGAGAGCGCACACTGAGAGCAACAGAGTACCAGAGTTACTCTGTTCCTTGACAGTAACCATATATAAATGTAACATACCTATCTTGTGAACTTCAGCCTCACTTTTCTCCCAAAATAAGCAATAGAAAATGCTTCTTTGATAAGCAAAATTAAAATAATAATACCTGTATCTCAAACTCCCTATGCCAGGATGGAATCATACCTGCATCTCCAAGGAATGTCAACTCTAAGAACATGCTACATCTGCAGTACAGATCAGGACAGTAAGATTGTGCTACAGTACCTGATGACTACCAGGGAATGGATGAGCCCTGTCTAGGAAGGATTTAACTTTCCTTATGGTAAGCATGCAAGAAGACACTCTCAAATCTGTATTACCACTTAAAGCTGTTACCATTTTTACTATTATTGTAGGACCTACAAAGAACTCATCTAAGATTAGGCATCATTAAGTGAGCATTCTCTAAAATAATTTACATCTATTACCAGCCCAATAACCAGCGTAAGAAAAATCCCCAACCTTATCCACAATGAGTATTGCCACTGGAACCTCCAGAATTCTTGTCTCTTCATTAAAATAACTCCTTGCATCTTGAGGAAGAGAGTGCCTAAAGATAAAAACTACATTCAGTTGTATAAAAATCCTTTGATTATTTTCTAGCTAAGGGTAATAATGAAACGAAGCTACAACAGTTGACCTTGCCTGTTCATGTTGGCTTTTTTATTTTTAAAAATAGGATTTTTGACACACAGGAGCGGAAGGGAGTTAATTCAGAGAGGTCTGCATCCATTTACGCTTTTTTAAAATGCCACCCACTCATTTTAAATTCTGAAAAATGTAAAGCTTACTTTATAATCAGAATATAAACCTCCTGCAACCACAGCACATACCCAACCCCAGTGAGGCAATTACTCCCCTTTGACACTGGTGTCAGTTAATTATCAGCCACTTTGAGGCAGAACCAATTGCACCACAAAGCACAGTCATAAATAAAGTGAAACAAACTTGGAAAGCAACAGTGTCCGATTATCTACCAGAGCAGTGATTTATAAGAAACACAGGCTCTCTGTAGCTGCAGCGTCTTGCTATCATTAGCTCTATTTTAGAGCTTCAAGCCAAGACAATACAAAAGCTGCAGAATTTTTAGCTCTGCTGGTCTATTTATAGTGTCTTACAGCACCAGGGTAAATTGCTTCCTGTTCTTAGGTCCCCACAGTGATAATGCTCCTACTACTACTGCTGGAATTACATGCAATTTTTTAATGTATTGTTAAAGAACAGTTAATGAATAATAAATACCACCTACTCAGTCACCATGGTGATCTGAAATCTTGCTGGAGGTTATTCTGCAAGTCTGGACTATGACTTTAAGTGATCTTCAAAGGAATTGCTAACTTGTTTAAAGATGGGAACTTGCGTTAAATACAGGGTAGGAATAAAGAATCAGTTTTCACTTTTTCACAGGACATCAGAATAGCAGAATAAATTAATCTATTACAAAATAATCCAGAGTGAAAGAAATTACAACTGTACATATACAATGATGGACTCTAAATTAGCTATTATGCCTTGGGGGAAGATACTGAAATTCTTGACAGTTCTCTGAAAATGGCCTTTTCATGCTTTAAAGAAATTAAAAAGAAGCATACAAGACAAATCAGATTTAGACTGCCAGCATCTGCAGGACTAGTTCCAAATGTAGAAAAACTAAACCACGTGGTATCTGGGAATTCTGAAAGTCAGCACATTAGAGAATTTGCCTTCAAATAAACAGAAAAAGCCTGCTTCTGACACTCAGAAAGATGGGAGTATGGTCACATCTGAGTGAGCATTTAAGTTCTCCTTGGGAGAACTTCCTAAGCCTTCAGCCATCTAACTGCTCACTGAAGATTGCTGAGTGAGGGTTTCTTTTTACTTTCATGTTACTTCTAATACAGCTGTTTTATTAATAGAGCCTATAATACCATGTCAATGAGGAGACATTTTCAGAAATGTGTCACTAGCTCAGTGCTTCACATCAGCTTGTAGCGAGCTCATCCTCTGCCATACACACTCTTCCCCAGTGTGTTAGAGCTTTTAAAACTGATCTGTATGCCAAAACAGCCAGATACCTTTTTTGTATGCCAAAAATGCCATAATCTCATCAAATTTCCTTTCTGAAGCTTCCTGCTTTTTCTGAGGAAGATTAATATTCTAAATCCAGGCTATGCCTCTATCCACTCAGTAAGTGTAACATGCTTTGCAGCATCTGAAGTTTAAGAACAGAAAAATGCCATCATAATGGTCACTGATAGGGTTTGAGATGTTGGAAGGCCTGTTCTTTGAATACTAACTTAGTGACAATTTCAAAATCAATTTAGCATCCAGAGATGCTGAGTGCATCAAGGAAAATCCAAATATACTTACTTCGATAGGACTCGATAACCTACACAACAGAAGCAGCAGGTCTGCAGCAGCAATCAACAAAGAAGCTTCTAAAGTATCTGGCTGTACACCAGAACTAAGATCTAGATAATTCAATTGATATTTGAAAATAAATGTCCAGCTAACTTCTTTAGGATGGCAATGATGAGGTAAGTAAATAGTGGTCAGCAGTAGCTCTTTATTCAAATTATAAAGAAAAATTGAATTATTTGTTTCCTGTAACTGAGTTCCGTTTGTATATGTAGACGTATCACAAAACGGACAAAAGAAAATACTGGGATAAGGCTTTCTCACCTTAGAAGATGTTATGTAAAATACCACATGAAATTCAAGATCAATACATTCATATCTTGGAGAAACATGTCTATGGGTAGGAGAGATGTGAACAGGAAGCCCAACTGTTCTTACCTTAATTAGCAAGCACAGGAGTTCTTGTCCAGAAATTATTTAATCAGTGATCCATGAAGTAGCCACCTGCCTAGATAACCTCTCTCTTGTATAAGAGTAGCTTCCCACAGAAACAGGAACAGCCTACCAGGAATGCAACTGCAAAGATTTTGACACTGCTGCTGTCACCACAGGAAGAGCATTTCCTCACAGGTATGTGATCCAAGTTAATTTCCTCCTTGAGCAACTGGCAACTTAAGAGGGAGAAAGGGGGAGACTAGGACTGCATTGACACCAGCAGTGTGAAATCCAGAAAAAACTCTTCTCAGGTTTTCCACTGACAGCCTCCTACACACACTGTTTTAAAAACTGAAAAGATTTAAGTTGTTACCTGGGCAGAAACTTCAGTTGCACACTGAAGGATGCCTGAGCTTGGATGTAACCTGTTTTTGGAAGCAGCTCCATGTGCTTACTCAATTCTTTGCATACTTCAAACTTCAAATGTAGTGTGGCTTTTGCTCTGCAAACAGATCAAACATGCTTAGGTGGCTTTGAGGGTACCTGCCAACGTTTGCTCTTGGAGTTTGCATCAGCAGCTCACAAGCACTTAAAGTCCCAGCCTGTACTCAGAAAAATCAAAACTATGATCCTGAGAGAGCATAATACACCTAAACCATCAACAAGTACCCAGTTTGTGAATTCCAGACCTCTTCACTACCATCATAATTATCTCAACAGCTTCAGTACCAAAACTTAAACCTATACAGGCAGGAAAAACACTCAAGCTCAGGTGGAGGGGCTGCCTGATGCCTGAAATGCAGAGAGCACTGCTGCTTTTGGCATTTCTCCCCAAAACTGTGGTGACTTTTTAAATAGATGTGAATTCACAGTTCTCCCATAACTTCTCTAACAGCAGAGATTCTACAGGGCTAGAAGTCACAGTGGGGATAAGCTGGTATTGCCAGTTCCCCTGCTAAAACCTGTGATCAGTTTGCCCTCTGAATGGCACACTGGAAGCTGGGAAACATCTCCCTCTTTGCTGAATTCTGCCCATATTGCAGCACAGTGATAGCCACAGATCATACCCTGCTTTGGAATTTCATGGCGAAGTGCAAAATTGCCAGGCAGTTTACAAATATTTCAGCTTGTCATTTTCCTTCGCCTGGACTGGCTTACAAGCTGTCAGTCCAGATGGTCTGCTCTAAATCAACAGCTACAGCATGTGGTACTGGGAGCCAGGAATGATTTTTGACTGTTGACAATTTAAGATTGTCATAAGTATATAATGAAGTATATGCTACTTCATTAAAGCAATGCAGATTATAACCTGCCAAAGAAAATACTTTGAAAAGTGATTTGTATTGGACAAGATTCTGGTAAGAGATTTTTCATCCTTTATACTGCCTGGTTACCAATGTGACCAGAAAATAAAAACCAACCCCCAAAACACAACCAGTATTAACTTACATTTTGCAATCTCACAGGGCTTGCTGGGCACTTACATGCCAGAGCTATCTAACCTGAAAATTTGGTGTTCTACATCTGCTATAGACTACAGTGCCATAGATCTCAGTGGCAAGAAGATACAGGCAAGTTCTTCCTGCTCTGCTTTTAGCAGATGTTTGTGTGTGCTGGTGGTGAGCGAAAGACTATTAAAGCACATCACCTTTCTCAGGTCTGGGTCACATTTTGCCCTGAATATCTAAAGGATTCTCTCAGTGTTTTAGAGTTTTTATTTGTTGGTTGGTTTGTTTTGGCTTTTTATTGCTATAACTGCTTAGGGATTGGAGCAGAAATTTGTAAGAATATTCCTGAATAGCAGGAGTATTTAAGTATGCAATTAACATTTAATTAAAAAACATCCATTCTAGAAGTTATGCAGATAAGATTTCACATCTACTGGATCTGAACTTCAGACTCCTTAGCTAAGGCTTCCAGCAGTTGTCAGACAAGCTGCCTTTCCAGCTGGGCTGCGGTACCTTTGCTCTCCTTCAGTGAATGGTTGCTCCAAGCATTAGCACAGACAGCACCATAGTAAATCTATAGCAGATACACCGTTCACATTTAGAGCTGTTGTAACAAATTATTCTCTTTGGCATTATGTTGACAGCTTCTTTGCTAGCCTGGTTATTGTCCTTGGCTTTGGATCCTTTGTCTGAGCACAGTTCCAGGTCATAGACCTTCCCCAGACCACTCTTCCCCAGTTTTTCACTGTTGCAATTAAAATACAGCTACTTACTAGTCCAACCTAAGGAATTATTCTTGACTGATAGTAATTTCTACGTACTTTCAACAGCTGAAATTCATTCTGTCTGAGAAGTGGTTTGACATGTACCATGTACAATGAGTAATCCTCTGATACATGCTACAGAAAAATGTCAATAGCTACTAGAGGAAGAAGCTTCTCAGGTACCACATCTGAATGAGGATATTATCTACTTTTGCAGAAAAAAAAATTGAGACAGGATATTCTGGCACATGAAATACTTTGAATTTCAGCCCAAACAAGTGTATAGCAGTGACAATTTTTTCTAGCTACGGAGAACTGGGAGATAAATCAAAGATTCGATTTTGCTAAGGTACTAAGGCACATACCACACATTAAAGTGCTCTTAAATTAGTGAAACTTGGCAAAGGATTAGCAGGATTTTTCCCTCTGTTAAGAATTTTGCCCTGAGCAATTTGACAGCTTCTATCTTTGGGATCCCCTGAAATCTTAAGTTTTCATTAAAAGAGTTATTCTGCTGCTATACTTCCCAGTTTTATGCCTGGGTTATCTAGACCAAATAAAATCACTTACATAACAACTTGAGCTTGTCATATCTGTAAGCTGAATTTCTGAGATAACAGCTTTACTCAATTCTTTCCAACTGTGAAGAATCTCTGCAGCCTGTAATTCTGCTAAGTGGTTTAGAATGGATGCCTTCTACAGAACCACTCTCTCCCCCACCCTCCCACAAACCCACCCTAATCCTATTTAAATAGAATCCAAGAAGTGCATATTGTTAAAAGAAGCATGCAGTAGTGACTGCGTTAGGTAGAGAAAAGAAACCTGAAGCATCTGAAGATAAATAAAAGTTCATTTAAACACACTCTCATAGCGTGAAAGCTCTTGGAGACAATAAATCAAACTATTCTTTTTATGTTACAGTGCAAACAGAAGAAGTCTCCAGCCATTACTGATTTGGACTACAGAAATACCCAGATACTTCTTCTCCCTTAAATTGCCATTTGACTGCTCTATGTGTACTTCCAAGGTTTGCGTCACTCCAGTGCAGTGCTTAAGGCCTATATGGGTAAGGAGAAATTTTACCCTGCCCATGTTACAGCAGATGCAAAAGGACTAGCACGATTTATCTGGCATCATTTCCCAAGTCTGGAAAGACTGGTGATTGACCTTCTCCATAAATAATTGGCATGAGCCTGGCTTTCCAGATCATAACCTCCTATGGATTTTCATTAAAAGAGATCAGAAATAACAAAATATCCTTTCATAAAGTTCTGTGATTGAATTGATTATAACCAATATGCACTTAAGTTCAGACACATCTCCCTGATATTTAGTTTGCAAATTCCACACAATCATACACTGGGGTTATGATTCCCTGGGGGCCTTACAGTTATTCCACAGAACAGACACAATACAGGGTGTTTTGTAGAAGTGGAAAGGCACATATTAACCCAGATGCTTCCTAGCTACTGCTGGTCTGGGAATCTGGGATTGTTGGATATCTAAGTCCAATTTCCACAGCAGTGTGGAACGCAGGGGGTTGCAATCAGGATGTCCTCCTGAAATGCCACGGAAAACCAAAACTGTTCTTTAGCTTCCTATGACAAGAAGACATGCCTGGCATAATGGAACCTCAAGGCATCACCTAAGACTTTAGATCTCATTATTCAGCTACTATATCAGGCAGCTGATAACAAAAGGGTCACTCACCTGCTTTGAATGACAATGCAATCCTGATAGA
Source organism: Lathamus discolor (assembly GCF_037157495.1). Lineage (NCBI taxonomy): Eukaryota > Metazoa > Chordata > Aves > Psittaciformes > Psittacidae > Lathamus > Lathamus discolor. Next base: position 8,093,420 of record NC_088899.1, on the reverse strand, counting down.
GTCGGTCATACATACAGATTTTTAAGTCAATGTTGGGATTGGGCACCCAAACTGGCATATCCATAGAAACTCCAATGGCACTGAAACACAGCTGTTAATACATAAATTATTAGTTTTGTTGGTCTCAAATTCTTACAGATCTAGACAGAGCAAGAATTTCTGCTGTAAACTACAGCTGAGTAAAATATTTTATTAGTCATATTGCAACAGGTTCTTTAATTAAGCAAAGCTATGAAAATCATCTGTAAGATAAACCCTAGATGTTATGGTGTCACAGCAGAAAAAGAACTATACTTTGGTTTGGGCTCTTTGACAGAGTACATGAAGGAATAGCACACTGCCCATGATACCAAAAAGAAATATTTAAAGTGCATCTAGCTTATGTAAACATGCCATAACGCAGAATCTCAAGAGACTGCAGCTTGTTTAGCCAGCAAAGAAATAGTGATGGCAGCACAGTGCTGTACTTCCTACAGCCACCTCAGGTCTGACAGCAGTGACTACAGAGCTCAGGCTTGGATGAGATGATCCTTCAGTACACGTCTGCAGCTCCTTCTGTAGATGACTCCACCTGCAGAGCCTAGACGGGCTTACTGAGCTGCTTGGGAGGTTTTGGGGTTTTTTTTGGAAACTTTCTGTGAACTGTTCTCAGGCAGAATTTGGCTTCCAATGAAGTGTAGAATCAAAATATAGCTGAAGTGGTAACTGAAGTTGTCATCTCTTCCAGCTTTCACACATCAGTTTCACTACTGCATGCTAAATAATTCCATTTCTGATATCTCAGAAAAAAAAATAAACTATGTGGGCTGGGAGTAGAGAAAAATACTTTTGTATCTGTTTCCAAGGCATTAGATGTTTTCCAGTGGAGCTGGTCTGATACAGAAGGGGAAAAGCAGTTTTGGTAGGAGGCTTACCGGACTGGTCAAGGAGGCTTTAAACTAGATGTGCTGGGGGAGGGGGGCATCATTCCATCCCAACACACCCAGTCAGTTGCCAACACCTGTAATAAATGCTTGGAGCCATATAGATATATTCCAGCTGCCCCAGCCAACGAGCTGGCTTCAGTTGGAGCTCGGCTCAGATGCCTCTATACAAACGCCCGTAGCATGGGGAACAAACAACAGGGAATAGAGATGTGTGCACATCTATGGGTGTGTGATTTAATAAGCATCACAGAAACATGGTGGGATTGCTCCTATGACTGGAGTGTTGGAATGGAAGGTTACAGGCTCTTTAGAAAAGACAGGCCCAGCAGACAGGGAGGGGGAGTTGCCCTTTATGTTAGAGATAGGCTGGAGAGTATGAAACTCTGTCTAGGGACAGGTGAGCAGTTTACAGAGAGTTTGTGGGTCAGGGTTAAAGGGAAAACAGCTATGGGAGACATTACTGTGGGGATCTATTATAGACCACCTGATCAAGGAGAACCTGTGGATGAAGCACTCTACAGACAGATAGGAAAAGCCTCATGCTCGCAGGCCCTTGTTCTCATGGGTGACTTCAACCACCCTGACATCTGTTCGAACGACGGTACGGCCCAGCACAAGCAATCCACGAGGTTCTTTGACTGTGTGGAAGACAACTTCCTTCTGCAAGTAATAGAGGAGCTAACAAGGAGAGGTGCCATGCTTGACCTTGTGCTCACCAACAGGGAAGGGCTCATTGAGAATGTGATGCTCCAGGGCAGCCTTGGATGCAGCGATCACAAGATGGTCGAGTTTGAGATACTCAGGACAGTGAGAAGAGCATGCAGCAAGCTCACTGCCCTGGACTTCAAAAGAGCAGGCTTTGGCCTCTTCAGGAGCCTGCTTAGTAAGGTTCCATGGGATATAGCCCTGGAGGGCAGGGGGGCCAAGGCTCTTGGTTGATATTCAAGGATCACCTGCTAGAAGCTCAGGAGTGCTGCATCCCAACTAGAAGGAAGTACAGCAAGAGGGCCAGGAGACCTCCTTGGATGGATAAGGAGCTGCTGAGGAAAATTCAAACGAAAAAAGAGGCTTATACAAGGTGGAAGCAAGGACAGGCAGCCTGGGAAGAGTACAGGGATGTTGTCCAGGAAGCTAGGGACCAGGTTAGGAAAGCTAAGGCCCAGTTAGAATTAAATTTGGGTAGGGATGTTAAGGATAACAGGAAGGGATTCTACAGGTACGTAGCAAACCAAAAACAGACTAGGGACAACATAGGCCCCCTGAGGAAGCTCTCGGGAGAACTGGCTACACAGGATTTGGAGAAGGCTGAGGTTCTAAATGACTTCTTTGCCTCAGTCTTCACTGGCAAAGGCTCCAACCGCACCACCCAAGTCTTGGAAGGCAGATGCAGGGACTGTCAGAATGAAGACCTTGGGCCCACTATAGGAGAGGATCTGGTTCAAGACCATCTTCAAAATCTGAACGCACACAAGTCCATGGGACCTGATGAAATCCATCTGCGGGTCCTGAAGGAGCTGGCAAATGAAGTTCCTAAGCCACTGTCCATCATATCTGAAAAATCATGGCAGTCAGGTGAAGTTCCTGATGACTGGAAAAAGGGAAATATAAACCCCATTTTCAAGAAGGGGAAAATGGAAGACCTGGGGAATTACAGACCAGTCAGTCTCACCTCTATGCCTGGCAAAATCTTGGAGCACATTCTCCTGGAAGGCATGCTAAGGCACATGAAAAACAACAAGGTGCTTGGTGACAGCCAGCATGGCTTCACTAAGGGCAAATCCTGCGTGATCAATTTGGTGGCCTTCTATGATGGGGCTACAGAACTGATGGACAGGGCTAGAGCAGTTGATGTCATCTACCTGGACTAGTGCAAAACGTTCAACACTGTCCCACAAGACATCCTTGTCTCTAAATTGGAGAGACATCAATTTGATGGATGGACCACTCGGTGGATAAAGAACTGGCTGGATGGCCGCACACAAAGAGTTGCGATCAATGGCTCAATGTCTGGCTGGAGACCAGTAACGAGTGGTGTCCCTCAGGGATCGGTGTTGGGACCGGTCTTGTTTAACATCTTCATCGCATGAGGTCCCTTCCAACCCTTGGGATTCTGTGATTCTGTGACATGGACAGTGGGATTGAGTGCGCCCTCAGCAAGTTTGCCGATGACACCAAGCTGTGTGGTTTGGTTGATACGCTGCAGGGAAGGGATGTCATCCAGAGGGACCTCGACACGCTTGTGAGGTGGCTGATGCCAACCTTATGAAGTTCAACCATGACAAGTGCAAGGTCCTACACCTGGGTCAGAGCAATCCCAGGCACAGCTGCAGGTTGGGCAGAGAAGAGATTCAGAGCGGCCCTGCAGAGAAGGACTTGGGGGTGCTGGTTGATGAGAAAATGAACATGAGCCGGCAGTGTGCGCTTGCAGCCCAGAAAGCAACCGTATCCTGGGCTGCATCAAAAGGAGCATGACCAGCAGATCGAAGGGGTGATTCTGCCCCTCTGCTCTGCTCTTGTGAGACCTCACCTGGAGCATTGTGTGCAGTTCTGGTGTCCTCAACATAAAAAGGACATGGAACTGTTGGAATAAGTCCAGAGGAGGGCCACGAGGATGATCAGGGGACTGGAGCACCTCCCGTATAAAGATAGGCTGAGGAAGTTGGGGCTGTTCAGCCTGGAGAAGAGAAGGCTGCATGGGGACCTCATAGCAGCCTTCCAGTATCTGAAGGGGGCTATAGGGATGCTGGGGAGGGACTCTTCGTCAGGGACTGTAGTGACAGGACAAGGGGTAATGGGTTAAAACTTAAACAGGGGAAGTTTAGATTGGATATAAGCAGGAAATTCTTTCCTGTTAGGGTGGTGAGGCACTGGAATGAGTTGCCTACGGAGGTTGTGAGTGCTCCATCTCTGGCATTGTTCAAGGCCAGGTTGGATGAAGCCTTGGGTGGGATGGTTTAGTGTGAGGTGTCCCTGCCCACAGCAGGGGGGTTGGAACTAGATGATCTTGAGGTCCTTTCCAACCCTAACTATTCTATGATTCTATGATGTCTGCTAACTTACAAATAGCATGATTATTTACATTTAAGAGAATCACAGGTTTAATAACCATACTGCATCAGAGAGAAGGACCATGATTTACAAAGTTACTTTCCATTAAACCACATAATACAGAATCACATGGCACCTTCTTATTATTTCTTATAATACCCATAGATAGATCTGTCCTCTCCCTCCTTCTCCTGTTTCTAATGTAGGACTCCAAGCTCTTTTCATTCTTGGGGAAAGAAGTAGGAGGATTTAAACTCTTTTTATACAGCGTTTTGAAGCAAGTCTTGCACAAAATCACTCACTGGTTTGCAGTCCGAGTTGTCAAACATGATCACAAACTCTGTCCGCACATCCCCAGGGACAGCTGGAACAAATAGGATCTGAAGTTTGACTGAGCTGAAGGGTCCAATTTCACCTTCAGTAACCTAAACAAGAAGTAATATGTCTGTAATGAAAATGACTGTATTACTGCAGCTGGCTATAACTTGTATTGAAATAAAGCAGCAATATATACTCATTATACACTCTACTACACCTAGTTTGTAACTAGATTGAACACACTATTCAGTATGCAAAATCTTCCAAATCAAATTAAGTCTTTACAGATCAAACGAAAGGGCAAATGTGTCACGTGATTTCATTTCAAGAATTAATTGTGATACAGTGAAGTCCAGTGGGCTAGAAATGGATTCTATGATTCTCTGCACTTCAGCATTTCCCACCAAAGCCAAAGCAATTTATTTGATGTAGACTTAGACTAGTGAAAGTCTTGTCTGTACTTACCTTTCCAAGCATAATTTCAACTGGTGTTTCTTCAGGAGAAAATTCCACTAAATTATGTGCAGTGTCTGTGTCTAGATCTGATCTGGAATTCAATATATCTTGACCAAGGTGTTCTAGGGAAAAAAGAACAACCCACATATAGACACAACACAATGCTGGATGTGTGAATTTATTCACTAGAAAATATCAAACAGAGCACAAGCACATCAGTTTTGGTCAATACTGCAAATCCAACAATGCTTACTAGTGATGGAGAAATAAGTGTCCAGAAGGAAATCTGTTTGGTCATCTTTGCCCTAGTCCAAAAGGCCTGTCTTAGGCATTTGAGTCTTCCACTGCAGAGTAATAGTATTAATGTTTCAGTAGGCTGAAGTTTATACTGAAGATTGTTACATCAAGGAATGAAAACTCAGTTGAAAGCATGAACTAGGCTTTGAAAACAATTTCAGTGGGATGAGGCAATGCAGACAGGAGGACCTGCAAAGCAGGTGGAAGTGTTGCTTCACTTGATCTTCAAAACAGCTGCAATAATAACAACTTCTAATTAAACAGTCTCCCACTGAGGCTTCAAAGTGCCTTAAACTGATGCACCTTGAGAGGGACGAAGCTAATTCTGGACTGTATGGCTGTAACCAAGTGGCAACCACCTGCTTCACATTAACCAGGAAAAAGATCAAGGTGTCATGAGGTATGTTCACATGCCACAGCCATAGAATATACATTTGGTTTTAAGGTCTGAAAACATCTCTAAAGGTACGTGCACTCTGTGGGGAGAGCCACCATGATTTATGGAATCACTCCATTTCACAATACAGATCCCAGATTTAAAAAACAAAAAACACAAGCAACTTTTTCATGGAACTTCTTAGTTTCCTAAAGTTGGAATGATCAATATCCAGAAGAAATGTTAAAGAATTAGGATATAAAGAAATTAGGAAAGTCTCTTCTACACACTGGATTTCATTAAGCACCTAGTAAACATCAGGAATGAGATGGAAAATGTCTGAGGAGGTTCATCTTTCTGCTTCCTTGTTCCCAGAATTACAGACTATAAAAATAAACCTGTCATGTGGATTTCTATTCTGAGCAGTGAGTATTCAGTTGCTGAGACAAGAATGATGATAACAATTTTGCATTTTCTGTAAGCTAGTTGGTTTCTGTATTCTTCTAAGACTGAATTATGGATCAGTAAAGAGAAGCGAGAGTCGCTACTGCTTTTGATATAATGGTGTCAGTATGTTATTTTTAGTCATTTTTTTGTGAGGCAGCATACAAAGAAAGATAACATTACTATTAGAATGATGAACTACTTAATTTACTGAGTAACTCTGCAAACTGAATTCCACAGTTCTTTACAGGAAACTCTACAAAGGGATAATGCTTTACCAAGGAACTGCACTGCCAGCTTTCTAGACCAGTGAGCTTACCTGTGGAGCTCCTGCTCAGGCTGGTATCAGTCCTCTGTGGCTCCACCTGGGCTGCACAGTAGGACATTTCTTCACTACGGTTAGAACCAATTTGTTCCTTCGCTTCAGTCACAGAATTCATAGAACTGTTGCTGACTTCCTTTTCAGGGACAGAGTCACTGAGATTTTGAGTAACCTATTAGAAAACACAGAAAACATATTGCCTACTGTGACTACTCACCTAGCTTGCACCAGCTCCAATGTTATCAAGCAGCTGCAAATCAGACTTGTGTTTTCTTGCAACTGTTCCACATTATAAATGGAGAAATGTGTTGCACTTTCTGAAAACTGCGCATTCTGCTAGACGTCTATCAATGAGCACATTTAATTTTTGCTGGCTGCCCTAGAAAGGTAAATGATATAATGGGAGCCATACAATATGGCGTCAGTTAATTTACAACTAACAGAATCAAGATTTTTCTTGTTGAAATACAGGCAGCTCTACGTCAAAACTAAGACTGCTAAACCTACATTTCTGTTTATTACATACCTGCAAGAGACAGAATACAGAAGGAGAACCATGGATACAGTATTTACTTTCACAAATTCTTTATTTGAGCCATGCTTTTAAGGGCAGCATGAGAGTCGAACACCATGGTGAGCGACTCCACAGTTTCACTGTACATACTACTCAGGGCAGTGTTTCCAGAGGTCAGCTCTTTTCTTAGAACTTAAAAATTGGTTAGATTATCAAGCAGAGAATTTTGAAAACCATCTGAACCAATCGCTCTTCAACAACCAAAGCAATTAGACTGCACTGATGGAACAAAGATGAAGTGTGTGCATTGAGTTTACAAGAAGACATAAGCACCCTGTAACAACAACATGCAACCTGATAGTGATCCTGTCTCCAGTCAAGGGCCTGTGAAACCTATTTATGGGTACTACCTGTAAGACACTTGAGGAAAAAGGAACATTCATGACCATGATAGTCATTAACACAGGAATTACAATGCATGAGCTCCTACCACAGTGGGTGGGTAGTTGGCTTTGTTTGGATTTTTTTCTTTTTGGTGTTTTTCACCTAAAATTATCTGCTAGATGGTGGAGTACAGCTTTAGGATTCCTCAGTTTCTTGTCAAGTTTGGAACTGATGTGCTGTAGGAACAATAAATAGCAGGTCTAATACCACACATTTTGTCAGCTGTGCACCAAATGTCTGAGTTTTAGTATGTTTCTTCAACAGTCTCTGCTTCATTCCCACACAGGATGTTCCACAAGACACAATATTACAATCATTTGCATTCATTCCACTATTGGCTTGAGAGCTCTTAATTTAACTCTTTTAACACTATTCATTATTATAGTTTTCAGGTAACAGCCTTCAATAGAGAGGTGAATTTCTGTATTAATTTAGGGAAATGCTTTTGAACCTACCGTTCTTCCATGAGCTGATTCTGCTGTTGGTCTGTCTGTATGTCTATCACCTGCTGACGTCTGAACTCTGAATCTTGTTCCCAAAGCTCCACTGTTTGTCAGGCTGATGCTCTGTGAAATTGTCTCTCCCACCACATGGCTACCAAAGTCAATGAGCTCTTTATCTAGTGTCAGCTGTGGTAAGATAAACCATTAATTACTACTGTCCTAGATAGTGAGCAATGTCCATTAAATGAGTATCCACCTTTCCAAGAGTAAGAGTTCAAAGTTCTTATTTCAAAGAGGGTAACAAACAACAACATGAATTGTGGGTATCCTCCTGCCTTTTTGTAGAAGCCAGTTCATTACAACATCCTGTTAAACTGAGCCACTTCCATTTCAGTCCAGTGTATGACAATTGAAAAAACAGGTTAAATTCTGTTCATAGTAGCAGCTTGCATAAGTCTTCAGGTAGTTACTCTGGAAGTAGGTCATATTTACATTCCAATTCAACATTGTTACTCTTGTGCTCAAGAAAAATGGTTCTACTAGTGCCAAGCTGGGATGCAAGCAGCATTTAACATTTATACAGTGACTACATATTAGTTTGCCCCACAGGGTATGTAGCTAAAAAAGGTTAGTGCTACCTGTAGATCCATCTCTTAGCAGTAAGAATATTATGTTCTTTACCTAAAATTCATTATTATACTCTCAGAAGATTGAGATGCTGAAAGGAGGTCTTATATGCTTTTTATAAATGTTAGAAAAGATAGATACTGTGTGATTTTTATCTACATAGGATATTGAAGTACTGCAGGTCTGAGATGGAATTTCCAAAATATTCAAGGAAAAAACCTCTCATTTCCAGCCACTATTTTTATTCCCTCCATTCACAACATAACATTGTGTCATAAATTTTTAACAGTCACTTACAATGCATCTTTTGGCTGTACACTTCAGTGGGACAGCAAAAGAACTTGTCTGTGCCATAAACAGGACTTCACCTTCCAGAGTTTCGTTTATCTAGGAAACAACAACAAAATCCCAACCAAGTATTTCGCAGAGATTTAGCCTGTGTATTCTGATGAAAAATATTTTTATTAACTCTTAAATATTTTTAGATGTCTCTGTACAGATTCTACATTTCCACTTTAAAGTCTCCGGTAGCTTTAGCCATGAGATAAAAATCTTTTGATCTGGAGCAAGTTTCAAAACATACTCCAGGAACACTTAGTGAAAGGCACTTTTCTAAAACATAACCTTAGAAAATGCCTTATTAACAATTCACCAGAGCTCCAACATGTATGCAGTTGTCCAAGGACCACCTTTTCTAGAAAGGCATTTTGTTTCCTTGTTAACAGTTAAATGAACGATGTTTTTTAATCAGACCAGTGGACTATAATAGGATTCTCATCACTGTGTAACTTAGCACTTAGATGCACTCACCATTGGCTTGAATGTTACCACTACCTCACATGACATTCCCGGAGACATTTTGCCAGGTGGGTCAAAACTATGGAGATAATTAACATAAAACTCCAAATTAGAGCTATGTATGAAACATCCAGCTCCCATTCTGGGAACAGTGGCAGATTATTGTTTTTTCCCCCCATTTGCATTAATTACATAGAAAAGTCAGAATGAGTGGCAGATTAATGGTGAGCTACAGAACCCCGCTGCAACTGTAAAACTACAAAGGCTGATTCTTTAATGAGGCTTTTACTTGGAAAGTCTTAAAAGGCAAAAATTATTGCTTTTAAAAGGCAAAAATTATTGCCTTCCTGCTACAGACGAAGAGACTAGCCAAACAGGTGAAGCTGGAGCTCAGTAATATCGTCAATACCTATTTGAACAACTAGGAAGCAGTCTTCTGCCACTACCCATTTTGTGTGCTGCTCTGTAACATCTCCCCTGTCCAAAGAGGAAACAAAGAGGCGAGGGAAAAAATATCCAGCAGGTAGCTGCAAACAATTAGAGAATGTGCTGCTTGCTGCAAACTGCATCAAGATCATCTTGAATGGAAACTGACATTCATTTCAGTGCCTCATTCCATTAACTCGGTCATACAAGTAAAATGTCCATCAGGACACTGAGTCAGAATCATGCTTCATCATGTGAATGATGGTGGCTTGTGAAAGATTTGCTTTTCCCTAGAAAGAAACTTGGGTCCCCTTTTACCTCTTCGTACCAACTGAGGCCCTTTCCCCTTTTTTAAAATGGTTTGACTTTTGTGAAAACAGTTCTCTACTTGTTGAGGCTGGAAACCACAAGTGTACACTGCTTTCCACAGGTCAGGGACTGTTCCCTTGCTATCACCAGTGACATGCAGCCCAGGCTCTGTAAACCTCTTGCTTCTCAGCTCTAAGACAGTTCTTTTCCTCATCACACAGGAACGGAATATAGCAATTTAGATGTATTTACTGAAATCTGTTTCACTTGCTACAGAATCTGGTTACATCTCCTGCTGTGGTACAAAGGTAAAACAAGCAACTAGACTACAGTTAATTTTACTTACTGAACACTGATGAAGTCCTTGAGCCATTCACTGATTCCCACTAGTCTGCAGCAATTAACACTGTAGGATGCATTTATCAAGATTATCTTCTTTTTATAGACTTGACCAACATCGAAATCCTTGGAATACCAAACATAACAGCTAGTGTGAATTACAGAAGCAGCATTTACACATGTAATGACAAAAGCAGCTGCTTTTACCAGTTGTGCTTCACAGACCTAAGTAGTAAAACTGAGTAGTTTATGAGCTGCATCAAAAGGAGCATGACCAGTAGGTTGAAGGAGCTGATCCTGCCCCTCTACTCTGCTCTCATGAGACCTCACCTGGAGTATTGTTTACAGTTCTGGTGTCCTCAAAAAGGACATGGAACTTTTGGAACAAGTCCAGAGAAGGGCCACCAGGATGATCAGGGGACTAGAGCACCTCCCATATGAAGACAGGCTGAGAAAGCTGGGGCTGTTCAGCCTGGAGAAGAGAAGGCTGCGTGGAGACCTCATAGCAGCCTTCCAGTAACTGAAGGGGGCCTATAAGGATGCTGGGGAGGGACTCTTCATTAGGGTCTGTAGTGACAGGACAAGGGGTAATGGGTTAAAACTTAAACAGGGGAAGTTTAGATTGGATATAAGCAGGAAGTTCTTTCCTGTTAGGGTGGTGAGGCACTGGAATGGGTTGCCCAAGGAAGTTGTGAATGCTCCATCCCTGGTGGTGCTCAAGGCCAGGTTGGACAGAGCCTTGGGTGAGATGGTTTAGCATGAGGCGTCCCTGCCCACGGCAGGAAGGTTGGAACTTGATGATCTTAAGGTCCTTTCCAACTCTATTCTATGATTCTATGATTTAATCTGGCTATGATTTACCTAAGAGATTGCTAAAGAAAAAGGCAAGTACTGTTTCAGGTTTGACTGAGGACCTGTGAAAGACAACAAGAAATTCTTCTTATCTTCTCAGTGCAACAGAATTTTGATCAAGACTGTCATGGTTTAAGCCCAGCCAGCAGCCCAGAACCACACAGCCGCTTGCTCACTACCCCCCCTCCCAGAGGGATAGGGGGGAGAGTCGAAAGAATGTAACTCCCACGGGTTGAGATAAGAACAGTCCAGTAACTAAGGTATAACACAAAATCCCTACTGCTACCACCAATAATACTAATGATAAGGGAAATAACAAGGGAAGAGAACACAACTGCTCATCACTCACCGACCGATACCCAGCCCGACCCGAGCAGTGATCTAGCCCTTCTGGGAACTGCCCCCAGTTTATATACCGGGCATTACGTGCTGTGGTATGGAATACCTCTTTGTCTAGTTTAGGTCAGGTGTCCTGTCTCTGCTTCTTCCCAGCTTCCCCTCCCCCCCAGCAGAGCATGAGACTCAGAAAGTCCTTGGTAGGAGTAAACATTACTGGGCAACTACTAAAAACATTGGTGTTATCAGCGCTGTTCCCAGGCTGAAAGTCAAAAACACAGCACTGCACCAGAAGGAGAAAAATGACTGCTCCTGCTGAACCCAGGACAAAGACATTGGTGTATATATATACAGTAGATACACACATCATCTTTAGAGATCCTGTGCAGAATGACCACTAACCTTGAAATGAATGCAGCTTGGTTTGCTATAGAAAGCACATCCTTTATGTTCATGACGAGAAACTGTTTGCATGTGAAAAATTCCAGTTGGAAATTCCTCCTTTTTTTTCTGTGAAATTCCTTTTTTCACTACCCTTGCAGCCAGTTGCTTTAGATCCATTTCCTCTTGAGGTATCTAATAACAAACCATCCGTAAAAACCACCACGATGGTCAGGAAGTGTGATCAGTTTGTGTTCACATACTTCCAAACTAAAATTGAAGTATCATTCTCTCTTTAAGAGAACAAACGCTACAAGAATAGTGTCCAATAGTCATTATATCTGAATCTGTGCACGTATGTGCTAATTTAAAGTCTGCATTTTAACTGTGAAATAGAATCATAGAATCATAGAATCATAGAATCATAGAATCATAGAATGGTTAGGGTTGGAAATTACTTGTTTTAAGCAAGGTTCCAAAGCAGCACTTGCCAGTGTCATTAATTCATGTGGCCTCAACTGCTGGAGAGGCAAATGAATCTTTTCTGATCTATCAAGATACTTCTATGGATACCATCAAAATTTTGTAAGGACTAAGTTCACAAAGAGTCAATTACAGAAGTATCTCATCCACTTTTTTTTCCCTTTTCTATTTCTTATGAGAGATATCACAGTATTTACCTTGTGCAAGTCACATTCCTGACTCCAAAGTCCTGGGAACTCTGGTTGTACTAGGATCTTGTCCCCATCTTCCACATCTTCACCACTCTCACAGAGCATGCTGTGGGGTATTTCTGCAGAAATCTCTCCTACAGAAGCACTTCTCTCACCAGCTGAGGAAGTAGCTGATGCTCCAGCTGAATGTTTGTAGGCCTTCTTGATATACTGCCGTGTCTTCATTCTCCATGGGAAAGAGTCCTCAGGTTTACAGTTACCCTTTACTGCCTTAGTGCAAGACCGGCTCTTTCTCTGCTTGTGAATAGAAGACTTTTCTTGCAGAATTTGAGAAACAATCTCAATTTTTCTTGATTTTTGCTGTTCTCTAAAAGCTCTGTAATCCAATGTTGGAAGAAATACTAAACCAACTGTGGTTGTTTACTGATAGTAACTACAGTCCAGTTTCTTTTGAGCCTTTAAGCTAAATAGAAAGTCTTTAAATTGGGTGCAGTGGTAATTTGTGTCAAGACACTAGGCAATTTAGAGGCTATTTTTACATTTTTGTGGACTAAAATGTTACTTCCTTTTGCAGATAATTCACAAATATATAGTGAGGCTGAAATAGAGAACACTAAGAATACTCCTTCACAGAAAGGGAGAAAAGCAGAGTCTTGGGAGAAATACCTACGCGGTTCCTCAGCAGATCAGCAGGACAGTAGATGAAATTAGAAAAGATCTGCCATGAGAAACATGACACAGCTAACAATGAAACTAACAAACTGTCATCTTTCCTGGCCTGCAAAGGGAATCAGGAAAGGGGAGAAAGCGAGCAAGGTGGAAAGGACTGAACATAGAGTTGGATATTTCCAGCAGATCTCTACAAACTGATATGATTCTTTTATTAACATGAATTTTAGAACATATTTAGGGATGGCAGAAGTGGTGGTACGCAGCTATTAAGCGCTAAGCTTTATTTAATCAAAACTTAAAACTTACTGAATCTTTACTTACTGAATTTCTATCATTTGCTACAGATTACTGCACTTGTAGGCTATCCAGCATGCAGAAACATGCAGCCACCCTGTTGGGTATTTTAGCTCAAATTCTTCATCTTAAGTGGTTAAAAACAATAATTAAGGTGAGATACAGGTACATTCCTATCAACTTTGATACAAAGGCAGAGGAGTCATTTCAATCAGAAAAAGCACAAAGTAGAGTACAGTTACTTCAGGCATCCAGTTTAGGTTCACTGAGTTTCCCTTCTGGAGCAGTTTATCTTCTTTGCGCCACTCATAGAATGTTGGCTCCTAACTATAGTTTTCTGAATAATACACCTAAGCTCAAAGTTTAAATCACTTTAAAACAGATTCTACAAATATCACACATACAGTGCATGAGTTCACTCCCTTGAGACAGCATCCTAGATGTTCACGTTTTCAGAATGTGTGTAAGAGCTCCAACATATTCCTGCATGAGCATCAGTAAGTAGCTGAAACTTTGATACAGATATGAATACTTACTGTTTCCCTTCTTCATGCTTTAGCAATTGTTTATGAAGAAAAATTTCCTTGGCAACATTGCCTCCTTCTGCTAGGATAGCTTCCCTCATTTTCATCTCCTGCTTCGCTGCCTCTAAGGCCTTTGCTTTGTTCCTAGCCTGGACAGCTTGGAGTTTTTCCTATGAAGCCAGAGAAACCAGTTACATATTTGAGTCGCATGCTAAAGAATATAAAACAGAGAATCTAGTGTTGGTGCCCTTACCTAAATTACCCAATATATATTTCTCTGAAGTAGAACTTATTGTTTTTTAACATACACAGCAGTCATGGTAAGCTGAGATGCAGAAAGCTCTAATGAGGTCAGGGCTACTTCCATACCCTTCTAGCCTGTCCTTGAAATGCTACTCAAGGAAGCAATGTGAAAAGATACAGTTCTAATCAAAATGGTATTAATATCGTTCCCTCTGATTCTACAGAACATAAGTAGAAAAGCAAAGCAGAATAGCTCAGAAATTCTTAATTTACATTATTGAATTTCTTAAGTAACTGTTTTGCTTCAATATGTTTTCTCTGTATGAAGCATTTCCACATTGAGATCCAAATAGCTGAAAATGCTTCTGGATGAGTTTTCAGAGACCTTATTTTTAGTATGCAACATTTGCAAAGGAGCTACCCTACCACAACCATTATATTGTTGACAGAATAAACTCCACAAGTAGAAGTGTCAAAATCTGCCCATACAAATCTAACACCATTACTCCTGCAGTTAAATTCTCCACATTTGGAGGAGATCTGGTTGGTGATCTGACAGTATCACACAACAATTCTGACAAGAAAACTGAAATTACTTGCATTAAACCCTAGCAGTCTAACAAGTCAATCTCTTAATTCCCTAAACCACAGCAGCAGCAGTACCCTATTGGAAGTTAGGCTGGTTTTCAGGGAAAGCACAGCTTGGATCCTTCTCTCCATATGCTCCTGAGTTTTCGCTTCTTCCTTCGCATTTTTTTCACGAATTCTGTAAGCAAAGTGAAATCTTGCAGGCTCATATCCTGGAAAGCTTTTAGTATTAGAATGTTTAACCTGACAAGTAGTAATTGTCAATGTCACCAAACATTCTTCCTGTAAGCCTCTGTGTTTACTATGCTGCTGGGTGTGGGTAAAGTGGAACAGTTGGAAGACTCTTCTATATTCGGTAACGCTCAAGCTTCAAGTGCCAACAGGCTTTCAACTAGTTTGCTCAACAACTTTTTTCGTAAATTTTGAATACGAAGAATGTGTTCCACATGATGACATATGTCTAGTTACTAAAATGAAGTAAGAACTCAGGTGTTGCTCATATAGCCAATATTGAAATAATTACATGGTGAACTTTATACAAGCCAATTACTTGTACCCACAGTAAAAATAAACCCTAGAAACTCTCTGAACTCTTAAAGATAGCAATATGTGGCCATGGATCAAGCCTGAGATACTTCAGCTAATATAATCGTAAACTAGAAAGAGTGTGTGTGTATACACATATATATATATGTTTCAAATTATTATTAAAGCCTATAAATAGTCAGACCCTTCTGCATCTCAAGGAGACAGTCCCGTCAGCTACAAGGAATCTGAAGCTTGCCTCAGGACAGTGAGTGGATTTGCTCCTTTCCAAGTCTCTCTCTGCCATCTAAGATTTGACTGCTTCACAGCACTGGTACTGTGGCAGATTTCCAAGTGTAATGTAAGATACACCTAGCAGAAAAACGAGTATTTTCCAAAGACTAAAGGATAAAGTATTGTACACCAGAGGATGTACAATGACAGAAAAGGAGTGAACAATCACCTTGCCATGCTCTTTCTCAGGAAGCAAAATGCTTTTTCATGGTTCCTTTTGGCATCTTCAAGTATTTTTTTATGCTTTTCTTCATATTCTTTCTGGGCTTCCTTCTCTTTTCTACAAAACACAGGAAAACCAACAGTTGCACAGGTGTAAGTAAACCTTGATTTTAACACAATGACATCTCAGAGTGAGGTTGGGGAGTTTATTAATACGCGCTGGAGGACATTAGTCTCTGCGTTTCCCCTGTATAGTTTCTTGTTTTCACAAAACCCACAGCCAAATTAATAACAGGTGTCATGGTGCCTGCTTTCTTTCCAAGAAATCTCAGTGAACTTGATCATCAGTTCAGAAGATCCTGGCAGTCAACAGAAATACAGATGCACACAGTCAGTCTGATCTAATAAACTTCATTTCCTTCGACAAAAAGCTTTCACAGTTTGTCTTTAGCACATTTATTTCCATAGCTCAGAAGTCTTTACCTGCACAACTGCAAGACTGTGGGTAATTCTTAATTTAATTCCATTTCCTCATAAAATGTTCCTGAAGCAACACCCAGCTAAGAAACACAATACCACTAGTATTTGAATTAAGTAATCTTCTCAACACCTGAAAAAGTGAATTGGCTAAAAATAATGCAGAGAAAGGAAGCAGAGTCTGTCTTCTAGGCACTTACTTTGCTCTAGACTGCTGATTTTTTTCTGCTTGCAGTGCTGCTATTTTTGCCTCCCAAATCCGCACTTCTGCTCGTTCTTGGCATTTCATCTCTAGCTCCTCCTCATCTTTTTTAAGTTGTTCACAGAGAGTTTCATATTTTCCCTGCTCAGTTTCTATGCGCCACATTTCAAGCCTTTAAAACAAAGTGTGAGTTGTTTCCACTGAAATGCTGACTTTTTTCCACTTACTTCAGGCTCCTGAGTAAGTAAAGGCCAGAGAGAATGAAAATCTAGCCATGTTTTATTTTGTCTTTTTCAATTATATTGTAAATCATACCCTGTTACTGACACAGGTATTGTACCTTTCAGACCAAGGCTCCTATCTAATATTATATTTCATTTTAAAGACATTAAAAATATCAGTCAAAAAAAAGAAGTAAAAAAAAGCTCAAGGTTCTGTTTTCCAAATTCACATTAGAAAATCAGAAAAATTAGGAAAATAGCTTTTCCTCCAACAGTAAACAACTTCAGGGACAGGCCATAGCTTTTATTCTTCTATGCTTTGCTGAAGGAATTGAGATATGATAGGGATAGATATAAACGGATTAACAGAGTTATTCCTAATAACACAATAAAGAGCTCAAGTGTTTTAAAGCTATAATACAATGCTGCTGCAGCAGAACACTCTGCATTCTGGTTAACCACTTGGTTAAGCACATCTATAAGTTGGTGCTTGTGTTCCTCCTTTGATGTAAGGGCATTAGTAGTGTCATCTCTGGTGTCAAAATACAAACACACTCTCTTGTTGCCTTCTGCAAGACATTTTATTCTATATAAGTAATTTAATATGTGCAGCTAAAAAGGAATATTAGCTTAGCATAAACATACACAGGACCACTACAATGTCTCCATCATTCTCAATTTCAGTCTTTTTCCTTTTGCCCTATAAATGAACTATTTACGCTCAGAAATCAGTACCACAAGCAGGTTTACTTTAGTCCAGCTTAGTTTCCACTTAAAATGACATCTGTTTAGGTCCACATTTTACGCATAACGCTAAAAAAAATGAAAACTTCATTTATGTGTGCAAAACCAACTCAGGAACTAAGCCAGAGCAACCAAATTCCTAAGCAATGGACTGTTCAGGCTACAAATTGCTCTCCAGGTCCTTTGTCTCGCAGCCAACCTCACATGACCTCAAATGATGCAGCTCAACATTTACAAACAACTCCTGTAGTGATTAATTTTGAATCTTTAATGGATTCAAAAGTTAATCACTACAGTACTGTTCAATATGCTGTTTAATACTGCATATGAAGAACATAATAAAGATTAACTCCCATCACATTGTCTTCTCATGCCCTCACTTACATGTCATCTTTTATTGTCAAAGCAATTTTCAACTCCAAGTCTTTCTCTTGCTCCAGCTCAGTGCACAGTCTCCTGTGCACTGCCCAAAGGCGGGACAAGGCTGCACTGTTAACATTAAAAAGAAACAATCAGCAAGAAACCGGAACTAATAAAGGTTAAAAATTAATACACCCCTCTCCCGAGATCAGCAACAATGGAAAATAGCTTTAAGGCTGAGATTTATGTATTAGAATTCCTCTAATTTATGCAGTCTTTTATTTAGCCTTCCAAGTACCTGCTCTTCATTCAGAAGTGAAGCTTTCTATAAACCATTACATGTTGGTTGAAATGTACAGAGGAGGACTGATTTCAAAAGCACGGACCTGTAACTTAAAGTGACTATTCATTTCTCACTAGTAAAAGTACTAATATCAATGAAAATAAGTTCAGGTGAACCTGGAGAAATTTGGCTCATTTTGCTTTCAAAAAGGTATTACAATATTACATGCATTCCACTTACAATGGCAGCATTGTCACACGGTTGTTTACCATCCTTGGTGTTCTCTATCCAGGAAAACCAGTAGACAATGTACTACATAATCAACAGTGAGCTATGTTCAACATAAACTCCCTTCCTCTAAATTAACATTGAAAACTGATCTTCTACCTGAAGTTACTACTCGAACTTCAGAACTTTTGTACTGGGCATCAGTGATGCTAATGGTAGCTGGTATTTTCTTTATTGCTAAAACATGATGCCTTTGAGCTGCATAAGCTAGAAATGTATCAAGTCTTTTTACACTTGCTAAATGTAATAGATTGTGGGAGCTGTTATTTTTCTGCATGTCTAGACTTCACAATTTGACCCATCATAAGCATAAGAACTACAATGCTTATCTGTCTTTGCTAGTAGTTGTTACTAAGACTGTCTCTGAACAGTGACTACCAGCACCCATCAAAGAAGTTCATTAGCATTCAACTAATCATTTTTCTTCAAGCAGCTGTTCCATTTTGGTAGCTAACCCACCTTTATAATTCTATCATTCACCAATATACTAACTTGAAGATTAACACAGGTCACGAAATGCAGCTGCGAAGTTTGTTCACAATACACTGGTGCCTGGTACACAAGCCACCCACTTCTTTCTATTTAAACCAAATGTGAAGAGCACAGTGAATTGCCTCCCACTTTACAGCACAAGTGTCTCAGCACAGCTCCTGTATGCAGAACTACTCCTGAGAGGCATTCATGCATTTCACAACATTAAACAAACACACAAACCAACCAAAGAAATGGCAGATATATATATAAATCCTGATTGGAATAATTACGAGAAGCAAAACAATGACCACTGAAATTGTCATAGCACATTGGCATTGGTTCATCACATTGAACAGAAGTGATTGTGACCCTGATAAATGTTAATTGACAGGAGTGGGTAAATAACCCCTTGTTTTTATATTTTAAAATATATGCCTCTTTTCTATCCTTATTTATTTCTGCATTGATTTACCTGACAGAATATTACCTCTAGCTTATAGAGGTAGAGATTAACGATCTCCAAGCCAGTGCACCATTATTCGTTAATTACACACAGATAAGGCTAGTGAATGCCTGTTATCTTTGGTATCCAGAAATACTCTCTACCTACACATTGCCAGCCTCCTCCTCTTTCTCAATTTCAGTGCCTACATAATCCAGACGCTTTGCTAGCATCTTGATCTGCAGTTGACAGGTACTCAGCTTGTCTCTGCAAGAAACAAATGGATTATTCATATTTTGTAAGTTCTTTACTCTTCCTGATGAAACTCTTCATTTGGAAGCAAGATTCACAGCTAGGATTCCTTCAAGTCCCCAACTCCCCACACCCCCACAATTTTTCTTTAAAGATCTTACTCTGAGGTTCTTCAGAAGCCTTTGTTAACTTCAAACATTTTCTCAAAAAATCCAGAAAAATGTGACAAGAGTTTTTTCTGACTTCATCCATAGTTCAGATATTACCAAAAGAGACAACAGCATAAACAGCATCTTCTTACATCAAGCCTTCTTCAGGTATATTTGTTACTAAAGAACATCTTTGTGACCTTAACATAGCAAACCACTCATTTTTGAGTGCTTAAAGTATCTTCACTGATTCTAATGCATCATTTCCATCACAATTAAGAAAATGTTTACAATTAATTTTCCACTTGATGTTTCCAGCCGACTGTTTAACCAGCACGATTGTGCATACATCTAATTAACATCAAATTCTCCCAGACGAAACACCTCCTCTTCAACATTCACTTCTGTATTGAATTTTTTCAAGTACATAATTAAATTTTATCCTTGATCCTTAATTAATTAACAAGGGTTTGGGATATATTGAATATATTATATTAATCAAGTGTTTGCATCACATTACTGTCCTGAAAGGAATCTATAAACTCTAATATTTTTAACAGATGCAGTATCCCAGTACTGGATGGTGATTTATGCTGATGGATTATGTTTGCTTAAACACTAACCTGCGTTTTTGGACCTCAAGTTCCTTTTTTCTGGCCATGTCATTGAGCTCTTTTAGGTTCCTCTGTAAGCGCAATACGCAGATTCTATCTTTATGCTTCATGGCCTGAATATTATTAATGCCACCCAAATTTTGTTCCAAACTTTCCCTTTGAATTGAAGCACATGAAAACATAAGAAATGGAAAAGTTACATGAAGTTTGTACATCATCCACTTACACATTTGATGGTTGTTTTCCGTTTTACTCTTGTGCTAGCAGAACAGTCACAAATATGACCAGTATAAACAAGTTAAAAGCAAACACAGTCTGTACAAGTTTACCTAAATGCACTTAACCTGAGATTTTTAGACTTGGGTATCTAATGTTGGACATTTTAGACCCACATTTAATGTATTAATTATATGTCTTGGTTTTGAAATGCCTGTGGCTCCTCTTGATTATACCTGGGGTTTACACATTCTACTTTTCCTGTAAATAGTTTAAAACTTTATAGGGAACATTCTAAACTATTTTAAAACATTATATACAGCTGATGGGCTTGTGAGGTGAGCTAATCTCTCTTATCATTTGCTTAAACATATACCAAGAAGAGGTCTGAAGGTTTGGGGACTTTTACATCATTTTGATGTATTTGAATTTCTCTGTTGATAATGGTAAAACCGCCAACATTTACTGGCTGTAGGTATATGTGCTACACAACTTCCCACATACATATATTAATAACCATTATTGGCGATTTTCATCATGCCAGGTCATTCCAGAGCAGCAGTTAACAGTCTTGTCAAAGCAAGCCAAAACATGGACTGATATTTGTGAAAAGAGAAGCAACTACTTAAGGCCACATTCAAACCACTACATTCCTGTTCATTCATGACCTCTGTTACATGTCAGTTTATTACTTCAGGAATAAATCCACTCTATCACCTACTTATAAAAATCAGTGTAGTACTGATCAGTCATCGTACTAATTCTGTGCTAATTGACTTTACACAGTGGTACAAAACTCTTTGTACCACTGAGAAAAATTAAGAAAAGTCACAATCTAGCACTGATATTCTTCAGTAGTCCAGCTTGTCTTCTTCCAGCAGCTCCTGATGTTCTACAAAAGTACAGAGGAATACAAACCAAACACTATGCATCACTGCAAAGAGCTGGATGGGTTTTAAAGTGTAAATTGGTTAGTGTAAAACTCCTTTGAGGAAAGTCAATTAGCCCACATTAACATGGTGCAATCATCGTGTTCTATGTACATACCTACAACAGCTTCAGATTATAAATGTCTTTATCTTACTCAGCTCATTGTTTTAATAGCAATAATTGACTTTTTTTTTTTGTGGAGAGGTCTGTAGAGCCTATGACTAATTCAACAACAGACGCACAGCTGAATTAACCAAACCTTCTCTTGAAAAGGTAAGTTAACACTATAAAGGAAGCTCTGTTAGAAATCGTAACAAGTTATTTACATGCTAGAATCGGGTTTGTCTCCAACTTGTTCAGAGGTGTCTTTGTTTCCCATCTTGCCACCACCAGTCACCTCTTCTTCAACCTTGGATTCTAATAGATATTAAAACAGGTAATTAATATATTAAAATAGATTTTTTTGTGAGCTAGCAAAATAATTCCTCATTTTCACCTTTCCAACATTCTTCCACATTAGAGAGCTGACCAGCTTTGTCTTCTTTTGCTTCCTCTTCCAGAAACGGTAGAGAAGATTTTTGCTCTTCTACCTCACTGTAACTGCTCTCATTATCTTCCATACTGGTAGTCCTTTCAAAACGATCAGGCTGAGAATGAAAAGAACTCATACTTTACATAATCTCCAGGAACTCACAATAGTGGCGACTATCTCTTGAGATGATTTAATAGCATTAATTACTTAATGCACATGAAAGAACTGGATACAATCACACACCTTCGTACCAGTCCCACATTTTGAGTATTCATTTTAATAAATCTCTTATAGAGAAGAAAAGACACTGCTGTTTTAGTTTTTGGACTTCATAATTGTCAGTTCAAAACAAAGCAAACCTGAATGCATTTCATCTACTTAGCAACCACTTTACTCAGAACGGTTAGGGAAGAACTCCAACAAACACCGATTGCTCTTGTATCTTATGCAGCCATCCACTGTCAGGTAAGCCATTCTCAAATTGTGATAAAATTTATTAGAATTCAGCAAATTCTCTATATTATCTAGAATGAGTTATTACCACACGGCTGAGCACTTCATTAAGATCTTACTAATACAGAGACTTGTACATCCGATTGATTTTAATTAAGGTGGTGGCTCAGCTTTGAGTGCATTTCTGTGAATCCTTTTGCAAAATTCAAAACATGAACTAGAAGAGAGGATCTATTTTATCCTGTTTGGAACAGAGAAAACACTCCATGGAATCTGAAGTATGGATAGGCTAAATTGTAAGAACCACCTTAAAGCCAAGACAGAATTCCTGCAACAGACTACAGTTAAGGATGCCAGCGGCGCTAAAAAGTAACACAAACATAAAACAAGCTGCCAAGGCACCAGCAGCAGCCAGAACACTTTCTGCTGAACTGCACTGTCAGGGAGCACAAGTCCAACACCGGCACGACAGAGCTGTGGGTAACTTAAAAAATTACAGCATGGCGTGAGGCCAGCAGGCCTTCCGCAAGGAAACCACTGGCCAGCGGCAGACGCCAAGGCACCATCCCGGCACGGGATCCCCCGTCACGCAGCAGCACCCCGCACAAGGTGCACGGTGCACCCACCGCGGCACCCACCGCCCTCACCTCAGAGCCTCAAACCTTGTCCCCACAGCCACTCAGCGCCGCTGCCCCGCGCGGCGACCGTTAGCGCCGCTGCCACGGCAACAGAGCAAACCACCGCAGACCGTGCCAGGGGCGCCGGAGGGAGCGCGTCTCCTGCAGCCGCTGAGGGAGGGCGGAGCTGCTTGCCTTGAACCCCCTCGCCATGCGGGGCGGTGGTGCGCGCCGGGAGGGCGCTTCTGGCAGAGCGCGAGCCCACCTCCCCACAACGAGGTCCCGCTTCTGAACTTGCCTTTTCCAGGGCGCGCAGGGCGGTGTTCGTGGGTTTAATCAAGGCAGTGAACACAGAGCTCTGAAACGGCCGAGCAGCTGATCAGGGTTTTCTTGCTTGACGATGGTTTTATTTTTAGTGGGGTAAGTTAAAATATGAGGCGCTACAACACACAGCATCTTTCCCGTTTGGACTGGCAAGTGTTTTCATACGTTTCTGTGAGCTTTGAGGCGTGCTCCCAAAGGATGACTGGTCCTTGAGAGATCCGAGGGCATTAACGCTTCTGTTGGCATTAATGTGAGTTACCACACAGGTGAGCAACTGCGCCAGGGACACTGCCCAGCCCACCTTGAGCACCAGTTCAGGTGATTTCAGGTACATTTAATGAGATTTTTTCAGCTTAGTGTTCATTCTACATGCGTTCATAAATTTTAAGCAGGTTGGTGGCATTATAATTAGAAATAATCTTTTTAGTGAATTCGCCTGACCTTCTGCAACTTTCAAAGTCATAAAGATTTGAGGTTGGAGCACACACACTTTAGAATACTGAAAAGTTACAAGTTTCAACCCAGAACGAAGCTGTCTCAAATGTCTTCTCTGAAGTAAGCCTGGGCTATTCTGACAACAGTATGTCACCATTAGTTGCTAGTTAAAGGTTATAGCAAAAAGCCTGTGTGCTGATCATGGCGCCCATTTGTAATGTCACGTTCTGAACGCTCCCTTTAGCTTCAGCAGAAACTGCTGGGTCTGAGGTTCCTTATGTATAAGTATACATAATTAAATCACTAAATTAAAAAATATTTAGATGATGTTTTGGTATTTTTCACAACAGAGCCAAATGTCTATTTAACGTGTCTCGGTTGGAACACTTTGTTTCTCAGAAGAATCTTCTGTTCACTGCTGTGTGTTCGGTCACCAGATTTTAGCTCTTCATTGGTAATAACTAGGTTCCTTTTCTGTTTCTTGTATTACCTTGACACAGTTAAGGGACAGTACAGTTCAACTCAGAGCAAAGCAGATTCTTGTCCCCTTACTGCTGGCACTAGGCCTAAATGGCATGCTAGAGAAATTCAGGTGTTCAAAGATTCAAAGTAATTCAGTCATTAAACCAATGTGACATCATTCTTTAAGCAAAGCTCTGTACCTAAATACACACTGGTCTGTACACAGAGACAGAAGGCACCCTCAGATGTATTTAACTGAAAATGCTCCTCAATGTAAGGAATGTGTCTGTAGTTTTTATAGTTGCTCGGAGAAGTGAAGTCTGTTTTTTCAGTACCATGCACATGCTGCTAATCTAAGTATTTATTTCCACTGGCACCCACAGTCTAGAGCATATATTACTCACAGTGACCAATTCATTGTCCCACACTTATACTATAGGTCCTAATTCTTTAGAAATACTTAGACATTCTTATCTCTATGGATGGTGGAATCTCAATTTCATGGCATCTATTCATATTACATAAAACAAATTACATACAGACATTTGCAGGATTAAAGCTACAAGATGTAGGCTAAAAATATGCAGTGATTAGCTGTATAGCTCTCTCTGCTGATCTAGAATAGATATAATGGTAGTTAACTCTGAACCTCCCAGTTCTCACACTCCAATAGTCAGAACGTAAAAGATCCAAACATGCTTTTTCCCCTCAAGAAAACACTTGTAAGAACACCTGGTAATATCACTGATGTTCAGTTTCTTGTGATATTTTTATTCAGGGTATTTATTCAATCCCAGTTTACATCTGTTTGGATGATTTTCATAACAACAAGAAAAAATGATAACTAGTTTTAGCAATAAATAAATGAGTTTAATCTCTAAGGTTTCTGAAACACTAACCAGTGCTTGAGTCAAAAAAGAATAGCTGATTTGCACCTTTGCTGTAAACCACAATGGATTATGGGCACTGCCAGAGACGGCTTTGGGAGATGGTTAGAAACTGAGTTGCCATTCTTTAGGAAGCGTAGGTGTAGTAGTCACTCTGAAGAGGAACGAAGTTCAAATTGTTAATCCAACTGATTCCAGATATACCAGATGTTTTGTTACTGTAGTTTTACAACAGTCCCAATCAGCAGCAGTCATTTCAGAGTGCACACTACCAGATACATCTGACTACATGATCTGGCCACTGGTCATTACTTTGTGGGAGTGAATAATTTGTCACTAGAGAAAGACAATCTAGATTTTTATTTCCCATATAGATGTGAGAAGAGAGAAAGTATCTGCAGTCCTTCTGAATATGCCAAATTTGTTCTTACCTCCCAATCCATGACTTACAGATGTCAACTAAAGTCAGTGACTCTACTCCAGCTTTAAGCTCCAGATATACAAAAAGACTTTGGCTGCTCTTATGGATTTTGTAGGCACTGACCACCAGTGATACATCTCTGAGAAACTGGGTAACAGAGCAAGCAGGTATAAACCAAAATCCTGCTCTTTTCTCACTGTGAATTAAATTTAGAGGCATTTCGGTGCCATTCCTCTAGTACCACCTCATGATCAATTTGAAACTTAGTAGAACTGGACCGTTCAGTTTGCTCCGTGTCTGCGCACTGTGCTTCTGCAGGCAGTTGGTGTTTCTTTTCTGACCGTTTCCAAGGTGATAGTAGCTCATATATGGAGCTTTCCAGCTTTTAGGCAGGAAGGCATGCCAATAATGGAATCTTAACTTCTGCAGTGTGGTTCATATTGAATTACATAAACCAGTTTCTCTGGCCCTGTTCTATGATATGGATCAACACCAGCCTGTAAACGACAGCAAAAACATGGGCAAGCATCTTACCAACAGGTCATCCTTACAGATGTAAGAAAGAACAAGAGGGGCACTTGCTATCAGAGGACTCCACTGAGGAATGACCTGCAATGGCATCTGCTGGGAGCACACCTCTGACAGCAACACCACTGGGGTAAGACAGTCACCTCCAGTCCTGGAATGAGCCCTGGCACAGGGGCAAATTGGGGAATTTCATCCCAAATCTGTTGCACAAAGAAAAAGAAGGCAAAGTGTCTGGTTGCATTGCACTCCATAATTGTCAAACAAATGTGTGCGGACTGAGGGAGGAACTGGGTGTTCTACAGAACATTTGGAAGCCTCAAAACTACATTTCTCAGCCAGCACTTTAAGTGAAAAGAGAATTAATGTTGTGATTATACTGATATTTATTAAATACAGACACACACGTGCTGGGGCCACGGAACATTCATACACTGCAAGTAAAGTACAGCCTCTGAAGTGAGCTAAGTATTCCCAACATGTGATTGCTACTGGTATTTCCAAAACCATTTATAAAAATAGGGGTACATGTGACATTGCCACAACAGTCTTTCATGAGCTATTTAGGTGGAATCATGAGTGAAACTAATTAGCTGTGTGGTACATCTTTTGCCTCTAAAATTTGTATGTGACAATATGATATCTTTCCCTTCTGCCAGTAAAACCACTTGTCCTGTTTAGAAAACGATCTATTAAATGTATCAGGTAGTGCAGCGCAACTGTAAATTAAATAATGTCCTTTTGATATGGTCTCAAAATCCTGAGGTAATAAAGGAGTATGTAAACTTGTTATCTGGCCCAAATCAAGGAGTCTGTTTCTCCTCAATGTCATCAAATTGTGCCCTCCAATACATTATTTTGTGGTAGCAGTTACAAAAATAGGGATGACTGTGATCAGGAAACTCCCATCTGTTAAGTGCTCCAGAAGAAAGATACTTTACAGGTTTTGAAATGTGGGTTTCTGGTCTTAATTACAGTAAAACATTACTTCAAAGTTGTGACTTTTGCTTACTACTGTAATGAGTAAATACTCTAGCAATTAGGGAATGTTAATACAGTACTGATTCAGAGAATCATTATTATAATTATTATACTTATGTATTTATTAACTATATAATTATTATAATTGCAACTAATGATTTAATAATTAATAATGTTTAAATGATACTTACTTGTAAAAATGTGCAGATGTGTGAGAAGCCCATCAACTTCTGATAGACTGGCATGGCCGAAAAATCCAGAAATACTGACCTAGGTATCATGTTTGTCATTATTACATCGCTGTGCCAACTCTACTACAGGTTTATATGTACAACAGCAAAGAGGAAGGTTTCCAGATTGTGTAACCCTGACCTGACAGCCTGGTCATGCTGAAGCATGGCTTCATCCCATGCTGATGATCCGCTGGAGCTGCATGTACAAGGGCTGATTGTAGGATGGGTATTTTCACAAACACCATTGACTGCTGCCACACAGATGAGCACAAGCATTTAGCAGAGTAGCAAACAGGCTTAAGAAACATTTCGTATCACAGCCCATCTTTTTAGGAATATCTGACAGTTCCAAGGCAGTAGCTAAAGGAAAATTTTAATTATTTTCAAGAGGATTAGATGAGAAAGGTTTATGGAGCTTCTTTGTTTTGTTTTGATGTTTTAGTAGCCATTTTAATTGTCTGGGTTTTTTAATCTATCTCTTGAGAAAATTTAATCTGTCAGTGACTGTAAAGAGTTTGGGATATTCTGCTAGAATTGTAGGAAATTAAACATTCCTGATTATTATTATTTTGTCCTCTCTCTTCCCTTTGGCTAATAGGAATTATTAATTTTGATTGGGGTGCACATGTATATGTAACAGCCTATTTAGCTTAAATACATACTTTTATGCAGATTCAACTAAACCCAGGCCTGAACAACACAGCATTTGTCTTTCTTCTATATAATATAGAGGATATGATTAAGGCCCATGTACATCAAATGTAATTTTTTGTCTGAGAGAAGCTGCACATTTATTTTGGAGTTGTGTGGGAATGGATCTTAGAACATCTCTGTTTCTGAAGTACATTTACAAAGTGGTAGCTAAATCAGTCCTGGAAAATAACAGGGGTCTTTGTTAAATCCAGGCATGATGACGGAGAACTCCCTGTATGTGACTCTTCCATTCATCATGACATTGTTAATCCAAATCTACAGTATGAAACCTTGATTATTCTAGATGTTTTCCACAATTGGATAAATATCCCTATGAAATGTCCAATGAAAGGGATGGATAGTTTATTTTCAAGGGATAACCAGAACCCTTGTAATATATCTTGGTTGCAAGGGGTTCTTTTAGAAAAATTATTACAATACTCCCATCACAATTGCATTAAGGATTTTATGGACATTCACCTTGCTGTTTTTTGCTGAAAAAGGCATGTGATGGTAGAAGTAAGAAAGAGAATTAGTGTGCTGAATTTAGAGAAAGCATGTAACTAATCCTCTTCCTCTTTTTTTCTTTTTTAAAGTATCAGAACCACTGACAGCAAAGAACTTTCTCATGGGACCAAATAGAGTAAGTGCTGGAAGTGTTGCTCTTGTAGAAAATAGAATTCTCTACATAGTGATTTGTTTAGAGGATCGCCATTTCATTTTAACTAGCTTTTGTGGTCAAATCTGTAGCAAGATCTATGCCTGTAGAGCATATGCTGCCATAATGAACTTAAACCAACACACAACACACACATGTACATATGTTACACGTGTATAAAATACACACAAATATCTACACACATACATTTTATATGTGTATAAAATACAAAAGTATACGTAGCAACACACATACATATGTGTTACACATGTATACATTATACATGTACAATTTGCCTTGGCAAATTTCTCTATTTTTACAGGTGTATGCTGAAGACAGAAAACACTTTTTTGCTAGTAGTAAATTAGATGATGACTGTTTAGCCAGAGAAAAACAATACCAAGGAGTATTCTCAGAGTAGATATTGTTCATTGGAACACCAGTCTTAAGAGTAGGAAAAATATGAAAGTCAATTGAAAACACCCTGAAAGGTGTAAAGCTGTGTACAGTTGTGTATGTACTATGTATATCTGTATGCCTCTTCTCCTGGATCCCACTGAGTTGTTATTCTCCTCATCCACCACCCTTTAGTTGTCATTTGAAATACTGGTATTGAATAATAATACTAAATTAAGCACAGGAAAAGATAAATGGAACACTTTACCCCTGGTGCAGCCTTTCATTTGCTTAAGGAATCTATACATTCATTTGTGCAGTATGATATTTCTAAGAAATGTCTTCTTCCCAGTGTTTCCTTTGTGGGTTGGTTTTAAAATTGTCATTCTAGATTGAACAGCACCAGAAAAAGAAGAGGAGGCGGAGGAGGAGGGAAGAACAGAGCGAATATGGAGGAGAAACCCGAGTCTGACCTGCAAGTCAAGAAGGACCCGGCCCGGGGCTCCCTCCCCTCTCCTCGGCCGGCGGCGTCCCGCCGAGGCGAGAGGGGGTTCCAGGCGCGAGGACGGGGCGATCGCGGGATGGAGCGTGGCGAAAGCAGTGTTACAGCTCCGGGCTCGCTGGAGTAACCCGGAGCGTTTCACTCCGGAGGAGCCCATCGGAGACCCGCAAGCGCGAGGCAGAACTTTGTGAAACCCCGGGACTGCGTCTGTAGCACCCGCCTGGGACGGCTCTTGGAACAGGAAGAGGCGGCAGCTCCCCCTCAGCAGAGCGTCCCCCCCCCATTTACATTCCCTCTGCTTGAGGGCGGGCTGCAGCTGCGATCGCCCCGGAGCTCTGCGGCTGGGACTTGCATCGCGTCGAGCCGAGCCGTGCCTCGCCTCCCGTCGCTCGCACTCGCGGTGTCCCGGCTCCCGAGCCCTCCCCGGGCCCCCTGCTCGCTGCTGCCAAACCGCCTCCTCCTCCTCTCTGCAATTATTAGCACAGGACGCTAGTATCTCCGGAGCACTTTTACTTCTCTCTCGCCCGCGCTCGGCGGGATTTATCTATCATTCCAGAGGTTATTTTCAGCTCTTAGCCTGGCCCGCGGGCAGACGGACCGGAGGCAGAGCCGGGCGCGCCGCGCCGCAGCGGGGCGGTGAGGGGTACCGGGGGCACGGCCCGGTGCCCGCAGAGGAGTGGATCTGCCCTGCGCCCCGTTACTGCCTGCCTCCATGGCTCCCGGGCACGGGAGAGACCGGGGAGGCTGCTGCTGCTGAGCATCACAACACTGCTTTAAACTCAGCCTCAACTTACACAGCCAAGGAGGATGGCAACGCTGCTGGAGCTGCTGAGCAGCCAAGAGAGCCGGGGAACCTGGGTTTTGTCTGCCACTGTCTAATAAATGGGAGTAAAATGGAATTGCTTACCTGGGTTTTTCCTGCCCTGGTCCTACTGTGCACCCAGCAGCACAGGTGTATCAGGTAAGAAAATGCCTTATCGTTCTATACTAAACTGGACTTAGACGGCTGTTGTGGTGGGGTTGGTACTGCCTGGTCTGACTGCGGCTCTCGTTTCTCCTGGAGCTACGGCTGCCGTGGGTGAGTGCTCAGGAGAAAAGGGGCTTGACTGAAGAGTTTCCTCAGTGTGCCCTATTTTGGGGTTGTTTGTTGGGTTTTTTTTGTGGGTTTTTTTTTCCTCCGTTTTCTAGCAGAGGACCCACTTCTGCCAACTAAGCAGCAATTTCTCGGTTAATCCAAGGGTGTGTTTTTAACGGGATGCCTGTAGACGCCTTTTCCCAAGGGCACTTGCTCTAAATTGGGGGCAATCTCTTTTTGTAATGGTATAGCACATCCCAGGGCAGCCTCATCCTTATAACAACTCTGTAGGGGGCCTGCTTGAATGAGAAACTCTTCCATAAATCCAGCACAGCCAGTGGGGTATGAACTGAACATCTTTGCTTGGGGCCTCCATAGGTGCAATTAAAATCCCCAAGTAGAGACATTCCTTTCTAATGGGTTCATTAAGACTCCTGAACTTGAGATGAGAGGAAGAGACTGGCAGAGATCTTAGAAAAAAACGTCTGAAGAACGCCAACCATTTCTTAAAATAACAAATTGTAAAGATCTATGTTTGCAATTCAGAGTCACATTTCTTCGGGAGGTGTTAGCTAGGCAACCAGCTATGCGCTCTCTATATGCTCTCCAGATCTGGAGGATGGATTTTGAGAAAGCCTGCCATGATTATGTAATGAAAATAGAAGGGGGAGTGAAAAAGAACTTGCTGTATGTAAAAAATACATGTCTACATCACTTTTCCTGCTTCGACTTCACAGGCATTACTGATAGCTTCGGAGGAGTGTAAGAAGCAAAGTGATAACTGTAGTAAGACATAACATTACTGTCATAGGTTTTGGAATTAATTAGTGAGATTTGTTTCTTTTCCCTGGGAAGGAAAAGGATCTGGCATTAGAGGAAGTGTCAAGTCAACTGCTCTTATTTAGGACTGACATAATGACTTATCCTGTGACCTTGAGGCTGTTACCCAGGGTCAGATCCTGACACTGTCATGCCCTGAAGCAATCCAGTGTTACAGCAAAGACAGAGGACATATTATTTGTGACCTAAGGGCATCAAGATCTTTCACATAATGTCAATGAGCCTGTCTCTCTATCTGCGTTTGGACTAGCATTAGGTATTTTGGTTGAAAAGTGGCGTTTGAGTATAAGAGAAGGAAAGAAAGAATTTTAAGGAAGAGTCAGCTTCTTTGTTCTTAGGCACAGCAACTGCCAGGATATGTACAGCCTGTAATTTGTTGGATAAATGACTTTACAGTTGGATTAATTACCTAGTTACTGGACATTCTTCCTCCAGTTACACAACAGTGATGAGCCGTTTGTTAGAAATACAATGTGGCAGAGAGTAAGGTGAAGCAAATTCTACCTTGTGAAATTCTGACTGTTCCATTTGTGGTAGTATTCCAAGTATGCCAAATTGTGAGAGACTCAGTGGTCAAAGAGAGCTGCTCTGTTCAGTACAAGTTTTCTGAAGATTCTGGATTTAGCATGGCTATGGCAGAACACTGTTCAATCTTGTAAGAAGTGAGTAACCTGCATGTGTGCTTCTGAGGAGTTAAACAGAACAAAACCAAAATTCCTTGCATCAGTAAAATTACTCAGACACAGATGACCTGTGAAATAATTCCACTTCGAAGGGCCCAAGAAGCACATTAACTTCCTTATTCTTCTTCCTTGGAGTTCTGCAATTAGTTCTGTAACTATTTTGGGTAAGAGATGCTTTTATGAAAAGCAGTATTTTATTAATACTGTAGTTTTACAACAATGGGCAAACTTGCCAATAGCTACATTTTATTGCTCTGCTTTTGTGTTCTAAATGCAATGTGATTCATGGTTGGGATGACAAAGGACTTCCAAACTCACCATATTCTCTGCTTGTGAGTTCTATGGACTGTATATTGATGGGTGTAAGCAAAAACATACTGAAAAAAAGGAAGAACTGAACTCGGTGGTACAACATAAGACTTCCCAAAGGGAAAATGAGCTGTTAAAATAATGTTCTGGTTTGGCAGAGAAGGGAAGCGAGGTGAAGATGAAGCTACTTCCTTAGTGGTTTTGAATACCCTTTCGGGGTGCTTTAAGGAGCCGTTGTTGAAGCAGTTTCTCTGTCATGTGTGCAGTTTGACTGAAGTGAATGAGCCATGTTTGACCTAAGTCAGCACATAAGCACTGCTTATGCCAGTGCCGTTATCAGGTAAACATCTTTAAAAAGTGGTTATTTTCTGTTCTGCTTGAGACAGTGGCTAGTGATAAGAAACAGCTCTTTGGGGCAAAGACTGGAGCTTCCCCTATTTTATCAGTTTGGTGTGGATGCTGCAGTAATAAATGTGTCACAGTGAATGAGATCATCTGCTGAAATACACTTTGGAATATTGCTTTATTTGTGTGGGGAAAGAGTACTACCGATAGGAGTTTTGGAGTGTATGTCTGTACTTTGGAATTCCTTATGGAAAGAGATTTTAATTCTCTAATTAAAAATAGGTGTATCTTTTATAGTTATGATTCTACTATGTTATATGACTTTTATACATTTGCATACAGTTGTCCTTCTGTGGTGTGTCCCCCTCAGTCTTTTACTGATATTCATGGAAACAGAGCAGCTTTAACACATAAATGTATGAAAACAGTGGTCCATTTTCTGTAGTTTAAAACTCACAGAGAGGAAATAGGGCTTTGATGTTTAAAAGGTTGCCATGAATTAAGCTTAATGCTTTTTCAATTACATTTCAAAATACAAAAGGTTTACAGTGAGCTTCACTTAGAGTCAGGAATGGCAGATGGGAGGGATACTCATACTGCTCTAGATAATTCTGGAGTTTGCAGAGACCAGATTGCTCACTGACCTTGCAGGATATTCCTTATCTTTTTCCCCAAGAAAGTTTCCTTCATGGCAATGACATCTGGGACATTCGCCCCCTAAAGATTACCTTAAAGAAAATGAAAAGTAGTCCATCCCATCCTCAGTATCAAACTGGCATTTCCATCCACCAGGTTTAAAGATATATGTAACAACTATATCACAGTCCCCAGAAGAATCAGGTTAGCAGACTTAAAGAAGAAACGGATGATGCAAAAAGTGATTTTCAGCATCTTACTGCTGTATGTATTTGTCAAGAGGTTAGCACACTCCCTCTGGAAGTGTGACCTAAAATCAGTATCTCATTGGCCACTTACTTAAAGATGCTGCAGAGCTTTTGGCACTGTTGTGCAAAACCAATATTGCTAATGTTAGGTCTGGTTCATCAGCTGCAGTGCACTCATTCACACAGAGCGTACAGATTGCCTCCTTCCCTGGTGTAATTTAAATACTTACCAGAGATTTTCTAGTTAATATTGATATATTTCTAGCAACCATTTTCCAGCAGCGTTCTGGCCTGACAAGCCTTTTAGAGATGTGCTGTCCAAGTTGTCTGGGAGAAAGATGTCAGCTCAGTCAAAAAGGATTTTGGGCTAGATAAGACTTTTTAGTCTAGAACTGATAGTATTTAGCACTGAAAGAGATGAGTTTCTTTGCTCTGTCATTTGAGATTCATTGCCTGGAGTCACTTTACCTATGAAAAGAGAACTTCCCTTTCTTCCCAAAGAACTATGAAGTTCTTCTGTGCACAAGAACAGATCTGTTGTGCAAAGAAGAACTTCATAGTTTGCCCAATTTATTAGTGACCTATTTTTCCTCTTTGCTTCTGTGCAAGAGAACTGACTATGCTTTTCATGGAGAAGATGTTTTACATCCAGCTTTAGATTTGGGAATGACTTTCAGAGTGGTACAGTGCACATGACTATGTTGCCATTCAGGCAGCCAAACACCCCTCTCTGGCCTGGTGCAAAATAAAGATAAGCTTTTTTGGTGAGCTGTTACGCCCCTTGAATTTTACAAATCAAAAGCTTAATTTTACAAAGTCCTTTTCTTACTAAAACAAGCTTTACAGCAGCTTATGTCACAAAGTGAAGCTGCTGAATCAACTAATAGTAGTTTCCTTTCTTTTCATCTTTACTGCTTACACTTGGAAAAGTTAATCCCTTCCAATGCATATTTTCTACGCTGGTCTTCCTTTTTCAGGTACCATAAATGAGTAATGTCTGCTTATCAAGGGTGAATGAAATTCTCCCACCATCCTTCATGTAACTTGAAAGCACTGGTCCTGATGTACGGAATGAATAATGTAGAAGAATGGCCCAAAGGAGTTATCACAAACTGGCCTGTGAAGTGCCACAAAAATAAACTTCTGCTTTTCAGAGTGATTGTTTGTGACTGAGGACTGCTATACTGTCTGACAATATGCAAACTAATGTTTTCACCAGATAAAAAAAACCCCAAAATATTTTAGGTAGAATAATATTCTTGAGTTTGCTATTTCTCTTCTCCTTCAATATTCTTGAGGGACAAAAATGAGGTGGAGATTTCTGCTGGAGGACCTAGGATGACCTGAGACCTAAACTGACACAAGGAAAACTTGGGCTCATTTACACCATGCTGTGTCACACCCCCAAGCATAGAGACCTGCTAGAACATTAGTTCTTGTGTCTGTATTATTTCCTATTATTGCTCTACCAGCCTCTGTGTTAGTCTAACAATGCCATTTGAAGAATATGGCTGTTTAATGTGATCATGGGACAGCTTAAAGGTAAAACACAGGTTCACAGGATCACAGGATGGTTGAGGTTGGAAAGGACCGTTGGAGGTCATCTGATCCAACCCCTGCTCAAGCAGGGCCACCCAATGCCAGTTGCCCAGGATCATGTTCAGATAGTTTCTAAATATCACCAAGGAGGGCAACCACATTCTCTCTGGGCAACCTGTCCCTGTAATCAGGCACCCTCACAGTAAAAAATGGGTTTTGTGATGTTCAAGCAGAACCTCCGTGTTTCAGTTTGTGCCTCTGGTCCTGTCATCAGGCATGACTGCAAAGAGCCTGGCTCTGCCTTCTTTACACCTTCCCTTCATGTATTTACATACATTGATAAGATCCCCCTGAGCCTTCTCCAGTCCTAGCTTTCTCAGCTTTTCTTCGTATGACAGATGCTCCAGCCCCTTAATCATCTGCATGAAAAAAGCTTAGTATTAGCAAAAGCTTTTGGTAACTCGGTGATAACTCTTTGTAAATGAAACTGTAGGTTACTCTGACTCACATATTCTCTTCGAGTATCTAGAAGCCATTTTGTGAGCACCATGCTAGTGTGTGAGAGTGTCAGTAACTGAGAATCATTTTGTTGCCCATTTCAAAGGCAGTTTAAAATGAACCAGTAGTATAAACATCAACAAGGTAAATCCAGCCATAACATTATTTTAGCTGTAATACTTTAATAATTCCCACTGATATTAAGTGCATATAGCTTCACTGACTTCAAAACATTTGTACACTGATGATCTGACCCTAAGGCTTTATTAATAATAGAAAAAGATTCTTTTTAATTGTGTCATGCATATTTAAGTAAACTCCCTCTAGATTGAAATCTACTTAAAACACATGTGTACGTAGCTGCGTGAAGTAGGGCACTACAGAGGAGTCACCTTCCTACTTAAGCAGTTTTCAAAACACTTCATAAAACTTGGCTGCAGCTTTAGCAACAGGAGTTGAAAACCACCATCTTCTACTGAAAAGACAAAGAGATTTTTAGGTAGGTATATTCATTCAAGTGTATTGGAGTTATCTATTCTAATCAGGAAAAGACCTAAAGTATCATTCTTTACCTAGAAAAGGAGCTTAGATGTTTTACTGAATAGGAATTACCATTACACATCTATGGCTGAAGCTTACAGGTTACAATTAATTACATTTTTGAACAAAATAATTTCAACGTAGTCTCATGTTCCTCAATATGCCAAGGCCTCAATTTAAAAAATTCTCCTTCTTGACCATGTTTTTTCAGTTTTCAGGTGTTCGTACACCTTCTATTAGCATTGCTTTTCACATTCCTGAGGCCCAGTGGTCCTTTTCACAAAATCAAATATGTTAAATCCAAACTCCAGGTGTGTAATTTTTACTGTTTACCCATCACATTTGACAAATTACCAGCCCTCTTCATCTCAGCTGTTCCATAGCTGTACTAAGAGCTGTCACAGCTGCTATAAACTGCTACCCAGATAGATGCATTTCATTATCCACAGATGCATTTTATACAGTAATCAAAGTATATTGGTTTCCCTCATTCTTTCTTTACATTCCTAAATCTATTTTTTGCCCTTTTTTTTTTTTTTTTTAATTTGATGTGTCTGACATGGTTTTCCTATCTATATACAGTATTTTTCTACCAGTATAGCTGGTCATACTGTAGGTGATATCTGGTACAAGAGAAGTCAATGTCTCCCATTTTCTGTTAGTCTTTGGTTTGTGAGCATGGCCAAGTTTTAAAAGATACTTATTCTCTTTACCTAGAGCTATGACTGACATTGGAGATTACATAGGTTCCAACATCGAAATATCCTGGTTACCCAACCTGGATGATTTAATGAAAGGGTATGCACGTAACTTCAGGCCTGGGATTGGAGGTGAGACTTCGGGAATAATATCTCTTCTGTTTCTTACAATCCTTCTGCCCTACCTATATTTTTATAGGTACTTTGATGATACAAATTCAAACATTTTTTCTCAGGTCCACCTGTTAATGTTGCTCTTGCAATTGAAGTAGCCAGCATCGACCACATCTCAGAAGTGAACATGGTAAGTTATCAGTTAAACCTACCCAGTTGTGAACATATGTACTGCAGTGACAGAAACTGGACAAAGCTAACTAGGAAGCTGATATCCAATGTGTCTGTAGTGGAGAAATTACCACAAGAAGATGCTACAGGGAACAAACATTGTATTTTAAGACACAGGCAGAGTCTCTTGTGGCAGACATTGGCAAATACAAGAATCTAGCAATGTTTAAGTCACTGAGATTTCTTACTACAGTTAACAAGGTTGGATCTGTGCAGCACACACTAACAGAAAGCCTGATTTTTAGCATTAACACCAGCTTTTGTTCAAATTGCTTTTCAGCAAAGAGACTTCTAAAAAGAAGCTAAGGGAATGATTGGTTGTGAGATGCTCCCATTTTTGTGTAAAGCCCTTCCAATAACACAGTGGAGTATAACAGCTTACAAATCAAATAAACAGGCATTGGCATGGATTAGCTGCATTTCTGAAACACAATAGATTCAATTTTAAAATCAAAACGTTGGCTTTCTCTCCATCCTTTCCCTTCATTTCATATGCATAACTTCACCTGGTTTTTTTAGTTTTGCTCTCAAAAACAAAAGTTGCACTTCTGGAGATACATAAACAGATTTTCTTCATTAGGACATATGCAACACATGCAACGTTGTGTGTAGCACTGACATCAAATCACTTTTTGGTATCTTGGGTTTACCTGTGGTAGAAGCATATTACAGAAATTAAAATACTTGGGCAGCTGTATGGTTGACTGAGCATAAAAATACTTATTTGCACTGGAAGCAGTTACTACATTTCTAATACAATGCTTTTTGATCAAGTCTCAAGACATTACCATTAAGACATTACCATTATGTCTCAAGACATAAAAAATACTGTGTTTGCTTAGCATCACTTTTTGATTGGGATTTCTCTTCTCCCAGGAGTATACCATGACGGTATTCCTGCACCAGAGCTGGCGAGACGACCGCCTCTCCTACAACCACACCAATGAGACACTGGGCCTGGACAGCCGGTTTGTGGACAAACTCTGGCTGCCAGATACTTTCATAGTAAATGCCAAGTCTGCCTGGTTCCATGATGTGACAGTAGAAAACAAACTTATCAGGCTCCAGCCAGATGGAGTCATTTTATACAGCATCAGGTGAGTAAGAAAGAGTACAAGTTTACCCTATCATGGATTAAATTTTTGGACAGACTCTAAAGTAATCACTCAGTTTTCCTAGGATGATTTCTTGAAATAATTTTTAATGTAACATGGAAGAAAGTACTGGTGACCGCTACCAGAGATCCCTTTGTTTTCAAGGATTATACTGCCAGGAAGGTATCTTTGGCAACATTGCCTCATCACTGATCACTTTTAGAATGTCCTTAATGGGAGATAAGCACCTCATAACTATTTGGTCAGCAGGCAATATGCTCAAAACAGGGCAGAGATTCTGTTCTCCACTCTCTCACTATTTTCCAATGGAATTAGGAGCCTGATTTAGGCTCAACTTACCCATCTTTCAAACAGAAAAAGTATTATTTCCTCACTTTCGAAGAGTGTTTTTCCCAGAATTCAATAACTATATTTAAAGTTGATCGTGTAATGTTCTAAAAAATTATGAGTGTGCAGTTTTGAAATTGTAAGTCCAAAGTCACCCTTGAAGTAATTGTAGTGATCTTGGGGACAGTGGAAGGGAGTAGACTTGACTCAAAAAAGTCCTTTTCACTGTCAGAAGTAGCTGAAGTGTCCTCTGACATTAGACACATCTATCTGAATGCATCTAACTGGTATTCACGTTGCTTGGAACAGGATTACCTCAACAGTGGCCTGTGACATGGACCTTTCCAAGTATCCGATGGATGAGCAAGAATGCATGTTGGATTTGGAGAGCTGTAAGGGCTGAGTACAGTGTTTCATATAACCTGTGTTTTGTGTAAAGCCTGTGTATATGGTACTTGGCTTGCTGGAGTTTGCTGGAATGATTGTGCTTTTGTCCACAAAATGTCAGGGGTGCTTTAGAAGTAACGGGTACAAACAGGAATCCCTTCATTCTGTGTTGGGCATTAGATTGTGGACTTTTCAGTACCAGTTCAGCTCAGATCCAGTTCAAAACTAGGATTTAATTTAGTGAAGATGAACAACCTACAGTCCTCCTGATGGATGTCTGCATCTGTATGCATGATGTAAACCCCAGTACAATTGTGACAGTCACTAGCATGACTGAGGTTTGCATCAAATCCAGTAAGGATATGTAGAGGAGTCCACAGGCAAAATCTGATGTGCTATGTTTTCTCTATGAGAAAACAGGAAAAAGAATTCTCTGCTTTCAATGAATAACATTTTGACCAACCCTTACGTATCTGTTTAGCTTGCTTAGGAGTTCTTGTATCTGTTACACAAAATCAATCAGAATACTGCATGGATTGGCTGACATTTATTTCTGCTCACAAAGGAGGGTGAAGAATGAATTTATGTTTTGTCCAACCTGTATTTTATCTGTGATCAGCGTGTAATTCCCATGAGCATTAATACTTTTGACGAAAATTCACTACTGATACAAGCAGGGCCCACCTGATCAATAGCAATGAACTTGCCTTTTGTGGGTTTTATATCAAGGAGTCTCCAGGTCCTGAGGGTTCCAGAGATTTGCAAATAGCAGTTTCTGAGCAGATACACTGGCCTGCTGATGCAAGTTCATCTTTTTCCTTTTGAACACTGACTTTGTTTTCTAGGCAATTAACCACAATACCATTTTTCTTGTCCAAAATAGCAATCTACAGTTTTACTTATGTAATCACCAAATGCAGAGGCAGCAGACACTGTACCAGCAACTGATTCTCTCTCCCAGCACATTCTGCAGGGAGTTTTGGTGCTAGTTGCATTTTTAAATTGAATTTGAGGGGGTTGATTTCAGTGAAACAAACATGCAGAAATAAAGCCTCTTAAACAAATTAATGTTTTAGTAGCAAGTTTTCTATTAACAGCTAAACTAGCAAAGATCAATTTCCTGTGGTTTCATATATCACATAAATCTCCTCATACATATTCCCCCTTCTCCCATCTCCCTGGTGCCCTGCACCTCTCCCTGGTCATTACCTTTCAGCTGCCACCCATGCCCAGCTGCAGTCATTAACAGGCTGATCTACATGGTGAATGTCAAGTTGGTGCATCTCAGAATAGGCATGGGGCTGAGCTGTTCTCTAACTGGCTGCACAAAATTGACTTTTCCATTCTCCACATACTATCTCTTACAAAACTTCAAGAATCCAGAATTTCAAGGATTAAGAATTTGAAACCTTTACCTTTTTGTCATTTTGGTTGGGAAAATAGCAAGTTCAAAAGCTGTTTGGAGAACTGACAGAAAACCAACACATAGGCTGTTGGCATAAACATTGTTTTGTTATTAAACTACATTAAGCCTGGGGGAGGCCCTAACAGTTGTTTCAAAGAGCGGGGATTCATATAAACAATTCAGTATTTACCTTGTGCAGTGTCTGTTTGTAAAAGCACTGCAGGTCTTGCAAGGGTTGATACAAACCCAACTGGACACATACTTTTTAAGGACACTGGGGAATCACTGACAAAGGAAATCTGTTTCCCCAGTGCTGCCTGACTGGTACAGAGTACCTATCTTGTTAAATCAATGTGTGATCTTGGAGATAGGTTTGCCATACAGAATTATAACCTGATCTGTTTTCAGTAGGATAG
Organism: Lathamus discolor; assembly: GCF_037157495.1. Lineage (NCBI taxonomy): Eukaryota > Metazoa > Chordata > Aves > Psittaciformes > Psittacidae > Lathamus > Lathamus discolor. Next base: position 8,052,611 of record NC_088899.1, on the reverse strand, counting down.
GTGTAGGTAGATCAAATTTGATAGTTATCTTCTTTTACAACCAGTAATTTCTGTGTCTCTGAGATCCAAGCCCACTACAAGCCCAGGGGTAAGTTAGCTAGCCTGAGTAACAACAGCAACAGTTACTTGACTTTGAGTATGCAATAATCTTTTTGAGTGATAATTTGACTATTTCTCATGGCACTGCCTTGTGCCATGCCACATATTGCTAGTCAGTGTGAATCAACTTGGATTATTCTCCCTGCAGGAAAGATGACCCAGTGTGACACTGGCAACATCAATGCTGCCAGGACAGTGAATTATCCAGACTGAATCACAGCATGTTTGCAATGGGTCCAATGGAAATTGGCACAGCAGAAGAATTAGAGGACTTCCACTGTAAGTCCTCCATGTGCTTAAATTTCTTCCTCAAACTTAGTATTTATTCAGTTTTCTTTTTGCAGATGGCTACTCTTCAGAAGACATTGTCTACCACTGGTCAGAAAACCAGGAGGAGATCCACGGGCTGGATAAGCTGCAGCTTGCTCAGTTCACAATTACCAACTACCAGTTCACAACAGAAATTATGAACTTCAAATCTGGTAACAGGATCTGTCTTCAGTTCAGGGACAGTACCTGTCTTTTTCCTGGTCAGGGAAACCTGTATTTATAACAGAAAATCCTGCTTCTTACTTTACTAATTTAAGAACCTGCCAGGGTTTTGATAAGAGTTTTCTTCAACACTTGTAAAAAATGCCAACCTTTGCTGAGCCTTCAGGTACCCCCTCTAGCATATTATGTACTTTGGCTCTATATGTTTGACAAAATCCTGCTTGGAGCACCCAGACAGCACTAGATAAAACCACTCGAGGTATTGCTCACATTTTCTTGACCCATTTTGCAACCTCTGATAAAGAGAATTTTCCATAAGCCTTGATGTTATGGAGCTTATGACGTCCAGTCAGATTACACTAATTCTGTGGAGAAGTCAGTGGTGTGTATGCATAGCACCGGGTTTATTGCAATGTTTGTATAAAATTGGAGTAATTTCTTTCCTGCTGATCCTTCATCCTCTTTCATGTATTCAGATTCTCATTTATGCTGCACATCTCCTCTAAGCAATTTTTTGAGTTTGGAATTAACTTGGACTTTTAAAAAATCTAAATTTAGTATCTGGAGGAGTTTCTACAGCAGATTATAAGACAGTACAACATTTTGAAACAATACTGTTAGTTGAGAAGACTCATATTTTCAGCTCAGGTATTGATATGACCTGAGACAAACCATTTCACCTGTGCCTAGCTGATGAGAATTGCAGTACCTCATGCAGGGTTTATGAAATGTAGTTGAACAGCATTTGAAAAAACTTTTTGTGATCTTTGTCCAAAAGATGTTTAAGAATGTAGACCTGTGTCATTATAGGAGATGTTATTTTGAGTATTAGCCTAACAGTAGTTCACACAGTGTCTCTGTGCTCCTTTTTTCAGCAGGTCAGTTTCCCAGGCTCAGTCTCCACTTCCACCTTCGCCGAAATCGAGGAGTTTACATCATTCAGTCTTATGTTCCTTCTATCTTACTCGTGGCCATGTCATGGGTGTCCTTCTGGATCAGTCAGTCAGCTGTGCCTGCCCGAGTGTCATTAGGTAAAACAGAGTTTGGGGAACTAACAGGGAAGGGTGTGCTCAACTTATAATTATCTCTAATAATCTTCATTTTCCATGAAAGCGCATTTATGAATACTGTGTTTACATCTGCAGAAAAGATGGTCTTTTAAAAGAATTCCCTCATGTTCTAATTTTTGTCATGCTATCAGAGCAGCTGCCTCAGTAAAGAATAGAAGATAACCACCTACAGAGGGTTAAAAGCAACACTGAGTGCGAGGCACATGTATGAAAGAATTGATTTGAAGGAACTGGGACAGTGACAAAATAATGTTCTTAAAGCTTGTGGATCTGTTTGCCTGAGTCAGGGTTGTAAGATGAAGGAGTTCTTGAGAGTTAATTCTGATTTTGTTCGTCCTGATCTAGAATAAAACCAAGAATAACATGTTCAAAGCTGCTTTAGTCATACCAAGGCAGCTTTTTATGAGCTCCCCTGTTTTGAAAATCAGAAGCCACAATATTAAGGGGCTTCTCCTGTGAAAATATTCCTCAGCTTCAGACTAGTAAATACACTTAATATACACTGTAAAACCTAAAGTAAAATTTTTCACGCTGACTGCAGGTATAACTACTGTTCTCACTATGACTACATTGATGGTCAGTGCCCGATCTTCGCTTCCACGAGCATCTGCCATCAAGGCACTTGATGTTTACTTCTGGATTTGCTATGTCTTTGTCTTCGCTGCACTAGTTGAATATGCATTTGCACATTTCAATGCTGACTACATGAAAAAGCAGAAGAACAAGCTAAAGGCAAGAAGGCAGAGTGCAGAGGTCAGTAAGTGTAATATTATGAGTAACTTTACTCATAATAGTAAAATAATAGTAAAATAGCAAAAGACTTTAGTCTCCAACATTGTCCCCTGCAGATTACATTTGTTACACCCAAGCCGCATAAGGTAAATACAGGTGTAATGAGCACGGATCCAACTCATGTAGGTGTGAAGCCCAGTGAAACTGAACAAAGGAGGCCGTAGAGATGAATGAGATTGCTTCCAGGAGCTCCAGATGTGCATTGCTGCTTTCTTCACATACATACATGCCTGTTAGTGAAGAAGCACAGGGGAACTGATTAAGGAACTATTTTTTAATAATTCACAATCTGAAGTCCAGGCCTACATATTTTTGAACTCTCTGGCACCTTGGGTATTCTTTATGATTATTTATTATTTCATTTTATTAAGATGTAGAGGATATGAGTGACCCTTATTAATTTTCTGTCCCAGCTCCACATTCTCTCAGCTTTGACAAGAGCCTGAGAACTGCCTGTGGGCTTTGGCCACACAATGGGATAACTGTGTCCTTGAAGTCAGTCAATTGTTCTGAGTCAGGAGGGCCTAAGCATGTTGTCTCAATGGTGCCTTGATAATTTTGAGCATGTAAAATTGTAACCAGAATTTAAAAGCTGTAGCTCAGAGTCTTTCAGTGATCCTTCTGCCAAAGCAAGTGAGCAACCTGCTCTAGTGGAAGGTGTTCCTGCCCATGGCAGGAGGCTGGAACTGGATGAGCTTTAAAGTCCCTTCCAACCCAAACCAGTCTGGGATTTGTGATAAATACCATTCAGCACCTATGGATCTCCCGAGTATTTCACCAACTCAGTGTCATGTCTAGCTTGTACGAACTACCTTTTCCCTATAAATTGCTATTATAGGTTCTCCTCTTTCCTTTACAGATAAACGTGAAGAATGCCATTGTTCTGTTTTCACTTTCCATAGCTGGTGTCAGCCAGGAACTGGCCATTTCCAACAGGCAGCACCGAATGCCCAGAAGCCTGCCTGGATCTTATGGCACGATAGAAATAGAAACTGGAGAGACAAAACGGCAAATAATGAAACTGGATAAAAAGAGTGGTCTGAAGTCCCTCTTTAAGCCCATTGATGCTGATACCATTGACATATATGCTAGAGCCGTGTTCCCAGCAGCCTTTGCAGCAGTCAATGTTATATACTGGGTTGCATACACAATGTGAAGAGCTACAAATTGAACAATGCCTATGGACTAAACAGCCTTTGCAGAAACTGTATGGATCTATCTGTTCTCAACAGAGCTTGAGGTACTTCTAAAGTCAAGAAAGTCCTGCTATCTATTCCTACTAAACCCAGCAATTTATTACCCATCTGATTTGAGACAGTAATTACTGTACTCTGCCAAACAATCCCATCTCCTAATTTCCTGGATTACTATGAGACAATTTTTCATATGTACATATTTGCAGCAAAAGCTTAAATCTTAAATTACCATGGGTTTCCTCAACTTTAAGGGTTGATCAGTAATGAAGATTTGGCTTTCCACACTTAGGTCCTTTCTTTTTTTGTAATAGAAGAGTTAATTCCTCACTTCCACACAGGAGTAGTTTTCTGCATTCGGCCTTCTGTGGGGTGGTCCAGGTTTAACAGTAGTGGTGGAGGTTTTAATCATAAAAATCTCATGAACAAAGTAAATAGAGCAGAGTGGGGGCTTTTTCTTAAATAATTATTTGTCTTGGATAGAGTACTGAAAACATTTCAATGCTCTTAGTGACAGCATGAAATAAAATATACTGCATAAGATTCTACTGAACTGTTAATAATGACTGCATTACATTTCAGATATAAGCTAATGAAAATTTAAATACTTAAATACAGTGAAGTTTATTAATTTAATAGGGTCCAAAATAGCTAAAAGTGATTTAGAAACACAGGGAAAACTCAGACTTCCTATGTTGGATTGGGAAAAAATTTAAAGAAGCTTGATAATGAAGGAACTCAGACTCCATTTTCAGGAAGGGCTTTAGAATTCATTCTGCTAATTTTCAGTGAGAGTCTACCATGTGTGCCTCTGAAAATATCCTTTTTGCATCTGTCCCTAAATAGCTGAGTGAAGTAAAAAAATGTCATAACTGGCTTTGAGTTACTGCGTTGCTTTGGATATTTTTGCCGTTTTTATTCAGAGGCTGAGCTAACATTTTAGGCCTCTTCACTTTCACTATCTGACAGTGAAATTTGTGGGTACTCATGCACACACTCTTTAAATCAGGATTAGAGACTCTCACCCCATTCATGCAAAATAACACTTTGTTCTGTAAATAATTCCAGGGAACTCAGCAAATGAATACAGTATTCACAACAAACACCAGCTTCACAACAGCCAAAAAACTCCACAGTAAATATTTTGCGATATGAATTTTAACAAGTAAAATATTGTTAGTGTAGGAAACCAATGTAAGACACTTCAAAAGGGAAACTTTTTTGAGGATTTTGTTGTCTTGAAAGTGAGATTCTGTTTTAAATATAGAGACTGACACAAAAGAAAATATGAAGTGAGAGAGGGAGGAGAAGAAGGAAGCAGAGCAAGTGGCTGAAAGCTACGATGGAAGGGAGCATGGGGAGGTGTGAGATTAAACAAGACAAAAGGTGTAGATAAGAGAAGAGTTATGCTGGGCTTTGAAGATGGGAATCTCAAATGCAGTGGCTGATGGTTAATAATTGCAATAAGGATGAAACAAGCATTTGATCACAGTGGAGTGTGCCCGTGTTCCTTCCTGCCTTATCTGTGACACATGGTTTGATTTTGTATGACCAGCACTGAAAGACAGAGCATTTAAACACAGATTATAGCCTAAAATAAGATTTGTTCAATGTCACTGAAGTAAGAGAATGCTTTGAAGAAAAAGTAGTGATCCTGAAGTGATCAAAAATAGAAAATATGCTCCCATCTAAGTCAGGCTTAGGTTCACCTCAATCTTTAGTTTCTGCTTTAATGGAAAACCTACTTGCCAACAGTGTGCTGGCAAATGCAAACTGGAGTTGTGCCACAGAATTCTCACCAGTCTAGCCCTGGACTTAGACACCTGGATTCTGGTCCCAGATCATGCCGCTAACTTGTTGGGGAATCTCAGTTCTGTCATATCACTGCATCCTCTCCAAAACTGCTATAATGATACTGATTTCTTTCCTATATCTTTGAGTTTTACAGAAGAAAAACCCTTCAGGAGAGACAACTCTTCTCCTCCAAGTAGGTAAGTGCATCCAACTAGTACTTACATGGTGCTATTTACCACAGTATCAAAGACTCGCACATACTGAATTAAAGCAAAGTATTGCCCGACTTTCACCTTTTCCAGAAAGCCAATGAAATTCTGCATGTCCTTCAATACATGCAGGTAATCAGGCTTCTTTTTTCCTCCTGCTTCTCCTCTTTGGATTGTATTTTTCTTGGTGTTTGTTCCTGATGTCGATGAAATGCTACATTACAGAAATACACCATTTTTTTCCAAGGTATGCTTTTGGTCTTAATCACTTTCTCCCTCAAAGAAGTTCACCCTTCTTGCTGTCTTCTAGATCACTTGTACTGTTTTACATAATGATTAAGTGCAGAGTGGAATAAAACCACAAGAAGCATGACTTTACAATGCCTTTTCTTTACTAAGTTGTTGCTTTTTCCATGATTCTGGGTCAGGTCCTATCTTAAATCCCTTCTACTTCTCCTTACAGCTTAAAGTGAGCTGTTTCAATTGACAGCTGATCTAAATCTTGTCTGGCCTCAGAAGCAGCTTAAGTTTAAATGTAACTCTTGGATGATGCACTTTCATAGGCAAGTGTGAAATATTCTGCTCAGAACTTTGAACATTTATCACCACAACAGTACTACACTCTCCAGAAAGACCATAGTGCCTTATTCTTCTCTGCTACACTTGCCTAAATAGAAATAATCTTTGGTTTAAAATCAGTAGATTAACTATTGCTGTGAAAGCAGAGTCTAACCTTTTTGTATCCTGCTGGTTTCTCTATTAGTTTATTACATTGCCTGTCAGGGACAGTATCTGCTGCTAAGTGAAATTATTGACTAAATCCAGCTGAAATACTCGCAGCAACTTCCTGTGCAGTGTGAATCACAAGAAAACAACCAATTATTCTGGAATTATTCTGGAATTGGAGTTACTGAAGAGCAGAGAACGAAGCGCTGACCTAGTACCTCTAGCGTGCAGTGGCTGGTTATTTCAAGTAATTAGCAAGAAGGTAGCTGCAGATATTATACAGGCAATGTATAGTCTAATTAGTTCAGCAGTAATAGTTTGTAACTGTGCACCTGACATAACTCCTTACACTGAAGCCAACTGAATAATCACACGAGGTTACTGGACAAAATCAGTTGCTTCTCCTATGACTGGGAGGCAGTAATAGGCTGCATGTTCTGCTGACTTTTTCAAAAGGTTTAGTCAATGAATGTTTTCTATAGTTTGACTGCAGATCTTCAAGGTGAACACCCCAGTTGTTGAGTGATCAAAGTAAAAGGTGGCAGCAATATATTCCTCAAAAAAACTCAAGCCAGAATGGTAGACTATCACAATGTTGTAGACAGAAGCATAAATAAAGGGAAAATAACCACCTCAGAACACTGCAGGGAGTCAGAAATGTGCACTGTGAGCATACGTATGGCTGTTGTGTCCATTCCAGGAACAAGGTGACTCAGAGGGGAGGTGTCTCAGCTACTGTTACTGCACTTGCATGAGTAGCACAAGACAAAACACCTCCACCATCAAGAGTGGGATTTTCTTATATCTGTTTCCAGAGCCAGAAATAAAGCCAGATGCCATTCAAACTCTCCTTAAGGAGAAACTTCAGTACAGGAGTCTGATGTAACAATTGGAGCTTTGCATAAATTTGAATCTTCTGCACTTATGTGTGCGCTTGATTCTTTTTAAATGAAAAAATCATCCTTAAAACATCATCAGACATTAATACTTTAGATGTATTAATATCCAAAGACAATGCCTTATTCAACTCTAATTTCATTATAATAAATAAACTGAATTTGATGTTAGTTAAATGTTGCCTTTGGATGGGCTGTATTAGCATCAAGGAGAGGCAAAAGAACCCCAACAAAACCAGTATGTGACAGATCATAAGGCACTTTTTCTGTGCTGTACCTGAAAACATTCATATTCCTTTTAGCAATTTAGAGTACTGCTCTATGGACTGGCATGTCTGTGAGAAAAGGAGTGGGGTATGTGTTAATGTAATCATTCTAAATGTGAAGTGTTGATAAAATGTAGATATACAGAAGTTGGAGCTTCTATAAATGGACAAAATAGACATTCCAACTATTGAGCTGGAAGACAAAATGCATTAGAAGGAAAATCAAAATCACAGAATCATAGAATAGTTAGGGTTGGAAAGGACCTTAAGATCATCTAGTTCCAACCCCCCTGTCATGGGCAGGGACACCTCACAGTAAACCATGTCACCCAAGGCTCTGTGCAACCTGGCCTTGAAAACCGTCAGGGATGGAGCATAAATAATCTCAGAGATTTCATCCCATAATGAAATCCTGCCTATATGTGCCCAAAGGCTTGTAAAACTCTACTTTGGCCTTGGCAACAGAAAAGGAAGCACCATTGTGTATTCAGGAGTGCTTTCTGGGGGGTATTTATGCAGACTACTGTATTTATGCTAAAAAATAGCTGTTGCTGTCTCAAGAGATCGAAAAGAATCAGCACAAGATAAAGAGGAGCAAGATACTGTGTGATTTGCTAGAAAGTAATGCTGGCAGTGACAGCACTATTAAGAGGTTAATGTAGAGAAATGTCTGTCCTGTTTCTGGGTAAAAATGAAAGCATTCATCCAAGTTAAAGCTCTCACATCAGTTCTTCACTGGTTTGCTGATCCAACAGATAATGTAGCAGAACCAATTTAACTCAATGAGGCTTCTGCTGCTGGTACAACAAAACACTTATACAATTGCTCTGATTTTAAATACTCAGTCATTAACCTAAGAAAGCACCTCATATGAGGAGGAAAACAGCATCCCTGCATAGCTGTCTGCGAAGCAGGACAGGTAACATAAAGCCCATTAAAAGTTTCTGAGAATATTTTCATTAAAGAAAAATCTGAAGCAACTCTCTCGTACCCTCTTCATTACAGCAGCTGAAAACACGAGCAGTGATTGAAAGCTTGCTTGATATTGTAATAATACTGTGAGCAATATGTGTTACAAACACAGATAACTAATTCCTAATGAAAACAGAATACAGATTTGGCAATGAACATGTCTATTTGGATGGATGTGATAGCTGAAATGGGAAAGGCACAATCTCTTTATGCCTTGACAGGTTGTGTCTTAAAGAAAATGAATTTGAGGATCTAAGTCCCTTGTTATGTAACGCATTAGGGATCTCTTGTCTCCTCATATCGGCTTTATGTCACAGCTATTCCTTTTACCAAGTCTTGCCCAGTAAAAACAAATCTGAGAAGACAGTCATGCCTGGGCTGCCAGAAAATATAGCACCAACAGAGCTGATCAGATGTTACTGGGAGTTCACTGTTCTGCAAAAGGTTGCTTTCTAAAGAGTTAGGACTAGGTAATGAAGCAAGAAGGGAGCCCCTGTGATTTACAGTGTATTGTGTGTTAGTGAACATATATACAGAAGGAAAGTAAGCAAAAATTGTGCTTTTACAGAGGCAGGTTGTTTAATTATCCTGAGAAAATAACTACAGTGCATAGAAGATGGTTTTATTTGCTTTTAAACATATGTAGCTTGAGCTACCCATAGAATTCTTTATCCTCCTGGTTAATATGCCAACAAAAGTGAGTTAGCTTCTGGTTGCTTCTATCTTACATAAGACAGACAAGTAAGGGAGGTGTTGACTGAAAATAGTCTTGAAACATTATTCATTTTGTCTATTTTAACATGGGCTAGAAAAACACTAATATTCAGTCCAGCAAGAAAATCTGCACAGGATTACCATGGTGATTTCTGATGTTATGTATGATATATGCTTTACTTCAGTTCCTGTTAAACTATATTAATGGTTTGTCTTATGATTTTTATCCAAACTTAGTAGTATTTGGTTCAAATTTTTTCCCTCTGGACTCGATAATTTCACTGCCATTGATCTCAACAGAAGTGGTAGCTGTCTCTTGGCAAAAAAAGAGCAAGGAGGCTGAAGAGCAGCCTGCATATCTGCATACATTCCTGGGTTGATCTAAAAAAGGCATTATGGGGATGTATTTTCATTCCAGAGCAACACAGAACTGCTTATTCACATTTCACATGCATTTGAAGATAGTAGCTGTCTCAATTTATCTGTTGTTTAGTTAACAGTCTGAAATCTTCATTTTGCCTACTAAACCTTTAAAACCTTGGGAAGTTGACAGGTCTTAATACAGCTGAAGACTTAAGGCAATAACAAGAGGATCCCAGTTGTCCTTTTCTACTGAGGTACAACTAGTACTGATTGCCCCTTTTATTTCAGCAATTGTCTTTAAGAACTAGTTGTCATAATGATGTCTTAATTGAAGCATTTAGGAGGGAGAAAAGGAGAAAGATTTTTTTGGATCAGTCTTGTCAGAAACATACAAGTATTTTGTGGATACAGCAGTTTAAAGAAAAAAAAAAGTTATTTCAGAAAAAAAAAAAAGGTAGAAACAGCTGCAAGTCCTGCCAGCCAGTCTCCAGGTGTAAAAACTTCCAACTTTTTCTGTCTAAATTTGTAAGAAAAGCTTTGTACATAATCATATCTGTGAAGAGTCCATATAGTGCAAGAATTCAACAACCTTCAGCAGCAGGAACATTCCTGATAGTTTTAGTCATTTAAGCAGTGAAGGTCCTAGCTGAGCCACTTGCTAATTAGTCTAATTAATCACACAAATTTATGTGTTTGTTGAACCAGCAAAATTAAAACAGAGCTTTTCCTCCCTGTTTCTTCCACCAGTGGAAAGCGGAGAGGATAAACATCCATATAGTGACAACAGCTTCCAAACTGCAATGACAGTCTTAATCTCTGCTTAATTCCTCGCCCGTGAAATAAAATGAACCATAACAAATATCCATCCTTTGATCTTTATTTCTAGAGATATATTTCTCTCAAAGGAAAGTCTTTTGTAAGCCAGGGAGAGTGCTCTGGAGATGACAGTGATCAACTGGCAGTGACAGTGAGCTGAGAGCCTCATAGCTAAGATCGATAATTCACGTTATGTTTTCAGTTTCAGGCCTTTGCCTCCCACTCACATCCCAATCAGCACCAAACCAGTTGTTCTGTTTAGTCAAAGACCTTCCAAACCATTAAACAGCACTTTTTTTCCTTTCCTTTTAAACTTATCTTTAAAGAACAGTTCTCAACATCCTGTAGCATTAAAATAAAGCACTACCACTTGTAAGCATTTTATATACAACTTTGTTTCCCAGAGAGTTGCCTAGGAATATCTTGCCATCTGCTGGAAATGTGCAGATATACATCCTTTAATACATACAGGCTTCAAAGTTACTGTCAGAGACAATGGTAGCACGAAAAATGAAGGAGGCATTAAGTTTGGAAGCCAATACTCTGGATGTTTAGAACTTTTACTTCAATAAAGAGGTAACATCAGACTACTGGGCTGCAGCAGTTGAAATACCAACATTAGCTTCCTCGGCAAATCAGTATTCTCTCTCCCCTGCCACCCTAAATCTGTGGCACAACTGGATGCTGAGGTTGAATTTATTATCACCTGTGTGAAGCCAGATGATCATCATGGCCGTATCTGCATAAAACAGGAGCTGCTGTACTGTGGAGGAGGTGATGGGGTAACAATGCAAGCTAACATAGAACATTTCACTAAGAACTCTCTGCAAATGAAGTATGTCCTCCTTAAGATAACTTCCACTAGACTGCAGTAGCTCCTGGTCAGTATGGGCTGCTATTGATCCTGGTTGCTAATCAGCCACAGTGACTTTGGAAAAAAACAAAATAGGAAAGAAAATCCCTATGGCTGTTTCCAGCAGGAGGGAGCTCTTCTTTCTTATAGAACCCCCTTACAAATACTGGTAAGAAAATCACTATTATCCCACCACTTGAAAAAAATTCTTTTAGGTCATGTGACAGAGATTTGTGATTTGCCAAAGCTCATCACATAAAGAAACGAATGCAAGAATGGGAAACTCACTTTTTGTTGTGCTGGATGTGGTAGGACTTGAGCAGAAAACTTTTTTTGAAGCCTTCTCCCTCAAACAGATCAGTTCACAATCTCCTCTTCACGGTAAAAGATCTGATATCAGGAGATAACAATAATGTAAAAAAGAATTAAAATTTTAGATGCAAAAAATACCCACTTTAAACCTGGAATAAAATAAATTACCTGTAGGAGCTGTCAAATGTAGGTGTAGTAGACAGCAGTATCTCACCTTTTCATTAAGCTGAGGATGTTTCAGTAGGAAATAAAAGCGCAATACTCTGCCATCTGAAAAAAAAAAAAAAAAAAGGAAAAAAGCTCAGGAATAACTCAGGATTTACAGCTCTAGGACAACATAAGTCGATGGTGTTTCAAAAACAATATGCCAGAAGCAATGATCATACAATATGCTGCATTTTCAAGCCAGCTGCAACCTTGTCAGCTAATGCACAGAGCAAAGCTGACATCCTCTCCAAAAAATGCCATCTGCCCAGAAGTGAGAAGCATCTACTAAGAAACTGAAGTGTTTAAACAGTCTTGTAATATAAGAAAATACAAACTAACTCAAAGTAAGACTTCTAAAATAACAGCATTAGTACTAAGTGATCAACTACACAATCTCTCTGCAAGATGTAAAAATATTATTGTTGAGATTTTTCTATAAGCACTGAAAATGTACCCAATCTTTTTGTCTTCAATAGGTTGGCTAGGAAAAAATAACAACAGTAAACCACACAACACCCCAAATCACAGTTCTGAAGAACCGTGCTACCTTTTATCTCCCAATTCAACAACTCAAGAAGCTGAAGCCATCTGACTGATGTGACAGGACATCAAAGCCCAGCTTACCCTGAAAGAATTATGTTCATAGACATACATTATATAATGTTCTCCATTTTAAGCAGAGGAAATTTGGAACAGATGAAGATTTAAGGGCCCTTTTTGAAACCATATTGACAGCTCTCACTCAGATAAAATTAACAGTGTATGAACAATTCAGATTAAAGACTGATAAATGAAACCATTTGGTGCATTCCCTTGGTGTCAGAGAAAACATCGAGACTAATAGGAGTAAGTTTTGCCACTTTACTTACACTAGAGTTAACTATTATTTATTTGTATTTTGGCACATTGTAGAAACACCGAAGGAAAGTTCAGAGCTATGTCGGTGCTAACTCACCAACACACGCACCCCCACAAACACCCCTAAAGATCCTGTGAAAGTGCTAAATGGTGCCTAAAAAGAGTTTGATGTAGGTGTACAAAGAGAGAGACCAAGGATTGATACGTTTTTCTGCCATTTTCAACATACAGGTTATGAATGCCCTACTCCAAAACTACATTACAGTTTGGACAGCTCGCTCTGGTTTATTTTTCAAGTTCGGTGGGTTACTGGTGCCCAATGGCGGATATAAGTAGCTTAACAACAGCCCCAAAGCAAATCTTATTTGCTTGGAAAATCGTTTTAAGACACACCAGGAAACCAGCTGTTTGGTCAGTACCAGCATCATTTCCGCTAGAGGACTCTCTGGGTTAACTATCCCACGCTTCAGCTGACGAACAGGCAGAACTCCGACCTCCTCTACACAGGAGAGGCTTTGCCTTGGCCACAGCTTACTCGGAGGTTGAAATCGAAGGTCAAAGTATCATTAGGAGACAGAACAACTCAACTTCGCAGAGCGAATGGCATTCACCATTTCACAGGCTTGCTCTCGTGAGATGGTAGTTAAACACTAATACAGAACAGTCTGTTGTTTCTCCTCTTCCCCCTCAGGTCCGACCACGCGGACGTCCGACACTGTTTATTTTTGTTATTTGATGTCCCCGAACAGTTCCGAACGACTGCTCTCCAGGCTGGCTGCCCCGCTTACACTGGGGGAGATCACCGCCTGTGGAGGCGGGAGGCCCAGGCAGCTTTGGGCGAGGCAGCGGGCTCAGCGCGGCCGCCGGCAGGGCACCCCTTCGAGGGAGCGGGGAGAAGGGACTTCTCGTTCTTAAGGGCTTGTTCTGAGCGAGAACGAGAGCTGAGCCCGCGGAGTGCCTCAGAACGGCCGCCTCCCCTCCGGACTCCCGGCCGGGGGCCGCCGCCGGTGGGCTCCCAGCCGAGCTCCCCTTCCCCGCCCGGCGCAGGCCGCACGGCTCGCTACCTCAGAAGGCTCCGCGGAGAGGGCACCCGCCGCTCCCGGGCCCTCCTTCCGCCGCAGCGGTGCCGCGGCTCGGGCACGGCGCGGCCCCGCCGAGACGGGCGGCAGGGGGCGGCTGGGGAGGCCGCAGGCGGCCCCGGCCCCGGCGCCTCTCCTCACCCGCCACCCCCACGGGAGCCCCGCGCCTGCCCCTGGCTTCTCCGATTGGCTGCAGGTGTTTCTCTGCTACTTCCTCGCACGCTTTTAATTGGCTGAGATACTCCTACTCCACAGGTAAAAGTTCCCGGCCTATGATTGGTAGTGAGTGGGCGGGATCTTTTGGGGGATTGGCTTCAGGTGTGCTGGAGCTTGCTATTGGCTGACAGGTAGTGTAGGGGTGGTTCTATTGGCTGCGGACGCTAACCTTCTTAGTCCGCCATGTTCGGCGCGGTGGCGCCGTTGCTAGGCTCGCCGGGCCGAGCGGGGCGTTGAGGCGGGCGGTGGCTGAGGGGAGCCGGCCGGGGGGAGCCGGCGGCTTCTCCCCCGTTACCGCGTTCCTTGCTGCGCGCCGCCGCCGCTCGCTGCGGGGACCCGCGGTCCGCGCCTGAACTTCTTCGCGGGACTTTGAGCAACTTCAGACCGCGGGCGGCGCATCCCGCCCCGCCGCGGCGTGGCACCGCTGCCGGCCGGAGCAGGTGGGGAGGGGCGGCCCCAGCGGCCTTGTGGGGTTGAAGCCGCTTCCCCGTGTTCTGGTCCGTCCCTGTCGCCGCCGGGCTCGGCGGGCGCTGAGGGGGCTCCGGTGTCGGGCGGGGGGGCCTGGGGGGTTCCTTCGAATCCTGCGGGAGAGGAGGGGGCTGGAAGAGGAATTCTGCGGTCTCCTGGTACCTGTGGCTCCGCTTCCGCAGGCGGCGGGGCTGGGGCGCTCTCCGGGTGTGCGTGTTGTGTGTATATGGGAAGGTGGAGGTAATTTTCAGTAAGCAGGGCGTTTGTCAGTCTTCAGTCATAAAAGCAATTTAAATTGTCCCTTGAGTTCCGATTTTCTCGGGTGGATTTGTAACCAACATCAGTTGATAGCAGTTTTCTATTTATGTAAGAACTGTTCTGCCCTAGCATACTCTACTCTGAAAGAAAAAAGCAAGAAGCTGTGTTGGTGAATAAGTAAAGGTTTCTTCAGGGTGTTTTTAGCCAAGAGGGAACTGTTGGGTGTTTTATAAAAAAAAAAAAAACAAACACAACACCATCCTTGAATGCTTGGGCTATTTCTGTAAAACTGAACTGTACAGGATATTTTGAGCTGATTTAATTTCTGTGCAGGTCAGTGGTCTTGTATATTTCCCTTTCGTTTCTCACCGTTCTATGTAGAGCTGTTTGTGTTTATAAAAGTTGACAATTCATTTGTTCAGTACTGTCTGTATATTCATCTCTTCTGGTTTTCTTTCTGCGCAGATGGATTGAAAATCATCCGGAGAAGAAGCGCACATTTTGCGTGTGAAGCCGTTCGCTTCAGAATTAAATGAATTATATGTCTTGAGTGAACGTATTTCTGTATAATTTCATTTAGACCACTAAATACAGACATGCCTAGCAGAATGGGCTCAAAAATTGATTTGAACAAAGACTTCATCAGAGTGAAAACACACTATAGCGGGTAAGTCATCATGCTCTCGCCTCTGTATTGTGTCCTGTCTAATTTTGAAGTATGAAGTTTGTAGTCTGATCTAGTGATGCAGTAACCAGGGCATTGGTGGTTTTGTAGTTTGTCATATCAGGTGGGTAAACTTCTGGGCTAATAAAATACCATGCAGCCTCCTGCAGCATGCTGACTGTGGAAGAGAGTTGGTTATTTATCCTGCTGTCAAAGGAGGGGAGAAAATGTGCGAAACTGACATATTGTTATGCTGGGTTGATGGATTATTGATTTCTGTTTCATGATCATGGGCACATATAGACCCATTTCTTGCATTAGATGCAGTTACTATATTTTGTCATATCTTCTTTATAATAAAGATATGATAAATCTTTAAAGTCACTGCTGAAATTAGCAGGAGACAATGAAGTATAGGTTTCCACTCAAAGTTGTCAGTTTGACTGTACTCCTTGGGATGAAATGTGATGTTTAGTATGAGTCCTGTTCTAGTGGGCATTTTTGACATGATTTTAACTTACAGCAGTTTCTGTCTTGGAAAGTTAGGTTTTTCTTTGTGGAGAGAAATGTAAGTCTTGACATAATAAGTGAGCGCCATTGGTTTTGTCCTTTTTTGTTTGTCTTGGAGAAATTTTAGAAGGCGTTATTGTTGGCGTTACTTAGTTAAATATGAGGAATGAGGGAATTTTGCTTAGATCATAAGTAAACTGCCTTATGAACTCTGTCTGAAAGACTCATACCATATATTTACCATTACTAATAATTTCTGCTCTGTAGTTTTATCCTACACCTCTGGATCATGTCATACAGTTGAAAAGAACATCTGAACTTTAAATACTCAAGTGATGCACTTCTCTGAGGTGCATGGTCATGCATGCTTCACTGAAACAGCATTAGGGGCTGAGCCCTGTAAGGGAAGGTGCTATAAACACAAGTAGAACTTTGTGTAAACAATTCGGGATAGCTTGCTGGCAGGTAGTGTTGCTCTGAAGTGTAAAGAGTAGGTCACAGCCCAGAAAGCCAACTGTATATTGTGCCGCATCAAAGGAATGTGACTAGCAGGTCAAAGGAGGTGATCCTGCCCCCTCTCCTCTGCTCTTGTGAGACCCCACTTGCCGCACTGTGTGCAGTTCTGGTGTCCTCAACATAGAAGGACATGGAGCTGTTGGAGCAAGTCCAGAAGAGGCCATGAGGATGATCAGGGACTGGAGCACCTCTCATATGAAGACAGGCTGACAAAGTTGCGGCAGGTTCTCAGCCTGGAGGTGAGAAGCTGTGTGGAAACCTCAGAGCCACTTTCTAATACCTGAAGGGGGCTACAAGGATGCTGGAGAGAGGACTCTTCATCAGGGACTTTAGTGAAGGGACAAGGGGTAATGGGTTCAAACTGAAACAAGGGAAGTTCAGGTTAGATATAAGGAAGAAGTTCTTTACTTGAGGGTGGTGAGGTGCTGGCATGGGCTGTCCAAAGAAGTGGTAAATACTCCATCTCTGGCAGTGTTCAAGGCCAGGTTGGATAGAGCAACATGGTCTAGTGTGAGGTGTCCCTGCCCATGTCGGGGGGGTTAGAACCAGGTGATCTTAAGGTCCTTTCCGGCTCAAACCATTCTATCATTCTGTAGAACTTGTCTGTGCAGAAATGGAGAAGGTGATAGTACTTGTCGCTATTAGAATTCATGTGCAATTATTATAATGTTCTATAATAAACTACTACTGTAGTTTCTCCTCCAACTCTATGCTTAGTAATTTCCATTAGCTGTGAAGTCTGTAGTATGGCAATTTACAAAACAAGAGTTCCAACTCACTGAATTCTGGGTTTTGTTCTACTGATCAAATTGTGTGAGTAAGAGCTGATTATTTTTGGTATTTTAGCCTGTATAACAGATTATCTTAATATCTCCATTAAATTACTATACTCATCTCTTGAACAAATTTGACAAACTGCAGGAAATCATTGATGCTTGACAGCTTCAGAATTAAGAACAAGCTCATTCAGGTAGCTGCTAAAATATTAAAGTAATAGCACAATATATGATTTTGAAATCCTGGGTAAGAATTTAAGCATGAGGAAGTTCTAAACCATGTGAATGTTGAATCTATCTGGAGTCCTAGTATCTTAGGTATTCATGTTTCTGGGTGTGACAGAGTTCCTAACATAGCATAGTATAAATAACTGGCTAAGTAGATTGCAAAAGAAAGTAAACTTGTGTAATTCTCACTTCATTATTTCAGTTTAGTTTATCTGATTTATACCTGGTTACTGGAAATCACTTTGTTTAAATAGAGTAGTGATGCAGTATGGTTTGCTCTGTTACCTTGGTTCTAAATGGTGACACATTTAATCAATTTCACACAATTTATCTCCTGCTATAACTGCTTGTCCATAACTTGATGGTCATTAGTTCTTCAGATTACTCTGTAGAATCTAGTTTCAGATAACTGACAAAAAAAGTGTCCTGTGAGATTCTGTAGTGTTAAATAACAAATGATTTTGATTTATCTGTGCCCTGACTGCCTGATGTGACTATACAGGCATTAAGGTTAAACACAGTGTATCTCAAAGGCACATGGAGACAGCAGTTTGAATAAATATAATTAGTGTTTGCATTTGCAAAAGCTGATTGCTATTTGTAGTGTGCATAGTAGAATACTGTCTTACTGCATATTTTTAGTGTTTGAGTAGTATTTAGGTACTTGAGAAACCATGATTGTCCAGAGCTATGACAGAGCTATAGCTGCTTGGTTTCATGACTAGTTTGAGGTGGCAGTGTATGAATTAGTGAGCTGCAGTTGTTAGTGACCTTCTGTTGGCATGAGGCGTTGCACCTGGTCTCAAACACTACTTTGAGAACTGTTTTGATCTCTTACTTTTACAAGTGCTTAAAATATGACTCTTTTGATGGGGATATAGTCTTAAGCTTAACCTCAGCTGACGGCTCTCACTATTGTCCAGTAATGCGGATATACAAGTTGGCAGTTAGCATACATATTTCTTTTTCCATTATTATTATGCAGAACTAAGTTGCTGTTCTTTGAGAAGTTTTCAAATTATAGATTAAAGATATACTTGAAAAGGTAGAAGTGCTTTTAATCTGAATTTGAAGCTCAGTACAGTTCTTAAATGATTGTGTTAGAGCTTTGTTTCTTATAATTTTTCTTAGGAAAGACAAAATGCAGAGTTTTTGTGCATATCATTTAAAATGCGAGTTGTAGAGCTGAAGATCCTCAGTTCAGTGTAGCACCTTTAGGCTTCAGGTTAAAAAATGTAAGTAGGTAAAGTATGCAATATAGCACATATTCTGTGTGACACTTGTCACACAGTATGAAAATGGGAAAATTATCTCAGTCTTGCTGGGGAACTTCTGAGATACTTTCTGTATTCTACTAAAGGGAAGAATTACATATGCCAGCAGCTATTAACTACAAAACTGTTTCCTAATTATCCTCTAGAAGGTTTTGAAAGCACTGAGATAGAATCATAGAATGGTTTGGTTTAGAAGGACCTTCATATCATCCAGTTCCACCCCTACCTGGCATGGTCAGGAACACCTCACACTAGATCATGTTGCCCAAGGCTCTGTCCAACCTGGCTTTGAACGCTGCCAGAGATGGAGTGTTTACCACTTCTTTGGACAGCCTGTGCCAGCATCGCGCCACCCTCACAGCAAAGAACTTCTTCCTTATATCTAACCTGAACTTCTCTTGTTTCAGTTTGAACCCATTACCCCTTGTCCCTTCGCTAAAGTCCCTGATGTGCTTTCTCCAGCATCCTTGTAGGCACCCTTCAGATACTGGAAGCTGCTCTGAGGTCTCTGTGTAGCTTCTTTTCTCCAGGCTGAATAGCCCCAACTTTCTCAGCCTGTCTTTGTAAGGGAGATGACTTAAATACATCTCCTCTTTCTTCCTGCACTTATTTAATCAGTTTCCTTGAGTCTGTCATTTGAAAAATATTTTGAAAGTAGGAAAGGTCTAGTTTGCATTCTCAGGTTTTGTTTTGCAAAATCTTTTTTGCATTTTATTTTTCTATATCTTTGTCCTGCTTTGACAGTACTGTGTTGCATTTCATATGACGAATGCTGGTTCTGTAGCATGGTTTTGCAGCTTGGCATCCATAGGTGGAATTACTGGGATATGCAGGCTAATGCAGATGTTTTCTGATAAAAGCTTATGTTTTCATCTTGTGCAGGGACATCCTGATAACAAACTTGGACGTATCAATGAGCTATGATGAACTTTGTGATGAAGTACATGAGATGTGTAATTTACAGCAGGAACAGCCAATTACCCTCAAGTGGATTGATGATGAAGGTATTGTACTGAAATACTACTTAAGCATTCTTGAGTTTATTGTTCATTGTGGTAGTAAGAAGGGGCATTGAGGAAACTTGTATAAACAAGTTTTATATTGTGGAGTTACTTTTCATTTCTGAATACCAGTGTATGTCTTACAAAGTAGGGAGTTTGGGGAAACAAACCTCAAAACATGGATGATGACAGGAGCACTTGAATTCACTTCTGTAGAAGTAAAGGCTATGTAAAACTTTAATATTCTACTATTCCAGACTTCTATACTGAACACAGAGTTTTAATTTCAGATTTTCATCAGCCTAATGCTGTACCCCTCAAAATTCCTAACTTCAAATTCTTGGCCACAACACTTTGATTTTACCCTGTCAGCATTTGCCTTAAAAAAATAATAAAAAAAAATAAAAAAAAAAATACCTATCTTTACTTGGTGCTGATGAGTCACATTTGGTGGTCAGGGTGTGCTGCAGGAAGGGTGGGTGTTGCACAAAGCTGCTGGGATCTGGAGTGACCCCCTTGCTTATTTGCTCGCTTTCTGTGTATTGTGACGTACAGCAGTTTACATGTGTCTGCTTAAGTGGATTTGTGGGTTAATTACCTAGTTTTAACGAAAATAACCCTTGCAAGGTAACACTAATGTGAGCACAGGCAGACAACAGGAAAATGGTGGAGCTGACATTTCTCCTTCCTACTTGGAAACATGAACTCTGCCAGCCACAGGACAGGTGGAAAGCGATGGCCATCTAATCAGGTGTGGCAAGAAGTCGATCAAGAGGATTCAAAGTTATCAAGAAAAGTACTTGAAATATGTATTTACATCCACTATTTTAATGATGATCATCACACTAAGTGTATGTTGAGATAACAGGTAATGCAAGAGCAGCTGATTGATATCAGTGAAGGTGAAAATTTGCTCACTGAATGCCAACAAAGTCCTTGTGTAAATGATGGTTGGGATTGACTAATGAGTGTTAGGATCTGGTAAGCACAGCCAATGATGCACTTCTTCCATTCAGGTCTATGTATCTTTATGGCATCTTTTTTTCTTTAGCTATGACACCATTAAAATTGAAATAACCTGAGCTTAGAACTAGACCTTTGACTCATTACATCAAAATGTTGAACCTAGATTGTCAAAAGTTATGAAGCAAGTTTAATCACATAGCTTTTAAAATATTTTTATATTTAATATTTTGAGGTACATCTTTGTGCCATTGAAAAATAATTTTGAATATTTATTCCTTTAAAGATTCCTGTATATGTGTATTTTTTATAATGCACATAATTTGCGTAGTAAGGATTTGTGCTCTAAAAATTTACTGGTGGGGTGTGCTGCCAAAAAAGTTTGGAGACCGCTGATCTAGAGTCTTATCATGGGCTGTTAAAACAGTATTTATGCCTACCAGAGAGGTATTATCTTCCAGTTCAGATGCCCTCACTTAAACTGATCAGGAGTTATACCTTGAAAAGGTCATCTTCTGACATATAGGTTTTGGTAATATGTGATTTAAGAGTAATTATGTCTCTGTATAAATGTTGGCATGTTTGTGTCCCATCCATAACTTTCACCAGTATCCTATATTTTTGATACTTCTTAATTGTAGATAGCTTTCTGTCAGTCTGGCAAGTGGCTCAACTAGAATCTCTGTGTATTCACTTTTCTGTTTTGTTGTCCCCTTGCAGATCAACACAGTATATTTCTAGCTACACAGTTTCCATAAAAGTAAAAGGGGAAAAAAAACCCAGTGTGGATATATTTTGGCTTTGATCAAAATACCAGCTTTATATCAAATGATTGCTAGAAGAGCAGTCCTGGAGGCTGATGTGTTTCTTACTAACTGAAATACTGAAATTCTCTACTTAATTCTTCAGTCATAAGTTTGCTTGTGTTGCTTTTTTTTTTTTCCAGGTGACCCATGTACCATCTCATCTCAGATGGAGCTAGAAGAAGCATTCCGTTTGTATTGTCAGAACAGAGATGAAGGGCTCATTATTCATGGCAAGTATTGAACAGTTCGAGAACCTGTATGCGTTTGTTGGTAATTACAAATGCTTCTCCAATATGACATTGGACAGCTCTTGCCTGTTGGATACATTCTTAATGTAGCTGGTGCACTGGAATTTAATGTTGTAAGAAGAGTGTTCTTTTGGGTGTTGAGCCCAAGCTGAAACTATTCAGTAGACTTTGAGGCAGGCTGGGGTTCTAAACTGCACAGGTTTGGTAATGCTGTAGTCAAGCACAAGATCTTGCCAGTATGGAGCCAAATTTTGGTTATGTTATTTCTCATGCAGAATTGTTTAAAGGCTTCCAGAAACTGTCTTTGTGTAAATATATTTAAGAATCAAGGAAGAAGCATTGCTGAAAATATGTTAACTAAAAAAATCTAATTTTTTTTGTTTCAGTTTTCCCAAGTATTCCAGAGAAACCTGGCATGCCTTGTCCAGGAGAAGACAGTGAGTGCTAAAATGTTACCAAGTTTTAGTTTAATATTTTTCAGTTATACAAAGAAATGTATTCAAAAGTTTTTGTAATTTACTGTTACATCTTTTTTGTGGTTTCTTAATACAATGTAAAATTATTGTTTTCTCATCATTATAGTGCTGGTTTAATGTTTCTGAGATTTAATACTGGTTTCCAGTAGCTTGTGTTTTGGGAAGAGAGACATCAGGAATTTAGGTGCACATTTGAATGTGGTCCTTTTCTTTTGTGCTTCTTTTGATTTCTTGCAGGGAAAATAAATGTGTATTGAGGAGAGAGATACAGCCTTTTTAATGAAAAGTTTATTAATCGCTAAAAAAATCCTGTGAAAAGTAGATAAATCTCCAGAGGAAGTGTTCATGATTGATATGGATCCTATTTTGGTGATGATGTTTTGGGATGCTTGAGTAGTTCAGTGTCTTGTGTACTTTTGACTTTTATGAGAATTACAGTGCTGAATTTAGGGGATTAGCTAGCCTTAGAATGCTTGTCATGCTCTTCCAGGGCAGACTTTGATGCCAAAGCTCAATGGAAGTGTTAATACTCCCATCATAAGTCTTCAGGTTGTTTTCTGTGAAACAGCTGTCTTGCAGTGAATTTATTTCACTTTGGGGTGCCCCTGCTCCTTAATTCTGCTACTAAAAATGGGGCAACTAAGTCTGCCATCACTGTAATATTTGGGGCTGTTCCACAACATGCCAAAATGTATTCTGTTTTCTTCTAATTTGTTGGCTGAAAACTGTAGTGACTGAA
Organism: Lathamus discolor; assembly: GCF_037157495.1. Classification (NCBI taxonomy): domain Eukaryota; kingdom Metazoa; phylum Chordata; class Aves; order Psittaciformes; family Psittacidae; genus Lathamus; species Lathamus discolor. The sequence goes on along the minus strand of NC_088899.1, from coordinate 8,029,757 downwards.
CTCATCTGGGCTCTGTTTTCCCAGTCAAAGAACTTGGAAGAAGCAGCTGCCCCTATCTTTGCTTCTGTTCCTGTAGCTGTTTAAAGGGGAAGGAGGAAATGCTTGTGTTGTACAAACCTAGACTGGTGCTAGTCCCAAATAGACTTATTTGTGACAACACAGAACAAACTAATGTGAAATATTGTCAAGAAATGTAAGCTAAGTGGAGGAGATAAGACTGTTGCTCCAAAGGGTATCTGTGCAAGTTATGTGGCATAATAAAGTTCACTGCAGTTTAGTGATCTCATTAAAAGTGTAGATGTTTTAGTACAAAAGTTTGTTAATTTGTTGGTGTGTTAGTTATTTAAAGCCACAAGATGAACTACAGATCCACACAGGTTAGTGTGGCTCAGGTGACCTGGTTTTTCTGTCTGTGGGGTATTTCTCCCTGTGTGGTTTTACAGGTCATGTTGAATCATACTTTGGTGGCTTAAAAGGCTTGTTTTGTAGGATGTGCTTGGTGAATGATTTGTGGTCAGGTTTCTCATAACTTAATGAATAAATTCAGTGCACATTGCCGCTGCGTCCACGGGGCCTGCATGGAAATCTGGTGGTGTGGCCTACTTGTAACTATTTTCAAATTGGTTTACAACAGGCCTGTTAAATTGTATTGATGCTAATTTAGCATAAACTGATGCATGCAGTGGTATTGCTTGTTAGCTAGAGGCGTACAACAAACATCTGCATTGCTTTCAGGCTGTGTGGAAATGTTATTGAGGTTGGTGATACAGTTCATTTAAAGCATTATTTATTTTGACAGAACTAAAATAGTGTCATTTGTTCAGAAAATATTTGGTATGTTTCAATTTATTTTTTTATGAGGCTTTATCATCATAGTTAAGTTCATAGGAAATCCTCTTAAAAAATTAGAATGTTCCATATGTTCCTTTCTACAGCATCGTGTTTACGTGTAAAGGAGCTGTTGAGTTTGCCTTGGGTAATTTCCAGAGACAGATATGCAATTAACTAGTTGCTCTGCCCAAAATGGCCTTCTACTCAAATTAGCAGTCTCGAAATGTGGACTTCCAGTTTGTAATGGAACTGCAGCCAGTTTGAAATGGGATTCTTCAACAATCGTATTCAATTGATAAACAATTTTGCTTGCAATATATCACTTGTTCTTATTAGGTCATGGAGTGATTATTTCAAATAGTATGTGATCTTCTGAGTTACAAATGTATTTTGTGGTGAACTTCTGTAGAATTGTGGGGTTTTCTTTCCAGTTCCTTCAGAACAACAATGCTTTGGAAGAAGAGTGCAGAAATACATACAGACTGTTCCACATCTATGTTGAAATCTAATTATACAGTTGCTAGCTGGCCTGGGCTTTTGTGAAATGGTTGTGGTTTTGAGATTGTACCAGCCAGCAAAATTTGAAATAAATGCATGTAATCCATTAACGGAATTAATCCAAGAGACTAATATTGCAATTATATTTGAATGCCTTAAGGAAAGTTCTTTTTGTGCTTGAAGAACTCATATCAATGTGATGCTGTTTGCAAGATTGAATTTGGAGTCTCCAGTATATGAATCCGTGTTGTCTCTGTGTTCTTTTGCTCCTGAATTTTGGCACCTTTTTCTTTTTCTTTTTTATTTTTTCATGCCAGACCTAGCTCCCCGTCTAAAGGTATGGTGTCTGTTGTAGAAACAGTACCTTTTCCCTTCAGCCACCCACTTAACCCATCCCTGCAGGTGCAGGTGGCAGTGGGTGAGGTGGCAGGATTTCTTAACTATCTTGCATATCTCCCCAGACACTGAATGTGACCTCTCCTGGGTATTTCTAGCATCTGCTGGACTGGAGGTGGCACTTGATCACAGTGTGTTGTGATAAAGATGGCAGAGTTCTAGGACAGTCTTTTGCATTTAAAAAAAAATTAACTTTTTTAGTAGATTAGCTGTTCTTTTGGGATTGATACTAAGGCTTTTAGAATTGTTTAGGTTTTTATTTCCTTTCCATGCTCATAAGCGATGCCTTCCTGATAGCCTGATACAAAGCACGGGATCTGATTGGCAGTTCAGAACTTAGTTATTGTAGTCTCAGCTTATTTACGCTGACAAATCTTGCTCTGATTTATCACTCCTGCTGCTGCAGTGCATTGTATAATGAAGCATGTTCAGCTGAAAAATTCCGACTGATTTGGAGGACTTCCCTAATGAAATTGCTGGTTTTCGCAGAGAAATACTTGGTTTTGTGACATCAGCTCCTTGACATCCATGCCATGTTTTAGTTTGTGCCTCAGCTGCTAGCTACAGCCTCTCAAGGGAGCCAGTACCACCCGTGCCTGGATACATGAGGCAGAGATGTGAAAGGGAGAGACGGGGGTAACCAGTCTTCCATTAAATATTTGCTCTTAATGTTGGAGCTGATCCTGCCTATTGTCCTTGGTATCTAATGGTATTCAAACAGAGGCATCCGTGAAATAAAGGGGGAAAATGTTTCATTTCATACCTACTACGTTGTAAAGCGTAAAGAATTACATGCTGAAGAAGCTAAAGAATAAACCCCAGTGAGTAATGCATGCTTTTTCTATAGATTTTACGTGTCATCGTGATTGCTGCTATGAATCGAGGCCATTGATGCAGTGTGTGTGTACGTGTGGTGCAGTAGATAATAGAACTCGGCATTCTGGTTATGATACAGTTGCTTTGCCAACCACCCTCCTTTGCAGCCATAGATTGTTACAAATGCAGAGATTCCTGCTGCCTCTCGTGCGTAGGGATGTGGCTGAGAGACCGCTCAGAAATGCTGATAAAATTGCATTGAAAGGACTCTTGGGGGATGTATTTTAGGAGGAAAAGAGCAGAAGAGTGAGTGATGCTGCTGCTGCTGCTAATATTGAAAATTAAGGGAAGAAATGTATCCAAAAACCCCTGATGGTATGTGTGCAGGGCCTGTTTATTGTAAGATTGCTGATGTAAAGTATAACGTTTTAGCAGCATCATTTTCCAGGGCCTTTTGTCGAATTGTGTTTAGTGGATTGTCTGAGATAGATGTGTGTTAATTCTGAAATACTTGTTTTGAATTCGGATTTACTTAGTTTATTCTGACAGTACTAGGAACTATGCTAGTACACTTCTTCATTTTTATATCAGAACAAATAGGTGTCTGTATTTAATGTTAAAATTCGTCTTGCATGTGGGTAGCTAGTGCTAAGAAATTCTAGGGTTGTTTTTGCTATCTCCTTCATTAAATAAAAAAATGAAGACTAGGAAATCTTTAATTTCACTGAATGTTTTTAATGTATAAGTACTTATGGCATTAGTATGACAGTAATTTTTTTTAGTCTAATTTCTGGCTGATTTGCTGCCTTATTTTTTTTTATAATGATTGCACTGTGTTGTAAATGTCTCTTATACTCTTTGTTTATCTGTCCAGTGTTTCAGCATTAGGTGTTTGGGGCTTCATTTTTCCCCAAGCCATCTTTCTTAAAAATTTCATCATAGGGTTGAGCAAAGGTATCTTAGTAACCTAATTATTGTTGTGAGCAGTTTTACTCTAGGTATAGGCGCTTGATTTTGCTTTATGTTCTACCTGATTCTCTAAAATAGCTCCAGAAGGCTTCTTGCTACAACAGTGGTGGTCTGTAAATATTTTTCTAGCTCATAGGGCAGGTTTTCTTCCCCCTTAGTTTGTTACTGTATTGGCAGCAGTGATTAGGTTATTCAGAGCACGTGAACCAATTTCATCCCCCAATGAAGAAAGGAACTATTGCGACCATAGAGACTATTCTGCAGACATAGATTGGATTGCACTGGATAATTAGGCAATTTGGAAACTGGTAGTAACCCTCTCCTGGTTTCTAGTAATTGAACTGACAGAGGGGGAAAATTCTTCTGTTTAAGATATATTGTTGCTCAGGAACTGAAAATAGCTGTGTCATAGTTTCTTAAGAGTACCTGAAATATCTTCCTCTGTCTTAACTGTGGATCATGTTTCTTCACGCGTGGCATATGTGAAAAAAAGACATACAGATTATGAGACGGTGCAAGTTACTGAAACCAGAATTGTAACTAAAGGTCTGTTCTGTTTATAATTGTTTTTAAAATGCTGCAATAATGTCAACATTTTTCTTAGCTATGAAACATTCAGTGAAAAATAAAGTGCTGGGCTTCCTTTTTGATAATTGAGGCATGAAATTACGAAGCATGCACCTGGCTGTGGGGTTTGGTATCTGCTCTTACTGGATACTGGATGTCCTAGCAGATATCTGTGTAACAATTTGTAAACTATAAACTAAAAAATACAGCGGAATAAGGAATGCTTGGATGAGTTTTTAAGGTGTCATAACAAATAGCCTGTGTTGTTTGGAGGTGGTTTTTCCACACCCCTCCATTAGCTGTTGGTCAGAATGTAGTATAATCATGCAGGAAAGATGCCACCTGGGTTTAGCAAACTTCTCTTGAATGCAGTGTCTAGCTCCATCCCCTGGTGCTATGTCATACTTCCTCTCCACATACGTCTCTAAGTTGGTAAATCCTCATTTGATGCGCAAGCTTTTGGGGTAACTTAAATTTGCAAGAAGGTGCTGAAGCTTTTTTGTGTTATTGGTTGGAGTTAGTGGACAATCTGTGAGCCTGTTAAACCTCTGCCTGCTTCAGTAGCTTGGAAGAGCTGTTTAATGTGTAACCTCTTAAATTATATGTTCAAGGTTAATTATATATTATACTTGGGTTTTCGTATAATACCTTTTAATCCGAGTTGCTTTATGCAAGTTAAGGTTTTTAATATTTAACTGAGGCACAGAAATAGCAATAGAGGCCTGCAGGGCAGAAAATGCATCTTCAGCATTTATCTCTTGGATTTTTGAGTTGCTATGTGAGAAACCAGATTTTGTGGGAGATTTCAGGTGCTGCTAATTTGAAATGGAGACAACTTCAGAAGTGAATGAAGGCTTGTAAGACTAAGTAGTGATAGCAGCTGGCTAGCCGCTGCTGACTTGCTGGTAAATAGATCTCCTGAAGTGAAAAGGCAAAAAGCAGCTAACTTCAGGTGTACTGAAAAGGAGGTTTTCAGAAGAGGCATGTGAGAGTCCCAGTCATCACTGTCAGTGCAAAAGTTGTGTTGAACAGACTGTGCAGTTCTGCCCTCAAACCATAGGGGGAAGGTAGTGATTTGGGTAATGGGAAAAACAAAACCTGATATTCTTAGTATTAACCAGGAAGCACCTCATCTGTAATTCTGAAGTTTCATTACTAATACTTCTGCATCTCTAACTGCTTGTCCTTGAATTATTATCTGGGGAGGTATTTAAAAGGAAACCAGAAACTATTTGAAGGCAGAACTTTAGTTTGGTCCTCTTTACTTTTACAAAAACATGCTTCTTGTAATAATAACAGTGCTGCTATATGCCTCTTCCAATAATTTAGGTAAAACGGGTACACAGATGCCCTGTGACTGGCACAGGACTCTCTATTCTATAGATTTCCAACTTTGATTAAAACTGCTCTTACCCACGGGGGTTGCAAGGAAAGGAAAACCTCAGGCAAGCAGTGATAAAATTGATATTGTAGGGCTTGAAGCAATAGATCTGGGATTGGAACTGATCCATTAATTTTAAGGTGCAGTTGTTATTTCTAACAACAGTGACACAAGCTATCTCAGTGTAACTTTCACCTTCTTAGAAAAAATAGCTATTGTCAAATAATTTTACATGGCAGATCTTGCACACAGATAGTGGAGAGCATGGTGGAAATCTGAAGGGGTTTAGGTGGGAAGCAGTGTGTAAACTTTTCAGTTTTGTTATAATTATCTTCCTTTCCTCTAGAATGAATTGAAAGCCCCCTTCCAAAAGCTAAAAGGCAAATACCATTGTTGATTTGGAAGATTTAACCGTGCTTTCTTTAACACATTAAACACTATAGCTTTCCATCAACAGACCAGATGAAAGGGCAGGTACAAGTCTGTATCATAAACAGATGATGCTCTAAGATGGAAGGTTGCTCTCTTGGGAAACAAAAATTCTCTCCATCATTAAAATATTAACTAAGCTGGAAGATTTACACAGTTTGCTATCAGAATTAGTGTATAATCACTAAATCTGGAATATAAGAGGTTTGAGTAACTCCTGAAACTAATAAGTTTGTTTTTTTTTTTTAACTCGACTACTCTCACTAAATAATGTCCAGTTTAGTGATACTTTATATTGTTGCAAACTCTACTTCCTATGTTATACTTGTGAAATGTATAATTACTATATATAGCATATGAGAAAGCTTAAAAGGAGTAAAAGCACAAGTGGGACACTCCCTCGGTTAGTTTTATTGAATGGTAGAAAATAGAGCACAACTTGTAGAACTCAAACTGGGACATAATGAGAATGGACATTGCACTTCATTTCAGTTTACTTTGCTCCTAAAACAAAGCAGAATGAGATACAGATGTGTTAAAACTGGAGAGTGACAAATCTGGAGAGTTAGTGCTGCTGCAGGGGTCTCTGCTGCGTAAATGGAGTTTAATACTAAAGAAATGTTTCATCTCCTGCTGAAGGTATTTTGCTACAGATTGTTTAAATATTCAGAACTTCATTTCGATCTACTTCAGTACTAAGGTAAATTAAAGAAAGAAATTATTTGAATAATTACTGGTTCAGTACTCTTTCAGCTTGATTAAAAACTTCTTAGTGCAGATCTTAATTCATACCAATAGAACATTAAATGAGTTTTTCATTGTAGTAAATCTTTTAATGAAAGTTATTTTTATTTTGGGAGAATATATAATGCAGTCATCAAAAGAAGATGTTTGGATTTCTATTAACAAAGCAATGCAAGCTTGGGTTTGTATTGCACTGTGGTTTCGTAAAGAGGAGTCAGCTACACATCATGAAAGGCTGTAAAGCTTAATATTGTGTAGTTAGAGAAGGGGAAAATCTGAACTCTTTTCGTTCCTAAACAAAAACGTTCATCACTTTCAGAAGTGTGTAGATCCACCACCAATTGTCTCCAGTCCCTTTTCACAACATTTTCTTTCAAATTAGAGCAACAAACACAGCATAGTTTTATCCTGTGGTTGGGACAGCCTTGCAATAACACACACAAGAGGTGCTGTGGAGGATGTACAGCAGCTTGTAGCATCCAGTAACTGGATTTAGATAGGATTTCTCGAGTAACACTGTTCTTTGTGATCTTATTTTCAAATATGTATGGTAAATTTCAGGTAAAAAAAAAAAAAAGCCAAAAGAATTCTGATCTGGGCTGCAAAGTTAGGATCTTTATAGAAAAGCCATGACCCTTGCACAGAAAATGTGTTGGGTTCTTTCTTCAGCAAGTAGTAAGAAAAAAGCTCATGAAGTAATGAAATGTGTTTTGGATGCTACAGAATCAGAGAATCAACTAGCTTGGAAAAGACCCTGAAGATTGTCAAGTCCAACCGTTAGCTGAGGACTGCCAAATCCACCACTAAACCATGTCAATACCTTCAGCCACTTGAAAAATATTTGAAACTATACTTTTTTTTCCCTATATATCTGCCATCTTAGATTCTTGGGGGGGTTGATTAAGAAGGTTTTTTTAAATAATGGTAGTAAAATAATACTCAATTCTCTTATTTTTGTCCTGCAATTCTATAATGTTTTGGTGATTAGTTCCAAAATAATTACCCTCTTTCCAAACAAAATTAAAATTTAAGTTCCAAAGCATATGCTACAAACTTCTGTAGACCCTGATACAGGTCAACAGGTTGTTGTAACTTTTGGATTTAAGACAAATAAACCCTTGGGCAAACAACTGTCAACTAATTGACAACTATCAACTATCGACTCTGACATTAAATCAAGTGTTTGGGATGAAAAAAGATGTCTTTTCTTTGAATATTCATTTTATTTGTGAACAAGCTTAGGGGAAAATTCAAACAGTATTTTAAGCTGCTAACAAGGATAACAAATTTTTATCGAGTAGCACAAATATGTATTCTAATTAAAATGAATGCACTGAACTTCACCTACTTCCAGGACTGGAATACTGGAGGGAAATTTGTTGTTTGACTAGGTAATAATCTGAGTAAACTCTGGGCTGTTAGTCACTGATTTATGTTCTTAACAATTTTTAGTGATCAGTTAAATGTTTTAGTCTCACAAGTAAATAACTTCAAATTCTGTGATTGTCTTGACTTGGGGTGGGAACTAGATGATCTTTAAGGTCCCTTCTAACCTGAACTGTTTTATGACTTCACAGTTCATGTTCTAGAATTCAGTGTGGAAGTGGATCAACCAGACTTGCTGCAATTTCTCCACCAGGTGACTGGGAGATTCCTGTTAATATCCTAGTTTAATACCAGATTTATCCATCTTGGTAACATCGCCTTCATCACCTTGCAGTGGCATGGAGCCATTTGAACAGAAGGATACGAATATGAGCAACCAAGAGATGATGTATGAGAAAACAGTGTGTATGAAGGACAGGTTTCCCACCTTGTAGTCCTGAAGTGGAAGTTGGTTGACCCTCTTCAAAGTCAGTGGGGAAATAGGATATTTAAACAGTGTTTTTTAGCTGTGTCACAGTAAACGCTGAGTGGATATTACAGTTCTATGAGATACAGCTTTATTTCCTTGTTAGTTACCTGCTGATGCTGTATGTAGTGAACTTCGTTTGTTATTATTGCTGTTTTAATTGTGCTTGATCTTGTTTTCATGAAGGTTGATCTGACTTGGTAGTTAAATATAGTGTCTTGCAAAAGAAAAGAAGAATAGAGGTATGGTTTCCCAATTGCTGATCAGTTTTAAATTCAATTAAAAAAAAGCTAACTTTTGACCCTTTTAATAAATGAAAGAGGTGAAAGCACTTTAATATATTTATTGTTAAGGATACGCTTTCCTAACATCTGAAAAGGGATGGCACTGGTACATAGCAGCTATTTCTTAATAAAGAGGACAGATTAACATCCTGTACAAGATCTGTATGTTAGATGCTTCAGAAAACAGTACTTCTATTATTTCAATTTAACTATTTGGAACATATTAAATAACAAATATGTGAAACAACATACTATTGAAGTTCTTTTGAATTGACTTGCACAAAATTTATTCTGTCTTTATTTGTAACTATTTTTATTTTATATTTTAATCTAATTCAGATTCTATCTAAAATACTAATATCAATTTCCTACTTGTAATTTGTGAGTTGGTTCTGGAAGAATGCTCACTTGTATGCTCAGCAAAACATTAAAAGAACAAAACAAAACCTGGGCATTCTCATACTGTGCAGCTGGCAGGCAATGTAATTGGCCTGTAAACAAGTTGCATTAGTCTCTGAGAAGTGATGTGCAACAATAGCAATTAATAGCTGTACTTAGTATAGTAAAAGATTTCATTATAGTTTGATCACGTAAAAGCAGACTTTGGAATTTGTAAATTCAGATGCAGAGGACATAATTGTTTGGCGGGCATCTTGCTGACATTCATTGGTGTGAACCACAGTCTTTGCATGACACATTATTTCTGTTACATATTCTGGGAGATACAAGCATTTATAAACTTGCTGAAGGAGAAAAATATTTTGGGCCTGGGGGCAGGTTGGGCCAGTCTTCTAAACTGTTTTTCTCCAGTGCTGGGGAAGGACACTGTCGGTTGAAAAATGTCTGTGCCTTCTTCTGTTTCTGCCTGCTTTATTAAGTTACATTTTCAAAGGCAAGGTTCACATCCTTCCTGCGAAGTTCTGCAGAGGTCACTATTGAATTGAGGGAGTATCTTCTGTAGATGAGTTAATTTGGAACGAACACAGAGCAATGGACAAACTGCTCATCCATTTGTAGCCTCACTTAAATATTTTTGTGTAATTTTCCCATGATGTTTTTTCTACAGTATTTTTTTAAAGATGGAAAAAAAAACCCTTTTTTGTATTAAAAAAAAAAAACCCAATATGAAGTATATTTATAAGGTTCATTACTGTTAGTGATATGGATGCACAGCTTGACAACAGAGGGAAGAATTGCACAGCAGCAAGAGCCAGTTGTTTCACACGGCTTTTTACGTGGAGACAGCTGGTTAATTTTGTTTTGCTTTGAGTATTTTTATTTACCTTGTAATCATACCTAAAAACAGTCTCTTTATTTCCCTCCAATATTCCAGTCCTGGAAGTAGGTGAAGTTCAGTGCATTCATTTTAATTAGAATGCGTATTTGTGTTACTCAATAAAAATTTGTTATCCTTGTTAGCAGCTTAAAATATTGTTTGAATTTTCCCCTAAGCTTGTTCACATATAAAATGAATATTCAAAGAAACGACGTTTTTTCATCCCAAACACTTGATTTAATGTCGGAGAGAGGAAAGGTTTATTTTGATTAAGGCTATGATATCTCCTGCAGCTTCCAAGCAGCTGATTTCAAGTCCATAAAGAGTTAATAGATGTGCACTGTAAAATAAACGAAAAAGTAGCCCTTTCATTAAACACAGTAATTAAATACTCAAGCTTTTGTGATACCAAGAACATTATTGTCATAATAAATTTAATCTTGGTGTGTAATGATACCAGTAGAACTTGTGATATACAGGTGCGCCTTACAGCGATCACTGTTTTCTCTTTATATTTCTTTTTTTTTTACCTTGTGCACTTTTAGAGTCAGGGCTTAGGAACTGACTTCACTTAGACCCTGCGCTGTGTCAGGGGCAGTTACAGCAATAAATTGTAAATTTCTTCCAACCTTTTGAAGCTATGCACTATTAGTTCAGGTTTTGTTAGGTTGTTGCCTCACAAATATGAGATAAACCCTGACCGTGATTTTTATTATTTATTATTAATTAGGGAAGTGACTTGCTCCTTTATTTACAGACTTCATCAGCACAAGCTGCTCGGTAACTTACCATTCACTTAATATTCCTCATCTCAGTGATAAGCTCATGTTCAGCACACAGATGTAGTAGGTTGCCTCCATATGGTGCTTTGTCTAATGAATCAATTAGCTATTTTGGAAAAAATCCTTGTGAAGGTTTTTTCCCTCCTTGATGAAAAGTCATCCTACAAACAGTGGAACAGTCTTTCACTGATGTCTGTGTTTGAGCATAGTTTTAGGCAGAAACTTTGCAATAGTTTCTCTAGATTCTCATTTAAATTGTCTGTGCTCAGGAAAATTAGGGTTTTTTTTGCTTTAAAGTTTGTATTTGGAGGTTTTGGGGAATGTTTGCATCAAAGACACTAAGCCATATACCTCTATTCTAGTGACTGCCTTTGCCCCTCCTATGGCCGGCAGTCTTTCAGAAGTTGTTAGGTATCATAATTGTGGTTTACTGTTGTCTTCTCAGTTATTTATACTTCCTATGCTGTTTAGTTCTCCCTGTAAAATGGCTATACTTACCAATTTTTCCATTGAAAGTAGATGAAATATGTTTTGTACAAGCTGCCAACTGTGTTGCTTTATAACTCGCATAAAGAATGTGTTTTTAAAAAGGCATGCAGTTAAAACTTTGTACTGGATAATCTTGTTCACCATGTTATTTCAAAATAATGGTATCAAAGTGGGGGTTCTAGATTTTCACATTTCTGTTTTCAAGTAAGAGCATATTCTAGCACCCATAAAAACACAGTAAAATAATTTTCCTGGAAATGTTTAAGGGGATGTGTCAGACTGGGAGAACCCCTAAAATGGAATCTCCTTATAGGTGTAACTAGAACTGATTATTAGGTAATGAAAATCTGACAATTTAAAAACTATTTTTAAGCAGCTTAAAAATAGGAATATGTTATTAGTTTTAACACTGCTGAATTTTCTGCTAAACTCTCCCCCTCTTTCCCCCTCGACTCCTCAGTCCACCCAGTGCCCACTCGTACCACCAGCTGTGGAAAGCTCATGGTCCTGCTTATGTGGCAGGGGTTGGCTGTGTCACCCTTATAGCAGCTCTGTATAGAACTGGTGTCACACAGCACATTTTACAACACTTAATATTAAATATCGAATTCTCTGGATACCCAGTCGCACAGAAATCGCACATATGGATATAAAAACAACAGTAGTTTGAAGTAGGTGCCAGGTACTCTCACGTTGGGGCCTCTTGAAAAGTCTGGCTTAAACAGATTACATGATTTCTTGTTGTTATGTTTAGAATAGATTAGAAATAATTGCAGACCTGCATTTGAACTGTTTCCATAACCAGAGAAATATTTTGGACAACATTTAATTGCAACTTAAAAATGAGGTCAAATAATGTAACTCTCAAAGCTTGTAACGTCTTTAATATTACACATCTAAAGCATTATTAGCATCAAACCTTTATGTGAAGGTGAGATCAGTATCGTGGTTGTACCAGAGGAGGTGGTTTATTTAGCACTTTTGTGTCCCTCTCACCTGAGCTTGCAGAGTGAGCAGCCAAGAAATGGTAACAAGATTATGATCATGTGATGGAAAAGAGACACTGATAGGAGAAAAGGGAGAGGCAGAGGGGAAGGCACATCCTGCAGGAGCTGTCAGTTACGACTGCCTTTACGTATTAAAAACAAGGCAGCAGAGATTTTAGCTGTGCGTTGATTTTTGGAAAAGCAAGATTGGTTTAAGTCACAACTTGCTTAATGTAGTGTGTCTGGTATTCCTGTGCCACCATGCTGCTGCTTTACACCTTTTTAATCTCTTTCTTAGAGTCAATCTACCGCCGTGGAGCCAGAAGATGGAGGAAGCTGTACCGAGTGAATGGGCATTTGTTTCAAGCCAAACGTTTTAACAGAGTGAGTACTGTTGCATAAAATGTTGGGTTTTGGTAATGTTCTGTGGTAATTGTTTTTCTCAGCCTGTGCTTTTTCTGTATTTGAGTATTGAAAAGAAAAGCAAGATGCTTATTCATGTGATTTCTCAGTCTATGCAGTGTTATTCAGGTCATAACAATCAGAAAAACTTGAAAGTCTTTGAACCTGGGGTGGAGTTAATATGTTATTGGTGGGAATTACTTTTAATGTCTCAAAAAAGCTGGGTTTGTGCCTATTTAAACTGATGCTTGCTTAGAGAAGCTTTTCTCCTCCCTACTCTACGTGATTTTGATTGCTTGTCAGCATGATCTTTTACTTTTGGTACTTTTTGTCATTCTTACAGCTCTTAAAGAGATCTTGATTTTTTTGCTTTAAATGAGTTGAATCTGAGGTATTACATCATCTGATTAGGAAATAGATCTGGTTTATTGAGCTAAAATACAACTATTTTAAGAATCTGACTTAATCCATGTAAGGAAGTGAATGTAGCTTTAAGACTGAGACACCTCCTTCACTTATCCCATTACGCCTAAGTTTTGCAGCATATGTACAAATGTAGTACATAAACACTTCAGGGAACTCTGTACAGACCTGAGTGCAGTGAGGGAAGTGAGCTCTTTGATTCAGTAGTGGCTGTTTTTTAAAATTAAATTAGTGCTTTTCCTTTTGCTCCCCACCCAAAAACTGTATTGAAAGAAGGAAAAGCCTCTTCAAACTCAGTATTTGATCCCTAGATACGTGAAAAATGTCACATATCCAAGTTACAACATGCATTCGTGTAATGGGGTGTGCCAACTCAAGTTTTTTAATTTATAGTGTGAAACACATACTTTTTGTGCTTATTTGCTCTGTAGTCCAAACGTTTCTTTGAAACATTGTGAGTGCATACCTGCCACATTAACAGTCCATGACGTTACAGTGTTCTAATTGAGAATAGGCAGATACTGAATATGCATATAAAGGTTTTAACACTTCATTAGTATGTCCGTTTGTTAACAGTCCTAAACAAGACTACTTTGTAACTGTCTTTATACAAATGGAATCATACAAAGTCGGAACACAAGCCATATCGAACTTCAGTTAGTAATAAAGTGGACATGAACTGCAAAATGTGCTATAAGAATGTATAAATTTATAAGAAGTCATGGTCATGTATGTATTACCAAATAAAATACCAAGTTTTAATGTTGACTGAATTTTTAAGGTTGAAGTATGACCTTAGGAATTAATTCCTTTTTCAAAATAACCTTTTAGAACTCTCAGATAATTCAGGAAAATGAACACATGCCAGTATCTAAACTTTAATCTTGCTTAACATGAAGGTTAACACATACGGAACTCTTTGTATGTGTGTTGGAGAGCCAGGAGAGGAATACCAGCATTAATGGAAGGAATTTGGGAGCCGCCTCTACATCTTCCCCCACACACACCTTGTTTCCCTGCATCTGTCTGAAGTAAATGAAACTATTTTCTTGTATGTCATTTCCAGGACCTAAGACATTTTATTTAGTCTTAATACTACTGCTGCCAAACCTAGACAGGGATACTGAAGGAAGTCTGATTGACCGGGAATTGTGAAAGAAGTGGCTATAGATGTCCAAGGTTGCCTCTCTTATGAGGCAGTATGGTTGTGTTGTGTTGGGTTCTTTTCCCCGCCCCGAGCAATGCAGTTTGGGTTTCTCCTGATCAAGGGCAATTGGCTGTGCAGATGAGTGGGATGTCATTAAGGTTTGCTTTCTGCAGCTATCAAAACCTGAGAAGGGCAATACAGAAGGTTTGTTTTTTAAATTATCAATTCTTTGATCATTATTTCTTTTCTCCTTAGTATATTTTTTTTCTAATACTACTTGTAAGGATTTCTAGTAGCTTAATGCTTTTGGGCAGGACACTGTGTGATTCATTAGTCTGAGGATGTGAATAACCACACTCTAACTGGCACTTTGCTGGGAGGAACAGACCTGCTCTGTTCTGTTCTGCGGCTTCGGGACAGTTGCAGAGCTCTGCCTGAGCCTGGGGATGAGAGCAGGGCTTCATGTGCAGCTTGCAGGGTGATGGACAATGCCTTAGGCTGTGACAGCACTCGCTGCAGAAGATGTGTAGATAGGGAATAATGAGTAAGTCTTGTGCTGGCAACCTGTGCACTGTGCAGAGGGATCACCTGATGCTGGGTGACTTCTTGGCATGTTAAGAAGCTCATATTACGATTTGGCACTTTGGGTAGAGTGGATAAAATGACCACAGCGCACACACAACCTGGAAAAAATATTTCAGGACCTGCCCTGTTAAAGTCAACAGTAGAATGTCTGGCGTCTGGATTTGTCCTCCTTTTGGTTTAATTTAGTCAGATGCTATGTCACTGCATGTAGGGGAAAAAAAGACCATATATTTTTGCTATTAAATGGTGCAAGATACAGAGGTTTTACATCAGACTTGATAGCTGAATTTTAATTATGCAAAGTTTCTACCTCTGTTAAAGTATATATGTGCAGGTATAGAACATGCTTCATACTTTAACTTGTATTGTGTAACATTTTGTTATGTTGTCATCCAAAGCTGTCAGGCCAGGTGGGTTTTATGCATAATGGTGTAGTACAAATTTCTGCCAGCTTTCTTTGGGTGACCTCTGTCAGAATCTGAAATTTGAAATATTCTCTAGGCATAATTTGCTAATATTAAGCTGTAATGTGTTCCATAGGCTTGGGACATTTTCTTAACATTCATTAAAAAAGGCCTGCATTTAATTGAGTTCTAAGCATGAAGTATAACCTTCAGTTATTAGGAAACCCCTGGATATTCTAAGAGAAATATTATTGTGCATCTATTAGGAAGTGACTGATTTTGTAGGTGAATTCTTGCTGCTTGATAACTACTGTTTTAGTAAAAGGAATTGGTCACTGAATTGATGACGTGCATTCTGGCTTTTAGAGAGCGTACTGTGGCCAGTGCAGTGAAAGGATATGGGGTCTGGGAAGGCAAGGCTACAAGTGTATCAACTGCAAGTTGTTGGTCCATAAGCGTTGCCATATACTTGTTCCACTGACCTGCAAAAGGCATATGGTAAGTTTGTGTTTTGTATGAAGCTAAGATGTTTCCTTGTGTCCTGAGTAGCTGTTTGTGGATGTACCTCTTGTGTAATTAAATGCTGTGTGTAGTGGTGGAGCTGTAACTCCTGGTGGTGGTTGCTTTTCACTTTCTGAACTGAGAAGGTCTCTGGAGGACAAGCCTTTGGATTGTGAGCAGCAGAAACAAAGTGAGGAAAGAAAACTTGTGATATGAATTGTGTGCAAGTTTGAGTTTCCCTCTTCCAGTAGACACGCTGTATTTTACGGAGAGATAAAGAGTTGTCGTTGACAATCATAGAAGCATAGACTGATTAGAGTTGGAAGGTACCTTAAAGCTGATCCAGTCCCAACACCCAGCTATGGGCAGGGCCACCTTCCACTAGAGCAGGTTGCTCCAAGCCCCCTCCAGCCTGGGCTTGGACACTGCCAGGGATGGGGCAGCCACAGCTTCTCAGGAAAGATCCTAGATTTCTTCCTTTTAGCCTATGGGAATATTTTAAGAACTGAGGCACTTGTGTGGTTTTTGCACTACTGCATGCAAACAGGCTTTAATGTTCTTCCACCTCAGCTTCTCCAGTGTTCTTTCATCCTCTGTTTCCCTCATACATTCCAGTGGCAATATTTGATTTTCCTAGGTTATACCATTAATCTGTATCCCTGAATTTTAGCCCTTCTTCTACTCACTGCTGACAGCCAGTATCTCACTGGTTGTTGTGTCATGTTCTTTCTAATTCAGAACTTAAATCAGTATTTTTCTTTATTGCACTGCTAGGTTCTTTGTCAACTTATTTGTGCATGCTGCTATACCTACTGGAATAGTCTTACATGTCTCTCAATGACTTGTGATTGATACCAGTGTCTAAATGTGCTATAAAACTATTGGGTATTATGATCTTTACGAATTCATGTTGTACCCTTGTATTGAGGAACAATTCCTGTTTTTAAACAGGAAAGGAATATGCCAGTGCTCTAAATGGAGTGTGTAACATCATGTTGAAGTGTTTACTTTGTTGCTGTTCCATGTGAAGCAGACTCAGAAGTCTTAAATAGAATAAAGTTTTTAACTTTGTAACAAACTATACTAATCTTGCTTTTAGAAGACAGCTAAGTATCTGTTGTAGAGAACGGTCAAGGTAGCATTTAGGCATTTTGTAGGCTGGTTTCATAACGCATCACAAAGTGTTAGTGGTCAGAAATACTTTTACAAAACACAATTTTCATTGTGGAGGATACAAATGTTAGGTTCTCATTGCATTGTAGTTCAGTGCAAGACATACTCGTTTAAATTTACTGCATAAACCCATGTTTTTTTCCTATGTTACTTGTGTGTTCTGCAAGGATTCGGTCATGCCTTCCCAGGAACCTCAGTTAGATGATAAAAATGATGTTGGCCTCCCTTCAGAAGAAACTGATGGAAGTGAGTACTGTCTTAAGTCAAAATTCCTGTGTCTCTCCATTTGGAGGTCCAGTTTCCACTCTACCTGTTTAGGTTTGTTTTTTAGTAAAGTTTACCTTAGATTAGCTCTCGTTTAGTCCCGTGGACTCATTAGGGACTCAATTACAGTAAACATACTTCTGAAACGTGTCATCTGGTTTGGTTTCATCCTAAATTCATAAGCTCTGAAACCAAACCACAATGGAAAGTTAAGCATGGAGCAATTTGGAACAATAGATGTACTTTTTAAAACAAACCCCTGTGTTTCTGATCCAAACTGGGATGCTAATAAATGCACCCTCAGCCTTTAAGTATTTTGTAATTTTGTGTGGTTTATAGTATTCTTTCTAGGTTACCATTATTAATGATTTAACCTGTCTTGTTTTCAGGGGCCATTTACCACACCCATTCTTGGAAATGACTCTGTCCTTTGTCAGATGCTGCTAGAGCTCAAAAGTCCATTAATGAATTTCTTGCTGTCTCAGAGTAGTTTCTGCTGCACCCTGCTGTCAGAATTACAAGAAAAGTAGGAAAGTTTGGTCAACTGTCCCATAGTATTTAAAGCAAAGTGCTGACCCTAAGCTACTGAATCTTTCCATTTATCAACTTTGAAAATGATTTCTAATGAAGACCTTAACAACACTATTTGATTTCTTTTTTCAGTTCCCTACATTCCTTCAAACCGGAAACATGACAACATTAAAGATGACTCTGAGGTATGTGTTAAAAATATCTCTGTAGGTCACATTTACACACTCTGAATCATATACTTTTTATAAATATGCCAAATTATTTGCCCAGTTTTCTTCTGCTACCTTAGAAAAAAATAAAGTCTGATATTTCTTTTTGAAAATGGATTAGGTTTTTAAAGCATTTTTATCGTATGTTTTCAGGTTTCTTTTGTATCCAGCTCTTGTTATCCCAATTTTTTTATTTTTTCTTTTTTATCCCTTCCATTCATGTTGGAACAACAGTGATTTAGCAGAGGGTTTGACTTTATTGGTCCTAGCAACAAATGGAGGCTCTGACATTATCTTGTCTGCTCTCTAATGGATATACCCCCTTCCATCGCCCTCAGGCTGTGATTATGAAAGTTGGTTCAGTATGATAATACATTAACTATCCAGCTGAGAGGTTTCACATAAACAATACCTAAGAATTTATGGACAGCTCCTGTGGAAATACAAATGCAGTAACATATATTTAAACTCTGGTTTTCAGCTCTTTTATAGATGATCTGATAAAATCTTTGCATACCAAGAATGTTATTCCCTTAAAGCAGTTTGAACAATCCCAATACTCTTTAATTCTAAAGGGCTCCAAGTCACTTCTTTAAAAGAAGTGCTTCTGGCATATTTAAAGTAAATAGGATGCACTCTGCAGAACACTAACAGTTTGATACCCCACTTTTAGCTAGCCTGCACTTTTTTTTTTCTTTACCGCCACTACAATACTTGTCACTACCATTATTTCACACTTGAGTACTTCCTGCTCATGGGTGAGTGATTTTTTTCAGTCACATCTTCAGATTTTTGTCTTGGATTCAGAGATGGAAAGGTATAAGTTTAAAACATGTCAGAATTGTGATCTGGAGTTGCTGACTTCTGCCAAGGTTAGTGTTCAGGTAAATACTGTCTGTATTTAGATTTCTATAGGTGCTATTTGCTCAAGCTCAAGTGTCCTGAATTATGCTGCTCTGATTTTCTCACCTTACTTTCAAGCTTTAATAAAATAATTTAAGTTGTCCTACAGACAGGAAGTAGCATTCTGGGAGCTGCTTTGATGAGAATCTTTAAGCTCAGAGCAATCTCTTCTAAGAGCAGTCAATCCTAGATCAAGATCCTTTATATAAGTACTTTCCATAGTTCAGCAGAATGTTGATCTCTCTACAAGTACAGTAGTATGAGGTCAGATATAAATAGGCCACAGAAGTATGTCAAAGCATTGTCTATATTGGTAAAACATGAAATGTCAAAGTACCTGCTGCATTTGCCTAGTTCAACTGCTTGTTCTTCAGTCTCACATGTTCGCATTTAACTTCAGCAAAAAGTAAAGATAAAATTTATCTTTTTAAATAATAAACTTTTAAATAAAATTCTTCATAGTGGTATATTTGCTTCAAATTCTCACATTTGAGAAACAGAAATCTGCTTCTGTATGTTCCCAGGCACCTATTAGAAGCTGTACTTAATACAAGCAGTTGTTACCTAAACTCAAACCAAGACAGGTATATTCATTAGCGAATGATTGTTTCTTTATCCTCTTCCTTTTTAGAGAGCCTTTATTAATTTGTACTGCATTATCTGTCAGAATATGAAATATTTTCTTCACTTAGTACAAAGGATAATTCTGTGTGGTTCAAGAATTGGAGTAAAACTTCATTTCTCAGGACATTGCCTTCTGTTTTCCAGTAGGGAAGCTTAAATAATTTATCTAACAAACTACTGCCTTGAAAACCATAGTGACTTTTAGCAAGAACAAAACCAATACTAAGTGAACATTTCCAAACAAATGTGCTCTTATCAGTCATTCAGATCTGTGTGCTACTGACAATGGGAAGCAAACTCAGCACATTCTGTCCAGTGGTCAAAGATCTCTTTGCTTTAATAGTCACTTGTTTTGAAAATGTCTTCTGTTTCTAGCATCTGTTTCTTTTTATACAGGAAATCAAACCAGTCATTGATGGAATGGATGGAATTAAGATTTCTCAGGGACTTGGACTACAGGACTTTGATTTAATCAGAGTTATTGGACGCGGAAGTTATGCCAAAGTTCTTTTAGTTCGGTTAAAAAAGAATGATCAAATTTATGCTATGAAAGTAGTGAAAAAAGAATTGGTCCATGATGATGAGGTAAAAGTCTGTGTTGATTGCATTCTGTTACTGTAAAAACTTACTGTGCTTTAACAAGAAACTTTAAACTAAGAAAGCAGCTATTTCTGTAATAGAGGTTTTACTAACTTCTGAACTCATTTGTCATCAAGTGGCTGCATGAAGCACTGAGATTAAATCTGAGACAAATGTCCCTTGTGTTAATAACAATTACCAGCTATTAATAGTCTTAGTAGAATGCACATGAAAAATATTCCAACCTGGATATGCTGCAAGTGGTGAGATAAATAGGGTGGCATTTAGGCACTTACCTTTGAAGGCAAATGAATGTAGCTGCAGATTACTGTCTGTGTTTCGGAATAGGAGCTAAAACTGTTCTGAGTCATGATTTTACTCAAAACTGGATTGTGGCTCATGTTTGGATGCAAGTTTACTGTTCCATGGTCTTCAGGAGTGTCTGAACACAAAACCTAACAGATTAATTTGGTGGTGACACTTCTTTATTTCCTTTGAGACTCCAGTTTCACTAACTATCCTTGACAAGAAGGCCTGGTCTCTCAGTGCCAGTATTTGTTATCTTCAGATTGGTTGGAAAGCTGGAAGTATTTGCTGGAAAGGGAGAATTTTAAGCACAATTACGTTTCCAGTTTATTAGCAGAGTACTGAGTGTTTGCAGGGTGGAACATGATCAGTGTATTGCATCAAGAGTGAATACTGCTAAAACCAAATGTCCGTAAAGGTTAAATTTTGGATGGTTGTATGAAAAATTACCGAATGCTTTGTTATTGGGGGTCTGAATCTTGCAGTACTGTGCTCATATCTGTCAAATTTTTATAGGGTTTTATTATATGGTATTGCTCTGGGTGCTCAGGACTTCTCCCCATTGAAGTACTAAAGGTAGTCTATGATGTTTTAAGAAAGTTTGTCCAGCCAAAATCAAAGACTGTTTTGGTAGTTTCATTGAATTAATTTTGAGTTTCAGATGAGAAAGTGAATTTCAGTTTATTTTGAGCATTGTAAAACCATTGTAACATAAGCAATGTGAATTCACATTGCTTATGTTACTGGCATGAGTTGCCTCAGCAGCTTTAGGATCATTTATCCAAGCTAGTTGAATTTATTTCTATGAAGCAGTGTGAGCAGTGTGTCAAATATTGCAGATGTTATGATATTTTAAAATGGCTTAAGTTTTGTGCAGAACTTTCTAAATGGTTAAGAAACTTCTGAATATATAATGGAATTAAAATGTTTTATAACTTCCTCCAGATTTTAGGGGGGTTTGTCTTTCTGAAGAACATGTGTAACAGTGATGGTGTATGTGCAAGGGAGCATAGATGTTCACAATTTTCTGGGAATACCCCCAGTGATTATCCAGCAGGAGTTCTGATTGTTCAATTACTCTATTTCAGGATATTGATTGGGTACAGACAGAGAAACATGTGTTTGAACAGGCATCCAGTAACCCATTCCTAGTTGGTTTACATTCATGCTTTCAAACAACAAGTCGGTAAGAAAGATCTGAAATTATTTTGTTTTTAAAATCTTGCTCATTGTACTAATTGCTTCTCATAAAGCAAAAATAACCAGCGCTGTCCCACTGTCAGGAGTGTTCAGAAGGAAGCATTAGTATTGCTACAGCAAAGCCGGTTCCAGCGGGGAAGCTTAGCCAGTGTGGTGTGAAGGAAAAGGCTGGTATCCCAGGTCCAGACCTAAAGGTAGAACATGAATGAGGAGGAGGAGGAACTGTGTGCTGTCTTCCTGAACACAGGCTGTGTGGCTTTGGGAAGAGGAAGATAGGTAGTAGGGTTAAACACAGCATTGTAGGGGAGAGGTTATAATGCCTGATGCTATTGAACAGGGCCATTCTCAGAGGACCAGGCTGTAGTTCTCTGTTCTTCAAATTAGCATAAGAGTTGGGCTGCTCAGCAGTGATAATTTTTAATAACTTAAAAACTACATGTGTATGAAGTAATTTTTGCTTACAAAGCTTAGCACCTATTGATGAAGTATGTGATTTTATTTGAAAAAGTGCTAAATAAACTCTTAGCTACTTTAAAATACTTTTTTTTTTTTTTTGTCCTTGTGTGCCCAATCCAAAATGGGTTACTTGCTTCTTATTTTGTGATTGGAATATAAAGAAAATCAAGAACTTTTATGCCCATGCTTATGTATGTCCCTGTGGAATTATGGATGTTTGGGGGTTGTAGTTTGAGGTGATTTTGTTTCCACCGGTACCTACTTGCTGTTACACTTCTATAAGTGAAAGGCCTTTTAAGCTAAACCAATATTTTCACCAAGTACTAAATAGTACTGAACATGTAATGTAGCAGTTCAAGTGGTCAGGCAGGGTGAGGTATTGAGCATGAGGTTACTTAGAAATATTGGGAACAATTAAAAGGGCTGAGGTCAGCAACAGAAAGATCTTTTGCATAACACTTTGGTACTTACACTGGCATACTTGGGGAGCAGAAATACTGAAAAGTAGCTGAACGTAATCAAAACTTTCTGTATTCCTGCTGTGTCTTCTGGAGTCCTTTTTCCAGCCTGGCTTCTACTTGCAGTGAAACTGTAGTGGTTTGCTTGCCTTCAGCCTTTTGCCATGGATAGAGCTGCAATGTCATGAATTCAAAATTTGGTTATAGCTGTAATGTTAAAAAAAACCAACATGATCATAACCTCATTACAGGAACAGAGAAGCACAAAACTGACTTCAAGTGAATAAGCTCATCAACATTAGCTGGTTTTAACTGGCCCAAAGAAAACAAGTTGTAATATGAGAATAGTTTATGTATAAGGGTGCTAATAAGAGGGGAAAAAAGTTACAAAATAACATGTTGTTGCTCCTAAATGTAACTTTAATAGATTTTTAAGGTAAGAAAAATGTGTACTTATAGATGCTGATTGATGCTAAATGTAGCTGTTTGCATTGTTCTGGATACTAGCGATGCTTGTTCTATTATTGTCGTAAGACATGTACCTTGGGCTTGCACAGACTTGCCAGATAAGTGTCTTCCAAGGATGGCAACAATCCAAAACCTCCATCCTGCAAAATCACTGATGTTTGAGTAAATCCTTCTATAACTAGCAAGGACTATCAGTGTTCACACATGTGCTAAAACATGACTTGACACAAGGAACCTCAAATTGCAGGCTCTGGATGATGATAAAACATTTGAAAGCTTCCAAATTGGGTAGGAAATTTGGAAGCAAAAAAATAATCAGGAATGCTGTAATGAAATGCTCATGGCATTATCTATCTCATTTGTGATTTATTTTTTAGTTTTTATAATATAAAAGTTTTTATAAATTTTTTTTTTCTAAAAAAATCTAAGTTTTTATAGAAGTCTTTATATTCTTGTGGGGAAGCCACTGAAAGATGTGCAAGCTGGGTTGTGTCCAGTAATTTTTCCTTGTTTACCTTTGAAGTTTTTAACACTTTAAGTGTTTCAAATGAAGACTCCTTTTCAAAGGGAAGAAAGTAATCTTTATTATTACCAGTTAGAATGGGCTGAGAGAAGACTGGAGAGTGTCTTTTCCAAATGGAATGTTTTCCAGTGTGTGGATATATGGAAAGGAGTTTTCAGCTTGTGGAAAATGAGATGTATAAAGAAACAATACCTCCTGGGAGAGCTGCAGCTTTTATAAGGAGCCCTTACTCAACATGTTTCTATCTTGTTGGTCTCTCTGACCTTAGCAGCGTTGCCAGGATCATATTTTCCCAAGGATGAAATCTTTCTTGCATACTGTAATAGAAGTCTCTTTATACAGCTCATTCCACCTGTATTTGTTTCTTTCCCCTCCTGACTTTTCCCTTGTTTGTTTTGAGAAGGTTGTTTCAAAAGCTGCTCTGCAGAGGAGCTAATAAGCCCAGATCTGTGCCTAGATCTTTCCTTTAGTGACTATGCCATGTAGGGAGTGATGGAAAAGGGTCCATCATACTGTCGCTTAATTCACCGTTTTCTACAGATAAAGGTTGTGGCAAAGTCAAGGGAGTGTGGGATTTCATTGTGTGCCCTGCTGGCTCACCTTATTCAGTTTTCATCACTGGTAAATAATGGGTGTGTATGAGCTGAGTCTGTCAATCCTCAAATTCTTTAGTCTCAGTCTGTTCTTCAAATACAACAGAACGTTGTGGGTTTTCCTTTTAGGAATGACAGTATGTTTCTTAACACTGTATTGGGAAGAGCTCAGTGATGACCATATGATTTCACAGAAATGATCTTGTGTTTTTTAATAATATGCTAGATTTTGTTACTTAAATTGGAAAGAATATTATTGTCATCTACTATTCAGCTAAAACTTGCATGTTTTTTTGAAAGTAAATTCAGGTTACACTGCTCTAACTGAATTTGTCAACTTGCTTTCAGTACATCTGTTTGAGCTTTTCAAGAACTGAACCAGCACAAACAGCAAGCTTTGTAGTTATGTATTAATATTACAAATCCTACAAAACATACTGATCTGTAGTATTGCCAGATGCTCATGAATTGAGCAAATATTGTTATTTATTAAAGATGGTGACCTTTTAGTAGGAAAACTACATCAAATACGGATGCTAGTTTTCAGGTTTTGCCTATGCAGAAACCTTGTTGACTTCTATGTATGTAAGGTACATTTCATTTACAGAGCTCTCCAGATGTGATGCTGCAGCTTGGCTACTAAAAATGAACAGTATCTAGTCAAGCAGAGTAAGGATAATTGTTACATCAGGGTGAATCTGTCAGGTTTTCTCAGAAAGGTTTGAATTACAATACATCTTTCATTCTTAAATACTAAACCCCTTATTTCAAATGATCGGCATTGTTGTTGTTACTAATGTCATTTTTCAGATGAAAGATAATTCTACCTTTTCGGGATAAACCTTTGTTTTTGCCACGCACCATCTTCTAGCACACTTCCATGATTGTGCTGTAATTTTTAAAGAAGTCTGTATCTCATTATATGCTTTGGGTCTTTCTTTACTTCTGTTGATGAGTGAGTATCTCATTGGGCAAATGTTTTTGTCTTATGTGCTGTTTAAATAAGTTTCTGCAGCTTTTATACCAGACGGTAGCCTGTTGTATGTAGCTGCCTCTCCTTTATATGCAGTCTGTCATTTAAATAAAGGATGTGATCCTATATGGATCAAATAAGTACTCTTTTTTTTTCTCTTAGTTTCTGTGACTGTAAGAAGTCTAGAAGTCGATTCAAGAGTGGAAGTGAAAATGGTTTAATTTGGAAGGATAAGAATAGTTTTTCTTCAGTTTCCTTGGAATCCATTAATTGTATTATATACTTTCAGATTGTTTCTTGTCATAGAGTATGTAAACGGGGGAGATCTTATGTTTCATATGCAACGGCAAAGGAAGCTTCCAGAAGAACACGCAAGGTATTTCACTAACACAGTTGTAGTGGTTTTCCTGTGTTGTAGTTGTTTAAGGAAATACTTCCTCAAGTTTATTCCATACAAGTATATGAATAAAAAAGAAGGAACAAAAAGTTCATTCTCAAGTTTAGAATGTACTGCCCTGGGAAGAAATATGAATTTTGCTTTTCTGAAGAATATATATATTTTTCCAAGTAAGCAAGAATCTGTATTAACAGGTCCTCCTATTTATTTTTGTTTATTGTTTCATATTTAGGTAATACTTGTTTGATCTGTTGATGGAAGATGTAACTCTTCTATTTGCCTTGGTCTTACATTGAATTAATACAGTGTTGGCAGGAGAAGAGGAAAAATCTGGTCTGCATGGCTTTGCACTACACAAAGTCCTGTTCTAACTCTGAATAAGCGGAAAAGACAGACCTGTTTCATTGTTGGAATTTTCAGCAAAAAATATAGGATAAAGAATAAATATTTTCTTAATTAGTAAAATTAAAGTAATTTCCCATATTTAAAGGAATGGCTTTACACAAGGTCAGCGTCCTTATGGATAAGTGTAGCTTGGTTTTGGTGTGCTGCTGGTAGATAAAAGCTGACTGTAAAGTGATGCTTTAAGAAAAGATTATCTTTTTCTTTTTAATTGTGCCAGGTTTTGTACAATCTTAATGGGAATTTTCTTCTTTCCAATTTCAGGTTTTATGCTGCTGAAATTTGTATTGCTCTAAACTTCCTCCATGAAAGAGGCATAATCTACAGAGATTTAAAACTAGATAATGTTCTTCTAGATGCAGAGGGTCATATCAAATTAACAGATTATGGCATGTGCAAGGTAGGATTTTTCTTACGTTTCTTTTGTCACTTTGTCATTCAGCAGCATCTCTCTGGTTATGCTTTTAAGTCAAATACAGCATCCAGTGATTTGTAATTTTTTCTTTGTACATCTCAAGTTATGTGGGTCATTTTGCGGGACAGAAGTAGTTTGGCCCTTTGGGCAAGTCAGTTTCTTTTTGCTAAATGACTCAAGTTAGAAAAATTATGTTGAAGAAAATATGTTTTTAAAAGGGTCTTTTCCATCTCTTAACTGCTCCTGTGAGTCTGAATTTGTCATTCTCTGAGGCTGGACTCTGCAGATTAGTAACCAAAGGGGCTATCTGGTACCTCAGCTCTCAGGGGCCGTAATCTTGGGCCCTGAGAGGCAATTGAAAGAGCATCATTTTCAAAGCATCTGGCAACATGTAGCATGTTCTTAATGCGATGCTTTTTCACAACACCTGTTAGAAAAGGATTTCCAAATTGTTTATCTGGATTTGGTTTTAATTGTGTCTGTAACCAGTAAGCAAAAGGTTGTTAGAAGTGTGCTTTGACTCAGTTTTAATCAGTTAATTTGCTGAGATAAACTGTGAAGTCACAAGCCAGCTTTGAGCACTAAGAGCATTTGTTTTGCTCTAGCATTGCCTTTTTTTGAAAGGAAGGTCTTTAGAATTCCTAAATCACTTGGCTTTGCAAGTCTAATTAAGGGAAATTCCCAGAAAAGGAGGTCAACTTTTAATTTGTACATGATTTATGCATATAGGAAGGTTTGGGCCCTGGTGACACTACAAGCACTTTCTGCGGGACGCCAAATTACATTGCACCAGAGATCCTCAGAGGAGAAGAATATGGTAAGCTGTGACTAAACAATTTGCAGTTATAATAAATCACAAAGCAAAGTTCTAGTTGAACCAGGCTGTTGATCCTCACTTCTATGAGAGAAAACACTCAATTTCAGTGAGTCCTGGATGAAAATCTGCTCTACAAATGTTTCCAGGGTTCAGTGTGGACTGGTGGGCTCTCGGCGTGTTGATGTTTGAAATGATGGCAGGAAGGTCTCCGTTTGATATTATTACTGACAATCCAGACATGAACACTGAAGATTACCTCTTCCAAGGTACAGTCATTTGGACTTCTGTATTTCTTGGGGGAGAAACAGTGAAAATTCCAGTTCCTGCAGGACAGTTTGCGTTCCCTTTGCCATTGTTATCCTGTAGCTGTCTGTAAATCTACTGCAGATAAAGGCCTCAAGTATTTCCAGTTCTTCATCCCAGAAATTTACTTTGTTGAACTCGGATAAAATGGTCTGGAATGAGGAAGCCTTTTTCAGACAAGAAAATACTTCTTAAAAGATGTTCACAGTCCAGAGCTATCACAGAGTTGTCTGGAATGGTACTTTTGTTAGAAGCAAGTCTACAGGCCAAGAATGAATTTTAAAATGGAGTGCTACATGAGAGGGTAGGAGGATCTTTACTGACAGAAATATGTCAGCCTGTGGTTTTGCTCCAGATAACTTTTAGTTTTACTTCTGATGAAATTAATACTGACTTCTTTTAAGCAGTTCTACCCTTTAGGTATAGACGTGTGAGTAATACTTGCCATATTTATTACTACAGAAACTCTATAGCAGTTTGGGGAATTGAGAAGTGGCATGCTCCCTAATATGCAGAGCCATTCTTGAAAGTAATTACTGCAATTATTTAGTGCAGTTTGCAATGTTCTTCATATGAGCCTAATGTTAAATCAGTTACAGTTTAAAATTGCACCTTTCCATGTACTGAGGACAGTGGAAAAGTTTTTTTCCCTGCTTACGCTACAGTAGAAAAAGCTAGTGCAGCTAATATTTCTTTTAGGAAATCTTGAACTGTCACTATAACAGTGCATTGAATTACTGTAGCTCCTCTAGTTTGCATTATTTTAACTAATTACTCTGTCTTGTTTTCCAAATGGTCATGTACTTAAATAATACAGTGTTTCTGTTGAGATCATGGTCATGTCACAAACCAAAAGCCAATATTGCTGTTTTTAAACCTGTAACAGTTATTCTCGAGAAGCCAATCCGGATTCCAAGGTTTCTTTCTGTCAAGGCTTCCCACGTGTTAAAAGGGTTTTTAAACAAGGTAAATAACATTCTCTTATTTTTAGCATCTAAGATCTGGAAGTCAGAGCTTCCTGTTGAAAGCAATGCAGTTAAGAGGTTAATCTGCTTACTGTTGAGAAAACCTATAAAAGCTTTGTGTGCTGTATGTTAAAAGAAGCCACTTCTTAGCTGTTAATTTACTGAGTGAATTCCACAGCACAGACTTGATCTAAAAGCCTGAACCTAGTTGAAAAAAATAACTATAGGTTTGTTTCAAAGCTTTTTTCTGGAATACTTTATTACTTATCAAGCTGATTGAAATCCCAAGATTTTTAGGGGGGGAAAGGATATGAATTCTACATTACTAAATAAATCTTTTTTCTTTTTTTTTTTCTTAAGAAGTTGTAAACTATAATTTTAAAATGAAATTTGAAACAAACTTCATTTAAAAAAATAAATGAAAAAGAACAAAAATTCCTTGACAGGCCTACTATCTTAGCAGTAGTTTGCAGTCACGGGGAATGCTGGAGTCATGTATATGGGCTGTATGTGGGACAGAGACTGTAACTGGCTTTGAGTGTGTAATATGAGTTTGTGTTTCCACAGGATCCCAAAGAAAGGCTTGGTTGCCAGCCACAGACAGGATTTTCTGATATCAAGTCTCATACGTTTTTCCGCAGCATAGACTGGGATATGGTAAAAATTATTCTGTTTGTATCTGTCCAAAAGGAATAGATTCTTTAGTTCATTAGTTGTATGCACATGTAAAAGCCCCCTTTAAAAACAGGGAAATTCAATTCTATAAGAGGAAAAACTATTTTTCTTTCTCCAAGTGATGGAGGAACAAGGTTTCTTCCATGACCATAATGGAAAATCAGGCTTCCTTCTGAACTCTAGGAATGGTTACAACTTGGGGGTATTGATTTTAAAATAAATGATGAATTTTAAGAAGCACTGTAGGAGCCATTTATTCCTTGGTTTCTATTTGTAGATTCTGCAAAGTCATGCACTGGGTTCTGCTGCTGTAGAATTTCCCCAGTGTACACACAAGGTGCCTGCAGTTGTGGGAAGGACTCCATAGATCCCCAGAGTCATAGTTCAGTTCTGGGTGGGCATTTCATATAGTCCTTTTAGTAAATGTTTCACTGAACATGAGAGTGTGGACTAGCAAAGCCAGCCTGTTGGAATGCTGTCACAGTAGGTCATTTCTCTTGGTGATTAGAAACCTTTTCTGCCTTGGCAGGACAGGTAGTGCTTGATTTACATGGCCAGCAGGATGGGTTAAGTGTTGTGAAACCAGTTTAGATACAACCATGGAAGATGAGGTGCTTCAGGTACATGAAGCATTTGTAATCTGCTTGTACTATATTGAAAAGAAAAAAGACTGAAATCACAAATGATACAATTTTTCAATCAGTGGGATTATTCAGGTAGGAAACAGGGTTTAGTTATGTGGATAGGTGTGAGTAGGATCAGGTTCTTATTTAAGGATATGGCTTGGGAGCAGTGTAGTTATTCAAAAAGATTCTTTGATTATTGCTTTCAGGTTTCCTTTATTGCTCCTGATGTGAGGGAAGTTTTTAGTTCATGGGGGAGTAGGTGGCTTGGACTTTAGTGGTTTGGCAAGCATGAAGTTTTGCTTAAATTGTTGTGGTTTTTTTTAACCTTCTCTTGGCAATTGTATCTTCTTCTGCTTTCATGGTAGAAAACCATCACAGACACGGCACTGTTGCGTTTATTGACACTTGAGCAATAACACAAGTCAGGAACCACTGCCTTATCAGCACTTTTTTTTTTTTAATGCCTAGTTGAACAGAGGTAGAATATGCCTGTTCTCTTTTGACAGTCCTAGGAAGTCTACAGGTGTGTGGGAGCAGGCCTGTAGTAATATTAAAGAGGTTTAGGGGAGAAGATAAAACTCTACTACATTTTTCCTTGGAAGGCTGATGTTCAGACCATCCCTGTTAGCATTCTTCAGAGAAGACATGCACTGTGTAAAGAGCCAGTGGTTTAAAATACCTCGTGCTTATACAATTATTCCTATAACAAAGGCTGTCTTTAATTTTGTCAGACATCCCTTGTTTTGCTTTCTCCCTCAAGCCTGAATGTTAGGGTTAACAATCTTGTGGTGCTACAGTGCTGCTTGCTTGAGATTCTGTAGGAGAATGAGCATCGTGTGCTGCAGGGTTGTGTTCGCTTCTGCAGAGGTTCTGTTTTGTGATCTGACTAGGACAGTGCTGCTCAGGAGGATGTCATATCCTGAGCATGAGAAGTTCAGCTGAACTTCTAATGAAAAGCATTGGGAAATACGATCAGAGGAAAATGAATAGTTATTTGGAAGCTTTTTTTAGTTATTAGAGTTTCCTTTGAAATGCAGGTGATGAGGAGAAACGATTTTGACTTAAAAGCTTTTCCAAATCTTTTCAAGTTGAAACAAGAGCCTAACACTGACTAAAAATCATTTCTGTGTGAAGCTTGAGTTACATGGAAAAATAAATAGAGGTGAACACATTTTTCTTTTTTTCCCTCATGTTAGTCATCAGAGCTGTGTGTGGCACAGGCAAGAACATTTTAGATTCCTCACTCTGCATATAGGATGGCTGAACAACATTCAGGGAAGTGCCAAGACCATGTTTTTTCATGGAATCATAGAATAGAACAGTTAGGGTTGGAAAGGACCTTAAGATCATCTAGTTCCAAGCCCCCTGCCATGGGCGGGGACACCTCACACTAAACCATCCCACCCAAATGAAATCTTGATTATTTCATACATGAAGTCTGTTCTCATGCTTTTCTATACGTGATTTTTGAAGGTTTTGTATTTAAAATACAGCAACAGGATAAAAAGGATGAGTATACACCACTTAATGTTGAAATGGTCAAAACCTTAATGTCAGATTATATTTAACATGTTTCTGTCTTCCACTGATATTTGAGTCCACTATAGTGACTGCTCTGTGCATGTGCTTTAGAGCCAGCATGTGTAGATGTTCTGTGGAAACCTTGTGAATATGCAGTACTTTATTTTCCCTCTCCCCCATTTGTATTTGTATCTTAGCTGGAGAAGAAGCAAACCACCCCGCCATTCCAGCCTCAGATCACAGACGATTATGGTCTGGATAACTTTGACACACAGTTCACCAGCGAGCCCGTGCAGCTAACCCCAGATGATGAGTATGGGTCGTTTTGTTTTGGTTTTTTTCCCCTAATGTAATTGCATATTGAGAAATCAATTTATAAATTACTTGAAAATTACTAGGAGGAGACTGTAGTTAGCATTAGAACACAGCCAAGTTGAAGTAAATTTGATATTCTTTTTATCCTACCTGTCTTGTGTAACTTCTCATACTTTCTGTGTGTAGAAGACTGCCTGGTATTCTAACGTAAGGCGGGAGTACAGGGTTGATTTGCTGCTGAGTGCGTGCTGGGCCCTGAGGAGGACACAAGTTCAATTCCTGACCCAACCAGCTGAATTTTTGTAATCAAAAAGTATTAGCTTTGTGCTTGACTCTTAAATAGCATTTATCTTGAATGTAACATGAGCAGCATATGCTGACAGTAACATACCTGTTTCTTATTTTTAAATTGGTATTACAGAGCAACAGTCATCTATTCCTTGCTGCTTTCAGGGCCTTGTAAGTGCTACTTAGTAACTGTTAGTAACTGAACTGGAAGGGCAGAAGAAACTTTCTATCTGATCATCATCATCATCACAGCCTGGTTTGGTTGGAAGGGTCCTTTACGCTCATCCATTTCCAGTCCCTGCCAGGGGCAGGGACACCTTCCACTAGAGCAGGTTGCTCCAAGCCCCTGTGTCCAACCTGGCCCTGAGTAGTGCCAGGGATGAGGCATATAATAATGTTGAAGAGTAATAGTAGTGGTAGTAGAAACAAAATTATTTCTCCCCATTTAGTGCTGTTTCTGTACAACTTC
Organism: Lathamus discolor; assembly: GCF_037157495.1. Lineage (NCBI taxonomy): Eukaryota > Metazoa > Chordata > Aves > Psittaciformes > Psittacidae > Lathamus > Lathamus discolor. The sequence continues at coordinate 7,997,542 of NC_088899.1, read as the reverse complement.
ACATACGCACTTCACAGAAATGTATTTTGTTATTTGAAGAACAAATACAGCAACAAAACCAGCATCTGTACTTGATAAAACTAAATCAATGCTCTTGTTTGTTTTTTCAGAGATATAATAAAGCGAATAGATCAGTCAGAGTTTGAAGGATTTGAATACATTAATCCATTGTTGCTGTCAACAGAAGAAACAGTATGAAGGAATGACACCTTTGTTGTGGACAGTGTGAATGACCTTTAAATTTATCCTTAACCACAGTATATGCATGCGAGGCTGGGGAACTGTAACATTTTGGATGGAGACCAATGGTTTAAAAACGAACAAACAAAAAACCCCCAACAAATTGCTGCTGAAAATCAAAGAAGAGAACAATGATTTTGGTGGGTGTCTTCTGCCACTTGATGATTCTTAAGTTCTGGGCACTGACACAACTGGCTTCATTAGTGAAGGCATTTGCATTTTGTGCCTGTTTCATGAAGGATTGAGACATTCATTGCATCTGTGGAAAAGGAGATTCTGGAGAACTTTGAGACCCACACACTTCCTACAAACACTTGATGCAATGAGCTACCAATTGAAGAGTATTACAGTGTAACATCCTGAAGAATAAAATGCATTACAGTGGTGTTGAAGCTTATTTTTGATGCCTTTTTTCACAAGTGGTACCTGTCTAAACATCTCAGTTATATTTAAAAGGAGTTGTGTTTTATTAGCAATCAAAACTTAAATTTGGGTACAAGATTTAAGTGCCTAAATGGATAAACCTACATTGAAGAATTATTATGTATTTGGAACATTCTTAAACCTGGTAAGTTCTGCTCATTAATATTAAGTGACTATTAACATGTGAACAAAACAATTCTCAGCTGCAGCTTCATGTTTGTTGGCACCTTTATTGGATTGGAAATGCAGAGTGACTCAGCTATATTAATTCCAAATCAGAATTTGCAGATTTCTATATCTGTCGTCTTCAAACTCCAAATTTACCAAAATGTGTCAATTGAAGAAAACTAAATTTGCACACAAAGGACTTAGGAAAAGACTTAAGCAGTGCCTACACCTACAGTTGTATATTAGATTTTTGAAAAGTATTTTTATCAGCCGTACAGATATTCAGAAATAGAACAAAAGTGTAATTAAAGCATAGCCTTAAAGTCTAAGTAGTAAATCTAGAATAACCGGAATCTAGAATATACTTTCCTGATAAAGCACACCTCCTACTTCTGATAAACTGTCTGCTTCCAGTTACTCAGTGTTTATTAATAACTAATCGTTCTACTTCAAAAATGGGAAGGTTTGGTAAAATGATTTGCATTAAAGTAGTAATTTTTTTTAATGGATGGAAAATGAATATTGTAAGAAATCGGATAAAGCAAAAGCTCTATCAAATCCCTTCTTATGGGAAGTTGGGGGGGTTGGGAGCAGGGAAAGGCTAGTTTACATCTAAGTCTATCAGCTTGGAGGAGCTCACCTCACTGTGTTTGAGATTGGGGAGTGTATGTTGCTATCTGGAGCTTCAGGTGCTGTGAAGATGTACCTGCCTCTGGGGGCACCAGTTGCTTCTTGCTAGCTCTGGGGGTGTGGGGGGGAATTATGTGGGAAGGAAAAAAGAAACCCCAAGCCCCTGTGCTCATCTCACCTGATGTGGTGTAAGCTGCAGTATGAATTGCAACACTTTGGCTTGCTTTCCATTCACATCTGGTTTTCTCAGGGTACAGCATTGCATTAGGTGCTGAACATGACATCTTTTGGATTCACATCCAGGTCATGAGGTGCTAGGACAAGACTGCCAAAACATTGTTTCAAATTGTCAATGAATCACTGGTTAACAATCTGTGCTTGTATCCCCTCCTTCCCCAGGAGTACACAGCCTGTGGTGGTTGTGTCCATCCCATTCAGGGTTCAGCTGTGGGTTTCTCTGTTGGACTGTACCTTTTCATAGTCAGCAAAATGTGTTTTAATCAGCGCTAAATAATTTAGCTGGTAAGAAGTACTTGCCTCGAATGCCTGGACTTGAGATACTCTGTCTGCTAAAGGAAACATTTACCTTTTAAATGTAATCTGACAGTTTGTAATTGCTCCTCTCCCCCTCCTCCATTTCTCACTGGTAACTGATTTACCCTGCATAGTTTTTTGGGGGGGATGTTTTCAAATCCCCTGGTAATGAAACAAACCAGTAGTTCCCCAAGTGACTGCAGGCAGCTCCTGCCTGGGGCCATGCCAGATCAGCTGTCCTGTGCCCCAACAGGGCAGTGAACTTCAAAATGGAAATATTAAAAACATGGGTTGGGTGGTTTTTTTAACCTTTTTTCTAGGTTTTGGAACATTTTGGGAGGGAGGGAAGGAAGAACACGAAGACACATTTGCTAAACAGACATTGTAAAGACTACTTGATTTTATTTCAAAGATTTACAGGCATTTACAATGCTGCTGTGTTGCCAAATAGTTTGCTGGATCCAAGTTCGGTTGCTCATGTGCAAGTGTTTGAATAATGTTCTGTTCCTGATGAAGGGGAAATTTTTTATATAAAGTACTTGTTTTATAAATAAAGAAAATGAAGGATGTAATTAAATGTGTGGTTTGGAAAAATAAATCCTAATATATTACAAATGGATCTGGTAATGATATATAGTTGTCTTATTTGAAATAGTAAATGAAAATTCTAGCTAATTTAATGATTGTAAACCAGTAAATATGTTCTTGTAGTTTTGTATAATTAATTAGTTGGGATCTTTGCTGACCAGTTTTAATTGTGCAGAAGATGGTATACTAATCCCTAAAAGCTAAGATCATTTATATTCTTGCACATCTATTAAAGACTTTAATGACAAAGCTGATAGACTGTTATTATTTCTCAGTAAATGGAGCTGAGTCCCACTTGTGCTTTTGGAAGAGAGTGCACTGTGAATTGAATCTCTAATTCATCCTGTACTTGGATATTGTATTCCATGTGTGTCCTGTGGCACAGGGTTGCACCCAAACCGAGGGGTTTGCTGAGATAGGAAACTGGATGCTGAAGTTGTTAACTGGAGTTGTACTCTTCTTCCCTGTGTGAAGGCAGTTGTGACTGGAATAGCTGGAATGAGCACGACTGTTCTGCTCTTGGATACAGCCCTCTGACAGGAAACACGTGAGCTGTGAGGCTGTGACTGGTAACACTGTGGTATGAGTAGATTACCATGGTCTATAACCAACTGACTGTACCTGGGGGAAAGGAACAACCCACTCTACTTCATCCCTAAACCATCACTAAATGTCACTTATTCTTTATTCCCAGACTCTGATGATACCCAGGCAGGATGGAACTGATAGAAAAAGCAACTGTTTTGGCTGGCTGGCTGCATTAAATCTTGCTTTGCATCGCAGTAATGTGGAACTGGCAGGAGAGTTCTCTTCCTGGAGCCCAATTAATTTAGCCTAGTCATGTTAATGTGGAAACCCCCAACCTAAGGCTCTGAATTCAGAGTTCCTTCGGAAAGATAAAAAAACCTCACAGCCTTTATTTGGGCTGGGTTGTGTTTCCTTTTAACACAGATACACTCACAGAATCAGCTGTACAATCACATATGTTCTAAAATGTTAAAGATGCCAAGTTTTAATAACTTCACACTTATTTTTACAGATCACCTCTTTAGAAAAATAAAAGGTCTGTGAACTTCTGGATTGCACTAAATAAGTTATCGTCTGTTCAGCTGGTTTATTCTACACTCAGAAGAGCTTTGGGGCATCACCAACATGAGTCCCTCAGGGATTTACAACTCTACATTGTTTCAGAAGTCCTCAGCTTCCAGGGGTACCTGCGTGTCTGGGAGAGCCCCAAGCACTGGTTTCGGAGCCAGAACTACTTCACGTGCACCTGAAAGCATTTAAGAGAAAAAGACCCGGAGCAGGCACGTGGCCCTTGGTCTTCTACTAGGTGACTGGTGTGAGACAAGGATGTGCTTCCTCCACATATGTTTCCTTTTCTTACAAGAGAGGTTCCTCCTTGGCTTGGTTCCTTTGCTCTTCATTCTTCTGGAGTTAGGATTTACCACATTACATCATCTGTGCTTTCAGACAAGCACATAGCAAGGTGGTCATCAATGTCCGGTTGTGACAGCCTGCAAGTACAGAGAATTTGTTCAATGAGAAACAAAGTCAAACACTTATTTACTATTCACCTTCACTCTAGCACAGAACTGAATATGAAGACCTGAAGCATGGTTATTAGCCTGCCTAAATCTCTTGATCTAATGACCATGATTGTATAAATACTCCTGAAGTCATCCTTCTGTCTCTTTGTTCAGCCTCCAAAAGAAAGAAAACCAAGCAGCACCCAAAACGTCTCACAGTGTTAGAGGATCTGTTGCAAAGCTAGTGTTCTACTATTTTTTTTTTTTACTATACTTCACTATACTATACAATGGTGTTAATTTCAAGAGACACCATAATTCTTACTATAGAGTGGCTACTCAATTGCATGGAGTCTCATTCAGTTGTGCCAATTAGAGCTGGCATATAAGACGTATCCACTTCCTTCCCTCTTGTCCACACCTTGAGAGCTAAATCTAAAATGAAGACCACAGTTGCTCAGCCAGAAGCGTCCAGGTCCTGGCTGAACAGGTACCACTGTGGCTATAACAGCAAAGTCCAGATCTAGAAGAGCAAGTGACAGAGACAAGATTAATCCATCTAGGTCTGAAACTAGCTTTGAACTATTGAGAATGCTGCACCAGAATGGTTTTTGGATGATGACACAAATGTCACTAGTGTTTTTGTACCAAAGTATTTAAAAACATTTATTCTGCTAAAATGCTAACGTGTCAAGGTTTACCAGAGAGCTCAAACTTGGCTTTCTTTTGAAGCAATATAATCTAGTAAACAGAAGCTTCTAAACTGAATTGTGAGTAGGTAATTTTGACAGTTAAAAGGTAGAAGTTTTGCCCAATTTCATTATTGCCTATAGAGAACGCAGCCAGAACCAGTCTGGGGTTTGTATGCTGTCCAGTTATTAAAAAAGACCGAACAACAACTCACATTCCACTAAAGTGAATGAGACACATGGGACAACTGTCAAGAGTTGAAGCTCCTTCACCCTGATTTTCTGTTTCTTCCTTGCAGCTCTTGGTTTGAGGTACACTTGCAAGAGGTGGGTTCTCTTCTGCAGGTGAGCATCTGGCCTCTCTAAAGGAAACATCCCCTTGATGTGTTTGTAGCTGAAGCTCTTTTCCATGATTTTCTTTTCCATTTTCCATGCTGTTCTGTGCAGTCCCTCCGCAATGCTGTTGACAGCTCAAAGCTTTTGCAGAGCATTGTGGCAATGCCAAGTGGTGCACAGAACTCCTGTTCCAAGTGAGTTCATATGACTTCAAACTTACATCTGGTTTTGAAATAGCTTCTGTGTCTTCCCCAGCCACATGTTTGGCTTGATCTGTAATAGTTACACAGCACGTCTTCTCAGCTGCACACGGTAAACTGCTCTGCTTATCTGCTTGGCCCTGTCCTTTATGTAGGCGGTTGATCTGGCTCTGTGTTAGCTGATGGGAGCTAAGATTCTCTGTGTTTAGAAGTTCTTTGCAAAAAGATGGGAATGAGACCCATGGAAAGTCTTTCTTTCCAGCTGTAAAGACTTCCTGTTCTTGTGGAGTCTCTTCCTTGGAGCTCTGTGACACACACAGATAATGTCTTAAAACAAATGCAGTTCCATCAGTACATAAACCCAAAGATGAACACAGGACAAATACTCAGAAGGCTGAATTACACTGAAGAATGTTTTACTTGCATCCCTCTCCAGTGCTTTTAAAGCAATTAAGAACTTCCTGGAGTTTATACAGTAAGTGTATTCCCTTAACATTTCTAAATTGATACAATAGGGTACTTTCTTAATGTGCTCCATAGAGACTAAGGATGAAAGCAACAACCTCCTGCTGCTCAGGAAAAGTAATTCTCTTTAGAAGGACTGTGCGGTTTGTGTTAAGGGGACCTACAAGGATGCTGGAGAGGGACTCTTCATTAGGGACTGTAGTGGTAGGACAAGAAGTAACAGGTTCAAACTTAAGCAGGGGAAGTTTAGGTTGTATATAAGGAAGAATTCTTCCTTGTGAGGATGATGAGGCGCTGGACTGGGTTGCCCAAGGAAATTGTGAATGCTCCATCCCTGGCAGTGTTAAAGGCCAGGTTGGATGAAGCCTTAGGTGACATGGTTTAGTGTGTGGTATCCCTGCCCATGGAAGGGGATTGGAACTAGATGATCTTAAGGTCCTTTCCAACCCTAACTATCCTATGATTCTATGATTGCCTGCTATTGCTGGAGCAACGAAATGGTGGTTTCTGTGTAATTAACCTCTCTGTTGCAGTTTGCCTTGGCCAGTTTATTCCATCAGTGAGATGCCAGTGCTTCTGAGCAGCCAGGATACTTGCACATGTTAATTCTTTCTAGCAAAACATTGTAAAGAATTTGCCATACGACAAAAGAAGCCCCTGGTAGTTGTCTTACAACAGTGCTAAGTCACACCATTACATGTAGAAGCTGAAGAGCTATAACCTGCTACTATTTAAAAGCTATTTCAGATTTCTTCCCTTGTTAACGTCATCATTCAGACTGTCACTACTGTAAGCAGTACACAAAGTGCAGACAACAAGGGTACAGCATGCTACCTTTCCGAAGAACTCTGGAAAACTGGGCACTGCCTGCCAGTCTGCGCATTGGGAATCTTGACTGATGCCTTTCAGTAACAAAGCCCATGGCTCTTCACACTCATTTAAGTCTTCTTTTTCAAACCAGGAACAGCTGTCAGTCAATGACCTGTAACGACAGAGACAGTCCAACAGTTTGAGAGTAGGAGAGAGGGAAGAAAATATTCCGCATTGCTGTTAGCTTGCTCGTAATTAACTTCATTTATCCCTCTTGTAACGCTGATGGTTAAAAAGTTGTTGCTATCCTTAACTGTGATTTATCGAAACAGAAGTTTTAAGATTAACTTCAGCAGCTGACAGTGCATCACCTCTTTCAGCTCAGTTCTAAGTGTGGTGACCTCTTTCCTTTTGTTACCAGCTAAGCACAAGGCAGAGACTTCATGATTGAAAATACTCAGAAATTTTCCCCTTGTACAACGTAAAACTCAATTCTTGCCTATTTTGTTTTGATCAAGTAGCACTATATGAGCTGAACCAAAACTAAGGGTTGACAACTTTGCCATGTCAAACAGCAGAGGCACGCACACAGCGTTTGTTGGCAAGTGCAACCACGCGAATGCGTATTTTTTACTTTAAATGTGAGGCAAATTGGCCTGTGCGGGAAAGATTCAGCTGTTTAACACATTTGTTTAGCAACGGAACCTCCATCTAGCCTACAGCAAGGGTTTTATGGAACACAGAGGCATCATTTAGCCCATAAAATAACTTTTACAGCTTACTGTGACTGACAGAACTCATACAGCTATCAAAAAATTACCATTTTTCAGAACGTCTAAAAGCCTCGCCTTCCACTTGTACCAAACCAGACGCAGTATTTATTATGGCCTGCACCTCCACGTGGAACAGTTGAGCATAGCCACTGTGTTTTCTTCTCAAATGCCCAATCTGACACTTGCTGAGCACAGAAATCCCTGCAGTGTCTGCACTGAGGATGGCAATCACCCTGGTTCCCATGTACGCCTGGCCATGCTGCCATTTAACCCTGCTGATTGTGAACTCGAACCAACCCGCCCTAGGAAGGTTTAACTCCTCAGCAAGAGTTAAAAGGTTTTTATACAAGTAACCCTGCGTAAAGAAAACTTCAAGCGACGGACGCACGGCTAACGCCGGAACACTGCTTCCAGCGCCTCCACTTCCTGCTGCGGCCCTTCCTTGCGTCACTACCCAGGAACGAGGCTGCACGCGGAATAAACCAGAGTCTGGCCTCTCCCACCCCCAAGAAGAGGGGCGATGCTCCCTTGGAAGCCCGTTTTCAGAGGGGGCACAGCCTCGCTCTTCCTGGCAGGCTGACACAAGAACCTCCCAGCCTCTTCACCCCAGCTTCAGCCCTCCCTCGAGGCCTCGAAGCAGCCGGCACTGCGGCCGGTTTCCTGCCAGTCTCACTCCGACAACAGACGCCCCGCTTCCCGGCACCTATTCCTGCGGAAAACAAGAGGCCCGAGCTCCCATGGCGCCGCCCTGCCGCGCTCGAGCACGCGCGGAGCCCCGCGCCCGGGGCGCTCCATTTGCGGGCGGCTCCTCGGCGCTGCCGGAGGCGCCGCAGGTGGCGGCCTTCAACGCCACGAGCGGCGCGCTGGGGGCGCACCTGAGGCGCTGCGCAGGTGCGGCCGCATCCTCCCGGCAAGGGGCAGCGCGGGCTCCGTCCCCAGGGCCCCCGCGGAGGCCGCGCACCCCGGCCCTGGCTCCCTGGCGCCGCCGGGGGTGCTCCTGGCTCCGGGCCGCCGGCTCCGCCCGGGGCTTGAGGCGCAGCTTGGCGGCTCCCTCCTCAGGCATGGCGAGGCGCGCAGCCGAGGCCCGGCCCCCTCACGCAGCCCCGCCTCACGGCCCCCGCGTCCCCCGGACCGCGAGCGGAGGGGCCCGCCGCTTCCCCCCTTCTCCTCTACCCCGGCTGTTCCGCAGCCCGGCAGCGGCTCGGGGCGGGCCGGCTCCCGCTCCGCCCTCAGAGCCGCCCGTGAGTGATGGGCGCTGCGGGACTCGCTCCTCTGAGGAGAAACCTGCCCTGCCCTGCCCTGCGGCACCGCTGGGCCCCGCGGGGGCTGCAGGACGTGCAGTACCTCCCGGGTGTTTGCCTCGGGAGCCGGCCTGCCCGCGCTGCCTTTAGCTCCCTGCGTTCGTGCCGTTTGGGTGCGTTTGGGCTCTGGGTGTGGAGCGGCTGCTGTGCAAACGCAGCGTGCTCCGCGGGCGCGGGCCGCGCAAGATGGCGGTGGTGTCAGGCCGCAGCCCAGGGCGGTGGTGGGAGCCGCGCCAGATGGGGCGCGAGTCTCGTAGAGCCTCCCGCTCGGGAAGCAGCCTGCCGGGGTGACCCCCTTCCCTTCCTTGGTACGAAGGGGGGACCCGAGTAAGGCCCTCGGCAGCGGGGCCGTCGCTCGTAGCTTTTGCAATGGGCAGGCCCAGGTCTGACGAGAAACGGTGACAGCCTCTTCATAGTCCTCCAGGGTTCCATCTAGAAGGATCGGAAGGGAGCTGCTGATTGAATTCCTCGTAACTGATACAAGAGTAATTGTACAAGGAAGTAAAAACACCTGATAGCGGATCTTTATGAGGGAGAGCAGGTACAGAGCGCTGTCTTTCATGAGGCACGTGTTGGTGGGAAAACACGAATCCCCATTCCTTTTCTCTAACAGCGTCTGTGCGGTGCTGAATGTCTCGTGGGCTGTTTCATTCTTGCGTTCCTCAGACCAAAAAGGAGGCATCAGTACTGACAGCAGCGGTGTTAGAAGTTAATGCCTGTGAGTTACTGTGTTGAGCACGCGGCCATAAAAAATGTATGAACTAGCACCTGACCCGAGTTTCTGCGTGTCTTGAACAGACCTGAACCAGAAAAGTGGCATTCAGAGTTCACTGGTTCGGGTTGGAAGTACACAGGTAGATTTAACCTGAGAAAGGTACAGGCAGACAGCCACCTCCAACTGTGCAACAGGCGGAAGATGATTCACTCGGAGAGCAGTCAGAGATCTGGGAGGCTCAGTCCAGTTCACTGCTTTCTTGCGTTAGCTCAGGTACTTTCTGGTTTTGAGTCCATCTCGGCAGTGAGGTGATGGCTTTTACTCCAAGTAGTAAGTAATTTTTAACATTATAAGAGCTTTAATGGGTTTCCTTTTCATGTAGGGAGTGAGAATAAAAAGAAACGTAAAGTGTCTGGATACTGACGGGAATGATGTAAGCTTCTACAATAGATAGCCCAGCTGAAAAATAATTAAAACCCCAGTCATACTAGAGCATTGGCATTTCTGCTGTATGATAGGCAGACAAAAAAGAGAATGAAATTCAGGATGAAAGAAATGAAAAGCTGATCACTGTCACACAGACAAGCATTTTCCTGTGTTAGTATTTGTTACAGCCATGGCAGTACCAAAGAATTACCAGGGCAGTTACAAAGAGCGTTCTGCCTTTTGACAGGGGGCAGGATCACCTCCTTCGACCTGCTGATAGAAGCTGCTTCCCACTGAGATGAGAGGAGGTTCCAGGAAATGGGTCCTCCTCTCCCTCACTGGCAGGAAAGGCATTCTCCCAAAAGTTCCAGGTGGACCAAGGTAAGCAGAACAGAGGCAAGGGGTCAATGTGAAGGTTTTAGGCCTGCTGTGGAAAGAGAGATGGTTATAGCAGCAGACACAGCAAGAGTATAAATAAAGCAAATATGTAGATTGAAAAGGGGGATCAGACATATGCATGGCTGAAAATGAGGTGACAGAGGAGGGGTCAATATTTGATTTCACAATTGCTGATGTTAACTGAAGAAGAAAAATGGAAAAGTATTTAATTTGGGGTATTTTGCTTGCCAGCCTTAATGCCTGCAGAGTGATAGGACACAGCACTGCCTATTGCCACTTGGCGGCAGCAAACAATATAAAACTCTTGCTTTAAAACAAATCAGCTGTCAGATTGAGCTGATGTCTGCAGGCCTTTGTATATAATTCTCTGTACATCTCTGTTAATGATTGTTTTGTTTCTGCCACACGGTTTCTGCTTCTGCTCCTGTGGTATTTGGGTTAGCATTTTACGTATCTTACTATTCCTTGGATACTACTTTGACAAGTCTCTGTTCCTAAATCACGCATTGTACCAACAGATTTATTTCGTTAGCTGTGACTTCTGAAGTAGCAGGTAGAAGTGGAGTCTGGTTTTCATGCTGAAGGTGTTGCTGTGTGGCACTGTTAGTGCTGTGAGTCATGTGTCATAGCGCTGGCAAAAGCTATATTATGGGTCAGCATAAAAAATGGTTATTGTGTGGTAAGGGCCACAAATGAAAGAGTATAGTAAAAAGAACAGTGAACGTTATTACTGCAGCTGCTGATTGTAAAAAGCAGAAGAAAAAAGCCTTGCTTCTGTAGCAACTATAGCTTGTAGGTGGCTTTGCATTTTGTGGATTTAACTGAGAGCTGCTGTAAGACTTAATTTCTATTTTTTTTTAGTTGTTACCTGTTTAATGCAGTCCCATTATAACCTATGAGGCAGGACATCAGGGAACATTTTAATTCTTGCTCTGTCTGCTTCTGTAACTACCTGTAGATTTGATACTAGCATTCTAGAAATCTTTGTCTACTATGTGTACTCAGATTTTTCATCTGCATCTCGCCAGAATTAATAATGTACTTACGCATGAAGGTGGGGTATAGAATAGGACCTGTTCTTGGCTCTCCCATGTTGCACTACTGTTCCCTCCGCTGACAGAAATCTTTTTACTTCTTGCCTGACTTTGGGTCTTGCATAATTAAGTAATGAAGAGTGGTTTGTGATCTTGGAAAGAAGTTCTCATAGAAATGCAAAGAGTAGTCTTTATCAGCAGCAGCCTTGTCTGGATTTGAGCCAGTGGTCAAGGGATTTGAGCTTTTGGAAGCTAGAATGCTTCTACAGATTATCTTTAGGGATTTTCTTCTAAATGGAATGCCAGCATGTGTAGTTAGCTATTCCCTGCAGAGTCTCATCAAGCTGCACACACTTAATCTTTACTTACATGGTCCCTGATTCTTGCTGTAAAGTGGGCCTCAGTTTTAACTTTTGCTCTCAGGAAGAAGGGGCTATTACAACAAATTCTAATCCGTTTGCAGTCCCACAGTCACTAAAGCCTATAAATTGCCTGCCAAACCAGCCAAGTGATCTTTTCCTGGGCTGAGGGAAAGGGGAGAGTGTAAAACGCAGGTGCCAGCATTTGCTAGGGAAGAACTGGTACATTATCTACTAATCCGCCTTCTGCTATTTCTGATTTCCTACCCAACAGCTGCAACGCTGAATGAGAGCTTCTGCATTTGGGAAGAATTAGAAAGCCTGGTAATGCAGGGTCTCTATTACAGATACAACAACTCACAGACAGGGAGGAGATTTTTGCTGCTGGTGTAGAATTTGGTGTGCTAGGCATTTTATAGCCTGGAAAAATTGTAATTTTCAGCTGCTGTTATGGAGTAATCAATGAAGAAGAGATGCCATATTTTCTGCTAGGTTTCTTGCAAAGCCTGATGCAACTGTGTGCATGCGCTATTGTTTTTTTCAGATGTACCTCTTTGAGGTTAAAGCATATGCAATTTTTGTTAAAACTTTGGGGTTTTTTGGTGACCGATGCTTGCAGAGAGTTCTAGTCCTTCTGAAATATCTTTGGCTCTGTAGTGACAGCTGCTGCATCAAATAAAAATGTTCAGAATAAGTCGTGCCTTTCTAGAAAATGGAAACATTATTATGTTTAAATTATTCTATTAATCAGTGCTTGGCTTAGGAGTAAGAGTTGGAAAATTTTTGTCTTGTCAAATAGTTTGTGACTTGAGGATCAACACATCCATTCTGCTAAATGTCATAAAGGAAAATGTCCCCCAAAATAGCACAGGAGACCGAAGCAGGTATTGTAGAGCATCAGTGAAAGCTGCTGCAGCAAATGGACTTTACAGCATATCTCTGCAGCCCAGTGTCAGCAAACGCAGCACTGGAAAGAGTAACTCAATCATATTGGCTTGCTCAGTACAGTGCTAATCGCTGTCTGCAATGAAATAGGAAATTCTGACTATTTTCATCAACATGATGTGTTACAATTCAAACCACAAAATTATGAAAGCTATGTAAGACTTCCTTTAGCATAGTCAGGAGAATAAAGATGATGTGCAGTTTCAGTTTGGGAAGTGCAGGCTCATTGCTCTTTCCAGAGAAAGTCAGTTGAGTGGAGACAGTTTTGTAGGCTCTCCCTAATTTTAGCTGTAGGTGACACTGTCTTTTCAATGAAAGCCATTGCCAGTGCACAACTCGTCTTGTCAATTCAGCCTTCCCTTCTCAAGTATAAGGACACATCAGTACCTGTGTGGCTGCATATAGAAAATTAAGTCGTGACATTTATGTGTCAAGATGGGAAGACCTAAAAAGAGGACTAGGGAGCTTGGCATGGCATTTGTGGGTACCAGGTTGCCAAGGAAGCATATTGTATTGAAAGAGTTGCCTGGGAAACATTTAAAAATACATTGAATAGAAAAGCATATGTGATGTGCCCACAAGTGTTCTGTGTGAATGAAATGCCATGGCTGATGATGGCACCAAGAGGCTGTTACTATTACATGTAAAGATGCTGCAAGTGATCTGGTGTTATTTTTCTTCCCTTTTGTGTGTTT